>NC_056060.1:48948723-49573723 GCF_016772045.2 Ovis aries
GAGGAGCCAGCGATCAAATTGCTGACATTCTCTGGATCACAGAGAAGGCAAGGGAATTCCAGAAAAATATTCACTTCCATTTCATTGACTACAGGAAGTTTTATGATGGTGTGGATCACAACAAACTGTGGAAAATTCTTAAAGAGATGGGAAAACCAGACCACATTACCTGCCTCCAGAGAAATGTGTATGCTGGTCAAGAAGCAACAGTCAGAATCTTACATAGGAACAACTGACTGGTTTAAAATTAGGAAAGGAGTATGATAAGCCTTTATATTGTCACATTCTTTATTTAACTTCTATGCAGGGTACATCATGCAAAATGCCAGGCTTGATGAATCACAAGCTGGAATCAAGATTGCCAGGAGAAATATCAACAACCTCAGATATGCAAATTATACCACCCTAATGGCAGAAGTTGAAGAGGAACTAAAGAGCCACTTCATGAGGGTAAAAAAGGAGAGTGAAAATGTTGCCTTAAAACTCAACATTCAAAAAACTAAGATCCTGACATCTGCTCCCATCACTTCATGGCAAGTAGAAGGTGAAAAAGTGAAAGCAGAGACAGATTTTATTTTGGGAGGCTCTAAAATCAGCATGGGTGGTGGCTGTAGCCACAAAATTAAAAGATGCTTGCTCCTTGGAAGAAAAGCTATGACAAACATAACCAATGCATTAAAAAGCAGAGACATCACTTTGCCAACAAAGGCCTATATAGTCAAAGCTATGCTTTTTACAGTAGTCATGTGTGGATGTGAGAGTTGGATCATAAAGAAGTCTGAGTGTTAAAGAATTGATGCTTTTGAACTGTGGTGCTGGAGAAGACTCTTGAGAATCCCTTGGACAGCAAGGAGATCAAACCATTCAATCCTAAAGGAAGTCAACTCTGAATATTCATTGGAAGCACTGAAGCTGAAACTGAAGCTCCAATAATTTGGCTACCAGATGTAAGAGTCTTTATGCTGGGAAAGATTGAAGCCAAAGAAGAAGAGGATGGTAGAGGATGAGATGGGTAAATAGCATCACAGAGTATATGGACATGAATCTGAGCAAACACTAGGAGATAGTTCATAACAGGGAAGTCTGGCGGGCTGCATTCCATGCAGTCACAAGAGTCAGACATGACTTAGTAACTGAACAACAACAAAAACAAAAAGCTGTGACAATTCTGAGAACTGGCTTCAGGGAAATGGAAACACATTGCCTCTGGAACTAATGATTAACTGCACTTTAAAAAGTCAAGATGACTCTGATCAGACCATTGCATGATCACTTTCAAGATGGCTGTCAGAGCTGACTCTGCTGTTTCTGTACATAGCCTCTTGCTCTGTCTACACCCCTGAGACTCTCCTTTAAAAGCTCTTGCCCACTGATTGTCAGGGGAAGCTGGCCTTTGGACATGAGTCTGCTGTCCTCCCCATCTGCCCACCTCTGAAATAAAGCAAACTTTCCTTTCTACCAGCCCTACCTCTCAAGTACTGACCTTGAGCCATGAGCAGATGGACTGTACTTTCTGTAACCAAAATGCTGACTCTTTTTGAGGCAGTACAGAGAAATGATTAGGAGCACTATTCTGGAGTCAGGCAGACCTGGAATGAATCTGGAGTCCAATTTAATTAGCTGCATGATCTCAGAAAATGTACCTCATTTCTCTGGGCCTCGTTCCCTTGTGAGTAAAGTGGAGCCAAGACAACTACCCACTAAAGTCATTGTCAGGGTTGAATTAAATGAGAAGAGGCATGCACAGGTCTTAGCACAGCACCAGCCCCAAGTGACAGGCAGTGGCTCACTGCAGTTACTAACACTGACGCTGAAACTCCCGACAGTTTGCATGTGCAGCTGCTGCACCACAGGGACTCGGGGTATGCATCGAGGTTTCCCTTCACAAGGAACTCCAGCTTGACCAGTTCTGGGCAGAAGAGAGGTGTATCACAAGACATGCCCAGAACTAAACACAGGAATGGAGCCAGCTCCAGGGGTCTCACTGGGAAACTTCCCAGGGATGTCCTGGGAAGGATTCAGTCTCAACAGCATCCATGAGCCACTCAGCTCAGGGTTCAGGTTTTCAAGCCAATGTCTGCTCTGGTCAGCCAGGGTCACCTGCCCCGTATATGGTAAGTAAGGGTCCCTGTAACTTAGACTCCCAACAGGACCGAGCTCATTCTCCAGAGAAATCAGAGACTGTCACCTAGAGAAGTGGAGGCTGGCCAGACAAAAGGAGATGTTCACTTCATCCCATTAAATCGTGGATCCAAAGGCAGGACCACACATTTATTCTTACTATACTTTTATATTAATTTTTTTATTATTATTTTTTGGCTGTGGAACATTTGGGATCTTAGTTGCCCAACCAGGGATTGAACTCATGTCATGTCCCCTGCAATGGAAGCTCAGCATCTTAACCACTGAATACCAGGGTATTCCCACTACATTTTAAAAAAAAAATTTACTTATTTATCTTTGGCTGCACTGGATTTTGTTGCTACTTGCGGACCTCTTCTAGTTGCAGAGAGCAGGGACTAGTGTCTAGTTGCCATGCAGGGGTGTCTCATTTTGGTGGTTTCTCTTGTTGTGGAGCATAGCCTCTAGGCACACCGGCTTAAGTACCTGCAGCAATGTGGGCTCAGGAGCCCACCTCCAGAGCAGGGGCTAAATAGTTCTAGCCCATGGACCTAACTGCTGCACAGCATGTGAGATCTTCCTGGACTAGGTGTAGAACTCGTGCCTCTGCACTGTCAGGAGGGTTCTTATTTTCTGGGCCACCAGGAAAGTCCCCCATTACTTTTTGTTAATGAATTTTTTTATTTTTTCTTTGTATGTTTTCTTAATGACAGCTACATTGAGGTTTAATTCACTCTTTTAAAGTATAAAATTAACAAGACTTCCCTGGTATTCCAATGGTTAGGAACCCACGCTTCCACTCCAAAGGGCACTGGTCTGATCCCTCCTCGGGGAACTAAGATCCATGCCACATGGCAAGCCAAAATAATAATAATAATAATGTGCACAATTCAGTATTTTTAATAATTTACCGAATATCACCACCATCCAACTCCAGAACATTTCATCAGCCCAAAAAGAAACCCTATTCCCATTGTCCCATTATCCATCACTCCTCATTCCTTCTCCCCTACAGCCCCCGACAACCACCAATCTACTTTCTCTTTGAATTTGCCTACTATGGACATTTCATATAAGCAGAGTCATAATATTTGTCTTTTTGTGTATCAAAATTCCATTCCTTTTTATGGGAAAACAATGTCCCGTTATATTTATATACTATATTTTGTTTATCCATTCAGTACTGGATGGCCATTTAAATTGTTTCCACCTTTTAGCTATTATGAATAACACTTCTATCCAACATTCTTGTACAGATTTTTGTACCCTAGAATGTACACTAAGCAGCTGTGGAATAAATATCCACATAACCCAGATATTAGCTAATTTATGTCAATCTTATTTCACCATCTCATCCCCTAGCAAGTGGAAGGGATTACCATGCAAGTTTAAATAGCTATAGACACAACAGCTTTTTAAAAAACTCAACTTTTCACACCTGTGAGTGGCTCTCTTTGATAGGGTGTCCACCTTGGTTCAATCAGCTCTGACCAGGACCATAAGCCATCTGGGCAAAAGATTGTGTGCAGAATCATATCATCTAAAGAGCTGTGGCAAAGAAGTCACCCAAACTGACATTCCTAGAATAATTCAGAAGGTGCCCAAGTCACAGAAGGTCTTCTGAATGTAAATTTTATGATAGAGTGCTCCATATATTTGGTGTTATTTGCTGAACTGCTGATGCTTCAAATCATCCACTTTCACATTGCAATATGTGTTCAGTAATAACCATTATCAAACAAACTTACTGATTACCTATTGGTTCCTTGCCCTTTTTCTAAGCATTAGAATAAATTTATATTTTAAGAGGGATTCAGGGGACTTCCCAGGTGGTCCAGTGGCTAAGACTCCATGCTTCTGATCTAGGAGGCCCTGGTTTGATCCCTGGTCAAAGAACTAGATCCCGCATGCTGCAACTAAGAGTTTACATGCTACAACTGAAGATCCCTCATGCCCCATCTAAGAAACACTGTAGTCAAATAAATAAATAAATATGAGGGATTCGGGACTAAGGAGGTGGGGAGGATCACCATAAAGAAAGGACTTCTTGCTACCAAAAAGCATTTTCAATTTGAGACTGACTACCTGCGGGGCTTTACTCAAGGGGCTAAACACCTACAATGGGCTTCCCAGGTGGCTCAGTGGTAAAGATACTGCCTGCCAAGCAGGAGACTTGGGTTCAGTCCCTGAGTTATGAAGATCCCCTGCAAGAAGGAATGGCAACCCACTCCAGTATTCTTGCCTGGGAAATTCCTTGGATAGAGGAGACTGGTAGGCTACAGTCCATGGGGTGCCAGAGAGTCAGACACAACTTAGTAACTGAACAACAGCAACAAAGAGTTCTTCTGAGTGTTACACAGGTCAGCAAAGTCCCCTCATGGTCTCATGTAGGAGAGCAAAGAGAGATGGTAAAGCCACAGCCGCCTGGACACAGGATCCCCACCCTCTGCAGCCCCTGCCTCTGTGGCTCTTGGCCTCTCTCCCAGCCACCACCCAAGGTGGCAGAGCCAGATTTAACTGGCAGACACCATATCCACACCAGGACAGAGAGGGGAACCAAACTGTTACAAAGATGGAGCCCAAAAAATAAGATCCAGAAAGTCAAGCTGCCAATACCTGTAAAGCCACCCGGGGCCCACACCTCCCCTTCCTTCCAGGTCTCCCTGGGAGGCTTCACTCAGCTTCTCCTGCTGATGTCACAGGAACAATTAACCCACACTGCTTGAAACAACGGATTCTAGTCCTTCCACACAACGACATCATGGTGCTACCGTGCCCCTCCCCTTTCTAGAGCTGTTTCTATCTGAAGCATCAGGACACTCCAATCTGAGCGCCGCTTCTCCGGCTGGTATGACATAACCACCTTGCAAATTCACTCCATTCTTGGCCCCACCTCCCATTTCTTGCTCCTCACGTTCACACATCATGACCCCAGGTGCCAGAGCACAGCAGGACAGGTCTCAGGACTTTGGGGTCACCCTGCTGGATTTGGAGGTGTCTAGCACAGAGTCGGACACGACTTATGCGACTTAACAGTAGTAGTACTCTCCTCTCAAACACCCCTGTGTGAAATATGTCTCTCCTGTAAGGAAGCTGAATTTGTCACCCTGTAATACATCTCTTTGACATATTAATCGTTCTAACCTGGTCATTTTCTGAGAAATAACATGGTAAGGGTTCTGAAAAACAAATAGGAGTTGCTCTTTTGTGAGAAACACCATTGTAAGGGAAATCCCCATTTTCATGGGCAGCTTCTATGTGTACCTGGAAGAGAATGACTAATTCTCTAGAAACTGATCATTGGCAAAGGCAATGACCTACATTCACATCATAACCTTATCCCTATTTACTGTGCTTTTCCTGGTCACCTCCCATAACTGACTGGCCCCACCCCCAACATCCTCCTGTGTCTTCATCTGGAGATGCTATTCAAGGTGAGGGTTTTAGCCATTTTGATGAGTTACTCAATTTTCTCCAGTCTCTCCCACATACACAAGTTACTAAACTTGTTTGATTTTTCTCCTGTTAATCTCTCCAATGTCAATTTAATTCTTAGACCAGCCCGAAGAACATAGAAGGGCAGAGTGAAAGGTCTTCCTCCCCAGCACCACTCTTTGGGCATCTCCTGACATAGGTCTGGTTTTTATCAGTTTCATCCCAAAATACTGCACCCCTCCAAACTCCAAACTCAAGTTCTGACACGTCTCGTCTCAGTTCCACAGGGACTAGGTCCCCAGGTCACCCAACAATCCTATTCAGCTCCACAGACTCACAATCTCAAAGCAGCAAGACAGCTCAGCAGTCATCACATCTTTACAATCTTTGAATTTCTTCTGCCATAATGGAGGTTGACCTCTTTGACAAGAAATGTAGCCCCTACAGTTACAGGGGAAACCAACCAACCAACCACCACCGCTGGACAGAAATGCATCCCTCTGACCTCCCAGATCGTACTTTGATGACATGTTGTCCCTCAGTAACCCCCCTCTCCCCGAAGCAGTCTCTCCAGCATCGAAGTGTGTACCTCCATCCTTCTGTTCTCTCTCCTCTTCTCCTGGCTCCACATCCTCCACTCCTTTCATACCTGCTCAGGTGCCTCAGTTTTGAATCCCTTCATTAGCCTTATTGCTCTCTCTTTACACATACCCTGAGCTCCACATGCTTCCCACTCCTTAACATGCATGAAATTCACCTGGCCTCTCCACGGTGTTCCTGCTGGGGTTCCATAGGTTTGGGTGGGACCCAGGAGTCTGAATTATTAACAAGCTCTAGATGAATCTGCTGCTGCTGCTCACCACTCTGAGTAGGAAGACTTCTACTCAGGATGGCATTTCTACTTGGAATTACCCGGCACTTGTTAAAAAACTGACTCCTGGGCCCCATCCAGATCTCCCAAAGCAGAATCTGCATTTTAACAAGATCTATGAGTGTATACTATGCCCTTTAAATTTTGAGAAAATAGAAGTCAGCAATCATCCCTGCATATTAGAACCACAGGAGAACCTGGAAAAGCATCCACGGCCCAGGAGTACTGCTGACACATCATATCAGAGGGCGGAATCCAGCCATCAGTGGCTTTAAACCTCCTCAGCTGGTTGTAACGTACAGCCAGGATTGATAACTCTGCCATCCAGTGTCCTAGAATGCAGACTCTCCCTTTGAGACCACTGCCAGGGAAAGGCTAGACGTGCTCTGCCACCATGAACTTCAGGTCACGGCCTGAGGTCCCATTTGATTAGGGCAGCCCTCCACAATGAAACAGAGCAAGACCCAGTGGTTCTTCCTCCCCAGTCCTCTGCCTGCCTTTGTCTATAGAAAACTGTTAATCAAAATAATTTAATCAGAGAAATGATAAAGTGCAGAAACAAAGGAAACAGTCAAACAAGACCAAATAATAAAAGTTTAGTCATTAAGTAAACTGTAGGATCTTTAGCTCCCCTACAAGGGCCCTAAATATTATTCTGTGCCATATGCTTTGAGCTATTCAGTAGATACTGAAAGCAGGCAGAAGTTAACTACATGATAACAAAACTGTAGCCATGATGTGTAATTCTCAAAAATCCGACAAGTTAGGCTTCAGCAGTATGTGAATCGAGAACTCACAGACATACACGTTTGGTTTAGAAAAGACAAAGGAACGAGAGATCAAATTGCCAACATTCACCGGATCACAGAGAAAGCAAGGATATTCCAGAAAAACATCTACTTCTGCTTCATTGACTACAGATATGTCTTTGTGTGAATCACAACAAACTGTGGAAAATTCAAGAGATGGGAATACCAGACCACCTTACCTGCCTCCTGAGAAGCCTGTATGTGGGTCAAGAAGCAACAGTTGGAATCTTACAAGGAACAACTGACTGGCTTAAAATTGGGAAAGGAGTACAACAAGGCTATATATTGTCACCCTGTTTATTTAACTTCTATGCAGACTACATCATGTAAAATGCCAGGCTGGAGAATCACAAGCTGGAATCAAGATTACTGGGAGAATTATCAACAACCTCAGATATGCAGATGAGATCACCCTGATGGTAGAAAGCGAAGAGGAACTAAAGAGCCTCTTGATGGAGGTGAAAGAGGAGACTGAAAAAGTTGGCTTAAAACTCAACATTCAAAAAACTAAGATCATGGCATCCAGTTCCATCACTTTATGGCAAGTAGAAGGTGAAAAAGTGAAAGCAGAGACAAATTTCATTTTCGGGGGCTCAAAAATCACTGTGGATGGTGGTTGTAGCTACAAAATTAAAAGATGCTTGCTCCTTGGACAAAAATCTATGACAAACCTAGGCAGCATATTAAAAACCAGAGACATCACTTTGCCAACAAAGGTCTATATAGTCAAAGCTATGGTTTTTACAGTAGTCATATATGGATGTGAGAGTTGGATCATAAAGAAGTCTGAGTGTTAAAGAATTGATGCTTTTGAACTGTGGTGCTGGAGAAGACTCTTGAGAGTCCCTTGAACTGCAAGGAGATCAAACCATTCAATCCTAGAGGAAGCCAACTCTGAATATTCATTGGAAGGATGGATGCTGAAAATGAAGCTCCAATACTTTGGATACCTGATGTGAGTGAAAAGTTAAAATTTTACATAACCTCCTGCTTGTTTTGCCTCTGTAACTCAGCTTGTTCCTTGCAAAGTCTGGATCACGAAGGTCATATAGTCTCAGAAGGTGGGGACTTAGGAACTGGAGCTTATCTCACTGACCCTTGTCCTGCTCTTTGCAATTGCCCAGTCCCTGCAAACCTGCTTAATCATGCCTGTTCATGTAAAGGTCAGGTAACCCCCTCCCCAATTTGACTGCTGTTACTGTGTGCACGAAATCCCTTAGTTTAAACCAGTCTATTAGCAGCTAGTGTTGCCCACTATAGTTTGTCTAGAAGAACTCTTAACCCCTTTGTCCAAGGCTCAGAGCTTACAGTGTTAACTCCTCTGGACCCACCAGCATAATAAACCTGAGTTCTCCAACTCTCTGAGTGTGGTGCTTGGTTTTTCGAGTACTGGTTTTCTGCAACAGGAGAGCCAACCTACTGGAAAAGGTTGGCTTTTTCAACCTTTTGGAAATCTTTCCCTAGGAAAGATTGAAGCCAAAGGAGAAAAGGGTGGTAGAGGATGAGATGGTTAAATAACATCACCAACTCAATGGACATGAATTTGGGCAAACTCCGGGAGGTAGTTCATGACAGGGAAGCCTGGCATGCTCAGCCCATGTGGTCACAAAAGAGTCGGACACAACTTAGTAACTGAACAACAAAAACAACAAAAAAGCTGCAAAGGTTCTGAGAACTGTCTTCAAGGCAATGAGAACAAATTGACTCTGGAACTAATGATTAACTTAACTGAACTTTAAAAGATCAAGATGACACTGATCAGACCATTGCATAATCAGTTTCAAGATGACTGTCAGAGTGGACTCTGCTACTCCTATATGTAGTCACCTCCTGCCCACACCCTTGTTGATGCGTGCCACGTAGCTTCAGTTATGTCAACTCTTTGTGACCCCATGAACTATAGCCTGCAGCCTGCCAGTCTCCTCTGTCTATGGGATTCTCCCAGCAAGAATACTGGGGTGGGTTGCTGTGCCCTCCTCTGACCCAGGGATCGAACCCGAGTCTCTAATGTTTCCTGCATTGGCGAGTGGGTTCTTTATCACAAGCGCCATCTGGGAAGCCCTCTACACTGCTGAGACTCCCCTTTAAAAGCTCTTGCTCACTGATTGTCAGGGGAAAGTTGACCTCTGACAAGAGTCTGCCGTCCTCCCCATCTGCCTGCCTCCAAAGAAAAGCAAACTCTCCTTTCTACCACGTCTGCCTCTGAGCAGTATTGGCCTCAGTATTGGCCTCTGAGCGGTGAGTAGCTAGACCCCACTTTCGGTGACAACGCTGACCCTTTTTGAGGCAGTGCAAAGAAACAGTTAGGAGCACTACTCTGGAGTCAGGCAGACCTGGACTGAATCTGGAGTCCAACATTAATTAGCTGCATGATCTCAGAAAATGTATCTAATCTCTGTGTGCCGTATTTCCTCATTGGTAAACTAGAGCTAAGACAGTATCCACCAACTAAAATCATTGTGAACATTGAATTAAATGAGAAGCAGCACAGTTCTTAGCACAGCCCAGTCCCACAAGTGACAGGCAATGGTTCACTGCAGTTACTAACAGTGACACTTAAACGTCTGATATATTGCATGTGCAGCTGCTACACCACAGGGACGCAAGGTATCCATCGAGGTTTCCCTTCACAAGGAACCCTAGTTTAACTAATTCTGGCTAACCTAGGCAAAAGAGAGGTACATCATAAGACATGCCAAAAACTAAACACAGGAATGGAGCCAGCTCCAGGGGTCTCACTGAGAAACTTTCAGGGGTGTCCTGGGAAGGATTCAGTCTCGACAGCACCCATGAGCCACTCAGCTCAGGGTTCAGGTTTCCAAGTCACAGTCTTCTCTGGTGAGTTGGGAAAAGAAGGGGCCCTGTAACTCAGGCTCCGAACAGGACCACCGGAAGGGAGCTAACTGTCCAGAGAAATCGGAGACCTAGAGAAAGTGAAGGAGGAGAGTGAAAAAGTTGGCTTAAAGCTCAACATTCAGAAAATGAAGATCATGGCATCTGGTCCCATCATTTCATGGGAAATAGATGGGGAAACAGTGGAAACAGTGGCAGACTTTATCTTTTGGGGCTCCAGAATCACTGCAGATGGTGACTGCAGCCATGAAATTAAAAGACGCTTACTCCTTGGAAGAAAAGTTATGACCAACCTAGATAGCATATTCAAAAGCAGAGACATTACTTTGCCAACAAAGGTCCGTCCAGTCAAGGCTATGGTTTTTCCAGTGATCATGTATGGATGTGAGAGTTGGACTGTGAAGAAAGATGAGCGATGAAGAATTGATGCTTTTGAACTATGGTGTTGGAGAAGACTCTTGAGAGTCCCTTGGACTGCAAGGAGATCAGCCTTGGGTGTTCTTTGGAAGGAATGATGCTAAAGCTGAAACTCCAGTACTTTGGCCATCTCATGTAAAGAGTTGACTCATTGGAAAAGACCCTGATGCTGGGAGGGATTGGGGGCAGGAGGAGAAGGCGATGACCGAGGATAAGATGGCTGGATGGCATCACTGACTCGATGGACATGAGTTTGAGTGAACTCTGGGAGTCGGTGATGGACAGGGAGGCCTGGTGTGCTGCGATTCATGGGGTTGCAAAAAGTTGGACACGACTGAGTGAGTGAACTGAACTGAACTGAATTCACTTAAAGTTTACAAGTCAGGGCACTTCCCTGGCAGTCCAGCGGTAAGGGCTCTGTGCTTCCACCACAGTAGGCACAGGTTTGATCCCTGACTGGGGAACTAACTCCTGCTTGCCATGTGGCACTGCAAAAAAAAAAAAAAAAAGTAGAATTCAGTGTTTTAATATATTTACTGAGTATCACCACCATCCAATTCCAGAACATTTCATTACCCCCAAAAGAAACCCCATTCCCATTAGCCATCACGCCTCATTCCTTCTCCCCAACAGCCCCTGACAACCACCCTACTCTGGACATTTCATATAAGTAGAATCAGAATATTTGTTCTTTCATGTATCAAAATTCCATTCCTATTTTATGGCTAAACAATATCCCATTGTATAGATACACCACATTTTGTTTAACCATTCATCACTGGTTGGCCATTTGGGTTTTGGCCCGCCTTCTGGCTATTATGAATAATACTGCTATGAATATTTTTGCACAGATTTTTGTACAATAGAATCTTTACTAAGCAGCTGTAAATATCCATATAATTCAGATATTAGCTAATTTATATCAATCTTTCTTCACCACTTCATCCCCTAGCAAGTAGAAGGGATTACATACAAGTTTAAATAGCTATAGACCCAACTCAGCTTTGTTCACCTGTGATTGACTGTCTTTGACAGGGTGTCCATCTTTGGTCCAATGGGCTATGACCAGGGGCACAAGCCATCTGGGCAAAATATCGTGTGCAGAAGTATTTCATTTAAAGAGTTGTGGTCAAAGTACTCACCAAAACAGACATTTCTAGAATAATTCAGAAGGTGACTAAGTCACATAAGGACTCCTGATTATAAGTTTTAGGATAATGAGTGTTCCATATATTTAGTGTTATTTGTTAATTTGCTGATGCTTCAAATAGAAACACTACCATCCAGTCTTATATTTCAATATGTGTTCATTTATCCAACAATGCCTACTGAGTGTCACTTGTCCTTTTTCTAGGCATTAGAATACGTTTATATTTTAAGAGGGATCTTCCCTGATGGTCCAGTGGCTAAGACTCCATGCTTTCAATGTAGGGGGTCCTGGTTCGATCCTAGGTCAGGAGCTAGATCACATATGCTGCAACTAAGAGTTCATACGCCATAACTAAAGATCCCCTATGCTGCAACTAAGACCCAGTGTAGTCAAATTAATTAATATTTAAAAAATAAAATAAAAGGGATTCAGGACTACGGAAGTGGGGAGGATCACCATGTAAAGAAAGGACTTCTTACTACCAAAAAGCATTTTCAATCTGAGAGTAATGAGCACTCACGAGGCTTTATTCAAGGAGTCAAGCCACCTACAGCTACCTACAACGGGCAGGAGAAAACAAAAGGAGGTGTTACAAAAACATCTGAGAAAGGCGGCAGGAGAAGTGAGACAAAGGGAGAGGAATTTTTTTTCAGGCTGAACCACCTGTTTTTCACACTGATGCTATAATGGAAACTTCTCCTTTCTCATGCTCCCTTCCTCCCCTCTACATCTTTGCAGGGCTGTGAGATGCAGAGCTAAGTGGATCTGTGCAGAAGGCTCTGACATACGAATTCCTCCCCAGCAGCTTGAGGGATGTAATAGGTTGTAGTAGGAAATGCATTAAACATGGCATCGAAGAACATGTGGGTGCTCAGCCTTCCTTCGCCAGCTGTATGACCTGGACCAAACTTCTCTGAGGTTTATTAATAGGTTCCCTATTTGTAAGGTGGAAATAGTAATCTCTTACTCATTGGATTGTGGTCAAAATAAATGCGACAAACAATTTTTAAGTGTCCAGCACATAGCAGATGTTCAGTTAAAATGATTAACTTTGCTTTCTTTATCTAAGAATGAGAATAATAATAGTAACAGTAATGCTGGGGAATTATGAGGGCTAAGTATTTTGGACAGTGTTTTGTAAATTACAAAGTCCTATACATGTAATCAGGTCATTATTCTTTAAGAAATTTGACAGTTGGGGTGGTAGTTATGGGGTGTCAGTTTTTCTCTGTTGCTTCTTTAAAATCTACTTTATTGTTCCATCTAGTAATAGACTTTATAGCTCTATAATTTCTACAGGTTAGAAAAACAGCCAAAATGAGGTTGAGCTGAAATGACTTCTTCTTCTTGAGCCAGAGAAGTTTATACTGTCTGGCTTTCAGAATGCCTATTTAAGACAGGTCTGCCATAAAATTTATTTTTCACAGTGTTCTGAAATAACAGTAAATAAGATAATGTGCAAAAGACACTTTTCATAGAGTAAGTGCTCAATGAATGACTAGTTGATCCCCCAAATTTTTGCCTTCCATTTAGCATTTTGCCCCAGACACAAACTCTTTAGAAAGATTAGTTTTTTAAAAGTTCATTAGTGTCCAGTGGTAAAGAATCCACTGCCAATGCAGGGGACACAAGTTCAATCCCTGGTCCAGGAAGACCACACATGCCCCAGGACAACTAAGCCCATGTGCTGCCAACTGGAGAAGACCCACGCTCAGCAACAAAGACCCAGCCAAAAATAAATAAATGTGTTTTTTGAAGTACATTAATTAAAGTTAATTCATTTCACTTTTCATTCATCAAAGACCCTAGCCCATCTGGAACTATTCATTGGAATTTCTAACTAATCTAGAGCAGGAAGCTGCCCTACAAGGAGCTGTTAGAATGGGAGACAACATAAGAAAGCCGAAAAAGTAAATCCACACATCTTCTCATAATTAGCATCTGACTTCTCTTAGACATTTTGAGATATCTGAGGAAATGTGACAATGCCTTCAAGTAGATCAAAGAATAGAGTATATCCAGGTATATGTAATGGCATAATACTTTGAAATTAGCTAATTTACTAATTGTATCTTTGCATATCCTTGCATTTCACCTGTCGCCTATTCTACGGAAGTATCCATTGGCCAAAGAGGGAATGGGGACAGTGATAGCAAGGATGCCTAGAGAAGGCAGTCCACATTGAATTTTGAAACCCAGAATAGCTATCTTGAACACCCAGACAAATACCAAAAGCCAGGCTTTGTTACGAGAGAGAGTTTTCTAAATTTAACTCCTAGGAGGCGCATGGGCCAAGGACTTGGTCATAAAGCAAACTGGACTCCGTGGTGCAGAAAGAATATGCCTTCTACCATCAGGGGCTTGGAGTGAGGAAGATGAGGCTGAGTGGGGACCCAGTCCGCATAGGAAGCAGAAACTGGAAGCACAGCCCTTTCTTTCATCCCGGGGTTGGGGGTTGGCGTGAGGAGGAAAGAAGACAGCTAACAAACATGCCATCCCTTTTCTCCCTCTTGGGGTGAAACCTAGAGATGGAAAACTGGTCCAAATGTCCCCATGTGTTTGAAGAAGCTGAGAACTGTGGTGATAGCAGATGAAGCTGAGGCCTGTGAACTGAAAAAACAATCCACAACCTAAAAGTTATGTTTCTCTTTTTAAGTGTTGATTGATTGACTGACTCTTGGATCTTCATCGCTGCGTGGGCTGTCCTCTAGTTGTGGTGAGCAAGGGCTACTGTTGAGTTGTGGTGTGCCAGCTTCTCATCACAGTGGCTTCCCTTGCTGTGGAGCACGGCCTCTAGGACATGCGGGCTTCAGTAGCTGTGACACGTGGGCTCAGTGCTGGCAGTTCCCCGGCTCTAGAGCACAGGCTCAGTAGTTGTGGCACAGAGCTTAGCTGCCTCACAGCACATGGGATCTTCCTGCATCAGGGATCGAGCCGGTATCCCTGGCACTGGCAGGAGAAATACCACTGAGCCACCAGGGAAGCCCAAGAGTTACATTTTATTTGGTGGACAAAACTGAGGACTTAAGCCTGGGACATAACATCTCAGATAACTCTTAGGGACTATTCCAAAGAGGCAAGGAGGGGAGCCAGGATATATAGGAGTTTTTGCAACAAAGACCAGGTAATCAGAACATCAAAACATCACTGTAAATTAAGGAAAAGCAGGTATCTCAAAGGAATTTAGCACTTTTCTATGTAAGGGAAGATACAAAGCCTGGGCTTTTTGAAATCATTCCTTTGCTATGCACCTCAGCTATCTGCAGCCAGTGTTCTGTTCTTATCCAGACTCTCCTCGGGGTGCACTGACAAGGATAGCTGCAGTGGCTGACTGCTAGATGGAGGGGGATCATGCCTTCTTCCTGAGTGCCGTCAGGGCTCACCTTCCGGGTGGATGTAATGTAAAGGTTTGATGGCTGCAACATTCTGATACGGCAGGCAATATTTTTCATTCACAGGTTCTAACTTAAGAAAACTCAGCATGTAGCCCTGTCCAACCTGGTTTGGGAAACAACCAAACAGCTGTTGGACAGCTCCTGGCTAGATTCTAGAGTGCTCAGCTAAGGGAACTGCTGGTAGACCTGCAGGGGGGGCAGGGACAGAGGGACTGCTGTGTCCGGACTTCTGGGCAGATACAAGGATCAGCATGATGTGGGACACACTCAAACAATCTTAGCTAATAGAGGTGGTGTTGGCTTATAAGCAAGCACAAGCCCGGAAGTTCCAAACGTCGATGCAAATACTCAATCAACAATCTACGAAAGAAACAGAAAAAAACAGAGTTTCACTCAGCCCAACTAAGGACTACAGCCCAGGAGTGCAGGCTCTACCAAGAAGACAGCCCTCTGGAGAAGCATGGCTTTCAGCAGAGCTTTATATCTTGTCAGAATGAAGAACATCAACGATGGTAGAGGTATTAACATATTCTTTAAAGGTTTCAAATGAAACAGATTAGCACATAAACAGCAAGTCAATGTGACCTCAGTACCTGGGAAGGGAATCTTGTCTTTGAAGGAGTACTAGCCTGGGCACTGTCTGGGGGGCATTCATCCTTATCTTCACAGTGGACATAATTTAGTTCCAGATCATGCATTCTTCTCCGAATGGCTAAAGCAGATGTAGAATGCATTATAAAAAGGCTATAAGACAGGCCATTCTCAATACCCGAATTCAAGCCAGACCATGTGTAAACTAGAATGAATTCGCCATACCTCACTGGGTGAACATTTCTTCCATCACAAAGATCTTCACGGCACTAGAGAACCACATCCAAATTCAAGCCAAACCATGTATAAGCCAGAATGAATTCCCCATCTCTCAATGGGTGAACACCTCTTTCTTCACAAAGATCTTCACGGCACTGGAGGAGAAACACACATATGATGGGGCAGAGCATGTGATGATCCCAGATGCAATTCACTCCTACACATTATGTCAGCATGGCACCATTTGGGAAGACAGAAACCTGCCGAGGATCAATATTTCATGCACAGAATTTACTGCAGGGAGTTGGTCATCCGTGGTATGGAAATTGAGAGGCCAAATAGGGAACAATGAGGCAATCAGGGATGATAAAAGCATGAAAAATAAAAAAGCTACTGTTTAGCCAGAAGGCCGACACATTAGTAGCTAAATGGGTATGGAATGCCTGAACTGTAAACTGTGTTGTTTTATAAAAACAAGAAGATATAGGTGAATTCTTCCCCTGGGTAGCTGCCTGGCTCCCCGCTTACTTCCATCAGGCCTTTGCATCTGAGCAAGGCCTTCCCTGGCCATCCTCTTTTACCTGGCACCTCCCTTCCTGGAACTCCCTATTCCCAGCCCCTGCTTTATTTTCCTCCAAAGTGCTTACCATCAACCGACCAGCTTGGCATTTACTTGCCTCACCTCACACTAGGTTGAAACTGTATAAAGGCAAGTTTTGGTCTGTAGCGTCCACTGCCACATCCCAGCTAGTGCAGAGCTGGCGCTGCGTCACCAGCACGGTTACAGCTTGTCTACAGCACTGTCATGCATCCTCACCTGCAAAGCCTACTTCTAATTTCTCTGGTTTCCTGTTCTGGAAAATGAGAGCTGAGTTCAAGCGTCTCCAAGGGCTCTTCCACAGAGGCATTCCTTGGTTCTGGGTTCTTCCGAGTGGAACACATTCCCTACATGTGGAATCTAAAAAATAAACCAAACATGACTATAACAAAGCAGAGACAGACTTACAGATATAGAGAACAAACTAAGCATTACCAGTGGTGAGAGAGACCAGGGAACCCTGGTGGTCGAGCGGTTATGGCTCCATGCTTTCACTGCTGAAGGCCCAGGTTCAATCCTTGGTCAAGAAACTAAGATGGGCTTCCCTGATAGCTCAGTTGGTAAAGAATCTGCCTATAATGCAGGAGACTCTGGTTCAGTTCCTGGGTTGGGAAGCTCCGCTGGAGAAGGGATAGGCTACCCACTCCAGTATTCTTGGGCTTCCCTTGTGGCTCAGCTGGTAAAGAATCCACCTGCAATGCAGGAGACCTGGGTTCGATCCCTGGCTTGGAAAGATTCCCTGGAGAAGGGAAAGGCTGCCCACTCCACTATTCTGGCCTGGAGAATTCCATGGACTATATACTCCAAGGGGTTGCAAAGAGTCAGACATGACTGAGCAACTTTCACTTTCATTTTCAGTGGGGAAAGAGGAGGGGTAAGATAGGGGTAGGGAATTAAGAGGTATAAACTACTATGTACAAAATAAATAAGCTACAGGGATATACTGGACGGCAAGGGAATACAGCCAATGTTTTACAATAAACATAAATAGAATATAATCTTGAAACATTTTGAACCACTATGTGTACACCTGAAACTAATATTGTAAATAAACTATAGTGAAAGTGAAGTCGCTCAGTCATGTCCAACTCTTTGTGACCCCATGGACTGTAGCCTACCAGGCTCCTCCGTCCATGGGATTTTCCAGGCAAGAGTACTGGAGTGGATTGCCATATACTGCAATTTAAAAACAAGGTTTTCCAAAAGTTATTCTGTTAGAAAAGACCATGATGCTAGGAAAGACTGAAGGCAAAAGGAGAAGGCGGCAGCTGAGGATGAGATGGTTGGATAGCATTACTGACTCAATGGGCATGAGTTTGGGCAGACTCCAGGAGATAGTGGAGGATGGAGGAGCCTGGCATGTTGTAGTCCACAAGGTGGCAGAGTCAGCACAATTTATCAACTCATCAACAAGAAGTTTCTATTCCCTCCACATGGGGGCAGCAAAGGACAGTGAAGGGCTGGCCAGGTGGCGAGCTCTCTCTGGGATGCCAGCAAGTGATGAGACAGAGCAAGCATTTTCACCTCCTTCCATCCCGCTCCCCTATGGCCTCCAGAGTCTCAGAAAGGAGTCAGAGCTTAGCTTTCTTTGTGTCCCCATCCTATCACCAAGGAAACTGGGTCACAAGTTTGAAAATTAGACCAAGCATGACAATTAGGGATTAAAAACAGGCCAGAAGCCCCCTAAAGCAATCAGAACGTGCCTGAGATAAGCTAGTAACAATCACTGAGAAGTCAATTTAGCTACAAATTTCTAGACATCTGGGCACAGCCGGGCTTAGGATGAGGTGAGTGAGCCCTCATCTCACTCACCAAATGTAAGAAGAGCAGCCCAAAGATAATAGTACTTTTGTACAGTATTTCTAAAAATAAAAACCAAAAAACAACAAAAATACCATGATGCACAAAAGTAAAATATTTAAATAAAATTATATAGAACATGTATATGGGGCACATAATTTTCTTTCTGCCTCAGTTCCAAAATAGCTTCAGACAGCACTGTTTGAGGAGGTTTGATATTTCGTTCATTGTGCCTTTTTTGGCATTATTTTTGATTGTTAAAAAATATTGCACTGACATACTATTTGTCTTAATTGCAGAGGTTTTGACATCCCTTCATATTTTCCATTTTGGCTCACTCTAATTCCTGGCCTGCCAGGGGCTTCCCAGGGAGTGCTAGTGGTAAGAACTAGCCTGCGATGCAGGAGATGTAAAACGACACAGGTTCCATCCCTGGGTTGGGAAGATCCCCTGGAGAAGGAAATGGCGACCCACTCCAGTATTCTTGCCTGGGAAATCTCATGGACAGAGGAGCCTGGAGGACTAGGGACACAAAGAGTTGGAAGCAACTGAAGCAGCTTAGCATGCATGCAGGCAACCCAGGCCTGCCAGGTCTGGCTCCCTAGGGGACATCAGTCGCTCAAGTCCCCTGGCTGACAAACTCCTGCAAGGCATCCTCCATGCCTGGGATGTCCTGTGAGAACCTGTCAGAGGCGCAGCTCCCAGATGGCAGCCCTGCCCCTTGGCTCACATGCCTTGGCTCTTCCCCCAGAGTCCAGCACCAGCCTCTGGATCCTTCTTGCCACAGTCCAGGCAGCAGGATCTACGGATCAGAACTGCCAGGTGAGACAAACCATATAAGGACCTGGGAAATCATCTCTATCAGGGACAACTGACATAATGTTGTAAAGATGAGGCTGGAGGGAAGTTCCAGATCCAAAGCTCATTTCAGGCTGACCAATGAAGGTACAGAGTTGTGGACAGAGATGTCAGTTGAAAAGATGAGGAAATTATTGCTGTAGATCAGGGCTGTCTGATAAAACTTTCTGTGACAATATAAATATTCTATATCTGTACAGGACAATACTGCAGCCACTAACCACAGGTGGTTACTGAGCATGTAAAATAGGGCTAGGGCAACTGAACAACTGAGTTTTTAAATTTCTTAATTTGGACTAATTTATATTTAAATTTGGGCTTCCCTGGTGGCTCAGCAGTAAACAATCCGCCTGCCAATGCAGGAGACTTAGATTCAATTCCTGAGTCAGGAAGATCCCCTGGAGAAGAAAATAACAACTCACTCCAGTATTCTTGCCAGGGAAATCCCATGGACAGAGAAGCCTGGTGGGCTACAGTCCATGGGGTCACAAAAGAGTTGCACACAACTTAGCAACTAAACAACAACATATTTAAATGGTGGCTATTGTGTTACAGTGCAGTTCTAGAGCAGCAATCCTCAAACTTCACTTGCATTGGAATCTTCTGCAGGACTTCAGTTAAAATAGACTGCTGAGTCCGTCTCAGAGCTTCTGATGCAGGAGGTCTGGGGTGGGGCGCCAGAGGTTACATTTCTAACAACTTCCCAGGTGATGCTGATGCTGCTAGTCTGGAGACACATTGAGACTACAGATCCAGAGAGGATTATGATTCCAATAAACTATGGGATTATTAAACCAATCACATTATGTTGTGGGTGTTGGCTTGCACATGTGCGTGCTAACTTGCTTCAGTTCAATCGCTTCGTCGTGATCAACTCTTTGCAACTCCATGGACTGCAGCATGCCAGGCCTCCCTGTCCATCACCAATTCCCAGAGTTTACCCAAACTCATGTCCAATAATGGAGAAGGCAATGGCAACCCACTCCAGTACTCTTGCCTGGAAAATCCCATGGATGGAGGAGTCTGATAGGCTGCAGTCCATGGGGTCACTAAGAATCGGACATGACTGAGCAACTTCACTTTCACTTTTCACTTTCATGCATTGGAGAAGGAAATGGCAACCCACTCCAGTGTTCTTGCCTGGAGAATCCCAGGGATGGGAGAGGCTGGTGGGCTGCCATCTATGGGGTTGCAGAGTCAGACACGACTGAAGCGACTTAGCAGCAGCAGCATGTCCAATAAGTCAGTGATGCCATCCAACATCTCATCCCCTGTTGTCCCCTTCTCCTCCTGCCTTCAATCTTTCCCAGCATCAGGGTCTTTTCCAATGAATCAGTTCTTCACATCAGGTGGCCAAAGTATTGGAATTTCAGCTTCAGCATCAGTCCTTCCAATGAATATTCGGACTGATTTTCTTTAGGATGGGCTGGTTGGATCTCTTTGCAGTTCAAGGGACTCTCAAGAGTCGCTTCAGTCGTGTCCAAATCTTTTCAACCCTATAGACTGTAGCCCGCCAGGCTCCTCTGTCCATGGGATTCTCCAGGCAAGAATACTAGAGTGGGTTGCCATTTCCTCCTGCAGGGGATCTTCCTGATCCAGGAATCAAACCTGTGTCTCTTATGTCTCCTGCACTGGCAAGTGGCTTATTTGCCACTAGGGCCACTTTGGAAGCCTTGGAGCAAAATGGCAGCCTGGGCTTTAGAGAAAGATAAGACTCAAATCCCTGCTCCCGCTCTAATTAGCTGTATGACCTTTCATAACTGCTCCATCACAAATGGAAATAATAGTACATACCTAATAGGGTAATTACAAAGATTAAACATGATAAGGTATACATGTCATTTGATGTTTCAAGATCATTCCCTGCTCTGAAAGTGTACTAACAAGATTATATATGCAGACAATGCAATTTGTAACATCATTTGTGACATTTCCACAAAATAATTCCGTCAAGATTTCCAACTGTTGTTGTGTTAATTATTGTGTAAAACAAATTACCCTAAAATGCAGTGACTTCAAAAAGCACATATTTATTCCCTGTAGTTTCTGCGGGTCAAAAACTCAGATGTGGTTTAGCTGGGTATTTCTAGCTCACTGTCTCCCTTGAGACTGTAATAAAACTGCTAGTGCTGCACTCTTACCTGAAGTCTTTATTCAGTGGTTTAGGAATCCACTTTTTTAAAAAAATATTCTTCTGGTAACTATACATAAAATTCACTATTTTAATCAGCTCTAAGGGTATGGTTCTGTGTCATCAAATACATTCACACTGTTGTGTAACCATCACCCCCATCCAACTCCAGAACTTTTTCATCTTCTGCACCTGAGACTCTGTATGGATTAGATATTAACTCCGTTTTCCCACCACACCCCTCAGCCCCTGGCAACTATGATGCTACTCTCTGTCCCTTGACTTTGAATTCTCTAGGTGGCTCAGCGGTAAAGAATCCGCCTGCCAACACAAGAGATACAGGAGACACAGGTTTGATCCCTGGGTCGGGAAGATCCCCTGGAGAAGGAAATGGCAATCCACTCCAGCATTCTTGCCTGGAGAATCCCCATGGACAGAGGAGCCTGGTGGGCTCCAGTCCACGGGGTCACGAAGAGTCAGACGTGATTGAGCACGTGCACAGGTGCCTCATACAAGTGGGATCATAGGCTACTAGACCTTTCTGGCTGGCTTACTGTGCTTAGCATAGCGTCCTTCTGGTAGCATGTGTCAGAACCGTCTCCCTTCTTATGGCTGAAGAGTATTTCATTGTCTGCATACACCAGGTTTTACTTACCCATTCAACTGTCAGTGGACACTTGGGCTGATACAATCTACATACAAACAAGTCTCAAAGGCCAACCAGCCATCTGGGCGCAGCCCCACCTGTTCTGCTTTTCAATTCCCAACTAGAACTCTGGGCTCTGCACCCTCAGCCTCCCTATCTACCTTTACCCTTCTTCACCTGGAGTCTGCCTTTCCTGAGCTCTGATCCATGGATAAGACCAACTAACTTAAGGATCTGCCCAGCCCTTTCCTACACTTAGGGATTGTCCCCATGCTGATTCCAGGTACTTAACATCTTCACCCTGGTTGTACTATTCTTTCCTGTCTCAGGCTAGGATATCACTTTCTTTGGAGATTAATCACTGCCCATACAGTCCCCACAGATAATGGGACACTTTGGACCAAAATAGGAACCCCCATATATTTCCTATGTCTCACCACCAATATTAATCCCCCAGGCCCATCCCACCACTTGCTACACAATATTGCATAAATTACTTCAGCATTTTGAAAGTGATAAACCAGCTCCTTCTTTTAAGTTATTATAATCTCCACTCTACAAATAAGAAAAATGAGGCTCAGTGGGGTTAAGAGAACTGCCCAAGGTCAGACAGCAGTAACAGAAAAACTCCACATAGTTACCACTGAGTTCCCAGGATGTCCTGAGTGGTATGTGATTTTTTTTTCCAGGCTGAAAGCCTAGGGGGGTGACCACAATTTAGAGGAGTCTGTCTTTCTTATTCTGTCTGCTCTGTACTCACCCAATACAACCTATCCCCAAATGCACAGAGCCACTACCTTGGAAAGCTAAAGACAGGGGATGAAATGCCTGTGATACTATAGTCCTGCGGCATCAACTACCCCACCTTCACTGAAACAACCAGAGGAAGACATCTGACCAAGCAAAGGTAGTTAAGACTGCCTCTCCCGAGGGCTGTGCTCTCCGAACCTGTGACCCCATGGACTGGGGCCCACCAGGCTACTCTGTCCATAGAATTTTTCCAGGTAAGAATATTGGAACAGGTTGCTGTTTCCTACTCCACGGGATCTTCCCGACCCAGGGATCAAACCTGCATCTCTTCCATCTCCTGCATTGGCAGGTGGATTCTTTATCACTGTGCCACCTGGGAAGCTCTTGGAATTGGAGCATTAAAATGCAAAAGGACTCAGATGGCAGAACTGTAAGGTTACGCAGAGATGGGTTGGAGTCAGTGGCCTGGCAAGTCCAAGTTATGTGGGAAGCAAGGCTGTATCGTTAGAGGTAGGGGAGTGCACTGGTTAGGTATCCAGACTGTGGAAGTAAGCTGCCTGGTTTGGATCATGGCTCCCACTTACCAGCTGCAGGATTTGGGGGAGGTTGCTTCGCCTTTACGTGACTCAGTTTTCTCATCTGTAAAATGCGGAAACAAACAGTATTCAACTCCGTGCACTGTTGTTATAATGAAATGAATGAATACCCACCAAGGTCGCAACATGGGCATACAACGCATGCTGGGAACTGCCCGCTGCCATTAGTCCAGAGCCGAGATGGCACCCAGAGCTCTGGAGACCCAAGGATGGAGCAGCTCCCTGTGACTTTCCAAGTCCCAGCAGGTCTGCCAGGTCTCAGAGCAGTTTATTTCAACTACCAAAATGTTTCCCCAGGAAGCAAGAGATTTTTCTACCGTATTTTACCTAATTTACCTCCCATGAAAAGACTTTTAAGAATCATACACCACATTGATTTGGAAGTTTTATTCTTTTTATTGCAAATTTCTGGTAAAGGAACGTACAGGGAAGCTGATTCTCATTTTAACTTTGGTGAAAAGAGGACATGGAGCTTAGGGACTCACAACACGTGAGTCACCTGGGGGCCTCTGACACATGCAGCTGCCTGCATCCCCTTCCAGAGGCTCTGACTTAGCTGGTCTGGGGGAGCAGCCCAGGCACTGGTAGCTTTTTGAAGTGCCCAGCTGATTTCAATCAGCCAGAGGGGCGAATCCCCGCCGAACTCCCGACAAGGGGACAGAAGCATCACCTGGTCACGTCACCCCTTGACCTTAGCCCCGCCAGTTCCCCTCCTTCCAGGTGTGACGTGTGCTGATTCCCCCTCCTCGGGGCTCCCAGAGGAGAGAGATGCTTGAGGAGCCGTGGCTGTCTGTGCTGTGGTCTGTGCTTAAACCAGGAGAACTGTATAAACACGGTTACTCGAGCACAAAGAGAAACTCACTTTCTGACTGCAGAAGAGCATTAACCTTTTTTTTTTTTTTTCACTGTTAAGTGGAAGCAGTCTTCCTGAATAGAGACAGGAAGATTTGTGACAAAATAAGGAAATATATGTTGAATGACATATTCTTTGTATAACTTCTCAGGTACAAATTAAAAAGAAAAAACTTTGTCAAACCACTGAGGGTTAACTATTATGTACTTTAGCAGCATAATTTATATGGGTAAACAGTAATAGCCAGTTACAGATTTCATTCAAGATTTAGTCTAAAATAGAAAATGCTTTAATTTTCCTGAGTCCTTGGCAGACAAAAAAATGTTTTTAAAATTTTCAAAGTATTCTTGTTTTCTTTTTCTTGGGTACCCTCACAGTTTGGAACGGCATGTGTCTCACTGTTAGTTTTTACATATACAGGTGAACAGATACCACTGGTGCCAGTTTCCAATGACTAATCAAATATGGCGATTGAAAAAAAACACCCATCATCTACGAAATTGCTCAAAATGAACATTTCTTGACATTGTTATAAATGCAGTATCAATTTGATTTTCTGGCCATACAAAAGTATGAATTTCTATTCCATTAATGATACTGAATGATTAACATCATAACAGTGATAAAATTTTTAAAACATTTAAAAAATACATAGGATCCCATTTTTACATCATAATTCTGATGTGCTATTGTGCCTTCTATTTTGTCTGCAAAACTTCTATAGGGTACAGTGCACTGATGTGATAAAACCAAGGCACAAGAATACAGTTACAATAATTGTATATAAACCTTTAGCACTCTGTGCCAATTTTGGAAAAATTTAGAGAGGAGATCAAAAAGCTTGAAAAATTTTCACATCCCATGTGATTAATGAACAATCAATTATGTAATAAACAAGCTATTACCACCATTCCATTATTGAATATATGGCTCTCACTATATAGGCTGTGGATAATTGAAAAAGGCTTTCAGTATTAAAACCTGGTATAACTAGGTGGCTGATACAGATAATTGTGCCTTGCATTATCTAGATAACTGTCTTAAGTTTCCATTTTAATTTGTAGTCTATATGGCAGTTATCAATTTTTAAACTATTTTCATTGCATAAGTGGTAGATTCTTTTCCCAAATGTTAAATCCCCTCCCCCTACAAAAGACAGAAGGTTTACAAGAAGAGAATCAATATAAGAAATGCACAGATAACAATAATAAAATCCAAATAGGGACTCAAAGGTTGAATTCTAATCCATCAAAACATTAATTTAGAGTGAGGAGCAACACATTCCCAAGATGATTAATTAGTTTCTTAATTTTAAAAATATCACCATGACATTTTCAAGAGTAAAGTCTTGGCTAGAGAGCATCACGAATCAAAGGGAAACTGTTAAGTCTTTTCATTCATAAAATGAAAGGGATAAAAGCCTTTTAAAATCCAGGGAGGGGAGGATATCTGATCGAATTTGAATAACGTGGTAAAAATTGTATGTAATCCTTTTAAAGAAGAGTGTTTTCAAGACCCAAGGTAAACATTTAGACCCATGAAAACACGTTTCTTGGCACATGCACACCATGAGCAGAACAATCCTGAAGGCAGCGACAGCCTGGCTACAGAGGTATCCAGCTTCTGGCCCCACCGGCAAAACCACCTTTGAGGTCCATGTCCCGAGTCCCTTCACATGGGAGCTTCTGGCTTCTGCATCTGTTGGATTTGCTTCTGTAGCTGGTCCTTGTCCAGCTTCATCTTGGCTTCAAGAACTTGCCTGAGGGATCCTATGCTTTCATAGATGGCAGTAAACCCTTTAAGAAAGGGTAAATTTCACAAGAGTTAATATTTTAAAACAACGACAACAACAACGCTGTATCAAATCCTACAGCAGACAGTACTCCTTGATTTGGGCAAAAATTATCACTAGATTCTCAAAGTACTGGAATAAAAGTTAAATGGGAAACAGGATAGTTGCATAGCTTCACAGTGTCTCCCTACAGATACAAAGGGAAACATGAAATATTACCATAGAGAAATGTGACAGACACCACTTTAACCAAGGGTCGAAGCTATCTTCACCAACACTGGGAGGCTCCAACATTATGTACCCCTGATGAGAAAACCCTGGAAAGGAGCCTGGGCTCTGCATGCTAAGACAGACCACCTCAATGCTGTCTGCACCTAAGTGCTCTCTGACTCAAGAAGCTAAATTCTGTGTCTCCATTAGTAGGATGCTCATGGTCTTCTTTCTTCACACTGATTTTGGAGAAGGGATTTCAGTACTGCCTCAGGACATCATTATTGGAAGTAGAGTCCTTCAGTTTCAGTCTGCTAAAAGATCAAACCCTGAGCCTCTGGAGTGGGAGCACTGACTTTAAGACCCTAGACTATCAGAGAACTCCTAACCTTAGGGAGTATCAAATAGTGAGAACTTCTAGAAAGGAAACCACTTGAACACAAGACCTGACATCACCCAGCCACCAGTAGCCCCCTGTGCAGGACACCTCATCCAAACAACAAACAAGACAAAAATACAAACCCAATCATCAGCATTCAAGATTACCATGTCACTCAGCCCTGCCCATCAGAGGAAATAAAAAACTCAGCACAAATCTCACCCTATGTGAAGCTTACACAAAATTGGACCAAACTTAGGAGAAAGTGAAAGTGAAGTTGCTCAGTCATGTCTGACTCTTTGCGACCCATGGACTGTAGCCCACCAAGCTCCTCCATCCATGGGATTCTCCAGGCAAGAATACTGGAGTGGGTTGCCATTTCCTTCTCCAGGGGATCTTCCCGACTCAGGGATCGAACCCAGTTCTCTCACATTGCAGGAAGACGCTTTAACGTCTGCACCAAACTTAGGAGGGGAGAAACCAAAAGGAAGAAAGAATTCAACCTTGAAACCTAGGAAAGAGACCTCAAACACAATAAATTTAAAAATAATGAAAATCAGAGAAATACTGCATAACTGAAGGAACAAACTTAAACACAGAAGTCCAAATAAATAAAGAGGAAATAAGCAAACTACCTGAAAAAGAATTCAGAATAATGATAGTAAAGATGATCAAAACCCTTGAAAACACAATGGAGAAAATGCAAGAATCAATTAACAAAGACCTAGAAGAATGAAAGAATTAGCATACAGAGATAAACAACACAATTACTGAAATTAAAAATACTCTAGAAAGAATCACTAGCAGAATACCTGAAGCAGAAGAATGGATCAGTGAGCTGGAAGATAAAGTGGTGGAAATAACTGCTGAAGAGCAGAACAAAGTAAAAAGAATGAAAAGAGCTAAGGATAGTCTCAGAGACCTCTGGTAAGATATTAAATGCACCAACATTTGACTTATAGAGGTCCCAGAAGAAGAGAATAAGAAATGGTATGAGAAAATTTTTGAAGAGATTATAGTTGAAAATTTCCCCAACATGGAAAAGGAAACAGTCAATCAAGTCCAAGAAGCAAAAGAGTCCCATACAGGAGAAACCCAAGGAGAAACACGCCAAAACATATACTAATCAAACTAACAAAGGTTAAACACAAAGAAAGAATATTAAAAGCAGCAAGGGAAAAGCAACAAGTAACATACAGGGGAAACCCCATGCATTTAACAGCTGACCTTTCAGCAGAAACCTGGCAGGCCAGAAGGGAATGGCAGGATATAATTAAAGTACTGAAAGAAAAAACGCTGGGAAGGACACATCACTTCTGCAGCATGTCTGTCCAAAACACACAACCTGAAGTGAATTAAAAAGAAGCAAGAAGACCCAAACGGTGGGACATTTCACAAAATACTGGCCTGTGTTCTTTAATGATGACAACATTACTGTGAAACTGATCCAGATTGAGAGAGACTAGATAAGCAACATGGTAACTAAATATGATGCGGTGATTCTGGATGAGAACCTGGACTGGGGATGGCTTGCTGTAAAGGAAACAATGGTGAAATTTGAAAACTGAATATTGAAAAATGTTTCGCCAATAGGACATTGTAGTATACTTGTTTAGTATACTTGTTTCATGATTTTCCACTAAGAAGTCTGTTTTCATAACAAGAAAAAAGTAAATGTTTTTAATTTTTAAAAGGCTCATATGCATTTCTTATCACCATCTCATTAACCACTAATGAAATAGTCAAATATCACACTCTACTAGCCCAAAACACCAAGAAAGAAAATTCACTTTTATCTCCACGAAGTTCTAAAAGTCATAAATTTAATGGCACCCTCTCCTTAAATAAAATAATTAACTTGAGGTGGTTAAATAAGTAAGTAAGTATTAGCCGTCTAGTGGTGCCCAACTCTTGAGACCCCATGGTGGTTACAACAAAATCATTCTTGGGATGGGGCTACTTTTCTTCTCATGTAGCCAAAATAGAACAATTCCATGCAGAAAATTCACAGAACCAGAGGAACAGAAAGGAATCAGGAGATAATTTAGTTCCCCTTCCCACACTACCTGACTGTCTTCTCTTTCCTGACCGCGGTCAACCAACCTTCACTTAAATACTTTCAGTAAAGAACTCCCAGGTTCACAAAGCACCTGTGTCTTTCTAAGACTTCTAACTGTAGATACTTCTGCTTCATAATATGTATTCACGTAACTTCTGATTATTGGTCCCAGTTCTGTATTCTAGAGTTCACAGTATAAACTTAATCCCTCTTGGGACTTGCCTGATGGTGCAGTGGTTAAGACTTTGAACACCCAATGCAGGTGGCCTGGGTTCAATTCCTTGTCAGGGAACCATATGCCACAACTAAAAGATACTGCAAGCTGCCACCAAGACCTAGGGCAGCCAAATAAATAAATATTTAAAACGTAAATCTAATCCCTCCTTTATCTGGCAGCACTTTAGAACTTGAAATCAGCTCTGACACTGTGTTCCTAACAAGTGTGGAAGAATGAGCCCTGTGGGCTTCTGAGCAGAGAACACCATCCACTGCCATGGTGGGATACTGCCAGCAGTATAAAATAAGCCTTCAAAGGCCTCTCAAAGATATATGCTTGTTTCTGAGGCATACTGACCTTGGCTATGATCAGAAAAGAATCTGCAGACAGCACTAAAGCTATGTATGCAAGCTAAGCGATTTTAGGTTTGTTCGCCTGTCTCTCGAGGTCTGTCTGTCTTCATGTCCTTGAAGTTGAAGCAATACTTTAGCTCTACTTGGAAAATTACCTAAGGACATTCCATTATCCAGGTCTGTAGGCAGTTGTGGGGGAATACTAATTAGCTGACTTTCAGATCATACAGAAAATGAAGTGCGAGAACTGTTTCCTTACTGGCCTACCTGCGTCAACTTCGGCTTTCATTTCCTTCATGTCCTCAGTCATCCGTAACTCAAGCTTGCTGATCCGCCCATGCACCTTCTCCTCCTCTTGTTTTGTCCTCTGTACCTCCATATTCTTCTTCTGACTCTCTTCTATTTTGTCCAGTCTGGCTGACATCTGGCTGAGCTTTTTCTCCATGTCCCTTTCACTGGCTCCCTGAGATCCATGATAAGAACAGCAGGTGATTACTCCAAAGAGTCTGTATTGCATTCACATCAGTCATAATATCATTTAAGAACAATCTGCAGAGAACAGAATCAAAAAGGTTACTTGATGCTCACCCCAATATCCACTCTCCCCTTTTTCCATAACAGATCTCCAGTGTTCAGCTGGGTATAAGGTCACTCAGAATAAAGATTACCTTTTCTATTGTCTCTTGAGTTTGGTGTAGCCATATGATTAAGTTCTGGGTAATGAGACATAAGTATAAACATATGTGGCAACTTCTAGGAAAAGTTAAAAAAAAATAGCTGAGACATAAATAAAAAACCTCTTCTTTCTTTCTTCTGTTCCTGGAATTCAAATGTAATGGCTGGAGCTCTAGCAGCCATATTGAGCTATGTATGCAAGGGTCACTGTCTAGGACTGGTAGAGACTTAAGCCAGAAAGATCATAGTTCACTGAGGATTGATGAGCTACCGTAACAGCCCTGCAATCCCTATACCCAGACTTCTTTTATGTGAAAGATAAATAAGCTTCTATCATATTAAAGTCACCATTATCCTGGAGTGTGTTAGTTATTAAGTCACCTCAGATATAAAAATAGTGATCCAAAGACACAGAAGACTACAAATCAATCAGTAGATCTGATAAAAACATGGAGACATATAAAGAAATAGTTGAAATAGAACATTTTCTTTCCTTTTCTCTCTATCATGCTTAGTTCTTATGAGAATCTGGGTCTGCAGGCAAGCTTTAGAGGCCAGGACTACAAATACCAAGCTGTAAGTGGGCTAAAGCATAACAGAACTCTCATGATGTGCCCAGGGCACAGTCTGCAATTCAACAGCTCGGCATCAAGAGAGAGCAGAGCCAGAGATGCAATCTACACCAGTCACTTGTGCTCCATCAAAGTCCAAGGGAGAGGAAGCAGTGCAAGAAAAGAGAAGGGAGAGGGAGGTCAGGCTAGATAACCAAATCAAGAAGCATTTGCTTTCAAGTACTGATACTGAATGCTATATATGCAAGGCTTTCTGGGTATGGTTTTTGAGCACTTCTGCAAACCTTAGGCCTACAGGAGAGTGGGGTGAAATGAGAAGGAACACAGAAAAGAAAACTGGATGCTGCTGAGATGTTGCCCTGTGACACCTCATGCTGGGTTTACAGTGTGATGGAGGGTCCTGGAGGGAGAAATCTAGTCAAAGCGTCTTTTACCAGGCCATGAAACTAAAACTAAGATGAAGTATGTAATTGCTATTTTTATTTAGAAATGCAGCTGGACAACTTGGTTCTTTAAGGTCTTGATTTGGATTTGTCTTAGTTGAAAGTACTGAAATTTTCTATTATTTTTCTTTGTTAACCAAACAAGTCAAAGTGCTCTGTCTCTTTATAACAAAGAATCAGTATGAACCATGGAAAGAGATTATAAGGCAAGAAACAAGCATTAACAGCTTAATGTAATGCTAAATAAATCAAACATACGTTACAAGGTATTATTCAAACGTTGCAGGTCTCACCGAATAACTTAACTATGTTATGGTTGAACATCAACACCTACACTGTTTTCCTTAACAACCAAGGAAAGCTGATCGATTTTCTGCAAAAGTTCTTTTTCTATCCGTTCTTGTTCCTGTTGCAACCAATTCCGCGCAGATAAAATCTGGTTACTGAGTTCCTCGATTGTACCTTTAAATCTAAAATAAGAAAAATTAGCTGTTAGATATAAAGCAACTTTAAAATGACATCAAACAACCTCCGTCTCTATCAAATCTCTTGGAAATATGTAAGCATTAAATTCCGTTCACTCAGAATTACACGTTTTCCTTTTTCATAGAATTGCACTTGGCACTAAATTGAGAAGGAAGGAGAAGAGGAGGATGTAACAGAAAAGCACCTGATAGTACTCCCACCCGTGCAGACCTGATAGTGTGAGTACCAAGGCGTTACATACAGAGCCACTCCAAGCGCCTATCTCTGCAGTTTAAAAGGCCCAGGCTACTCCTGGCTAAAGACGCAGTAGCCTGGCTCTCTTCTAGGCTCCTCCTTGCCCAGGACTCTTCCTCCTTCTCCATCTTTTCTCCCAGGACTGGAGCCTGGATCCCTTTCTCTCTTATGTTCTGCCAATTGCTCTTGTCCCATACAGATATTTCTTAGTTTAAATCAAACAGAGAATTTTTTTAAAACTCAAATTTCCATTCCTATAGTCCTCTCCCTTTCCAAATACCTAAAATAACATCCCACTGCCTCCCCATCTGAATTATTTTTATTATGAAAACAATAAAAGTACACAAGAATATATGTGACTTAACAATAAAAATAATAAAATGTACCCCTCCCCTGTGGTATAAGTCCCCAATTCTCTGCAGTATCTGTTCTCTTCTTCCCTATTAAGAAACCCTCAAATGTGACCCGAGTCGACAACTACCTAGTTAAGACTACACTTATCAGCCCTCCTGGCAGCTATGTGTGGCCACAGGACTAAGTCAGGCAATGGAACATGCATTGAAGTGATAAGTACACTCCCTGGTCATATCATCAAAAACAAAGCTTCTCAGTCTTACATGGGCAGGAAGTCAAGCCAGCAGTCCTGCCCCACTATGGAGACCCACCTGACCTGGGGGCCTGAGCACAGAGCACAGCAGCTTTTATGAATTCATTTATCCTAACAGTTCTATGAGGGAGTCTTTAGAGTTTTCTCTATAAGATAATATCTGCAAGCAGGGATAACTTTGCTTCTTTTTTTGTTTTGAGTGTCTTTCATTTCTTTTTCTTGCTTAGTTGCTCTGGCCAGGACTTCCAGCACTATACTGAATAGAAGTGCTGAGAATGGGTATCCTTGTCTTACTTCTGATATTAGAGGAAAAGCTTGCAGAATTTCATCACTGAGTATTATGTTAGTTGTGGGCTTGTCATATGTGCCTTTATTATGTTGAGATACATTCTATTAATATACTCAAATTGTTGGGAGTCTTTATTATGATGTTGAATTTTGTCAAATGCTTTTTCTGCATCTGAGATGATATTGTTTTTATCCTTCATTCTGTTAATGTGATGTATCATACTGATTGACTTGTATATATTGAAACATCCTTGCATCTCAGGGATAAATTCCACTTGATTACGGTGCATGACTCTTTTAAAATGCTGTTGAATTGGTCTGTTAGCATTCGCAACTATGTTTATCAAAAATATTGGTCAGTAATTTTCTTTTCTTGTACTGTCTATCTGGTTTTGTTATCAGAATAATGCTCCTCGTAAAATGAGTTTGGAAGTGTTTTCTTCAACTTTTTGGAAGAGTTTGAGAATGATTGGCATTAATTCTTCTTTAATTGTTTGACAGAACTCACTCATGAAGCTATCTGGTCCTAGACTTTTTCTTCGTTGAGAGGTTTTAGATTGTTGATTTAATCTCCTTACTCATTATTGGTCTGTTCAGATTTTCTATTTCTTCATGATTCAGTCTTAGTAGCTTGTTTCAGGAATCTATTCATTTCTTCTAAGTTATGCAATTTGTTGTCATACAATTGTTCATGGCAGTCTCTTATGAGCCTCTGTATTTCTGTGTTGTCTGTAGTAGTAGTTCCTCTTTCATTTATAATTTTATTTATTTGAACCCTCTTTTTGTTTTGGTTAGTCTAGAGAAAGTTTTGTCTGTTTGGCTTGACAATTACTTTTTTAAATTTTCCCCCAATTTTTTTCTGTTGTTTACTCTTCTCTCATTGATTTCTGGTCTATCTTAATCATTTCCTTCTTCCTGCTATCTTGGGCTTAATTTGTTCTTTTTCTAAAATTCCTTAAGGTATAAAGTCAGGTTGTTTATTCAAGGTCTTTCTTTTTTCTTAATGTAAGGATTTAACACTGCAGACTTCCTCACAGAACTGCCTCTGTGGCATCCCATAAGTTTTGGTGGGCTTCCCTGGTGGCTCAGATGCCTACAATGCAGGAGACCTGGATTCAGTCCTGGGGTCAGGAAGATCCCCTGGAGGAGGGAATGGCAACCCACTCCAGTATTCTTGCCTGGAGAATTCCACAGACAGAGAAGCCTGGTGGGCTACAGTCTATATATGCTGTGTTTCCATTTTCATTTGTTTCAAGATTTTTAAAAATCTTCCTTTTGATCTTCTTTGACCCACTGGTTGTTTAGGAATGTGTTGTTTAATTCCACATATTTGTGAGTTTTTCAAATTTACTCCTGTCATTAATTTCTAGTTTCATAGCATTTTGGTTTGAAAAGCTACTTGACATGACTTCATCTAGTTTCTTAAGACTTATTTTGTTGCCTAATGTATGATCTCTCCTGGGAATGTTCTGTGTATACTTCAGAAGAATATGTATTCTGCTGCTGTTGGATGGCATGTTCTATAGCTGTCTGTCAGGTCTCTAGCTGGGCAGGGCTATTGCCCATGCTCTGAAGCACAGGTGGAGGGAGACTGTTGGCTGGGCTCAATGGTCACGTGATTCTCCTGGCTGGACTTCCAGGGTAGGCAGGGCTGCTGGCTGGGTTGTACAGTCAAATGGAGCCACTAAATGAACTCTGCCATTCCCTCTGGTCAGGTGGGGTCACTGTGTTCCCTGGTAGGGTGGTTGGACCCCCATGATAGGGCTTCAGGCTCCACAATTGGGTAGGCTGCTAACTATGCACCACTGGTAAGGAAGGTCACTGGCCAGAATCCCTGGTCAGGCAGGGCCACCAGCTGTACTGTGAAGTCAAGTGAATCTGGAGGCTGTGCTTGTAGTCGAGTGGGATTGCTATCTTGGCTCCCTAGTCAGGTAGGGTCACAGGGTATGTTCTGCTTTTAGGAAGTGTTGTTTGTTCGGTTCCTTGCTAGGGCAAGGCCAAAGGCTCTACTAAGCAATAAAGTGGGGTAATAGGCTAAGTTCTACTTCTAGGTAGAGTTAGAGGCTGGACTCCAAGGCACCTGGGTCACTATTAGGTGCCCTGGTCAGGGAAGTTACATTTTGTTTTCAATGACTATATTTTCTAGAAGCCCAATTTGGTTGTTTGTCAATTCTGACTTTTTATTTTTTGGCCACACCATGTGGCTTGTGGGATTTTAGTTCCCCAACTAGGGATTGAACCCAGGCCCTCAGCAACAAGAGCACAGAGCCCTAAACACTGGTCTACCAGGAAATCCCCCTGACTGTTAATTTTTGGTACGCTCTTATTCCTTTGTCATATTTTCAAAAAGTGTGTGTGTGTGAATACTCACACATACGCATACATACATATATACACACACATCCATTTTATCCAATAATTCCTATATATGCAGTACTTAGGAGTCTGATTCTGCTTATTGTTGTTTCTTCTCACTTTATTATTTATGTGATTTTTTTTCCTTGTGTTGGTCTATAATTTCTGATTTACATTTATGTTCCTTAGAACTTAACTTGCTTGTGGGGAGCCTTGAAGACTGCATATTTGTATTTGCTTCTGCCAGGCGTCTTAGGCTACTACCGGAGATCATTCTAAGGTAAAATGTCTATTCTGGTTTCTTCAAAGTGGTTGGGTAATGTGAATTCTAACTCTAAATCCACATAAAGGTTGTACTGCGGTTTAGAATGTTTTAGGAATATCTTTTACACCTGTACTCAGAATCAAGACTAAGACAGGTAAGTTTCTTTATGAATTCTCTGCAGAGTGTGTTTTTTCCCTAGTTCATCCAACCAGGGTTCTACCTTTGGGTCTCTAATCTGTCTTTCTCCCTGACAAAGGCCCCAGGCTTAGTACCCTTTCCTCTGCGAACAGCCTTTGTGTCTAGACTTCTGGACTTTAAATTGTAGGAAGAAAAATAAAGATGTTCATGTCTGCTGACTAGTAATATCTCCTAAGGAGAAAATTCACAGAAAAAAATACTAATATGTTTATTTTCTTCCTGTATGATGGAAGGAAAGGGTCAGGAGATCTTTCTGCACTTGGCAAGCTTGTAGGATCTATGAGAAAGAGTGACAACTCAGGAATGATATAAATACAGATAATTAGAGGAAAGGAAACATGGTTTCTGTAAGGGAATTCCTGTTAAATCATCAACGACCTTGAAGTGGTATTAAGCATGGAGATAATGAGACAGAAGAACCGGAAGAATGGTTAATTTAAAATTTCCAGAGACGTCCCCTGGTGGCTCTGCCGGTAAAAGCATCTGTCTGCAATGCGGGAGACCCAGGTTCGATCCCTGGGTCAGGAAGATCCCCTGGAGAAGGAAATGGCAACCCACTCCAGTACTCTTGCCTGGAAAATTCCATGGACTGAGAAGCCTGGTGGGGTACAGTCCATGGGGTCACACAGAGTCAGACACGACTGAGCGACTTCACTTTCCCCTGGCAGTGCAGTGGTTAAGACTGCGCTTCCACTGCAGTTCCCCTAGTCAGGGAACCAAGGTACCATATGCCGCATGGTGTGGCCATAAAAATAATAATGATGATAGAAAACTGTCACAAATCTCTAACAAAGTCAGCTTCTAAAAAATATAATCGTCAAATACAAACATACATAAATAAACATATATGGTCACTATGGGCTCTGCTTTGGCAGGAAATTTGCCAAGCTTATGAAGATTCGTGACAGGGAAAAGTCATATGGTTCTATGATTGAGCAGAAGAGCAGCAGATGAGTTTCACTGGGGGCAAATCCAGGTTAAAGTGTCACTGAAACACAATGCAAAGTATAACACCATACAATGTCCTAACGAGATAGCTCAGCTTCCCCCCCAGCACAGATCTCTCTCATCTAAATGCCTACAATGCCCCCAATCCACAACTCGGCTTCAGCCCTTGTGATCCATCTTCCAACTGCAATCAAGACCATTTTAAAAAATAACATAAATTGACTATATCACCCTACCTGCTTAAAATCCTTCAATGGCTTCTTCTTGCTCTAGAGAAAGAAACAGGAAGTCCTGACTGTGTGAAGTCCTGTACGCTGGCCTGCCTCCTCTCTAGCCTCATTCCCCACCCTCAGGCCCTGACCCAGCCCCTTCTACACTGTGCGTAGCCTTCACGTCACACTTCTCGCACGACAGGCTCTTCCATCTCCTGGGTCCTCACCGCACTGTTTACTTTGTTTTTCAGTTGCTAGGTCAAACCAAGCTCTCTGAGACCCTATGGACTATAGCATGCCAGGCTCCTCTGTCCTCCACTGACTCCTGGAATTTGCTTAAACTCTGTCCATTGAATTGATGATGCTATCTAACCATCTCCTCCTCTGCCGCCCCCTTCTCCTTTTGCCTTCAATCCTTCCCAGCATCACGGTCTTTTCCAATGAGTTGGCTCTTCACTTCAGGTGGCCAACGTACTGGAGCTTCAGCTTCAGCATCAGTCCTTACAATGAATATTCAGGATTGATTTCCTTTAGGATTGATGGGTTTTATCTCCTTGAGTCCAAGGGCTAGTGAATGCCATTCATTCTTCAGCTCTCACTGAGAACACCACCTCCTCAGGCAGGCCCCACGACCAGGCCTCTGTCACTCACCCCAGCAGCACTACTGCATTCAGTCCCCCAGCTGTTGTGACAAATCGCCATACACTTGGTGGCTTAGAACAACACATTTATTCCCTTTTGGTCCTGAGGGCCAGAAGTCTAAATTCAGTCTCACTGGACTAAAGTTGGGGTGTGAGTGGAGGTGGTCCCTTCTGACGGGTCTGAGGGGAGAATCATTCCCTTGCTTTTTTCAGCTTCTAGTGACTGCCTGTCTTCCGTGGCTTGTGGCCCCCTTCCCCACCCTCAAAGCACATCACATGACAATCTCCACTTTCATTGTCACGTGGCCTTCTCTCCTGATTCTGACCCTCCTGCCTCCATCTGACAGGGACTCTAGAGAGTACATCAATAATGATGATACAAATAACACTACTCATCTTAAGACCCTCAATTTAATCACATTTGCAAAGTTCCTATTTGCCATTTAACGTGCCATAATTCAGCAGTGGCCACAGGACTGGAAAAGGTCAGTTTTCATTCCAATCCCAAAGAAGGGCAATGCCAAAGAATGTACAAACTACTACACAATTGCACTCATTTCACATGCTAGCAAAATAATGCTCAAAATTCTCCAAGCTAGGCTTCATCAGTACGTGAACTGAGAATTGCCAGATGTTCAAGCTGGATTTAGAAAAGGCAGAGGAACCAGAGATCAAATTGCCAGCATCCACTGGATCATCGAAAAAGCAAGAGAATTCCAGAAAAACATCTACTTCTGCTTCATTGGTAATGCTAAAGCCTTTGACTGTGTGATTCACAACAAACTGTGGAAAATTCTTAAAGAGATGGGAATACAGACCACCTGACCTGCCTCTTAAGAAATATGTATGCAGGTCAGGAAGCAACAGTTAGAACTGGACATGGAACAACAGACCAGTTCCAAATCAGGAAAGGAGTACATCAAGGCTCTATATTGTAACCCTGTTTATTTAACTTATATGCAGAGTACATCATGAAAAATGCTGGACTGGATGAAGCACAAGCTGGAATCAAAATTGTGGGAGAAATATCAATAACCTCAGATATGCAGATGACACCACCCTTATGGCAGAAAGCGAAAAAGAACTAAAGAGCCTCTTGATGAAAGTGAAAGAGGAGAGTGAAAAAGTTGGCTTAAAACTCAACATTTAAAAACCAAAGATCATGGCATCTGATCCATCACTTCATGGAAAATAGATGGGGAAACAAAGGAAACAGTAACAGACTTGATTTTCTTGGGTTCCAAAATCACCGTGGATGGTGACTGCAGCCGTGAAATTAAAAGACGCTTGCTCCTTGGAAGAAAAGCTATGATAAAACCAGACAGCATATTAAAAAGCAGAGACATTATTTTGCTGACAAAGGTCTGTATAGACAAAGCTATGATTTTTCCAGTAGTCATGTATGGATGTGAGAGTTAGACCATAAAAGAGCTGACTGCAAAGAATTGATGTTTTCAAACTGTGGTGTTGGAGAAGACTCTTGAGAGTCCCTACAACTGCAAGGAGATCAAACCAGTCAATCCTAAAGGAAATCAATCCTGAATATTCACTGGAAGGACTGATGCTAAAACTGAAGTTTCAATACTTTGGCCACCTGATGTGAAGAACTGACTCATTGGAAAAGACCCTGATGCTGGGAAAGATTGAAGGCAGGAGAAGGGGACGACAGAGGATAAGATGGTTGAATGACATCACCGACTCAATGGACATGAGTTTGAGCAAGCTCTGGGAGATGGTGAAGAACAGGGAAGCCTGGCGTGCTGCAGTCCATGGGGTCACAAAGAGCTGGAACAGTTGAGTGATGGAACAACAATGCCATAACATATTCACAGGAATTAGAACATGGTGATATTTGCAGGAACCATTAATCAGCCTGCCGCAATCATGTACCCTTCCTTCAAAGCATGTATCACCATTTAGTAATAACATAGCATGTACTCATTTAAGTGGTTATTCCATTAACATTCATCAGCTCCCTAGACTATCAGCTCCACAAGCGTAAGAACAAAGCCTATTCTTCTTCAGATTCTCAGCACCCAGGCCATGTTCATCTAGGCCCAGAAATATTTATTGGATGAATAGATGGATTATTATCCAGTTACTAAAAACAATAATTAGGAAGGTAAAGTGGTAACAGGCTACAAGGAAACTTTCCCTGTGAATTCCCATTATGGTTTTCACTTTGTACAATAAATAAAAACCAAAAGGGGAAAAAACTGTAGTATAAAGAACATCAACCAAAACAGATTTTTCTAAGTTGATTACTCACTTAGTATCCAAAAGCTGAAGCTGGTGGTTACTATCTCTGTGGGACATCTTCAGTTTGGTGCTTTGCTCTGATATTGATAAGTCCACTCTGTTTAAAAGCTGAGAGATCTGGAAAAGAAACTTCACTTGTAAACATCACATCAAACCTTTTCAGAGGTAATTTCAGAAAACATTAGTGACATGTATTTTCGTCCATGGCATTAAATTCAATCTAATGTAATAAATTCATTTAGGAGTCCACCTAATCTCTCCACTTCCAATTCTTTTACACACACCCATCAAAAATCAAGACCAGAGGAGTTTCCTGGTGGCCTAGTGGTTAAGATTCTGGGCTTTCACTGCTGTGGTCCAGGTTCAATCTTCGGTCAGGAAACTCAGATCCCAACAGGCTGCAGGGCATAGCCAAAAAAAAAATCAAGACCAGCAGCACTGCCAAAATATTCATCATGCAGTGAGCACTCAACTACAGGTCTCTGTTGAGCAAGCCCAGCTCCTGCCCAGGACCAAGACTTCCCCCTGCTGGCACAAAATAGAAGTCATTTTTACCTTGAAATTTCCACCGTTTGTGTGGCTACTAGTCATAAAGGATGGAATTCTTATCACTTACAAAACCCACTAGGTCTCAGATTTACCTCCAGATGCAGGTTAAGTTTCAGGAAACATAATTTTTCAGCTGCCCAGGTGGGGCTAGTGGTAAAGAACCCACCTGCCAAGGTTGTTGGCATTGGCATGTAAGAGATGCAGGTTCAATCCCTGAGTCGGAAAGATCCCCTGGAGGAGGGCACAGCAAACCACTCCAACATTCTTGCCTGCAGAATCCCCATCGACAGAGAAGCCTGATGGGCTACAGTCCATGGGGGGTCACAAAAAGTCAGACATGATTGAGCGACTAACACTTTTTCTTTCTTTTCATTCTAATAAAAGGGCGTACCTAGTCAATTTATTGGATTAGACATATTTGTGTCCTAGCTGCCTCCAATAAGGATCCAAAGCTGTTTCTGTAAAAAAATTAATTATTATAAAACCATGAAGCAGAATTCTCCAGGCAAGAATACTGGACTGGTCTCTCTTCAAATGAAGAACAGCAAGTAAAACAGACATTGTAGAGAAAGACCTAGAAGACAGGCCCCCTTATGGCAAAGGAAAACTTCTAAGCAGCCAAAAAACAAACTGTGAAATGCCAAGAATTTTGCTTTAAGAAATTAACCTATGAATTGCAAGGTGGAATACTCTGAAATTTATTAGCTAGCCAACCCTCTAGCTTTGTTCTAATCTTTCCCCATATACAAACTATGTGATGAGGCAGCCCATAAATCCTATGAATAAACTATTTCCTGAATCCAAAATTGAGATTAGTGGCCTGTAAAAGCCTGTAAAACCACACTTTTATCACTTACTTGTCTAAGAAATGGTTCTGGAGATATAAGTTAGAATTTCTGGAACATATTGTTTGAAGAATGAGGGAAAAGAATACTTAAAATTAGGAGTATACTGACAAATCTTGGCATTTTGGTTGCATTCTTACAAAGGGCCACTCCAGTGAAATAGAAGGAGGAAGAAGAAGAGGGATGCTTATGCTGAGTGCCCTGACTAGTTTCTCCTGCAGGAAATAATTAAACCCATGTTATTCTTAGATAAGAACAAATACCCACTTTCAAAAAGCTACCTGAAACAGGTCATACCTGTCCCTCTGCGTCTTTGATTTTTGTTTCCAAGATGAGTTTGGCAGCTTGCTGTTCTTTGTTCAAGTGCTGGAGGCCCTCATAGGTCGTTTTGTGCTCGGCAGAGAGTCTGGCTATGCTGGCGTCACATCTATCCAGATAAAGAACAAAGGAAATTCTTATCAAAGTTTTAAAACATGAGCTGAAGCTTCCTTGCATACTATAAAGTGCACGATCCCACTCAGAGAAACTACACTATGAATCATCCCTTTTAACAGAGATTTGGATGAATTCAGAGAGCTACTCACATTATGGTTTTTAAGTTAAACCACAGGGATGTTGCTCAGTAAGACTAGAGATGTAACCATTAACAAAACAAAGGCTTTACAATGCTCATCAGTACATAACTGAATATGCAGTGAGAGCCCAGTAACAAAAAGCTTACAGAGTGAGCCAGATGTGGCCGTCACTCTACAGTGCCCCCTCCACCTCTCAAGTTCAGGGCCTCTGGATTTTGGAGGCAACTTCTACCACATCTGAAAGCACTGTTCCCATTTTACCAAACCACCTATAAGGCTATGTGCTTTCAGTGTGCTCCAGAGCATGGGAAAGTTCTGCAGCTGGTCCCAGGTACTTTGCCCTTGAGCCTTATGACTTGGCAGTTCTAAAGGTATGCAAAGTGTCTGTGGTAATCTGGGCTATGAAGCCTCTGTCAAACACAGAATGACCTCCTAGGAATTGAGCTTGCTTGCTCCAGCTTGCTACTGGGCTCCAGCAGACACGACATGCCTAAGCAGGGGTCACTGGGGGACCAGGCAATCTGGGCAGCCCATTACGAACACCAAGCCACAGATGTGGGCACATGGGCAGGACACTATCTTGGAGGGGAAGGAATATGTAGACATCAAGCCTAATGGTCCTAATGGGCCCCCGTGGCTTCTATTCTGACTACTGTCAGCTTTCCTACAACTCACATGTATGGCCTCGGATCAAGTGAGCTTAAAGTACGTACGTGTTAGGTACTCAAAAAGGAAAGATAGATTAACATCCATCACGAGAACTCTTATTCTTTTTTAAGTAGAGATTAAAAAAAAGAACAAGCGGTTTAGAGAAGAAAATTAGAAATCCTAAAAATAAGCTAAAATTTTCTTAGTAGACCTGACAAACTCTAGACTAAACATGATTGAAGATAAAATCAATGAATTATAAGAAAGTAGCAAGGAGCCTGCTCAGAATGTACCAAAGCCAGACAGAGATGCAAAACATGAAGAAATAGTGAAGAAAGAGAGAGGACAAATAAAGAGATGCTAACATAAGTCAAAGGGAGGGTGAAGAATTTTTTTAAAAATGGAGAGAATGGCAAAGAGGCAATATTTCAGGTGTGAGTGCTGTAGATTTTCTAAGACTGAAGAAAGACATGAGTTTTAAAGTATTCAATGAATACCAAGTGGCATAAGTAAAACTAAACAGACTATGGTGAAATTCATATAACCCAAGATAAAGATAAAATCTTAAAAGCTACCAGATACCAAAGACAAAATGATTTTTTGACTGACTATAAGATTGATAGCACACTACAGATACCAGAAGACAATAAATATCAGAAGATATTGGAGAAACAGCTTCTATGGACTGAGGGGAACAAATCTATCATCCAAGAATAAGCGCAAAATAAAGACGTTTCAGACACACAAAGATTAAGAAATGCATCGCCCACACACTCATATTGAAAAAGTCATTAAATAATGTACTTCAGTAAGAAGAAAAGAACACCCAGAGAGAAGGAGTAGGATGCAAGAAGAAACAAACTGAGAAAATTTTTGGAGAATTTAATTTTTTGTAGACTCTGAAAAAAGTAAGCTACCAGCTCAATTACTTCAAACTTCTTGAGATTTTACTTGGTAATGACTCACATTTTCTCTAAGTTGAACAACCTGTTTAGCTTAATCATTTGACTAAAATGCTATAATCCTCTTTGGAAATAACAGAAAATGCATTAGGATAAAAAAATTTAATATTGATGAAAATATTTTTAATATTTTGAAACACAATCTGAAAAACTGCATATATACATGTGTAAATTTCAATAGTCATAATAAAATAGACACAAAGCAGCAATCACGTCACTATCCATCTATATTGGAAATATTTTTAACATTTACTGCCCAACATTGAAGTTTGTAGAATTAATCTACATCACACGTTGCAGGTGGAACAGTAAATTTTACAAATCTTCTTGAGGGCAACTTGGCAGTATATACTCCAAATCTTGAAACATGAATATATTTTGATGTACCCTGCAATCTAGGTATTAACCCCAAAGAAACAAAAGTGTGAGCAAAGAAAAATCAAACTAAATTCTGCATAAATTCTTTGTACGATTTCCTGCTTTTCTAGGATAAAACCAAAATCCTTCAAAATGCTTAGAAAGAGTCAGTCCCAAGCCACCTACCTCCCTGCATCATCTTATATATTCTGTCCCTTTTTTCCTCTGTACTCAGCCACACCATTACATTGCAGGCCTTTGAACTTACTTCACTTCTTCCCCACTTTAAGGCCTTCACCCGGGCTCTTCTCTCTGGATGAATTCTTCCTTGACCTTATCACTTGACTAGGTACTATACATCCCTCAAGCTAAGCACAATAGTCACTTCCTTACTGAACCCTTCCTGGAGATCAGGTATAGCAATTAAACATTTTCCGGATACCGCACATTTTTCTTTTGCTGAACTTCTTAAAATTTATTATTATTACTATTACTACCACTATTATTATCATTTTCTACTTGCTGTTGTTGTCCAGTCACTCAGTTGCGTCTGTCTCTTTGCAACCCCATTAACTGCAGCATGCCAGGCTTCCCTGTCCTTCACCAACTCCCAGAGCTTGCTCAAACTTATTTCCGTTGAGTCTGTGATGCCATCCAACCATCTTATCCTCTGTTGTCCCCTTCTCCTCCTGCCTTCAATCTTTCCCAGCATCAGAGTCTTTTCTAACAAGTTGGCTCTTCCAATCAGGTGGCCAAAGTATTGGAGTTTCAGCTTAAGCATCAGCCCTGCCAATGAATATTCAGGACTGATTTCCTTTAGGATTAACTGGTTTGATCTCCTTGCAGGTCAATGGAATCTCAAGAATCTTCTCCAACACCACAGTTCAAAAGCATCAATTCTTCAGTGCTCAGCCTTCTTTATTGTCCAACTCTCACATCCAACTCTCACATCCATACATGACTACTAGAAAAACCACAGCTTTGACCAGATAGACCTTTGTTGGCAAAGGTCTGCTTTTTAATATGCTGACTAGGTTGGTTATAACTTTTCTTCCAAGGAACAAGCATCTTTTAATTTCATGGCTGCAATCACCATCTGCAGCTCACTTTATTCATGGCTCACTTTATTCAGTTAATTATTTTTAAATAACTGTTCCTATTTTAAATCCTGTGTCATCATTCCCTTGTTCTCCTTTCAAGACTGTATTGCACACACACATACATGTCTGTTTATGTATTAGTATATATATACACACATATATATTGTGGAGAAGGCAGCGGCAACCCACTCCTATACTCTTGCCTGGAAAATCCCATGGATAGAGGAGCCTGGTAGGCTGCAGTCCATGGGGTCGCTAAGAGTCGGACATGACTGAGCAACTTCACTTTCACTTTTCACTTTCATGCACTGGAGAAGGAAATGGCAACCCACTCCAGTGTTCTTGCCTGGAGAATCCCAGGGACAGCGGAGCCTGGTGGGCTGCTGTCTATGAGGTCACACAGAGTCAGACACGACTAAAGCGACTTAGCAGTAGTAGCACACATATATATTTCTTAAAAGCATGTGTATGTGAGTATTAGTTGAATTCAACTGTTACAAAAGCCATTATGTCATAAGTAATATTTTGATACTTATTGTTTTCACTTATTGCTAAGCTTCAACTATATTGTTAAACACTACAGTAGTTATTCATTTTAACTACAAAATAACATTCTATTGTTTGTTACAATTTATTTTCCAAACTTCCACTAATGGGCACTTTGGGTTATTGCAAGACTTTGCTATTTCCAACAATGCTGCTATGAAGTACCCTCCTGTGGTACAACTTCAACAATTTATCTTGGGCATAAACTGATGGATCTCAAAGTACATGGATGTTCAGCACTGAGAGGTAATATCAGCCCTCACTAGTTTATACTCCCACTAACAATAGGTAAGAGATCTTGTGCACCTACACCCTCTCTAATGCTTGGCATTTTTGGACATTTTAGACGTCAGTCTACTGGGAGTGAGAAAGCATATATTGCTGCTTTTTGAAATTTTCATTTCAATATCAACCAATGCTACTGAATCTCCTCACATGTTTATCGGCCATGAGTGTTTCTTCTTTGATGTCAGTTCATGTCTCTTACCCACTGTTACACTGGATTGTTTGCATTATTCTCAGCTTGTACATATATTCTTGACACAACTTTTTACTATACAATGTCTTCCTCCATTTGTAACTTTTCATTTTCTTATTTAAGAATGGTGAGCAACACTTGAAATTTTAACATAAACTTCTCAATGCCTTCTATATCAAGAAGAAATCCTCCCCTACCAAAAGGTCTAAAAGATATTTCTCTATATGTTTCTATTAAAAGTTTTAAGTCTTATGTTCAGCATTTAAGTCCTTTACTCATCTGGAGGTGATTTTATATCTGATATGAGATAGGGAAAAAAATGAATCTTTTTTGAAATGGATAATAAATTTTCTAGCTCCATTTACTTAACAGTCTCTTCTTTCTCCACGGATCTGCTACGCCATCTATGACATATATCAAAGTCCCATACATGTGTGGTTCAATTCTGGACTTTCTATCCTGTTCCACTGTTCAATTTCTCTATCCCTAAGCCACCAACATAACATCTTAATAACTACAGTTTCATAGCAAGTCTTGGTATCTAGTAGGGCAACTCTCCCCTCTTTGGTCATCTTCATAAGTATCTTGAGTATTTCTGACTCTTAACTGATGTACAAACATTAGGATCATCTTATCAAGTTTCTCCATAAAACTCTGGAATCTAATGGGAATTTCATTGATTCTGAAGATTAATTTGTGAAAACTGATATTTTTAAAGATATTAAAGACTTCCTACCCTTGAATATAATACCTGTTTCTATTTATTTATATTTTCTTATTATTTCTTAGCCAATTTTTTTTAATTTTCAAGAAGTCTTGAACAATTTTTGTTAGATATATGCCTAGTTATTACACATTCCCTGATTTTAGTTTAAATAACATCTTCATTTTAAGTATGTTTTCTAGTTATTTCCTATTGGTTTTTAGTAAAGCAACTGATCTTTGTACTTTAATATTAGTAACCACCTTGCTAAATTTACATTAACAGATTAAGAGAGAAATCTGTGATTTGAATAGATGCAAAAACACTTGAGAAAACTCAATACAAATTATAAAGAGTCTTAGTAAATCTGGAGTGCAAGAAAACTTCCCAAATCTGATGAATCCATGATTAATCATTATCCAAAAAATGTAAAAACTCTGGAAGTATTCTCATTAAAGTTGAAAACAAGAGAAAGATGCTCATTGTTAAATTTCTAATGAACTGTACTGAAGATTTTACCCAGTACAAGATGACAAAAAAGACTAAGGATATGAGGATCAGAAAAGAAGAAATTAAACTGCCAATATATGCAGATGATACAATCATTTCTATAGAAACTCCCCCCAAATCTATAAACCAGAATCATAAGTAAAATAAACAATTATTTTGCAATAATTTGCTTAATGTCTATCTCTCCTATTAGAAGGAATATAAACTACATTTAAGGAAGAAGGGCAACTGCCTTTTCTATCACTAAAACCCTAGTGCTGAGCACATTGCCTTGCTTGTAGTAGGGTCTCAATAAATACTTGCCAATGAATGACTGTAAGGAATATTTACTACGTACCATGCACTGTCCAAGATGCATAATATTATGCATGAATTAAACATGGACTTATGCATGAACTAAATATTAGTTCATTTAGTCCTCAAAATCATCCCACTCACAAATGATGCCTAAAAAACAATATCAAATACAGACCCCTCTTTTTCATTTTGAGCTCAAAATTTTTAAGCAAAACATTATCTAAATTATATTTGGAGAAATCTGAATTTTTAAATTACCATGAAATACAAAAATATTATTTTCCAATTCAAATAACAGCTTATAGGATGGAAATCTGTCAGACGGAAATTTACATCATACCAGTTTATCATCTTCACAAAGCAGTTCAAGGGACAGACTATGTTTAAATAAGTTACTTGAAAAGGTCTCACAATGATCCTAAAGCTCATGGCTCACAGATTTGCACTAGCTATAGCTTGGCTTCCATATTTTGTCTCACTTTGGAAACACAAACACTACAACATTGTTGTTGTTCAGTCACTCAGTCATGTCTGACTCTTTGCAACCCCATGGACTGCAGCACACCAGGCTTCCCTGTCCATCATCTCCCGGAGCTTGCTCAGACTCATGTCCATTGAGTCAATGATGCCATCCAACCATCTCATCCTCTGTCTCCCTCTTCTCCTCCTACCCTGAATCTTTCCCAGCATCAGGATCTTTTCCAATGAGTCAGCTCTTCGCATCAGGTGGTCAAAGTATCAGAGCAACAACACACATTTCCATTAATACAGGAGTGGCTAAATATATTAAATTATGATACATACATGGAACAGAATATCCCATATTTAATTAAAAAGTCAGTCAGGTCATGTGCATACTGGAAGGAGGCCCACAATATACTGTCATGAAGAAACAAGTGACGGAATAGTATGTCTTCCTGAACCAGGGATCAAACCTATGTCCCCTGCATTGGCAGGCAGACTCTTAACCAATGGACCACCAGGGAAGCCCCCTTCCTTTCTTCTCAAAAAACACACATCATAAAAGGCAGTCTTGAGGCTCACATGTAGCTGTAGGCATGACTTAATAGATTTAGTTAAACAAGAACCTGCACTGAATTCCGACCAGTTGTCCTGTTTTATCTTGATGTAATATTACAGATGAACTGCTGATGTATTCATTCCAAAATTTCCCTTTTCAGGTCTTTGGGCAGCTGTCTTCCAGGTACAGCTCTTGGTTGCGGCAGTTAGGTGGCAGAATGACTCTATCACTTGGCTGTCTGATCAATGATGGCAAGGAGGTGGTTAAAAGTCCAGAACAGGGTCCCAAATGTCTAACCACAGACATGACTTGAGTTTCATGCTTAGGCAGATCTTCTCTTACAGCTTGTGACATGGCAGCATACGGCGTTTAAAAAGCAATGACACTTACAGAATGCCTATGTCATTCATTTCACTTCACCTCTTCACATAGGCATTTTATAACCTCACAACCTTGCAAAGGTAAATACACTACACTAAGATATTCTGAGAGAGAGACCACATTCACACAAAATTTTTTACAGTAAACTCTTATAATTATTCTATTTTATTATTAATTATTATTAATCTCTTATTTTGCCTAAGTTATAAATTAGACTTTCTCACAGGGGTAAGTATATAGGAAAAAACATAGTATATATTATAGGGAGGCTTCAGTGCTATCCCCAGTTTCAGGCACCCCACTGGGAGTCTCGGGGTGTATTCCCTTGGGATTACTGTATCATAACTAAGCTTCTAATATGGGTGTTACAGCCTAACAAAATATTGGCATGATCAAGAGGTGTTATGTATGTATGTATGGCTGAGTCCCTTCACTGTTCACCTGAAACTATCACAACATTATTAATAGGCTATGTGCGTGCTCAGTAACTTCAGTCATGTCCAACCCTGTGACCCTGTGGACTGTAGCCAGGCTCCTCCATCCATGGGATTCTTCAGGTAAGAATACTGGAGTGGGTTACCATGCCCTCCTCCAGGGACCTTCCTGACCCAGGGATTGAACACACATCTCTTGCATTGCAAGCGGATTCTCTAATGCTGAGCCACTGGGGAAGCCTTTTAATCAGCTTTATGCCAATACAAAATTAAAAGTCTAAAAAAAAAAGAAAAAAGGAGGTGAGAGACGGGAGTAGAAACAGAGAGAAACATCCTATATCATCCTGAGAAGACCTTATTATTGCTCTACAACTTGTTTGTCCCCTTTGTGTAAATTTTGGTCTGTTCCCATGTTTTCACTGCATTTTGTAAGAGAGCCTTGGGATATATCTATATTAGAAAATAATTCAACATTAATAAAAGGGGTTCATGTTATAGGAGCACCTCAATATATAAGACAAATACTAACAGACATAAAAAGAGAAACTGACAGTAACACAATAACAGTAGGAGACTTTAACACCCCACTCACACCAATGGACAGATCATCAAAACAGAAAATTAATAAGGAAACACAAGTCTTAAATGACACATTAGATGAGATGGATCTCATTAATATCTTCAGGACATTCCATCCAAATGCAGAAGAATACACCTTCTTCTCAAGTGCACATGGAACATTCTCCAGGATAGACCACATCTTGGGTCACAAATCAAATCTCAGTAAATTTAAGAAAATTGAAATCGTGTCAAGCGTCTTCACTGACCACAATGCTATGAGGCTACGTTATCAATTATAAGAAAAAAGCTGCAAGAAACACAAACACATGGAGATTAAACAATATGTTGCTAAATAACCAACAGGTTACTGAAGAAATCAAAAGGGAAATCAAAAAATTTTTAGAAACAAATGACAATGAAAACATGACAACTCAAAACCTATGGGATGCAGCAAAAGCAGTTCTAAGAGGGACATTTATAGCGTTACAATCCTACATCAAGAAACAAGAAAAACATCAAATAGCCAACCTAACTTTACACCTAAAACAACTAGAAAAAAAGAAAAAAACAATTAGTAGAAGGAAAGAAATCATAAAGAACAGAGCAGAAATAAATGAAAAGAAATGAAAGAAACAATAGTAAAGATTAATAAAACCAAAAGTGGGTTCTTTGGGAAGATAAACAAAATTGACAAACCTTTAGCCAGACTCATCAGGAAAAAAGAGAGAAGAATCAAATCAACAAACAGGAGAGGTTACAACAGACAATGTAGAAATACAAAGGATTATAAGAGACTATTGTGAACAACTATATGGCAATAAAATGCATAACCTGGGAGAAATGGACAGATTTTTAGAAAAGTTCAATCTTTCAAGGTGGAATCAGGAAGAAATAGAAATTATGAACAATACAGTTATAAGCACTGAAATTGAAATTGTGATAACTGTGATCAAAAATCTCCCAAAAAAACAGAAGCCCAGGACCAGATGGCTTCACAGGAGAAATCTAACCAACATTTAGAGAAGAGCTAATGCCTATCCTGCTAAAACTCTTTCAAAAAACTGCAGAGGAAGGAACAACAGACTGGTTCCAAATAGGAAAAGGAGTACGTCAAGGCTGTATATTGTCACCCTGCTTATTTAACTTCTATGCAGAGTACATCATGAGAAACGCTGGACTAGAAGAAGCACAAGCTGGAATCAAGATTGCTGGGAGAAATATCAATAACCTCAGATAGCAGATGACACCACCCTTATGACAGAAAGTGAAGAGGAACTAAAAAGCCTCTTGATGAAAGTGAAAGAGGAGAGTGAAAAAGTTGGCTTAAAGCTCAATATTCGGAAAACAAAGATCATGGCATCTGGTCCCATCACTTCATGGGAAATAGATGGGGAAACAGTGGAAACAGTGGCAGACTTTATTTTTGGGGGCTCCAAAATCACTGCAGATGGTGACTGCAGCCGTGAAATTAAAAGACGCTTACTCCTTGGAAGAAAAGTTATGACCAACCTAGATAGCATATTGAAAAGCAGAGACATTACTTTGCCAACAAAGGTCCGTCTAGTCAAGGCTATGGTTTTTCCAGTGGTCATGTATGGATGCAAGACTCTCATGTATGGACTGTGAAGAAAGCCAAGCGCCGAAGAATTGATGCTTTTGAACTGTGGTGTTGGAGAAGACTCTTGAGAGTCCCTTGGACTGCAAGGAGATCCAACCAGTCCATTCTGAAGGAGATCAGCCCTGGGATTCCTTTGGAGGGAATGATGCTAAAGCTGAAACTCCAGTACTTTGGCCACCTCATGCAAAGAGTTGACTTATTGGAAAAGACTCTGATGCTGGGAGAGATTGGGGGCAGGAGGAGAAGAGGACGATAGAGGATGAGATGGCTGGATGGCATCACCAACTCGATGGAGGTGAGTTTGGGTGAACTCCGGGAGATGGTGATGGACAAGGAGGCCTGGTGTGCTGCGATTCATGCGGTCGCAAAGAGTCAGACACGACTGAGTGACTGAACTGAACTGAACTGAAGAACACTTCCAAACTCATTCTAAGAGGCCACCATCACCTGATATGAAAACCAAACACAACACAAAGAAAGAAAACTACAGACCAATATCATTGATGAACATAGATGCAAAAATCCTCAACAAAATTTTAGCAAACAGAATTCAGCAACACATCAAAAAGCTCACCATGAACAAGTTGGGTTTATTCCAGGGATGCAAGGATTCTTCAATCTACACAAGTCAATCAATGTGATATACCATATTAACACATTGAAAGATAAAAACCATATGATCATCTCAATAGATGCAGAAAAAGCCTTTGACAAAATTCAGCACCCATTTATGATTAAAACTCTTCAAAAAATGGACATAGAAGGAACCTACCTCAACACAGTAAAGGGCATATATTATAAATCTACAGCAAACATTATTCTCAATGGTGAAAAACTGAAAGCATTCCCCCTAAGATCAGGAACAGGACAAGGGTGTACACTTTCACCACTATTATTCAACATAGTTCTAGAAGTCCTAGCTACAGCAATCACAGAAATAAAAGGAATCAAAGAAATAAAAGGAATCCAGATCAGAAAAGAAGTAAAGCTCTCACTATTTGCAGATGACATGATACTGTACATAGAAAACCCTAAACATAGTATCAGAATATTACTAGAGCTAATCAGTGAACTTAACAAAGTTGCAGGATATAAAATCAATGCACAGAAATCACTTGTATTTCTATATACTAACAATGAAAAATCAGAAAGAGAAATTAAGCAATCAATCCCATTCACCATTGCAACAGAAAGAACTAAATATCTAGGAATAGACTTACCTAAGGAAACAAAAGAGCTGTACACAGAAAATTATAAGACACTAATGAAAGAAATCAAAGATGACATAAACAGATGGAGAGATATTCCATGTTCCTGGGTAGGAAGAATCAACACTGTAAAAATGACTATACTATCAACCACAATCTACAGATTCAACGCAATCCCTATCAAATTACCAATGACATTTTTCACAGAACTAGAACAAAAACATTTCACAATTCATATGGAAATACAAAAGACCCCGAATAACCAAAGCAGTCTTGAGAAAGAAGAATGGAGCTGGAGGAATCAACCTTCCTGACTTTAGACTATACTACAAAACTACAGTCATCAAGACAGTATGGTACAGTCATCAAGACAGTATGGTACTAACACAAAAACAGAAATACAGACCAATGGAACAAGATAGAAAGCCCAGAAATAAGCCCACACACCTATGGGTACTTTATTTTTGACAAAGGAGGCAAGAATATACAATGGGGCAAAGACAGCCTCTTCAATAAATGGTGCTGAGAAAACTGGACAACTACATGTATAAGAACGAAATTAGAACACTTCCTAACACCATACACAAAGATAAACTCAAAATGGATTAAAAACCTAAATGTAAGACCAGAAACTGTAAAACTCTTAGAGAAAAACACAGGCAGAACACTTGATGACATAAATCAAAGAAAGATCCTCTATGACCCACCTCCTAGAGTAATGGAAATAAAAACAAAAGTAAACAAGTGGGACCTGATTAAACTTAAAAGCTTTTGCACAGCAAAGGAAACACTAAGCAAGGTGTAAAGACAACCCTCAGAGTAGGAGAAAATAATAGCAAATGAAACAAAGGATTAATTTCCAAAATATATAAGCAGCTCATACAACTCAACACCAGAAAAACAAACAACCCAATCAAAAAGTGGGGAAAAGACCTAAACAGACATTTCTCCAAAGAAGACATACAGATGGCTAACAAACACATGAAACAATGCTCAACATCACTCATTATTAGAGCTATGCAAACCAAAACCACAATGAGATATCACCCTACACTGGTCAGAATGGCTATCATCAAAAAGTCTACAAACAATAAATGCTGGGGAGGGTGTGGAGAAAAGGGAATGCTCTTGCACTGTTGGAGCAAATGTAAATTGATACAGCCACTATGGAAGACGGCATGGAGATTCCTTAAATAATTAGGAATAAAACCACCATATGACCCAGCAATCCCACTCCTAGGCATATACCCTGAGGAAACCGAAATTGAAAAAGACACATGCATCCCATTGTTCACTGCAGCACTATTTACAATAGCTAGAACATGGAAGCAACCTAGATGTCCATCAACAGATGAATGGATAAAGAAATTGTGGTATATATACACAATGGAATATTATTCAGCCATAAAAATGAATGCATTTGAGTCAGTTCTAATGAGTTGGATGAACCTGAAACCTATTATGTAGAATGAAGTAAGTCAGAAAGAGAAAGATAAATATCATATTCTAATGCATATAGATGGAATCTAGAAAAATGGTACTGAAGAATTTATTTACGGGGCAGCAATAGAGAAATAGGCATAGAGAATAGACTTATGGACATGGGGACAGGGGAGGAGAGGATGAGATGTATAGAAAGTGTAACATGGAAACTTACATTACCATATGTAAAATAGATAGCCAATGGGAATTTGCTGTATGGCTCAGGAAACTCAAACAGGGGCTCACATGCTAGTAAAGTAATGCTCAAAATTCTCCAAGCCAGGCTTCAGCAATACGTCAACAGTGAACTTCCTGATGTTCAAGCTGGTTTTAGAAAAGGCAGAGGAACCAGAGATCAAATTGCCAACATCCTCTGGATCATGGAAAAAGCAAGAGAGTTCCAGAAAAACATCTATTTCTGCTTTATTGACTATGCCAAAGCCTTTGACTGTGTGGATCACAATAAGCTGTGGAAAATTCTGAAAGAGATGGGAATACCAGACTACCTGACCTGCCTCTTGAGAAATTTGTATGCAGGTCAGGAAGCAACAGTTAGAACTGGACATGGAACAACAGACTGGTTCCAAATAGGAAAAGGAGTACATCAAGGCTGTATATTGTCAACCTGCTTATTTAACTTCTATGCAGAGTACATCATAAGAAATGCTGGGTTGGAAGAAGCCCAAGCTGGAATCAAGATTGCTGGGAGAAATATCAATAACCTCAAATATGCAGATGACACCACCCTTATGGCAGAAAGTGAAGAGGAACTAAAAAGCCTCTTGATGAAAGTGAAAGAGGAGAGTGAAAAAGTTGGCTTAAAGCTCAACATTCAGAAAACGAAGATCATGGCATCTGGTCCCATCACTTCATGGGAAACAGATGGGGAAACAGTGGAAACAGTGGCAGACTTTATGTTGGGGGGCTCCAAAATCACTGCAGATGGTGATTGCAGCCATGAAATTAAAAGACGCTTACTCCTTGGAAGGAAAGTTATGACCAACCTAGATAGCATATTCAAAAACAGAGACATTACTTTGCCAACAAAGTCAAGGCTATGGTTTTTCCAGTGGTCATGTATGGATGTGAGAGTTGGACTGTGAAGAAAGCTGAGTGCCAAAGAATTGATGCTTTTGAACTGTGGTGTTGGAAAAGGCTCTTGAGAGTCCCTTGGACTGCAAGGAGATCCAACCAGTCCATTCTAAAGCAGTCCTGGGTGTTCACTGGAAGGATTGATGGTAAAGCTGAAACTCCAGTACTTTGGCCACCTCATGAGAAGAGTTGACTCATTGGAAAAGACTCTGATGCTGGGAGGGATTGGGGGCAGGAGGAGAAGGGGACGACCGAGGATGAGATGGCTGGATGGCAGCACTGACTTGATGCACGTGAGTTCTGAGTGAACTCCGGGAGTTGGTGATGGACAGGGAGGCCTGGCGTGCTGTGATTCATGGGGTTGCAAACAGTCGGACACGACTGAGCGACTGAACTGAACTGATTATATGTATACGTCATTAGCCCTTAAATGCTGGTGATGGTTTAACTGAATCCGACTAAACAGCAATTTACATCCTAGGACATTGTCAAAAACAGTACAGCATAATGGATGCATACTACTATACATACACAGGGCTCCCCTGGTGACTCAGGTGGTAAAGAAACTGCCTGCCAATGCAGGAGACTCAAGAGACACAGGCTCGATCCCTGGGTAGAGAAAATCCCCCGGAGAAGGAAGTGGCAACTCATTTCAATATTCTTGCCTGGGAAATTCTATGGACAGAGGAGCCTGGCAGGCTATATATAGTCCATGGGGGTCACAAAGAATCGCACATGACTGAGCACTCATGCACTCAGATACATAAAATAGATAACCAACAAGGCCTACTGTATAGCACAGGGAACTATACTCAATATTTTGTAATTATGAGGGAAAATAATCTGAAAAATATACATCTATATATACACATATTTGTATAATAGAATCACTGTGCTATCCATCTGAAACTAGCATAATATTGTAAATCAATTATACTACAACTTAAAAAAGAAATATATTGGGGATACTAGGTTGTGTAATACAATAAAAGCAATGTTTAAAATGATTAAATTGCAAAGAAGAACAAAGTAAGCAAACAGGAAAGAAAAAAACAGTAGAGTAATCTGCAAGGAATCAGTGGAGCCTAAGATTTGGGTGTGACACCAACAGAGGCAGGCAGCTTAATAAAATAAGAAGGAAAGAGATAGTCACAGAGAGCCTTGCAAAAACTGCTATCATCACAGGCTGACTGTGCAGCCTCTGAGGATCGGCATCAATCCTGTCATGAGAGGCTTCATGTTGTGGGAGAAACAGACCTCACTAACATAGGCCAGCTAAGTCACTTAACCAAACAAACAACACAAACAAGCCCAAGGGCATCAGCTTCCAGGACTGCTACAATATACTACCTAAATATCCAGTTTTTAATTAAAGTTAAAATATATACAAAGCATATTACTCAACAGCTATACTCCTAGGCATACACATCCAAGAGAAATTAAAACATATGACCACACAACCTCGTATGTGAATGTGCATAAGAGCATTATTCATAATGGGCAAAAAATTTTAACTTGATGATATCCAATCGGTTTCTTTTTTTCTTTGCCCCTGGACTTAATCTGAGGGAATGTGCACACCTGCCTCAGTACACAGGTATTTTTCCTCTGAAACTCTGATACCATGCAAACAGATCTCAGAGAGGAAAGTGGAGGAAGCTCCTGAGTCCTGGACAAATAAAGATGGTAAGCCAAAAAATGGACCAAACGTCCCAGTAGGAACAGAAAAGCTAGACTCCAGGCTTTGGGTCAGGGAGGAATGGGAAACTGAGACAGTCCTGTTCAAGTGTGTTCTGCTTAGTGAAGTAAGGGTGTCTATCATTTCTGCAGAGAATTATCCTTTGCCCTTTCCTGTTGGCTCTCCAGGGAGGTATCAGGGTTTGTTTCCTATCAGTTACTTCACCAGTGGATCCATGAACACTATAAACTAAAACCTGAAACAGTACTGCAGCCTGGTAATCCAAGACTATCACTTAAAGAATTCATATCCTTTCAAAACCATGACATAATTAATGCAAGAAAGTTAAAACTTTCCCCAGGAATTATTTCACATGAGTTTGTTTCAACAACCAAAGCCTCATTAGCATTCCAGAAGAAAGATGGAATGCTAAAATAAAGCAAAAATATGTGGTGTTCACAACACATTATTTTGACTGTTTCAGAGTAAAAGCATTTGTTACAGAGAAGGAACAAGCTGGGTAGAGACGTTAATAAGAAACTGCAGAGGAAAAATGTAAAATTCCTGCAAGTGTTTCAAAACAATTTCTCCATTTTGTAATTAGAACCAGTGTTACAAGGATAATTTCATGGCCGCTGCATAACAGGTCCTGTCTGCTCTATATTCACTCCATCTCAGGTACACACTAAGCCCCTTCCATATATCACCTCACTCAACCTCCATCTGCAACTCAAGTGACTAGGAAAATTTCTAGAGTTCTCCTGAAGTTCCTACTCTTGCCTTGTAGCTCTGAAGCTCTTTAGATCCTCCCAATTCTGAGAGGTATAACAGAGCTGGGGTTTCCTTTCAGCTGATCTCCACAAAAAAAAACCTTCAAGTCCAATTAACAGTGATTTTCCAAATCTTAATTCATCCAAATAAAGATTTATTGAGTATCTACTGTCTTCCAGAGACTGGTTCTATGCACTGAGGTTACAAAAAGATGACGTACTCCGCCCCAAGGCAACAGAGAGACTCAACAGCACAGAGAGTGGTAGGTAAGTTCAGGAGAAAGGGATCTGGGAAAACTTCCTGGAGGAGGTAAAACTTAAGCTGAACTTTAAAGGCTGACTAGAAGTTAGGAAAGAAGGGGAGAGGGCAGGTATAAGAACAAGTGAAGTCACTCAGTCATGTCTGAGTCTTTGCGACCCCATGGACTGTAGCCCACCAGGCTCCTCTGTCCATGGGATTCTCCAGGCAAGAATACTGGAGTGGGTTGCCATTTCCTTCTCCAGGGGATCTTCCCGACCCAGGGATCAAACCCAGGTCTCCTGCACTGCAGGCAGACACTTTATCCTCTGAGCCACCAGGGAAGCCCAAGTACAACAAGCACAAAGGTACAGATATAGGAGAGCCTGATCCAATCGGGAATAACAAGCAGTACTGCTCAAAGTACAGTGCAAGGGGAGAGAGACAAAAGGCGCTCAAGGGGGCATCTGCCACCACGGGCCTTACAGAGACTGGTGTTCACCCAGATGAGGAGAGAACTCACACAAGAGTGGCAACCTGGAGCCCTCTGCCATGAGACCGACGTCATCCAGCAAACCTGAATTCACAGGCCCAATATTCAGAGTCCTTCAAGTTTTGTTGGCACAAATACCCTCTAAAATCCTGTCTGGTCCAAAGAGACCTTGGATTCTTTCCTTCCTTGCCACTCTCTGCAGACCACCCTCACTTTCACTGCAAGCTGGTTCAAACTGCCTGTTAACTCCACATCTCCTGTGTACACTCATGCTTGACTCTTAGTATCAGCAGAGGGCAGAAGAGGCCCGAGAATGCTTCAGAGATTGTGCATTTCTGACAAGCCCCCGGTGACAAGCCCCCGGTGACAGGGACGCTGCTGGTCGGTCCATGGGGCACTTTTTCAGTAGTAAGTCCCTAGAAAAGCACCCTTCCTATGACCTGAGAGGAAAGGTCTCTTTTTCAAGTGTACAATCTACCATGGACTGATACTTTCAGAAAAGGTAATAAAAAGAATAAGGAAAAGATTTAAAAATTTTATTTTTTATTGAAGGATGATTGCTTTACAATATTGTGTTGATTTCTGCCATACCTCAGAGAAAATGAAATTTTAAAAAGACACACCAACTACTGTAAAGCAACTATAGTCCAATAAAAATTAATTTAAAATGAGAAAAAATAGATATTAGATTTACTTTATTAATAAAAATTTTAAAATCAGTTAGTCCTGATCATCTTATCTAATAAATGAGATATATAAAATGCCCCCCTCCAAAAAAAGACATACAAACTATAAGTTCCAACATTGTATTATTGGGCTCAATAAATATAACATTAATCTAACAAATTACACAGGTCAGCTGAGCCCTCCACTCATCACCTTCCACACACACAGCTCCAACTACAGAAGTACAGTTGAATCAGGGCTACTCAAAACAAGGTCTAACTTCTGCCAGTAGATTTTATGGGCAAAGGAGACAATGTACCAGAAAAAGACAACGACTGCTTTGGTGCTTCATAAATATATTCCCCATTAAAATGAAGTTGATGAGAAATCACTCTTGATACACAGAGATACAAATACCTGACTACCCACCTGGCCACTCTTCCCCGGAGATCCCCCAGGCCAGAGAGCTGCCTCATCTCCAGGGTCTTTAAGGCAGAATTAGTTCCGTAGCTAATGTTGTCCCGGGCACGGATCTGCTCCTGGAGTACCTGGGCAACACACAAAAACACCAACGAGGTCATCTGGGAACTCGCAAGATACCACAGACGCATTTGATACTTCTGGCAAAAATAAGACTGTTTAACTCCTTTCAGAAGAGGCTCCTTTGTAAGCATAACCTGATGTACACATCCACAGAGAACCAGGGGCTTAGAAAGAGACCTGAGATGTCACTCAGACCAAGCGCCTGCATTTACCAGTAAAAACATTTAGACTCAGACGTCAGGTGACTGGATGGAGGTTCCACCGTAGGCAGAGGCAAAGCTGAGACTAGGAGCCTGGACACATGGAAGGTGGTACAGAGGTCTTACCCCACCCTAGTGTGCTCTTTGATTGTCATTGTTTTAGGCAAACAATACCTAAATCTGAGAAGTAATATATCAAGAAAAAGGAGCAGAGTAACATCAGACAAAGAGGTTCAAATGTCAGTCCCTCTAGCTGTGTGATTCTGAGCAAGTGTCTAGAGCTTTCTGAGCTTCCTTTTCGTCATCTGTTGATAGTAACAGTGACTATACTCTTAAGGCCACTTTATGGGAAATTACATAAGATAATGCATATAAAGCACTAAGCACAATGCCTGCTGCTGCTGCTAAGTCGCTTCAGTCGTGTCCGACTATGTGCGACCCCAGAGACGGCAGCCCACCAGGCTCGCCTGTCCCTGGGATTCTCCAGGCAAGAATACTGGAGTGGGTTGCCATTTCCTTCTCCACTGCGTGAAAGTGAAGTCGCTCAGTGGTGTCCGACTCTTCACGACCCCATGGACTGCAGCCTACCAGGCTCCTCCGTCCATGGGATTTTCCAGGCAAGAGTCCTGAAGTGGGTTGCCACTGCCTTCTCCAAGCACAATGCCTACTACACGGTAAATACAACAAATGCTAATGATTCTTTTTAGTACTTATTCGGTAACAATATTTATACTGGACTGGTAGAATGCATCTCAGAGAAAATACATTAAATGAAAGCAGAACTGCTGAAAGATGGAGTGACCCAGCACAAAAACAAGACCCCAAGGAGCATCCATCCCGGGAAATCTGCAAAGGAGTGATGGCAATGAAGAGGACCCCCCTGAGGTTTATTGAGCACGTCCTGGGAGGAGCCTGGGGCTGCCCTACATGCTGACATGCACAAATCCACACAGCATTGTGAGGGAGGTACTCTCAGGGTCTCTCAGGCACCAAGAGCTGAGCTGATACATCTGGAGAGCAAGTGGCTAGCTGGGACTAGCCCAGGCCTCTTGGCTCCAGAATCTGCGCTCCCAACCATGCTGCAATGTTGCCTGCCAAACCAGCAAAGAATCAGAGACTGAAGCACTAAAGAGAGACAGACAGACAATAAAACCTGAATTCCCTAGAATTCCCTGTTCCCTAGAACAGGAGATCCCTCAAAAGCAAAAGTCCGAATCAGATGTTTCTCTGAACATTTCATGATTCTTTTGCTCACCCTTTTCTTTCTCTTCCCTCCTCCACTCCCCATATTCTCTCCACACTCCCTGCCCCACTAACCACTCTCTTTCCATCTTTCCAAAGAGAATGCTTTTGACTTCTCACAGTATCCTTCCCCTTTCATTTTTTTTTTAAATTTCCGATTTGTCCGATGTCAGCCTAAGCATTTATGAATTCTCTTTAGCTTTTTTTAAAAAAACTTTTGGTTTTAAATTTAAAAAGATGAGCATGACATTCTTTTAACTATTTCTTCCTTAATAATGAAGATATTTTCCCTTTAGTACACCATTTGCTGTGTGCATAGGTTGGGTGTAAAGTGTTTTTACTGTTTCAATTTCAATTTTGAATTCCTCTTTGGTCTAAGAATATCTAAGCATCTTTAGAATTACTTAGAATTTCTTCATTTCCAAGTTTTCATCACTTTTATTATTTATTTCTAATTGTATTAGTTTATGATCAAAAGTATGGTCTGTAATATACCTAATTTTTTAATGTATTAAATTTTGCTTTGTCACATATGACTGATTTTTCCAAAGTTCCATGCAAAAAAACTACCTGAAGAACAAAAGTTTCAATACTGCATATTAGACTGAGTTTACTGATTCCATTACTCATTTTCTTTTCTTTTTTTAGAGTTTTTATTTATTTGGCTGTACCCGGTCTTTGTTGTAGCATGTTAACTTTTGGTTGCAGCATGTGGGATCTGATTCCTTGACCAGGGATGGAACCCAGGCCCCCTGCAATTGGGAGCATGGAGTAGTCTTAGCCAGGGGACCACCAAGAAAGTACTCATTATTCATTTTCTCTAGATCTTGTCTATTTTTGCCTTCTAGATCTTGAATTCTCTCACTGTAAAATGTCTTCCTCAAGTTCTCCTTTTATTTGTAATGCCGTTTACTTTATTTAGCTGCCATTTTATTTGGCACATACAGATTTAAGATCAAAGTGCCCATGGCTATTATATAATAACCTTCCTAATGGCAGAAAGTGAAGAGGAACAAAAGCCTCTTGATGAAAGTGAAAGTGGAGAGTGAAAATGTTGGCTTAAAGCTCAACATTCAGAAAATGAAAATCATGGCATTTGGTCCCATCACTTCATGGGAAATAGACGGGGAAACAGTGGAAACAGTGTCAGACTTTATTTTGGGGGGCTCCAAAATCACTGCAGATGGTGACTGCAGCCATGAAATTAAAAGACGCTTACTCCTTGGAAGAAAAGTTATGACCAACCTAGATAGCATATTCAAAAGCAGAGACATTACTTTGCTGACTAAGGTCCATCTAGTCAAGGCTATGGTTTTTCCAGTGGTCGTGTATGGATGTGAGAGTTGGACTGTGAGGAAGGCTGAGCGCTGAAGAATTGATGCTTTTCAACTGTGGTGTTGGAGAAGACTCTTGAGAGTCCCTTGGACTGCAAGGAGATCCAACCAGTCCATTCTGAAGGAGATCAGCCCTGGGATTTCTTTGGAGGGAATGACGCTAAAGCTGAAACTCCAGTACTTTGGCCACCTCATGCGAAGAGTTGACTCACTGGAAAAGACTCTGATGCTGGGTGCAATTGGGGGCAGGAGGAGAAGGGGACAACAGAGGATGAGATGGCTGGATGGCATCACTAACTGGATGGACGTGAGTCTGAGTGAACTCCAGGAGATGGTAATAGACAGGGAGGCCTGGCGTGCTGCGATTCATGGGGTCGCAAAGAGTCAGACACGACTGAGTGACTGAACTGAACTGAATCTGATTTAGTGCTTGTAATATTGCGTCATCTTACCTAATATTAAAATTGCTACTAGACTTTATAAATAATAAAGCAAACATTGCTTGGTCTAATTACACTAGGCACTGTTCTAAATGCTGTAGGTATGTTAACTCGTTTAATCCTTACAACACCCTATGAAGGAGGGACTGTTATTATCCTCATTTCACAGATGGTGAAATTTCTAAGTGGTCAAGTAACTTGCCCAAAGCCACAGTCAATACATGAGGGAGCTGGGATTGGCACCAGGAGTCTGGCTCCACTGACTGTGCTCTCACTCATGACATTATGCTGCTTTCTGTCTTTGTCCCTCCATCTCACTTTTTTAAAAAAAAATTTATTGTTGTTGATTTACAATGTTATGTTAATTTCTGTTGCACAGCAAAGTGACTCAGTTATACATACATATATACATATTTATACATATTTATATATACATATATATATACATTTTCATATTCTTTTCCATTATGGTTTAAAATAGGATATTGAATATAGTTCCCTGTGCTATACAGCAGGACCTTATTGTTACATCTCACTTTATATTTACAACTTATGTTGCTTTTTGTTGTTTCTTTTCTCCTTTCCCCTGTTTTGCCTGGTTTAATCAGGTTACCATGCATTACCTTTTCTCCCCTTTGTTATCTGGGGAGTGTCCCTGGCCATTGATAGTCCATGAATGGCTCAGCTCACCTTTCCCAACCTTTATAACCATATCTGCACCTACTTCTGGCTCTTTCCCTGCACAGCACTGCTCTCCTCCACATAAAGCACACCTGCCCTCCTTCACCCTTCACCCAGGATGACTTACGTGGAAGGATTTTTACTTTTGTTCCCTCTTGCTCTTCCCCACACCAACCATTCTTTGCTAAAATAACCCAGTACTTCTAGTTGAGATACAATTAGAATTTTGCTTGAATGGCCCTTCTTGTCTTTTTTTTTTTCTTCTTCTTTCTTTTTTTAAGGCTTCTGTTAAATTTATTGATATCCATTTACATGAAATGATAGGGTTTGGGGTTTTTTTTTTTTTTTGAGTATAGTTGCTTTACAATATTAGTTTCTGCTGTATAGCAAAATGAATCGGCCACACCACAGAGCACTGAGCAGAGTTCCCTGTGGTATACATTTAGTTCTCATTAGAAATGATAGGTCTTTTTCTAAAGATCACCAATTATCTTTCGTGTTTCTCCTTTTCCTTTCCCCCATCTTAGGATCTCCGGGCACCATCATTGTGTTTTGGTTAGAGTCCTTCCTCCAGCATTTTCCTTAGACCAGACACTTGGATGAAAGACCCTCTGGATCCCTGCTGTGTCTGTTCTCTTCCTCCCTCATGGTGAAGGATGGGTGATAAACTGAAAGGGTATGAAATTCTTGACATAAATGCCTTTCCTCCTGGTGAACTGTGAAGCTGACAGGAAGTCTGATGCTTCTTCCCCTAGAAGTACCTTGCCTCCTTATGCCTGCTGCTGCTGCTAAGTCGCATCAGTCGTGTCCGACTCTGTATCACCCCATAGACGGCAGCCCACCAGGCTCCCCAGTCCCTGGGATTCTCCAGGCAAGAACACTGGAGTGGGTTGCCATTTCCTTCTCCAATGCATGAAAGTGAAAAGTCAAAGTGAAGTCACTCAGATGTGTCCAACTCTTAGTGACCCTATGGACTGCAGCCTACCAGGCTCCTCCATCCATGGGATTTGCCAGACAAGAGTACTGGAGTGGGGTGCCGCTGCCTTCTCCTTCCTTATGCCTAGATGCTTGTTTTTCATCTTCAGAATTGAGGATTTTTATCAGGAAAAAAACTGGATTTTTTAAAAAATTCATTTCTACCTAGAACTCATTGAACATTTCAGATTTACCTTCAACTCAGGTAAACATTCTTGTATTATTGTATTTTTCTCCCTCTGCTTTTTGTCTCATTCTGCAGTTCCTATTATTCACAAGCTGGCTGTCCTGGATCCGCCCTCCAAATCTTGTATCTTCCCCCTCATGATTTTTCTCCCCTTGTGTCTGGCACTGATTTTTCAGCACTTCATCTACTTTCCCTTGTAGGCAACTAATTCAATTCATAAAAGCAATCATCTGTGTCTCTACTGACTTTTACAAGTGTAAGTTCAAGAAAGAAATTTTATGTTGTATTCAGATCCCTTAATCTCTGTCTTATTACTCAGTTGAGGCTGTTATAACGAAATACCTTATAAATAATAAACAGACTGAGTAAATAAACAATAAATATATATATTTTTTTGCAGTTCTGAAGGCTAGGAAGTCTGAGATCTGGGTGCCAGCATGTACTATGAGGGCTCTCTTCCTGGCTTCTTGACAATTACCTTCTCATTGGGTCCTCACATGCCAGAAAAAAGGAGCTCTACCTCTTCTTATAAGAGCACTAATCCCATAAGGGCCCCACACTCATGATCTCATCTTAAACCTAGTTACTGCTCAAAGGCCCCACCTCTAAATACCATCACACTGAGGTTAGAGCTTCAGACATGAATTTGGTGGGGGCGGGGGTGGGGGCCACAAGCATTCAGTCCATAACTTGCCCCAGTTATTTTTCACTCAAGGGCCACCTTCATTTAGGTCTGTTCTAACGGCTGTGCTTATTCTTCCTCCCTCTGGCTGCTGGGCCCCCTTAGGTGGGACATCTCTTCTTGTTCTCCACTCCCTGGAGTAAGACTAGTGGAAGGGTATGCTGGAAGAAGCTGAAGAGCTGGAGGTGCAGCCAGTACCCTCACAGAGCCTGCGTCCAGGTGAGGAGCCAGGAGGGAGCACCTCTGCACCTCCTCTCCGAAGCCTGCCCAGCCTGTGAGGGCAGAAGACAGCTCAGTCACAGGGTGCATGAGCCCAGGGAGACTGGCCTTCTCTCTCTGACTCCTAAACCACTGTCCTCCTAAACCAGGACCTCACTGTCATGCTCTCTCAGGCCAGGTCTCTGCCAGCTCCCCCAGGCCTTTCCGCCTGCCCATCCCAGCTGATCAGGAAGGTGGCCCTAGAACCAGCGATAGGAAAGAAGGCACACCAAGCCCCTGACCTTCCTATGGCCTCCTGCACCAATCTAGACATTTAAGCATATATTCATGTATAACTACTTGGTTGCTACCATTTCTGGAAATTTGATGATTTCTGGTATCCTGACAATTTGCAGTCCAATTTGCAAAAAACAGGCAAGCTCCATTAGAAAATATGTTTATGCCTTGCATAACTGCTTCTGTGCTCCCTTCTATCAACTATTTTTAAAATTTAATTTATTTATTTATTGGCCACACCATGAGGCATGGGAGACCTTAGTTCCCCAACCAGGGATCAAACCCACGGCCCCTGCAGTGGAAGCACAGAGTTTAGCCACTGGACTACCAGGGAAGTCCCACTATCAACTATTTTTTAAGTATAACATATAGGCAGAAAAGTACACTTACATACATGTTTTTAAGGATTTTCAAATTTCCTTGTAAAAAACAGAAATGAGGAATATGAGGATTCTGCATTTTCTTTACTGGAAATCTGGCTGAAGTCACTATAGACTGAGTAACACTGATAGGGACAGTAAAAAAAAAATTTCACTGAAAGGAACTTGGAACTGCGAGACCTATCTTATTTGCTGCAGTTTCCAGCTTTTTCTGAATGAACCTGCTCAACAGAATAGAAGAATGCAAACCCACTTACAATTACCTGTGAATAATAAAATGTTAGTCATCAGAACACAATCTTGCAAGAAAACTTGAAATCTGACTAATCTGGTTCTGACACTCTCCCACTGATGAAAATGTGCTGGTGAGCTCTTTCTCTTTTAATAGGAAATAATGCTTATTGTTACAGTTAATAGAAAGTTAATACTTATTTTTTGGTAGATAATGCTTCAAATCTGTTTCTAATAAAGCTTATGACTATGGATTCTCAGCCATCTTTGGGGTGTGTAAGGACACCCACGTGGCCTGTTAAACACACAGGTTTCTGGACCCCACTCCAAGGGAACCAAAGCAAGGGCCCAGAAATATAGAAGGTCATGGTTCACAGACCCCTCCTGAAGAAACACTGCATTGGACACTGTACAAATGACAAAGGCTCCAACCAATAATTTCGTCTGTTTCTCAATCAAAAAAGTCACCACGCAGGGCCTCCTTGGTGGTCCAGTGGTTAAGAATCTGCCTTGCAATGCAAGAGACACAGGTTCAATCCCTGGTCTGGGAAGAACCCACATGTCACAGAGCAATTAAGCCCCTGCGCCACAACTGCTGAAGCCTGTGCTCCACAACAAGAGAAGCCACTGCAAGGAGAAGCCTCCACACCACAATGAAGAGTAGCCCCCACCAGGCAAAGTTAAAGAAAACCAGCAATGAAGACCCAGCATAGCCAAAAAATAAAACACATAAATAGATCTTTTTTAAAAAATCACTAAGCAAAGAACATGAGTGCAATTCACAAAACAGGTGCTAAAAATAAATGACACTTTTTTTTAAACATCCAGTCTTTCTATAAGCAAAGAAACGGGAAATAAAACCATACCATTATAATGTACCACTATGCTGCAGATAAGGACAGTGCAAGGAGGCTGTGCTTATGTGGGGACGGGGGTATGTAAGTCACAACTCTGAACTTTCTGCTCAAGTCTGCTGTGAACCTAAAGCGGCTCTAAAAAGTGATGTCTATTTAAAAGTAAAAAATTTTAAATTGTACCATTTCCATCTATTGAAGAAGTAAATACTTTAGTCAATTTCTAATTTTAAAATGTATATCAAAAATTGAAAATGCACAGTTGGCCTTCATGCTACAACGCTTCCAGAGCAGTCCTTCAAAAATATATTCATAATGTTCATAACCTTTGACCAGTTCTGGAAATAAATCTTAAAACAAACAATAAGTATTATGACAAAAATGAATGCACAAAGATGTCTTCATAGTATGATGCATAGACCAAGTATTTTACAAGGTATCTACATGGTATATTATTATGTAACCAGTAAGAGGTTCATGGAGTGCTCTTAGAAATCAGAGAAAATGTGTACAATTTACTATTAAGCAAAAAGAAAGAGTATAAATAAATACACAGCATGATTCCTGCTGTGTATAAGGTGCATAAAAAATAATACTAGAATAGTAACGCCTCGCTTATCTCTAGGGTTAGATTACGGTTGATTCCTTTTTTGTATTTTCCACAATGTGTTTACATTATTTTTATAGCCAGAAAAAAAGTGAGTGTGTGTGTGTGTTAATGCTTAGAGTATATGTGTGTGTGCTTCAATGCTCAGAAAAGCCCATTTAACTTTCAGAATTCTTATGCAGATGAATGAGATATTGTATTAGAAGTGTTTTCTTTGAATAATCCAGAGAGAATTATGTCTGAATTTAACACAACATTCACATTACTGAAAAGTTACGTGAAAACAGAAGGCATTCTAGAGCTTATTACTTAAAGAAATTCTATGATGAAGTCTAAGTGTCAGACATGACTGAGCAACTGAGCACCCCCACATGCTGAAGCCTTAGAAAAATAATCCTTCTGTAAAGCCAGAAATGTTCTCTAATTTGTCATTTGGGGACAATATATCATCATGATGTGTTTACTTTAAAAAGCATATCATCAACTCTCCATTATTGCCAATTCAATTCAAGAAACTCTTTTCTGCAGAGCAACTATGTGCTGAGCACCAACCATGCCTTCAGGAAGCTCAGCTGTAGCAAGTAAGACTACAGGGTGGGAAGTACATGGTCTAAATCCACATGAGTAGAGAGAAGACGCCAGTCACCTTGAAAAAGTGATGTCTTGAGTCTTCATGTATTTTTTCTAATATGTGGCCTATCTTTAAGGATGATCCCTTGCCAGAGGCAGTAGGAAAGGCCCGCCCTGTGTGAGCCTCACAGCATTCTATCATGCCTTTTATGCAAAGGAGATATAAACCCATGCCCAGGGATCTCACCACAGACAGGCTAGGGGTACCTTGGAATGACCAAGAACAGCCCTCCATGTTTCTCTTTCTTCAACTCTCCTCAGATTTGTGAGGACTTGGGAATGAAAATATAACTCCAAAATCCCATGAAGAAGGACCCAATTACAGCAGCGCAGGGCCTTATAAGACAGCATCTCCTGACAATGGCTCTTTAATTTTCACACTGCTGCTGCTGCTGCTGCTAAGTCACTTCAGTCGTATCGGACTCTGTGCGACCCCATTAACGGCAGCCCACCAGGCTCCCCAGTCCCTGGGATTCTCCAGGCAAGAACACTGGAGTAGGTTGCCATTTCCTTCTCCAATGCATGAAAGTGAAAAGTCAAAGTGAAGTTGCTCAGTCGTGTCCAACCCTTAGTGACCCCATGAATTGCAGCCTACCAGGCTTCCCTGGTGGCTCAGAGGTTAAAGCGTCTGCCTGCAATGCAGGAGACCTGGGTTCGATCCCTGGGTCGGGAAGATCCCCCTGGAGAAGGAAATGGCAACCCACTCCAGTATTCTTGCCTGGAGAATCCCATGGACGGAGGAGCCTGGTGGGCTACAGTCCACGGGGTCGCAAAGAGTCGGACACGACTGAGCGACTTCACTTTCACTTTCAGGCTCCTCCATCCATGGGATTTTCACACTAGGACTTAAAAATCCCCAGAGTTCCAGCCTCGTATATCAACTGCCTTCTTGGCATGTCCACCCGGATATCCGATGTGTATGTGCTCAGTTGCTCAGTCATGTCTGACTCTTTGTGACCCCATGGACTGCAGCCCCACAGGCTCTCTGTCCATGGGATTCTCCAGGCAAGAATACTGGAGTGGGTGCCATTTCCTCCGCCAGGGGATCTTCCTGACCCAGGGACTGAACCTTCATCTGCTGCGACTACTGCACTGCAGGTGGGCTTTTTACCACTGAGCCACAGGGGAAGCCCTGATGGACCCTAAAACTTGCCAAGTCCTAAGCAGAAGTCTTTCTAACTCTAATGTGCAGGAAGTCCTATCAGCGCCACTTCCAAGACAGATCTAGCACCCATCCACTTCTCTCCATCTCTACCCTGACTCCTGAACCCAAGCCACTCTGGATGCCCTCTGCCCCCATTCTAGCTTCCCTACATTCCCTTCTCCAGGCAGCAGTCAGAGTGATCTCTCTGAAACACAAATCAGTCTGTAAGCAACATGAGGGCAAGGGTTGTTCATCTGTTTTATTCACTAGCGTATCCTCAGTACCAGACATATGAATGATTTCTCTAAATTCTTTTGTTTAAAATTAAATAATGGCTTCCCATCACCCACTTCCACCCACCTCCCACCCATGACACTCCAGTCCCATTGGTCCTCCTTCTGCTCCTCTAACATGCCAAGCCTCTTACACCTTATGCCTTGGAGCCTGCAGCGCCTCCTCTTCAGAATGTTCTCTTCTGTGTGTGTCTCTTCCCCCCACCCCATCACCTTGGCCTTGCTGGCTCTTCTGTCACTCCAGTCTCAGTTTACATGTCACCTTATACCCCTATCTAAAACAGCCCCACAATCACTCTCCATCAAATTACCTTTTCAGAGCCCTAGACTTAGGCTGAAATTACCCTGGCCACTTAGGGTTTACACCTATAAATCCCACTAGAACATGCAGCAGGCCTAAAAGCAGGGGTCTTGTATGCCTGAGTCACAGCTTTAGCCCTAGCTTTAGCCCTCATATAAGGACTGGCTCCCAGTAGATGGCTGAGTAATTTATTATTTTGCCTCCATGTTCTAGGGTTTGATCGTCTACACTGAAGGCTCGAAGACTCTATCTAGCTGGTGCCTGGAGCTGATCAGGCCCTCAAAGATGGAGACAGACAAGCTAAAATGTATTACAGACAGAGCAGACACCAAAACACCAATTTGTTAATTTACGTGGAAAATCTTTATCAAATATTCAGAACTAAACAAATATTCAAACTCCATTCACTATCTTCTCCCCCTAGAGTCAAGCCACATGATAAGCCAAGTCTAGTGGGTAGAGGTAAAAAAAAAAAAAAAGAATTTGGATAATGTGATAGTTAATTACGTCAGCTTAACTAGGCCATGGGATGCCCAGACAGCTGGATAAATATTGTTTCTGGGAGTGTCTGTGAGGGTGTTTCCAGAAGAGATTAGGATCTGGATTGGTAAAGTCAGTAAAACAGAAGGTCTTCCCCAACTTGGGGAGGCATTAGCCGATCCATTGAGTGTCATAATATAAACAAAAAGGAGAAGGAAGGTGGAATTTGCTTTCTGCCTACCTGAGCTGGGATACTGGCCTGCCCTCAGCACTCCTGATTGTCAGGTCTTCAGATCTGGACTGAAGTGAATCCACACTATTGTCTCTCTGGCTCCCAAGCCTTGGAATTACACCACCGTCTTTCCTGTGCTCCAGTTTACAGATGGCAGATTGGTGGAACTTCTCAGTCTCCATAATCATGTGAGCCAATACCTTATCGTAAATATATGCTATTGGTTCTATTTCTTTGGAGGTCACAGACTAATACACATGACATCATCAATGTTATTCCACTAATATGTCTGTTCCAATGGGACAAGACAACAGAGCCACCAGCTGAAATTCCCTTTTTAGGTAACTATATGAGGTCCAATGGCCAAGGTTCTCTCCTCACTGATGGTACCCTAGATTCACGATGAACCAGGTTCCTGTCTATTCATCCAACTATACGTTAACATCATTTGTCCATACCTCTGCTGTGACATGCTAATAAGGGCCCCTATGCACTCATCATTTGACTTTAGCAAACTCTTCAACAGCCCATTTGCAAATTATTAAGACAGAAAATTATGTATCATCTAGTGAATTAAATAAGGGTTTGATACATTTTCCCATTTCCCAACTCAGTCAAAGGAAACACTCAAAGCCAGCAGGACATTATGAAACCTGAGCACGTGGAAACCAGGAGAAGGTCTTCAGATTCCAACCAGCTGGGTAGCAGACCCCACTGCTTGGCTCCCCAAAGGCCAAAGACATGATAAAAGGCCCGAGGGGAAACAGGGGTCCCAAATACTTCCCTAGGCCATCAAATCGGCAGGAAAGGGAAAGCTCACCCTCCCCTCCCAGAAAAAGGGCCATGGACTGCTTACCAGGACTTGGCTCCCAGGGACTGATATGAGCTTAAATCAAAAACAGTATAGATAATCCAGACATGTATAATTCATAGTTGACTACCTCTTCTGAATTTATGATGATGATAATTTGTGGAAAGTTTCTAAGGAATACATAATTGATAACATACTCCATATAGCAATGCAAACTGCCAAGGAGACAATGAGTCAGGATGTATTAAAACAATAGATCCTTTTAGTCAACATTTATCAGGCACCTACTAGACACTAGCCCACAGGAATCATCTGTTTTGATCTTTGTATCTGCTGAAAGAAAATGGGCAATAACTATGGAGTTTTCAAAGAACCAAGGATCCCAGAGCCTTTGATTATGAAAGATTTCTTGAGCTCCTACAATGTGCTAGACACTGTAGAGGTGCTAAAAATAAATTAAGATTCATTTCTAGTTCTTGAGGATCACATAGGCTAGTGGTTTAACAATATATTTTACTTTTCTTCTTGTATATAACTGTGTACAGAGCCACATGATAATCATAACGACTTATTGAGCCAAACTTACCAAGATAGAGTATTTTCTTAATATTTATTTATTTATTGGGTTGTGCTGGGTCTTGGTTGCAACACACAGAATCTCAGATCTGCATGGCAGCATGTAGGATCTTTAGTTGTGACACGGGGGATCTAACTTCCTGACCAGGGCCTCTTGTACTGGGAGCACAGAGTTTTAGCCACTGTCCACCAGGGAAGTCCCAGGATGTAGTATTAACATACCTCAATTCAACTAGCTCCATCAGGAGCCTGAAGTGAGCTGTACATGTTGAGAATGGTTTCAGCTTTAGTTTTCTACTACAAAATCACTCTGTGGGGATATATTTTTACAAAACAAACACCCAGTAAATTTTACTGAGTGAACTGGGAAACCAGTGTGAAGCAGTGATGAAAATAACCTAAAAACCAGGCAAGGACTTCACTGGTAGTCCAGTGACTAAGAATCTGCCTTCCAATACAGTGGTGGTTGTTGTTAGTCGCTAAGTCATGTCCGACTCTTTTGAGACCCCATGGATTGTAGCCCACCAGGCTCTTCTGTCCACAGGATTTCCCAGGCAAGAACACTGGAGTAGGTTGCCAAGCCCTCCTCTAGGGGATCTTCCTGACCCAGGGATCAAACCTGCATCTCCTGCTTAGCAGGCAGATTCTTTAACATTGCACCACAGGGGACATGGGTTCAATCCTCGGCCTAGGAAGATCTCACATGCTGGGGGGCAGCTAAGCCCATGCGCCACAACTTCTGGGTCCATGCTGTAGAGCCCGTGCTCTGTCAACAAGAAAAGCAACCACAGTGAGAAGCCTGTGCAACACAACTAGAGATCTTGTAGCCCTGTTTGCCACAACTAGAGAAAACCCACACACAGCAACAAAGACCCAGGGAAGCCAAAAGAATATTTTTTAAAAAGGCAATTTGCAGAATAAATTCATTAAGAATCTACAGACAAAAAATACACCTTTCATATCATTTAAATACAATTTGAATATATTCACATCTCTTTGCTTTAAATGTGCATATCACCTATTCATAGTATCCATCCTTACAATTTTATGTTGTTTATAAATAAAGACTTACTTTTAGTACTTTAAAAATTTTAATCTACACTATGGTTTCATTTTAACAGAGTTTGGCTACAATGTAGCAATTCTGATGTCTCATTAAGCATCTTAATTTTAGTTATGTTTGGGTAAACATGCTTAGGCTCACAATATATAAAAAAAAACTATGTAATTAGTGTTTCATATAAAAGTCTATTAAATTTCCAAACTATCTTCTGTTACTTCATACTGATATACAGTTATAACTAGTTATAAAAAAGTAAGTGCTCATATATGCAAAGTAAAATTTTTTTCCAGAAATAGATTTTCTTCAGACTTCCCTCTCTAAAATGGAAATCATCTATTCATTTGCAAACTACACACTCCAAAAATATATGTAAGTGGAAGAGTGCTGTCTAGTTAAGGAAAGAATAATCATTACTTAAAATGTGTTTCAGATGGAAAAAACAGAAGAACTGAAATTACTATAAACCCCCACTGTAAATTATTTTAAAAATCATCTTAAATACACATTAAAGAAAAACCATGTTAAAAACATATCCTAAAGAAAAATAATTAGCAAAAGCCTAAATGATTGATGATTTTGGATTTCTAGGTATGCTTGCTACTAACTCACATTATCCAGGCAGTTCAATGAACTCACACCAAAGGAAAGAGAGGGTAGGGTATAACTCAGTGAGAACTTCATCTTTAATTACTTAGTTTTATGAAGAAATTCTTCCTGGGGGTGGGAGGGGAGCCAAGGGTAGAAATACTCAGAAAGCAAAGAATGACTGAATAGCACTGCTTGTCACATTTGAGAGTTAGTTACCTAAGATCAGAGTTTTAGAGGAGCTTTCAAGAGGCAAAGTAGAAAAGTGAAAGGGGCTCATCTTCAGAGTTTAACAGTCTGGGTTTAGATCCTGAGAGCTAAGAGAAAGAAAGGCAGAGGAACCACAGACCAAATTGCCAACATCTGCTGGATCATAGAGAAAGCAAGGGAATTCCAGAAAAACATCTACCTCTGTTTCATTGACTACACTAAGGCCTCTGACAGTGTGGATCATAACAAAATGTGGAAGACTCTTGGAGAGATGGGAATACCAGACCATATTACCTGTCTTCTGAGAAACCTGTGTGTGGGTCAGGAAGCAACACAGAACCTTATATGGGACAACTGACTGGTTCAAACTGAGAAAGCAGCACAACAAGGCTGTTTATTATCACCCTGTTTACTTAACTTATACACAGAGCACATCATGAGAAATGCCAGCCTGGATGACTTACAAGCTGGAATCAAGATTTCCGGGAAAAACATCAACAACCTCAGATATGCAGATGATACCACTTTAATAGCAGAAAGCGAAGAGGAACTAAAGAACCTCTTGATGAGGGTGAAAGAGGAGAATGAGAAAACCGGCTTAAAACTCAGTATTAAAAAAACTAAGATCATGGCATCGGTCCCATCAGTTCAGTTCAGTTCAGTCACTCAGTCATGTCCGACTCTTTGTGACCCCATGAACTGCAGCACACCAGGCCTCCCTGTCCATCACCAACTCCTGGAGTTCACTCAGACTCACGTCCATTGAGTCCGTGATGCCATCCAGCCATCTCATCCTCTGTCGTCCCCTTCTCCTCCTGCCCCCAATCCCTCCCAGCATCAGAGTCTTTTCCAATGAGCCAACTCTTCACATCAGGTGGCCAGAGTACTGGAGTTTCAGCTTTAGCATCATTCCTTCCAAAGAAATCCCAGGGCTGATCTCCTTCAGAATGGACTGGTTGGATCTCCTTGCAGTCCAAGGGACTCTCAAGAGTCTTCTCCAGAGACCCAGCATTAGGGTCTTCTCAAATAAGTCATCTCTTCACATCAGATGGCCAAAGTATTGCAGTTTCAGCTTCAACATCCGGTCCCATCACTTCATGGCAAATAAAAGGGGAAAAGGTGGAAGCAATGACAGATTTCCTCTTTCTGGGCTCTTAAATCACTGTGGATTGTGATTGCAGCCATGAAATTAGATGATTGCTTCTTGGCAGGAAAGCTATGACAAACCTAAACAGTGTATTAAAAAGCAAAGACATCACTTCGCCAACAAAGGTCCATACAGTAAAGGCTGTGGTCTTTCCAGTAGTCATGTACAGATACGAGAGCTGGATCATAAAGAAGGCAGAGTGCTAAAGAATTGATGCTTTCAAACTCTTGAGAGTCCCTTGGACAACAGGGAGATCAAACCAGTCAGTCTTAAAGGAAATCAACCCTGAACACTTAATGGAAGGACTGATGCTGAAGCTCCAATACTCTGGCTGACTGATTGGAAAAGACCCTGATGCTGGGAACGATTGAGGGCAGGAGGAGAAGGGGTGACAGAGGATGTGATGGTTGGATGGCATCATCAATTCAATGGACATGAACTTGGGCAAACTCTGAGAGATGGTGAGGGACAGGGAGGCTTGGCGTGCTGCAGTCCACGGGGTCACAAGAGTCAGATATGACTTAGCAAGTGAACAACAACAACAGAGATCTCAGAGAAGTCTCTTCACTTCCCAGGGCCTTGGAGGCATCATTTGAAAAGGACACAGTTTGCACAAAGGACCTCAGGGTCTCTTCTAGTTCTTTTTGCTACCAGAAGATCTGCAATAGGCTTCCATCTGAACTGGGCATTTATTCACTTAAAAAGCATTCATGGCATTTGTTCCAAACATTGTGCTGGACAATGTAGAGATGAGAAAGACAAAGTTCCTTTCTTTTTGAAGGGCTCCCACTCTATCAAGGGATACAGACGTACAAAGAAACAATGCCAGACTTATTCAGTAGATGCTGTGGAAACAGTGCCAAGTGCTGGGTGCCCAGGGTAAATTAAGGGAAAAAGAATTGAGGCCAGGGAGGGAACCGGTGGTGAAGGCTTCCTAGAATGAAGGAGCTATTAAACAGCACTGGGGGCTCAGCTGAGGTTGGAAATTACATATTGAAATGGTTCTGACTGTTGGATTAGTACACAGCAGCTACCAAAGGGGAAGTTATCCCCCCAGATATCCCACAGCTGCAGCGTAAGTACTATCACCTCATTTGCAGACAGAAAAAATTCTAATAGTAGAGTTATACTCTCTACTTTTACCTGAGGATAGTACTGCAGGATGGTTTCCAGTCTCTGGTCTGTCCACCACCCACATAAGCAAACAGAACCAAGCAGAGTACCCACAGCGAAATGCTGGGTGTGGGAAGAATGGGGAGGTCACACCATCTTCTAACATGAAACATGAGGGTTTGCAATTTTTTGAGGCACATTTCTCACCACTGGTAGAAGGATCAGGGATTTCAGCATCATTGTTTCTCCCCAATCACTTTGATATTATCCATCACCCTTTACAGAATGGAGTACAGCAGGGCTATCAGCCTCCTAATATATCTCGCTCTTCCAAATGGAAATGTTTAAGTTGGGGTTCTTCAATCTTGAGAAGGTGCCAACTTGGGGCTGCCAAATTATTCAGTCTCTGGGATAAAACTACTTTAGCACTCAAATATAATACTGGAAAGATCATTCTAAATATAGACACCACTTTCCGAAAACAAGTAAATTATCTGCAGCAGTCTCTTACATGTTCTATGCTTCTTGGATACCATTAGAGTTATTTGGCTGCCAGCAACTGAACCTGATTCTGGCTTAGGTGAAAAATCTGGAATTTATTGGAAGGCTATAGGGGAGAAGTGCGTACAATCAACAGGGCAGCTGGGGATCCAGACTGAGAAAAATGACAAAAGGCAATTCCTAGGGTCCAGGCAGTAGGACCACTACCTAGCACCCTACAGGTACAGCTGCTGGAAAGATACTCATGTCCTTGGGACACTCTGCTCAGGTTTCAGACTCCAGTAAGTGACAGTCTCAATGCTCTGGTTTGTGTTATGGACTCCAATCCTCATTATCTAAAAATGTGATAAGGCACTCTGATTAATAGCGATCTTAGCCTGTATCCAATGGAAAAAAGGTAAACTCCAAAGGGAAAATACAATGCTATGATCCAAAGAAACTGAAATGGATGCCATCAGTCACCAAAGCAACAAAGATCAACTCCATCCCCTTACAAAAACAAAAACACATGGTCCTTTTCTTTAAACATCAAAACAAGCATACATCATAGACCAGAAATTTTAGAACCCTGAAGACCAATGTACTCCAATAGGAGACAACTCTGAGTAAATCTCTGTCCTCAGTAAAGGTGTGCTGTAATCTCCAAAGACAGTGAAAACTGTTAATCATGTGGTACTCTAGGTTCTCCCTTGGGTGTAAGCTGAGTGAGACTTCTCAAGAACGGAAGTCAACTATGCACACAATAGTCATAAAGAGCTGGAATAGCTATATTAATACCAGACAAAAGAGACATGAAGACAAGAAATATTACTAGAGATAAAGAGAGACATCTTATAATGATAGAAGAATCACTGTATCAGGAAAATAGACACATTACAAATGTATACACGTGTAGCAACAAAGCCCTGAAATACGTGAAGCAAAACTGACAGAACTGAAAGGAGCAATAGGCAATTCAACAACAAAAACTGGACATTTCAACAGCTGGAAAAAGTCTCAGGACTTCCCTGGTGGTCCAGTGGTTAAGACTTCACCTTTCAATGCAGGGGGTGCAGGTCTGATCCCCAGTCAGGGAGCTAAGACCTCACATGCCTTGCAGCCAAAAAACCCAAAACATAAAACGGAAGCAATATTGTAACAGATTCAATAAAGACTTCAAAAAAAAAAAAAGATGCACATCAAAAAAACCTTTAAAAAAAGTCTAAATAAATTCAAAGAGATTAAAGATATACAAAGTTGTTCTCTGCCCACATTAAATTAGAAATCCACAAAATATCCCCTAAATATAGGGAAACCCCAAACATTCAGAAATTAAATAACATACTTCTAAGTAACACATGTATCAGAAAAAGAAATCACAAGGTAAATTTTATGATACTTTAAACCAAATGAAAACAAAACCACAACATATCAAAACTCATGGAAGCAGCCAAAGCAGTGCTCAGAGGCCACATTATGGCTTTAAACACCATTATCAGAAAAGAAGAAAGATCTCAAACCTATTCCCTAAGCTTCTACCTGAAGAAACTAGAAAAGCAAACTAACTTCAAATAAGCGGAGAAAAATGAAACAACCTAGAGTTGAAAACAATGAAATAGAAAACAAAAAAGCAAATATGAAAAAAATAAAACCAAGAGCTGATGCTTTGAAACACTGAAGGCTCAATATTAAGACAGAAATTCTCCCCAGACCGATCTATACATTCAAAGCAATCTCTGCCAGTATCTCGGCAGAGTTTTTAATAGAGCTAATCCTAAAATTTATAAGGAAATACAAAGGACCTAGAATAGCTGAGACAATTTTGACAAGAGCAAAGTTGGAGGGCTTACACTGTATGATTTCAAAATGTACTCTTAAGCTAAAAATTAAGGCAATGTGGTATTGGCATAGGAAAGCCATACACTCAATGGCATTCAGAAATTAACCCTTAAATTTTATGATCCATTCGTTTTTGACAAAGGGGCAAAGGGGAAAATGATAGATTTTTCTCGGATATCCATATGAAAAAAAAAATTAACTTAGATCTTTAACCTCACTTTATACATGAAAATTAACTCAAAGTAACTCACAGACCTGAAGGTAAAAACTAAAATCAACTTTTGAAGAAAACAGAGCACAAAGCCTTGACCTTGGGTTAAGCAAACAGTTCTCAAGACATACCACCAAAAATATAAACCATTTTTTTAAAAAACTTGTAAGTTGGACTTCATTAAAATTTGTGCTTCAAAAGACACCACTGGGAGAATCCAAATAGAAGCCACAGAATGGGAGAAAAAATTTTGCAAATCTCCTATCTGATATGGGACCTGTATCTGTAATATACAAAGAAATCTTACAATTCAATAATAAAACAAATAACCTAATTTAAAAATGGGTTCTGACACATGTTACAACATAGATTAATCTGGAAATCATTATGATAAGTGACATGACAGAGACACAAAAGGACAAATACTGTATGACTGCACTTATGTGATATACCTAGAATAGGGACAGAAAGCAGAATACAAGTTATCCCGGCTGAGGTGAAAGCACAATGGAGAGTTATCGTTTACTGGGAACAGAGTTTCTGTTTGGGATAATCAAAAAGTTTTGAAAATCGACAGAGGTGATGGTTTGCATGTAACACTGTGAATGTAATTAATGTGAATGAACTGCACACTTTAAAATGGTTAAAACGATAAATATCTTACCACAATAAAAAATAATTTTAAAAAATGGGCAGAAGACTTGGGTAGACACTTCACCAAAGAAGACACACAAATGACTAATAAGGGCATGAAAACATCATTAGTTATTAGGGAAATGCAAATTAATAGCACAATGAAATACCATCACAAGGCCACTAAAATGACTATAATCAAAAAGAGAGATGATAGCAAGTGCTGGGGATGAAGTAGTGAAACTGGAATCCTCACACATTCCCGGTGGGATTGTAAAATGGCATAGCCACTTTGGAAAAGGGAGAGGGTGGGATGATTTGGGAGAATGGCATTGAAACATGTATACTATCATGTAAGAAACGAATAGCCAGTCTATGTTCAAAACAGGATACAAGATGCTTGGGGCTGGTGCACGGGGATGATTCAGAGAGATGATATGGGGTGGGACGGGGGTTCATGATTGGGAACTCATGTACACCCGTGGCGGATTCATGTCAATGTATGGCAAAACCAATATAGTATTGTAAAGTAAAATAAAGTAAAAATTAAAATTAAATTAAAATTGAAAAAAAAAAACTTAAACATAAGCTTACTGCAAGACCCAGCAATTCCACACCTAGTCATCTACCCAAGAAAAATTAAAATATATCTCCATACAAAGACATGTTCACATGTTCACAATACCTTTAGTCACAACAGCTAAAAACTGGAAACAATCCAAATGTCGATCAGCTGATAAGTGGAAAAACAGAAAGCTGTATAGCCATATACTAGGATACTGTTAGGTATGCTTGGGGGCGCCTGGTGGGCTGCCGTCTATGGGGTCACACAGAGTCAGACACGACTGAAGTGACTTAGCAGCAGCAGCAGTCGCTAAGTCATTTCCAACTCTTGCAATCCCACAGACTGTAGCCTGCCAGGCTCCTCTGTCTATGGGATTCCCCAGGCAGGAATAGTGGAGTGGGTTGCCATTTCCTTCTCCAGGGGATCTCCCCGACCCAGGGACTGAACCCAGAGGTCGAACCCAGGTCTCCTGCATTGCAGGCAGACTCTTTACCACTGAGCCACCAGGGAAGTCCAATAGGATACCACTCAGACATAAAGAGAAACGAAATACTGATACGTGCTAGAGCATGGTTGCACCTCAAAAGGATTATGCTACGTGAAAGAAGCTGGATGCAAAAGACTTCATATTGTAAGATTCTGTTCATATGAAATGTCCAGAAAAGACAAATTATCTATAGAGACAGAAAGCACACTAGTGGCTGCCTGGGTCTGGGGTAGAAGGAAGGATTACCTGCAAACAGGCTGATAGAAATTTGGGGAGTGATTGAAATGTTCTATAACTGAACTGTGTTGATGGATGCACAACATTAATTCTATTAATTTACTACAAATCATTGAATTGTACACTTACAATGGGTAGACTTCTGTGGCTTTTAAATTGTACTTCAGTAAAGCTCTTAAAATAAATAAATACAAACCTGAAACTGAAAAAAAAAGTCTTGATTTCAGGAAGCATAATTAAAATACAATCTCCATGACATAAGACATCCTTAATCTAGCCATATACCTTTTATTCGTATATTTTCAAACTACATGTGTAAGATACTGACATTGTTCAGTGATGTCAGCCCAGGCCCTAAATGATCTTAAGCTTTCTGAATTAAATTCTGTGGTCCCTGTGATTGCTCAATAAACAGCAGTAAATTTACAAACTCTAAAAATAGACAATATTGGCCTTTTCTTGGGCTCATTTCAGAGAAAAATAGAGCAATAAAAGCGAGCCTGAGAAGCAATTCAAATCCCCAGATTGTCTGAGTAATCAACTGTATTATATATAATCATTATGACCTAGAAACATTTCATCTGAAGCAGCAAAGGCTGACCTAGTAATTGATTTAATAGCTGTCTTCAACGACAGGAAGGGTTTTACAGGGAAACTATCTGACGAGTTCTCCTCTCTTTCCATTGAGAGCCAAACAAAACAAAGTGATTTAGTAATCAGCAAGGTACACCGAGATTAAACCCAAGTAACACTGACAGTAACTGCTACCAGATACTGGAATACACTTAATATATTTGTTCAAGCCGTTTCCTTGGCAATCATTAAGACTGGACAAGATAGACGGCTGTGGTCTGATGGCAGAAATGCCTGTGAGGGTCATCAGGTGTGGGGCAGATCTGTCTGTGGGAACGCAGCACACTTCTGCATGCCATACCTCGATATCCCGATTCAGTTGCTTCACTATGGCAGTGATATTTCTGATGTGCTCCTCCAAGAAAAGCCTGGCCAAGCGGTCGCCTCCCCCTTTGTTCTGCATTTTCTGCAAGCTGCTGACGATGTCGTCTTTGATCCGGAAGGCGTGCTCCACAAGGGCGGCCGTGGTTTTCTCGTGGCAGAGGATCCTGTCTTCCAGTTGCTCCACTAGGCTTACGGATGAGTAGGGTGCCATGGTCAGGGACTGGCTGTGTCGGGGCATCGTTCGAACTCGCCTGCAGAAGGGAGCCCCACATTACTAGGGTTGTCAGTTGGGAAAAAGATCATTTTTAAAGCCAGATTCAAGACTTCCCAGGAAAGGCAAATTATCTATCCTTACAAGCTAAATGAAGATTTGAAGCAGTTTCTGCCCCAAAGAGTTTTCTTTGTGAAACAGGCAGTAGCTTTAATCAATGGTCCACAGAGAGTCAAGTGCGCTGGTAGCAGGCTCCATGCCCTCCCAATGCAAGAGGCTGCAGGATCAAAGCTTATTAACAAAATCACTGGACCTGCTTTCCTTTCCCCTTCCCCTAAAGCAGAGGCTACAAACTCAAATGCCTCCAATGGTCAGGCTGTGGATATAAATGAGTGAAGCATACCACACAGGATACACTAGGGCATGTCAGGGACTTTGGGAAACTGAAAGGGGCATTCCTCACCTAAGGGAGCCACAATTCTGTTCTACCTATGAGTAACCATTTGGGAATGCAGATTCTTTTTTTCCAGATCATCTGATATTTCAAGAAGAACCAAGAATTTTAGGCTTGTATGTGAAGTCACCTGATTTTTATTTATGTATTTTTGGCCACGCCACAAGGCATGTGGGATCTTAGCTCCCCGACCAGGGATCGAATCCATGCCCCTAGCATCAGAAGTATGGAGTCTTAACCATTGGACCACCAGGGAAGTCCCCACCTGATTTTTAAAATGTTAACAACTCATTTAAAAAGTATTTAAGATGATCCAGGCCAAACAATGTATTACTTCTATGAGCCAGTTTTGGCCTATGGACACCCAATTTGCAACTTCTCATTTAAAAGTTTTAGTGGGGATATCAGCCCATAAGCCTCCAGAGGTACATTTTATTGTTAATCAGAAGTATAACCGTAATGCAGGGCTACTGTGAAATCCCCACCAGTCACAATTACTGAATGGCCCATAGTGTCCTACAAGCCAAAAGCTGGAGAGGGGACACGACAGTACTACTCTTGCCCTTAAGAAAAGTCATTCTTGGATATCAAAGAAGCTGCAAGCCTTCATGCCCACTAGCAGCCCTCATGGAATTGGTGGAAAGAAAAAGTATACCTTAGATGCATATTTTCCATATATTATACCTTTCCTCGGTGACAAGAGAAGGAAATACAGTGCTCCGTTGGGCCATTTTCTTTCTAATAATTCACATCTGTTGAAAAAATAAGCATTAAATTATTTAACAGTTTATATCTAGAACATAAATGACCTTGGGGATTTCCCTGGTGGCTCAGACAATAAAGAATCTGCCTGCAATGCTGGAGACCCAGGTTCAGTTCTTGGGTAGGGAAGATTCCCTGGAGAAGGGAATGGCAACCCACTTGCCTGGAGGTATTCTTGCCCGGAGAATTCCATGGACAGAGGAGCCTGGTGGGCTACAGTCCATGGGGTCGCAAAGCGTCCGGCATGACTAAGTGACTAACACATACGTATACACAAATCTTATTATTAAGTTACCAAAGGGATCAAAAATTATGCTGACATGCTGATCAATTATATTATTAAATATCTTACATATTATAGAAACAGGAGATGTCTCAAAATAAGGAGAAAAGAATCAAGAATCAAAATGCTTTTGAACTTAATACCATAAGCCCTGCTGGATAGATCAACATGCGTGAGTACATGCTAGAGTCAAGTTTCCTGAAGTTTTCTCACCCCATATCTGCATCTCAAGTTTGAAAAACCACTTTTATAGAAACAAGATAGTTCCTTCAACAGACTTAAGTCAATCTTGTACTTCTCCCTAGAACTGTACAGAAAACTATCCTAGGAAATTTATCTCAGCAAATTTAGTAATTCCATAGCAAATTAAGAGCATTATCTTTAAAATAATCTTAATAGAATAATACATGATCAACGGGATCTGATTTGGGTGAATTTATCTATCTACAAAGAGAATGAAATGATACTTTTCATTAAAACTTTGCTGTATTATAAGATATGATCATTTACATTACATCAGGTGTATATAAGGAACATTTGATCATCACAATGCATCCGACATCTGAAAAAATTAGAGGTTTTAAAAATATTTCATTACTTAGGTTTCTCAACACTGCTGTTAATTGCCTTAAAACAGTGAAAGCCTAGTAACTATGATAAGATTCAGTAGTTAGTTCTCATTTAGATGCTGGATTGAGAAATGGTTTTCTGATTGAAACCATTGTTTTGGCATCATCTATCCAGTATGTTATTTTTAGAGTTTCAAAATGTGAACTTTTCCCTTTCCTAGACAAATAACTTTGAATTTAAACAAATTACATTTAAGAAAAAAAAGTGTTCCATGCCAAACAAGCTACGATGCCAAAAGATCTCTTCAGTATTAAAGAAAATAATTTCTGTCATTTAAACTACAAAAATTAGGCCAGTGTGAAATATTCAGAATCACAGAATCTTTACAACTTTAAAGTTGTAAAATATCTTAGTTGAGATACTAATCTATAGAATAACCCAACCTAAGAGACATTCATTGGAAGGACTGATGCTGAAGCTCCAATACTTTGGCCACCTGATGCGAAGAGTCAACCCACTAGAAAAGACCTTGATGCTGGGAAAGACTGAAGACAGCAGGAGAAGGCGATGACAGAGAATAAGACAGTTAGATGGCGTCACTGACTCAATGGACACGAGTTTGAGCAAGCTTCAGGAAATGGTGAAGGACAGGGAAGCCGAGTGTGCTGCAGTCCATGGGGTCGCAGAGTCAGACAAGACTGAGCCACTGAACAACAACAACAAAGAGACATTTGGCATCTACTATATAGTCAACTAACCTAGATAGATACAACAAAAATCCTCTCCCTGAAGGGCTTTCTATCCTACAGAAACAGTAGACATCTAAAGCAACTTTGAAACGACGCAGTAAGTGGCCAACTAAGCATATGAACAAAAAAGCATGGGCAGAAAACACTAACTCATAAAGTTACATTTAGGGACTTCCCAAGTGGTCCAGTGGTTAAGAATCCACCTGCCAACGCAGGGGACATGGGTCGATCCCTGGTCTGGGAAGATCCCACATGCCTTGGGGCAACTAAGTCCATGCACCACAACTACTGAAGCCCATGCATTCTAGGGCCCACAGGCTGCAACTTCTAAGCCTGTGCACCCTAGAGCCTGTACTCTGCAACGAGAGAAACCACCGCAATGAGAAACCCACACACCACAACTAGATAGTAGCCCCGCTCAATACAACTAGAGAAAACCTACACAATGAAGACTCAGCACGACTATAAACAAATACATAAACAAATATTTTTAAGTTATATTCACCCTCATGTTCAGTTGTTCAGTTGCTCAGTCGTGTCCAACTCTTTGCGACCCCATGAATCGCAGCATGCCAGGCCTCCCTATCCATCATCAACTCCTGGAGTTTACCCAAATTCATGTCCACTGACTCAGTGATGCCATCCCACCATCTCATCATCTGTTGTCCTCTTCTCCTGCCCTCAATCTTTCCCAACATCAGGGTCTTTTCCAATGAGCCAACTCTTCGCATGAGGTGGCCAAAGTATTGGAGTTTCAGCTTTAGCATCAGTCCTTCCAATGAACACCCAGGACTGATCTCCTTCAGAATGGACTGGTTGGATCTCCTTGCAGTCCAAGGGACTCTCAAGAGTCTTCTCCAACACCACAGTTCAAAAGCATCCATTCTTCCATTCTCAGCTTTCTTCACAGTCCAACTCTCACATCCATACATGACCGCTGGAAAAACCATAGCCTTGACTAGACGGACCTTTGTTGGCAAAGTAATGTCTCTGCTTTTCAATATGCTATCCAGGTTGGTCATAACTTCCCTTCCAAGGAGTAAGTGTCTTTTAATTTCATGGCTGCAGTCACCATCTGCAGTGATTTTGGAGCCCCCCAAATAAAGTCTGACACTGTTTTCACTGTTTCCCATCTATTTCCCATGAAGTGATGGGACTAGATGCCATGATCTTTGTTTTCTGAATGTTGAGCTTTAAGCCAACTTTTTCACTCTCCTCCTTCACTTTCACCAAGAGGCTCTTTAGATCTTCTTCACTTTCTGCCATAAGGGTGGTGTCATCTGCATATCTGAGGTTATTGATATTTCTCCTGGCAATCTTGATTCCAGCTTGTGCTTCATCCAGTCCAGCATTTCTCATGATGTACTCCGCATATAAGTTAAATCAGCACGATGACAATATACAGCTTTGACGTACTCCTTTTCCTATTTGAAACCAGTCTGTTGTTCCATGTCCAGCTCTAACTGTTGCTTCCTGACCTGCATACAGGTTTCTCAAGAGGCAGGTCAGGTGGTCTGGTACTCCCATCTCTTTCAGAATTTTCCACAGCTTATTGTGATCCACACAGTCAAAGGCTTTGGCATAGTCAATAAAGCAGAAATAGATGTTTTTCTGGAACTCTCTTGCTTTTTCCATGATCCAGCAGACATTGGCAATTTGATCTCTGGTTCCTCTGCCTTTTCTAAAACCAGCTTGAAGATCTGGAAGTTCACGGTCCACGTATTGCTGAAGACTGGCTTGGAGAATTCCGAGCATTACTTTCCTAGCATGTGAGATGAGTGCAACTGTCTCTTTGCAACCCCATGGACTGAGGCCTGCCAGGCTTCTCTGTCCTTGGAACTCTCCAGGCAAGAATACTGGAGTGGGTTGCCATTTCCTTCTCCAGGGGATCTCCCCGACCCAGGGTTTGAACCCAGGTCTCCGGCATTGCAGGCAGATTCTGTACCACTCAGCCACCAGGGAAGCCAACTGTACATTTAACTAAACCGTATTCTTTAATGCCTTGCGTGCGTGCATGCGTGCTAAGTTGCTTTAGTCCTGTCTGACTCTGTGCGGCCTTATGGACTGTAGCCTGCCAGGCTTATTTGTCCATGGGATTCCACAGCTTATTGTGATCCACACAGTCAAAGGCTTTGGCATAGTCAATAAAGCAGAAATAGATGTTTTTCTGGAACTCTGTGTGGTAGTTTGAGCATTCTTTGGCATTGCCTTTCTTTGGGATTGGAATGAAAACTGACCTTTTCCAGTCCTGTGGCCACTGCTGAGTTTTCCAAATTTGCTGGCATATTGAGTGCAGCACTTTCACAGCATCATCTTTTAGGATTTAAAACAGCTCAACTGGAATTTCATCACCTCCACTAGCTTTGTTCATAGTGATGCTTTCTAAGGACCACCTGACGTCACATTCTAGGATGTACAGCTCTAGGTGAGTGTGAGTGATCACCCCTTCGTGATTATCTGGGTCATGAAGATTTTTTTTGTACAGTTCTTCTGTGTATTCTTGGCACCTCTTCTTAATATCTTCTGCTTCTGTTAGGTTTCACCACACACATACAAAGCTTTGTAACTCTGTGTGTTGATACATAAGACTTATTATTGTGATCATTTTGCAATATGTACAAATACCAAATCATTTTATTATGTACCTGGAGTTAATATAATGTTCTATGTCAATAAAACCTCAATTTACAAGTTTTAAACATTTTTTTAAAAATGGGGAGGAAAAAAGGGAGAGCGCTTTGTTTTCTTCCTGGTTAGCAGCCAGATCAGGAAAGAACTGATGAGAATGAATAGGATTTCCCAAAGTAGAGAATGGAGAGATGGTGCCATACTTTTTCTCTTCCACATTCCCGGCTTACCTCTGTGTCCTTTACTCTCAACATACTCTGGCCTAACTCCTCCCAGCCTCATCCTAGGCCACTTCATACCACAGTCATGTCCTCCAGCCAGCTCTAACCGTCTGCATGGCGACACTCCCCACCACTGTCCTTTAGCATGCAATGCACTTCACTACCATCATAGCTTTGCCTGTGTGCTCTATCAGAAACGCCCTTCCCTTCCCTGCCTGCCTAGACACTCACCCCCATCCTGAAAGAGCCCACCTGCCCTTCAAGTCAATAATACGGCTTGTCTGTATTCTTCAGCTCTTTATCCTATGAGTTTTATATTTTATATTTATATATTACATTTTATATTTATACTTATATATCAGCTGTTTAGCAGTCTGTCTCCCCCTACTTATATGCCACTTAAGGGCGTGTATTAAATATTTTTTCCTTTTTTAAAGATCTTTTGGTTGTGGACCATTTTTGAAGTCTTTATTGAATTTTTTGCAATATTGTTTCTGTTTTATGTTTTGGTTTTCTGGCCATAACGCATGTGAGACCTTAGCTCTCCGACCAGAAATCAAACCCAAATCCCCTGCATCAGAAGGTAAAGTCTTAACCACTGGACCACCAGGGAAGTCCCTCAAATTTTAAGGAACACAGAGCTGACCTACAAGGATCTACACAAAGAGAGCATGATTAGCACTCCAGTATCAGAAACTGCAGCAAGTAAGGCATTAGAGTGGAGAAGGTCATGGCAACCCACTCTAGTATTCCTGCGTGGAGAATCCCATGGACAAATAAGCCTGGCAGGCTACAGTCCATAAGGCCGCACAGAGTCAGACAGGACTAGAGCAACTTAGCACGCATGCACGCACGCAAGGCATTAAAGAATATGGTTTAGTTAAATGTACAGTTGGCTTCCCTGGTGGCTGAGTGGTACAGAATCTGCCTGCAATGCCGGAGACCTGGGTTCAAACCCTGGGTCGGGGAGATCCCCTGGAGAAGGAAATGGCAACCCACTCCAGTATTCTTGCCTGGAGAGTTCCAAGGACAGAGAAGTCTGGCAGGCCTCAGTCCATGGGGTTGCAAAGAGACAGACACGACTGAGCGACTAAAGCACATCACACGCAGTCGTCAGGCCGCCCTACTGGTCCACTGGAAGTCCCCTTCCAAGGCAGTGGACTCAGGTTTGTTCCCTGGTTGGGGAACTAAGACCCCACATGCCATGGAGCCTGCTCACCACAACCACTAAGCCTGCGCACCACAACAGAAGATCCCATGTGCTGCAGCCAAATAAATAAAATTGTTCTTTAAAAAGAATCATTCTCTACTGAGACTCCAACCCCAACATTAGCCACTCAGTATAATACCTGTGAATGAATGGAGACCTTTGCAACACCCTTTTCCGAAGGTCATTTTATCCACCTGGAATTATCCTGCCTGAGCTATAGAAACCCAGTCATACCCCATTTCTGAAAAACAAGTCTATCCACTACTCATTGCCTGAGATTGCTTTTCAATAACACATCTCCCTGTAACAAACCAAGCACTGTGCACTCTCCGTGACAGAAAATGTCCCAAGGCATGAGTCCACAACACATACTGAGGTCTGTTCCAAACTGGCGCCCCTTTCACGAGTGTGGCAGATGTGTTTATCTGTCAGGTGTCTTAGTTGGTTAGTGTTCTTTTTGGAACAATCTTTGGCGATCTGTATTGCCAATAAGCAAGGATTCATAATAAACATCGGATTTTGAATTGGATTCAAAGTCATGGGATTAAGTGACATCTCAAATATTCTTTCCAGATCTTCCCACTGTCAGTTCTACCCACTGCCTTAAGTTTTCAGCTCCTGCGCATTTTATAAATCTGCCCTCTAGCACATGAGTGGGTCTGCAATATGAACAGGCAGGTCTAGGTGGTACACTGTTTTGATTGTGCCATGTTTCACTATTACACTATCAAACTCCAGTTTATGAGGTTAGAAACTTTGGAAAATTTAGGGAAGAGACAGGTAGGTGAAGCAAGGACAGGAGAATTAAAAGAAATAAGAAAAAACAAAATCTCAATGCCTGATATATGCAATGTATCAATAGAATTTGGAGGTTCACATAAGAGTAAAGGAAAATGCTGTTATCTAAACCAGAACACTTATTTGTGGTTAGGAAGATTCTAGGTACATACATATGTATATATATTCTCAGATACACATATATGATATTTTAATGACAAAAGGAGACATTAATGCCAAGCAATAGTTCTATTTTTCTAAGCAAGATGACACTAGAGTATTATTTTAATGTAAAATGATACATGAACAAATTAAAATGATAATTTTTACAGAAAAATTAAAATTTAGTTTTTCAGTTTACTATTAAAATACAGCACTGATATGTTCTACCAAGTGTCAGAATTTTTAAAAAAAAAAAAAAAGGGCAAAGCATTTATGAATAAAGTGGTTGTAACGCGGTGGTGGGAAAAAAAAAAACCCTGATTTTCTTATAGTTAAAAATAGTGAAAAGATAGAGGGCGGAGAGTAGTGGAAAGCATGTCTAGGAAGACAGGTGGGAGTGTTCCCTAACTGATCTCGGAGGCCAGGCTCAAGCATAGACTCTGTCCTGGTGCAGCGAGGAGTGATCAGGGATGGAAGACTCAAGGGTGGTGAATGGCCAGCTGCGAGAGCAGCTCAGAATAGGGGAGAGGTCACAGTGGTAGATGCTGCACCAGAATCCAGACTAGGAGGCATGGGATGGGGCCAGGGAGAGAGGAGGAACAGAGGGTTCCCCCAGGGCCCCTTTCCTCCTTTCTCCCCATCGCTCTTCAGCCCTTCTTCCTCCCCTCTCACTGCCTCCTGTCATTTGATTTTCTCTTTTTTCCCACTCATCCCTCTCCATCCATCTTCCTTTTTTCTCTTTCCCTCTTCTTCACTTTCCCTTTCCATGGGCCATTTTCCTTCCCTCCACTGTCTCTCCTTTCCCCTCCCCCTTTCCATGGCTACAGTCTGACATACCTTTCCATCATGGAAGACAAGGGTGATGGGGTCCTTACTTGATGGGGTCCTTACTTGGTCCTTACTTGAAGCATGGCTCCCCCAATAACTGTATGATCCTAGCAGGCTGACCTCAGCTTATCCGGTTGGGGACACAGAACTAACAGCTGCTCCCTTTTTGGGGTGTTGACCCCTAGTCAGGCACTCAAGCAGCGTGTTTATGGACATTAATGGAATTCACCCTCACAATCATTCGTGAAGGGACTGATCTTATCACCTCCATTTAACCAGAGGGAACGTCTTGTTAGGCAACTAGCTTGACGTCACAGGAAAGAAGACAGCAGGGACCTGGGCCTAAGGGCCCCACTTCTTCATCAGCAGGCATCATCCACAAGGAGGTGGCAGGGTGTCTAGAACAGTCTGGCCTCAGGGCACTTGATATGCTTCCAGAAAAGGCTCTTCCTCTCACTTCCATAGTCAATATCCCTTCATCACATCTGACAGAAAATATATCTATCTTAAAAACTAAAACATATAAAAAGTTCACCAAATAGTATTGATTTGCTTAAAGTGATGCTGTTTATTGTGGGGAGCTAGTGGAGGAAATCATTAGGTACTTGCTTTCACACTTTCATTGGGCCAAAGCTGTTTCTCCTGGCACAAATATACGCTGAGGTTACAGCTGGACTGACACCACGCTACTATCACTTATATTTTCAAAACCACAGCAACATACACACACACACAAAATGCCTTGCAACACATGTACTTTGTATGAAGAAATTTGGAACATTTTAAAGAACACTTTTCCTTAAAGTGAAAAAATGCTTTTCATGATTAATAAAATAACTTTAAAATTTAGGCTCTACATAAATGCATGAAGAACAAATTGAAAATCACCACTCAGTAAGCGCTGATGTTTATATCAGCTTACCTTTTCTTGACATCTCTTTTCAGAATATACATAATTTTTCCTTTTTTGAAAAAAAAAAATGACATCCTACTCTATACTATAAGTACCCTGCATTTCCTAAATGATACTATATCCTGAACATTTTTCTATCAATATATGAAGATACATATCACAATTTCTAATGCCTGCATAATATCCCATTAAATGGACATACTGTCATTGTTGGGCAGCTCCTGACTGATGGATATTTACACTGAAATACTAGTTATAATTAGGGTTTGGTTCAACTTTTTGGTCTCTTATTTTCCCTTTGTTCTATGAAATAACACAGGTAGTATTAAAAAGTCAGTGGGGCAAATTGTAAGCTACTTCCAAAACTGAAGTTTAGATGAGACTCTGCCCACGAAACCTAAAGAATCAAGAAGGGATGAAGTCAGCAGATCTGTCAGAACAACCCAAGGTCCTGCCAACGTTTACAAGTGAAACATGGCAAACAGTCACCACACCTGTGATCACTGGCTCACTGTCAGCCTTTGACTCTATGCTGTGAGCTCCATGGGAAGCTGTACCATCCACAGCTCAATCCCCAGCACCTGGCGCGTAGCTGATCAATAAGAGTTTGCTGGTGAATCAGTCTCAAGGATAGAGGACTAAAACGAAGTCATTTCAAAATGCTGAATTTAATCAACTGAATTATATTCTGACAAAAGAAGGAATGTGCAACCAGAAAGGGAGATGGTACACACAGCGTGTCTAGGAAAAGCAGAGTACCGAGAGGCTAAACTGATCAGTGTTTCCAAGAACCTGGGGCAGCAGGAAGAACCCTATTGTGGACAGGGATGCATTAAGCTCTCAGGGCTCAGTGACACCGACCACTAAGAAGATCCTGCTCACTCCTCCCGCCCTGAGCCCACACTCATCAAGCACATCATTTAGTTTCCAGTGTGGATGTGCACAAAAGGAGAAGACAGGAACCAGCAAACTCGATGCCCAGGCTAACAGCCAGCTACTCTTATCATGAATCAATACTCTGAAATGACACCCCTGATGAGACTTGGACTTGGGTAAGTCAGTCTTCTGAAATCTGAATGTCTCTGACTGTCCTAACAGGGCTGAATACTTAAACCACGATGCTGAAACATGGTGATCACAACATGGTACCTATTGTGAAAGCCAGGCTTCTATGTAGATGGCCCCCACGCTCCTCACTCTCAGGAATTCATACCAGTGTAAACCCTTCCCTGAGTGTGGAGGAACCTGGGACTTGCTCTTAACCAACAGAACACAGCAGAGTGGCAATTACCTGGCCTCTGCCAGAGGGTGTAGTCACCTGGGATTATGACACCAAATTATATAAGGTGTGGTTCTCCTTACTGGGAAGAAAATAACTATGTCATAATCTAACATTTAAGTCTGTTAATAGATTTCTAAATGGTTTCTTTGCTTAGAAAAATCTCAAAAGGATACTGTAGGAAGAATAAGAATTTTAACACTTTTTTTTCTAACATTGGCTCTGTTGTGGCCAGTAGAAGCAAATCATGAAATAAATCTAGTTTGCTGCAAGAGATAAAAACACAAGAAATACCAATTAATCCCATTAGATTGGCAAGTGAAGTGTGAACAGGAACACATGGGACACACTAGGGACAACGGGAACACCAGGTGGGAATGTGGGTCAGTACCATGACTTTGGAAAGTAATCTTCAAGATCCAGGAAAGCTGAAGATACACAAGCCTCATGGCCCAACAATTTCACTGCCAAGAACTGCCCCAAAAGCTTCTCACACATCCACAGGAGACCTTTAGAAGAATACTTAAGGCAGCACTGTCTTCTAAGAGCAAAAAAGTGGGCAGAGAGGGGAACTGAACACCCATCATTAGGCAAATGGATGGATAAACTGTGACAGTTATGAAATGAAAGAAGTAGTAGTTGTGGGAAAATTGGATTACAATGACGAGTCCAAAATGAATGAATCTCACAAACATATTAAGTAAAACAACTAGCTGAAGAAGGATATGGACATGATGATGACATTTTAAAGGTTGACATTTATGACACCATAAAGGTTTAAAATGTGCTAATTAACCTGCCAAATCTATAATATCTAAAGATGAACAAGGAAATGACCAACACCAAATCAGGGTCATATTCATCTCTCAGTGGGAAACAGAGGACTACAGGAGGCTTCAAGTCAATGTATAACACTTCAGTTTTTCAATTTAGTTGTCATTATATCACTGAAAAAGAAAGTAGTAGTTCCTCCTGTCCCCACCTTAAAAAAACACAAATCTGTAAAGATCATGAGCTTGAAGGGGGTCAAACTGTTAGTCCTTCAAGGACATGCACAGAACTCAAACTTGCCCTGTACATTCTGGGGAGCACCAGATTAGAATTATAAGGCAACAGTAACTAATCTCCATCAAATCTCTACCCTTCATGCCTTTTTCCATACTTAATATGTGATCTTATCTAGACGTTAACATCTCTATAAACACCTATTGGTTATGTCCACCAATAAAACAGTAGTAAATTAAAATTAACTGTGGTGTTGGAGAAGACTCCTGAGAGCCCCTTGAACTGCAAGGAGAGCCAACCAGTCAATCCTAAAGGAAATCAGTCCTGAATATTCATGGGAAGGACTGATGCTGAAGCTGAAGCTCCAACACTTTGGCCACCTGATGTGAAGAACTGACTCACTGAAAAAGACCCTGATGCTGGGAAAGATTGAAGGCAGGAGAAGGGGATGACAGAGAATGAGATAGTTGGATGGCATCACCAACTCGATGGACATGAGTTTGAGTAAGCTCTGGGAGTTGGTGATGGACAGGGAAGCCTGGCATGCTTCAGTCCATGGGGTTGCAAAGAGTCGGACACGTCTGAGCAACTGAACTGAAATGAAAATTAAAATATGGCACACCCACTCAAAAGGATATCTATAGCTATTTAAAATAATGGTTACAAAGAGTATGAAGTAACATGGAAAAGATTTACTGTCTATCATGTTAGGGATTTTTTTTTTTTAAGAACAAGATTTGAAAATGGATTTTCAATCCTATATAAAACCATAACCAGGGCCTGGAAACAGAGCTTTACTCCATGGCACCATAATTTAGGTGGTGCAAACATTTTATTTAGAGGACCCCATCAATTTTTAAGTTCTACCTCTGCCACCTCCCTCTCCTCTACCTCTCCAAGGTGGGGCACTTGCCCAACCTGGGGCCAGCAGAGATGGATGAGTCATCAAGGACAAGACACCTACTGCCCTTCCGGGTGCACAGGCCACCCTCACCTGCCTCCATCCCTCTCCCATCAGACTCCCCTGGGCCCCTCTCTGCCACTTGGGGCTGCTTTCTCAACCCACCCATCTGTGCCAAATCACTAATATTGTTCTGTGGTGTGAAGAGCCCGTATCTGAGCAAATGATGTGTTTTCAATAAAAGGAAGAGGAAGAGGGCTGCGCAACTGAGGCCAGAGATGATGACTTTCAAAGCCAAAGTATCCAGATTGATAAGAAAGTCAAAGAGCTTTCCATAAATTAAGACAGGGTGCAGACTGGGGGAATGTCTCTGAATTATGTGCACAAATAAGCATCCCCTGTCTCCTACTTAGAGACAGGCAGTTTCCCTCTCCCAACACCTGGTCAGAATTTTGGAGAAGAAATGAGCATCTTTATTAAAATATACTGGGTTGGCATACTTTGGGAGGTAGATGCATTATGGTTATGAGGTGGATCTGGGAGAAATCTGGGTAAGTCACAAAGGATGGAATGTTATAAGGCTTTGCATGTGTGCATGCTAAGTCACTTCAGTAGTGTCTGACTCTTTGCAGCCCTATGGACTATAGCTCACCAGGCTCCTCTGTCCAAGGGTTCTCCAGGCAAGAATACTGGAGTGGGTTGCCATACCCTTCTCCAGGGGATCTCCCCAACCAGGGATTGAACCTGTGTTTCCAGCACCTCCTGCACTGGCTGGTGGGTTTTTACCACAAGTGCCACCTGGGAAGCCCGTCATAAAGCCTTACACAGCCTCTAGGATGCTGCTTCTAAGTCACTTCGGTCATGTCCGACTCTGGGCGACCCCACAGATGGCAGCCTACCAGGCTCCTCCATCCATGGGATTTTCCGGACAAGAGTACTGGAGTGGGGTGCCATTGCCTTCTCCCTCTAGGATGCTAGGCATCCTCATACCAAAACGTCCCTCTTTGGACACATTGCTGCTGCTGCTAAGTTGCTTCAGTAGTGTCCAACTCTGTGCGACCCCATAGATGGCAGCCCACCACGCTCCTCCGTCCTGGGATTTTCCAGGCAAGAACACTGGAGTGGGATAGGTCAATGGCAAATGAAGCTTACCTGACACAGCCTAATATTTTTTTCAACAGCGCATTACACCAGCAACCCAGAAATCCCTCAGCCATTCTGGAGACTGTGGCAGGGGTTCAAGTTAGAAGTCCTACTACAGTAATTTTTTTTAATAGTGCAAAGAAATAAATCAATATATAAATAATGGCACTGGATACATTTTTATTCTACTTTTCCTTCTTTTCAAAATACTTCAATGAGTGTACTATTTTCAAGACAAAACTTTAAGTAAAAATTTATTGCATAAAAGAATGAACCAATGAGAAGACACCCAAACAAAAACTGCAGAAATCGCCCATTTCTAGCTATCAAAACCAAGGAAACACAACTGATCTTGGATTTAAAAGACAAAATGGTTCAGTTAAAGTAAGTTTACTGTTCAATTTTTACTGTGGTTAAAAACATGTAATAACATTTACCTTAAACATTTGTAAGTTTACAACACAGTGTTAACTACTCACACAGTGCTGTACAACAGATCTCTAGAACTTTTTCATCTTCTAAAACTGAAATTCTGTATCAGCTGAACAACTCCCAGTTTGCTAATTTGTACCTGTTTGTTGTGGGCCAACACAGTAGACTTAAAAAGAGACGTGGCTCAATTCCTGGGGTGGGAAGATTCCCTGGAGAAGGAAATGGCAATCCATTCCAGTATTCTTGCCTAGAGAATCCCAGGAGAGGAGCGTGGCAGGCTACAGTCCATGGGGTCGCAAAGAGTTGGACACAACTGAAGTGACCTAGTACATACCTGTGGACACCAAATGAGACTTGCGCCCAGGACCCTCATTGAAGCCTTCATGGAGCCCCTGATCACCCTTATTTCAGGCTCTGGGCTGCCCAGTGAGAGACACCAGCACAGCATTCCAAATGCATTAGGCTCCAGGGAGAGTGTGAGATTTCCCTCCCACCCAACTCTGCCGCAGGGTCCCAAGACAGATATTTTCAATTACTTTTGTGCAAATGGCCTTGATTCCACTTTGCAAGAATTCTTTCCTTTCCTCTCCACGCTAGTGCATTCACCAGAATTCTGTTGAGACTGGAAAGGTGAAGCGTGGCTGTATTTCTGACCCCTGCAAAAACAAACTTCCAAACATTCCAAGTATTTACAGTGGCCTTCCGGTCAAGGCCGGGACCATTGCATAACTGATGGGATCTCGTAAATCTGCAGCACACATGTGACTCTGGCAGGTCCAGAGGGATTCATGAGTGGGAACTGAAATCACTAGGACCCCTGGAACCCAAGGGATGGCCATAATACTGCTCTAATCCACTCTGCACAGCTTAAAATGATGCTAACAATTTTAGGAGAACCCCTGCAAAAACAGATTGGTTTCTGTTCCCATCTATTAATAACAGCTATTTTGAAATGCTATTTAAATCTTCTATTGTTATTTGAACTTCTCCTGGATTCTGTTTCCCCAGCTGAGCTGCTGGGGGGCAGCAAAGACTACATAGCCCATGAGTCTGTAACCCCCGGAAGCTCAGTACAGTGTCCCTACACAGATGCTGATAAACATTTCTTCATTTGCTGGTCCTTCCTTCGTAAGGCCCATTGTTCTAATTAGTTGGTGGCCCTGCCCAAGTGACATATCAATTGCTGACTCAAGGTCCCTTCCAGCTGTGAGCTCAGCAGGCTGCTTCAGGGTCCCCTGCACTGAGACAGGCTCTCACCCGTGCCCACACCCACACCACAAGTGTGTTCGTATTACCTTTCGGATGTTTTAGTATGATCAACAGCTATATTTGGCAACATTTCTTTCTAGCATTAGAGAAGGCATTAGAGAATACACATTACCGAGTGTTAAAAAGGGAATCTGCCAAATGCACCAGCTAGAACAGAAAAAGTATTATTAAAAACCAGCGTAAACGCTCTCCCTCCTAAACCACCTCCACCTCCGACGCATCCAGGATGGAACAGAAGAAGGGAAGGCATCATGACTCTATACTCACACAGACACAACGCTAGTCGTGACTCTGGGGTTGTACCCGACACGAATCTCTGGCTGAAAAGCTAAGGATTGGGGATGGGAAGAAAGATCCAGCCTCCGGTCTCTGCCTTTTTCCTCACACACAGCGGGAAGGGGCTGGACTTCTCTGCTGAATACAGGGGTCTGTGAGAGACTCTTTTATTTGGAGGAATGACTTGAGTTTAGCACATTAATATTATAACTATTTTAGAGCATGGGAGGCCTCCTGAGCTCTTCTAGAGATAATTAAAACCAGGGGGGAAAAAAGAAATCTGAAATAAACAAAAAACGAGCTGAAGGCACCACAGGTTTCTGAATAACATCTTCCTGGTAAAACAATTTTAAGAATTTCATAGTGCAAAAGCAACCCTACTCATTCTCTCCCACATAAACACGCCTGTTATTCCAGCCCCACTCAGTCAAGCAGCAGAATCTCTTGCCTTCACTTCTGTAGCTACTCTATCCAAAGACGTCATCCACACAAAAGCGTCCTTAGGGCAGAAAAAAGGCTGACCACAGCCAGCCAGTGAGGCACATCACGAGGAGGAATACTGTGGTTCCAGTAACCTCGACAACTCACCATCCTGCAATCAGATTGTTAAGCACAAATACCAATTTTGCCTTAAGAGAGACTGAAAACTTCAGGTCTTTCGATGTTTATCAACCAGTATGTTCCTGGTAATTTTCTTGCTGTAGCAGAAAGATAATCAAATAAACCATTTTCAGGACTGTCCTGGCAGTCCAGTGGTTAAGACTCTATGCTTCCACTTCAAAGGCACAGGTTTGATTCCTGTTGGGGGAACTAAGATCCCACATACTGTGCAGCAAAGAAGAAAAAAAACTTCATTATCACTGATAACTACATTTTCAAATACCAAGAACTTCTGACGCTTGAGGGTATGTGTGTGCTCAATCATGTCCGACTCTCTGTGACCCCACAGACTGTAGCCTGCCAGGCTTCTCTGTCTATGGGATTTCCCAGGCAAGAACACTGGACTGAGTGGCCATTTCCTGCTCCACAGGATCTCCCTTACCCAGGGGAAGAACCCGGCTCTCCTGCATTGGCAGGTGGATTCTTTACCACTGTGCCACCTGGGAAGCCTGACCCTTGGAGGGGATGGGATCAAAAAAAAAAAAAACCCACCAAAGTACAAAGCCATTGTTTTATCCTTTTTCACCTGTTTCTATGTTAAAAACCCACAGAATGTCAAACGGTATCCAAGAAGTCAAAAAATAAAATCATCAAACTAGGAAGAGGGAAGAACACAGATTTATTAAGAGATAGAACAGGCAGAAAGAGTGAAATAAGGAAGAGGAGCCAGGGAAGGGAGCGTGGAGGGAGAAAGGCAGTGCTCACGGGAGCAAGGGAGAAGGCCAGACAATGGGGAGGAGAGAACAGGTGGTTCCAGGGCTCGAGGGAGGATGTGAGCCTGAGAAACTGCTCCTCACACATTCAGCTGCTCACTTTGGGTGTGAAGAAATAGACAGGCCATTTTTAATATGCTGGTAGGTTTCTCTACTCTTTTTCAAGCCAGTCTGCCCTCTCTTCGTCTTGACACGTAGATGCAAAGTTAAGATGTCATCGGGAGAGAATCATTTACTCCACTTACAACATGGAAATACCTTTCCGAATTACGCATCATTTTGCTAGGAGGCCTTACTTTGAACCCACACCCACCTGACTCCCGGAGTAAAGCACAGGTTTCACACCCACCACCATGTACCACATGGCAGATAACTCTAAGGTCAGCCTGCGCCTTTGCTTAATGATTTTAATCAAGTCAGTTAGTCCAGTCAACAAATACTCATTGAGCCTCTGCAGTGCTGAATAAGACACAGCCCCCGCACTCAAGAGCTTCGCTTCAACAGGGAACTAGAACAGACAAGCCACCGTGCAGGAATGAAGAGGCTCGTACTAGCTGAGGGGTGGGGCTGCCTCCAGACAAGAGGCAGAATGGGTTTGAACTGGGCCAGCCAGAAATGCATTTGAGAATCAGGCACGTGAGTGGGATATTCAAAGGGGTGGATCAAGTAAAGGCAGGACAGGTTGAGAAAAGGTGGAGGGAGGACAGAGCAGAGGAAGTACTGACTGGTGAAAACTGACATGTACAGGGGCTCCTGGTGGTAAGCCATGAGGAACAGTCACCAGGACCACGTACAGAGGCCTGGACTCCACAACAGGACAGAAAGGAGGAATGGAGGAAGGGACACCCTAAGGGAGATGGTGCAGGGAGCGCTGCACCACTCAGCAACCGGCTGCATGGAGGGGTGTGAAGAGTAAAGTCAGAATAACCCAAGAGAGAAAAAGCAGGTCACAGAGAGCGTGACGACAGCACGGAAATCATGTCAGTGCACCAAGAGGGAGACAGTATCTCCCTTTAGGAGGCTTCCCTGATGATGGATAACCTGGATCTACTGCAAGAGAACTGCAAACCCAAGTTAAAGGGTATTCTACAAAACCACCAGCCTTGCCCTTCCTAAGTGCCGAGATCACGAAAGACAAGGGAATGACTGAGGAACCGTCCAGAATAAAAGCAGTGAGCAAGGCAACTAGAACAGCACAAGGTCCTGGAACGGATCCTGGACAAGTAGGAGGCGTGTGTGTGTGTGTGTGTGTGTGTGTAGGACTTCTGGTGACACTTTAAAAAGGTCTATAGAATAGATAATAGTACCAACTGAATCAATGTTAATGTACTGATTCTGCTCCTTGTTATGTCAGAAAATGTCTCTCTTTTAAGGAACTATACACTGACATATTGGAGAGGGAGGTAAAGCGGCATCATGTCTATAACTTACTCTGAAGCTTCAGGAAAAATGACAAATATATATGTGCGAGTCTGTGCATGATGTGTGCGTCTATGTGTGTAGAGAGAGAGTGAATGCGTGAGAAAGAAAAAGCAAGTGTGGTAAACAGTTACATTTATAGAATTTGGATGAAAAGTATACAGGAATTATTTAAATCTTGCAACTTTTCTGTAAATCTGAATTATTTCAAAATAAAAAGTTAAAAAGGGAAAAAAGATTAAGGAAGCTAGGAGGAAGAGCTCTTTAGAGACAAAATAGCTGGGTTTCTGGGTATGATATTCTGAATGGGGCTTCCCTGGCGGATCAGTGGTAAAGAATCCACCTGCCAATGCAGGAGACACGAGTTCGATCCCTAATCTGGGAAGATTCCACATGCCGCAGGCAATTAAGACTGCGCACCACAACTGCTGAGCCCATGCTCTAGAGTCTGAAAGCCGCGACTACTGAAGTCTGCACGCCCTAGAGCCTGTTGCTCCACAACAAGAGAAGCCACCCCAATGAGAAGCCCATGCATGGCAGCGAGAGAGTAGCCCTCGATCTCCGCAACCTGGGAAAGGATCATGCAGCAATGAAGAACCAGCACAGCTAAAAATAAATAAATAAAATTCTTTTTTAAAAAAATTCTGAATGAAATTCAGAAGGCAGGGCTGGAAATGGAAGTCTGAAGGCATCTGGGGGAGCTGAGCAAAATCTGGCTAAAAGTGGAGCTCGAAGGCTGGGACTGAGTAAGGAGGAACCAAAGAAATTAGAGAAAGGGAATAACAAATGGAGCAAGTTCCCAAAAGAGGCAAGAAGGAACGGGAAAGCCCAGAGGATACCGCATGCAGAGCGCACAAGTTAATCTTGGATAAGGGACTGACAGACATTTTCTTCCTCAGATGAAGAAAATAAAGAAGGTCAAAGAAGAATTAAGAAAGAATGCTTAAGGACTTCCCCAGTGGCCCAGCGGCTAAGACTTCAAGTTCCCAGTGCAGGGGGCTCAGCTCAGGGAACTAAATCCCACATGCCTCAATTAAAAGATCCCACATGCTTCACTAAGACCTGATGCAGCCAAATAAATAACTAATATATATATATATTAAAAAAAGAATGCTTGGGGTAGTGAAGAGGGTACAGTGGAAACTTAAAGCAGAGGGCAGTTAGCTCCAGTGTAAACATCCTTAATTTCATCAATGAAAAAAAAAAAAGGAAGGAAACTGACTGGATGTTTAAGGAATGGAAAAGTCTGGCATTACCTCTAAAGAAATGCAGCTGGGATTTCATAAAAGATGGATTTCTTTTTTAACAGAAAAGTAAGACCTAGGTGAAATTAGAGCTAGCATAAATCTGCAGTGGGACCAGTGCAAAGGTCTTTGTGATAACTTGGCAGATAACATGGCAGACTGGGAGAAGAAAAAGCAGATGTTGAGGGTGATTTTGAACTGACGACTGGAATATGAGAAGCCCAACATGTTAAGACAAAGGATTTGGGATTCCAGACAAAACCAAAATGGCTGGGAAGCATATTCTCCAAACAGAGAAACGGAGCCATAGAAAGATTGGCACAGCAGGTGACTAAGAGACCAGAGTCCTCAGTGATGGTTAGTCTGGTGTAGTAGGTGGGAAAAATCTGCCAGGAAAACTGACACCCAAGTTCCAGATCTTGAAGGTGGAAAAAATTCCCATGACTACACAAGTCCAAGAAGTGAGCCATTAATGTGGAAACTAAGGCCACAGGCGTTGATAGGAATGACCTTCAAGAACTCGGTAAATTAACAGAACCTCAACATAAACACCAAAATCACCGGCGAGAGACAAGGTAGAAAAGAGAACCAAGTTAATTAATCATGCTTGTTTGTTAATTTTTTTTGTAGCATCAAGTGAAATGATTCTGTCAACTTAGAAAAAATATACAATGTGAGAGTTTCGAGTTAAGTTTTATTTGGCACAGAAAGAGGACTGCAGCCAGGGGTGGGGGGGGGGGGCAGCACCTCAGATAGCTTTGAGAAACTATTCCAAAGAGGTAGTGGGAGAAGGTCAATACATATGACTTTGGTGAAGCTTCCCTGGTGGTTCAGAAGGTAAAGCGTCTGCCTGCGATGCGGGAGACCCAGGATCGATCCCTAGGTCGGGAAGATCACCTGGAGAAGGAAATGGCAACCCACTTCAGTATTCTTGCTTGAAGAATTCCCATGAACAGAGGAGCTTTGCAGGCTACAGTCCATGGGGTCAGAAAGAGTTGGACCCGACTGAGCAACTGGCACATCAGTTCACTTTTTGGTAAAGGAAGAGTTCACATAAACAAGAACTTATCTTTGCCAAGATTTTTTGCTAGTCACAAGGAACTGATGTCACCATGAAGGGATTAAGTGCTTTTCTAGATATGAGATGCAAGGATTGGGTTCATAAAATCAGTTCCTGAAAATATCTAACTATCCGAAGACCTGTTCTGCCAGTTTTCCCAAAGCACAGACTGCCTCATTCCTGTTCACCCCCCTACCCCCACCAGCTCCCTTTAGGACATGTCGAAGGTCACACAGTTGCAGTAACACTGGTTTCAATTCCCACAGAGGCAGATGGCAAATGCCCTTGGCAAGCACCAATTTGTAGTTAATTCCCAAACTCGGGTGTATATCAGAATCACCTGAGGAGTTTTCTTTTCCCCTTCCCATCTCTCCTCCCCCTCCTCTTCCTTCTTTTAAGGTTTGTTTTAAAATGAAAATGTTTAGGTCCTCCCAATGCGGTATGTTTGGGAGAGTCAAAGCGCCATGTTTTTCAAAGTGCTCCAGGTGATTCTGAAGAGCCACTAGGTTGGGCAAGCACTGACTCAGACAATAAGAAGGAGGGTATGGAGCACAAGCAGATGGCAAGAACTGTAGAGAGAAGACTGTTAGGGATGGGTTAATGGTTTGGAGGCGGCACTGGGAAGCAAGAGAAAACCCAGCCCTGCACCAGTGAGATGAGAGAGGGATGTTCTGAGGGAAGTTGTTCACTCAGCCTCTGGAGCTAGGGAAGGGACAGGAGATGGACTCAGCTGCAGCAAAATAACCACAAAGGCATGTGGCTGCAGGAGGTACAAAAACAAGAGACTGAAAGGCAGGCTGGAGACACACAGGCTAGCAGCCTACAGGACAGGAGCCTGAATAGTTGGTTACTAAGGGATCCAAGGGTAATGAGGTGTGATTCATTAAAGGATTCCTAGGGCTTAGTGGCGGGATTCTTGGGCAGTAATGATTTGGTATCTGAATGCTATCAGATTTCTAATATGTAAACCATTTAAGATTACTAAACCTTCCGGTAAACAAGCTTGCAGAAGCTTATTCATTAACACTGGAAAATCTGTCTTCCCAAACCACATTTTTATGCAGATGAAATCACACTGGAAGGAATATCAAGGTTTGCTTTGGAGCAGAAAGCCGGACAGGGCATTGCCTTCCTTCCCTCTCCCAGGAAGAAATTCATGAACTGAGAATATAGAAACGGGCCCCAGCCAACGTCAAGGACAGAAGAGGTGATACAACTGACTGAGTCTCAGGAGCACTACTACCCACCCACCCCCCAACATACCCCAGTGCGCAAATGCTAGGGAGCTTTCTCAGTAAAAGCTTAGTTACCTTCACAAACCCAACTGATCTAAAGAACAGGCGGCAAACATTCACCCCTGCTTCTCAGAGAGCTGCACTTTTGTGGATTCAAATCATTCGAGCATTATTTCTGCTTACTCCTATGAAATAATTTCTGACACTGACACACACAGACTTTAAGATGAGGGCGTGAGCGCAGCCACACAAGCACGCGCGCGCACACACACAACCTCGTGCATACTGAAGAAATGACTCACTTAATTTGCTGCTGCCTGCCACTATTGGGTTTTGATTCTACCTGTTCAAATACAAACTTTCCTATTAGATTAACTACAGGAAACAAGAACTTAGGAGCTTTAACCCTGATTTTCTTCACGACTTTAGAGCACCCAAGAGGCTACCTGGGCATCATGAGAAACCACTCTCTAATCAAGCCACTGCTTTCTCTCCACAATCTTTCACAAAACGATAACATATCTTACCACTTTGAGAGCAAATTAATGGAAACTCCTGGTAGAATTAACATGGCTAAGGCTTGTATGTCCGGCACCTGCAGTACTTGGGGGACCCTTCTCGGCTCACAGTACCATGGCAGCACCCAGGAACTGCAAAGAACCCGAGCCCCTCCTTTTAAAGATGAGAGAAGGGTGGGGAGGGGGCAGAGAGATGAATCCACCGAAGGTCACTCAGCTCTGAGTAGCGGGACAGCTGACTGGGAACACTGCCCCCGGGAATGTGTGCTCCACCCCAGCTCCCCCAAACAGTCCCTCGGGGCTTCTGCTGGTGTGCCAGCATGCAACCTCCCCCGGCCCCCGCAAAAATGCAATGCCAGTCGCGCTCGGTGCCCAACTTCATCCCTTCGCGTCAGCATGCAGTTAACCCTCTCGCCGGCAGCAAGTCACATGGGCCACACTCAGCTCTCTCTCCCCCAAGCCTGGCCCACCTCACCCCGGGGGCCGTCCCAAGGTCACCAGCGGGCCCCGGGCGCTCCCGCCACGGGGGACGGGAGAAGCCCGGGCGGGGGTCCGGGACGCCGCACTCACCGGCGCGGGGGGCGGGCGCGCCGCGGCTGCCCATGTCCTCGCCGGCGCGGCTGGGTGCGGCGGCCGCTAGCGCGGGCTGTGCGGGGCGCCCGGCTGCGGGCCCGCGCCGCGGGGAGCGCCGTCCAATCAGCGCGCGCCTGCCGCCTGGCCCGGCGCGCGGCCCGGCCGGGTTCGCGGCTCCCGGGGGGCGCGAGCCGCCGCGCGCCGCCCGAGCGGCTTCCGGGCGCGTTGCCTGGACGCGGTTGCCGTGGCAGCCCGAGCTGGAGGCTTTCCCCGCGCCCGCGCCCGGCCCCGCGGCGCCGCCCCTCCTCCCTCCGCGTTCCCACACCCAAAATAGCCTCTCCGGCTGCTGTTTCCCACCCAGCTCGCAGCCCAGCGACTCCGAGTCGGCGGGCGGGGATTTCGCTTATTGGAAAATAAATCCTGTTGTAGGGCTGCTTGACTTGAAGGCAGAGGTGTTGAAATGGTGCCTGATTAAGATAATAGCCGTGGTGGCTGCACTGTAATTCTCCTCAGAGCCCTTACGTCCCTTTACCAAACCTCTTTCCCACAAACAGCGTTATTATCTCCCCCCATCCTCTTTCTTCCGCATCGGGGAGAAGTTATTTTATGAGGCCACTGTCTGGAAAACAGCTTCTGCGTTGACGCCCCACCTGTGCAGGGGAGCTAAGTAACCCTCGAGGCGGCCAAGTGACATCTTAATGAATCACCTTGACACTCGCCACCGGGACCAGGGGTGGTGTCTCATTGCAGCAGACGCGAACGCAAGAAAGATCTGTCTCCACCCGTCTTCTTCACCTCCTTTCCTCCTCCCTTCTACCTCATCCCCTTCCCAGAGCCTCCTAACTCTTTCCACCTTTCTCTCAACGTGGATTCTGAGCAGGATGCACAAGCCGATCCACTCAGAATTTTGCTTCCTGTCCGTGGGCGGGATGTAGCAGAGTTGGGGACCCCCACCTATGCCCGCCTCGCCGCCTCCGGTTCACGTCTCTTTCACGTCGCTAGTATTTACCCAGTACAGGTGTTCCTATCCGTCTACCCTACCAGTCGCAGCCTCTCCAATCCAGGGAAAGGAGTAGGACTTTGTAGACAGACCCTGAGCTGTGGAGTCAGGCTGAGCTATTCTGGAATCCTCTCTCCAGCAGTGATTTCTGTGTGGTCTTGGATATTCCGTTTCCATACGTATAAAACGGAATAATACCCCTATAAAGGGTTAATGCATCCTTAACGTTCAGGGAACAGTTTATTGGATGCTTGTCAAATGCTGGAAACTGTGCTTAGTTAGCCCTAATACATAATGGTGAAGTAGAAAAAGAGAAACAGATTTCTGTTCTCATAGAGCCTACAACAAGAGACACATCAGTCAAATAACGACACCCTTGAAACTGCCATTGCCATAAGGAGAGTGCATGACCTTGAGACCTGTGGTGTGAAGATCCAACCTAGGAGCATCCCTTTAGTTCAGTGATTATTCTTTCCTTTTTTCCCTTTGATTCCCACTGCCTGGCACATGGTATGCACCCAGTAAATACATATGGAATTCAATGCTATGTCATGGTGATAACAGTATCATGCAGTTTCGCACTAAGTTTTTGGCACTGAAAATATATTTGAAACATACATAACCGGCTGCTATGTCTGGAAAGATGTGCAGATCTTATCAGAAAGTACTCATTCAAACCCAGAGCCCATCATGAAGTCTCAAGAAAGGTTCAAAGTGTTTCTCGCCTATCCACGTGGGGTTACTATAGTAAGATGTGCATCTCAGATGGGCACATGAAAGTCCTCTTTGCCTCATCCCTCTCCCCTCACTATTCCACTCTCTGCCCTGGTCCCAGCTCCATTCTACCACTTCCCCTTGATACAGAGCTGCAGGACACCCATTCCTGACTTCCTAGGAGAGCAGCTGCATCTTTAAAATCCTAGTAGAGCATCTATAAAACAGAGAAAACTCTCTCTTGTACTTCTGCCGCCTTTGAAGCATAACTGTGTGCTGTATTTGCCACAAGACTCCATCACTCTCAAGGGTAGAGAAGAAGGAGACCTGGTGAGTGAGGGCCCTTGCTACATATATACACCATTTTATTCTGACTTTTTAAAAATCATATCAAATAGCATGAATAGAATCCAAAATTTTAAAAGATTCATTAGTAAGACACTTAATTGTAGCTCTTTCAAACTCTGAATTCCTTAATAGGAATCCTGAAGTTTCATAGTAGCCTTGAATTAGCACCATGACTTCCCACTTCTGACCTTTTTTTTACCCCTGTTCAGGTGACATGTTTTGGCTCCTGAGGAGACACAGTGCACAATGATTTAAGCCTACCTTATTTTTTTCCAGCTCAAACTATTTCTGTAGAATAAATTTCAAAGAACTATCTGTTTTTCCAGGATTGTTTGATTGTGACTCATTACAGGAAATGGATTTTTTGCATTAAATTAAAAAGCTGTGTATTACAAATTATTTAATACTGGCAAAGCTTGCCAAAAATAATTTCATCAAAGAGAGCAATTTTATAAACTTGATGGCTATCGTACTGTTTACCAGTTATTAAATACAAATAACAAGTGCAATATATTTTGCTAGATGCTATAGAGATTTTTTAAAGTGATTTATGACTCGTGGGATCTGAGTTCCCTGACCAGGGATTGAACCCATGTCCCCTGAAATGGAAGCATGGAGTCCTAAACACTGGACCACCAAGGAATTCCCACAACTGAGTTCTGGTCCTACTTGTGTTTCAGCACCAAAAAAAGTCATGAAGATACAATATAAGGGGCTTCTCTGAGGCCAGTGAACAGGCTCATCCAGGGACAGGTCAAGGGATTGTATAGGTCAAACTGGTATTTGTAAAAAGGCTGGAAAACAGGCCAAATATATGGTGAGCTCTGCAGGGTGGTTAACACTTTATCTTCTAGTCAGTAATTCTCAACTAACGCTTATAACTCAGTGGGGTGTCGGGATCCATTGTGAGCTGTGTCACACAATGTTCTTCAATAATAAAGTGCCAAAGGATTTATCCACAAGCGATGGTCAAATCTAGGAACCAGGAAGTGGAAGAGGGTTCCCACAAAGGGAACAATGAGGAAGAATAAGAGACACTAGGGATGATCTCAGAGAGCCTCTAGGCGAAAAGATTCAAGGTGACAAGTCCCACAGAAGTCAAGAAAATTTAGGGACTAGAAGGTCACTGATGACCTTCATGGGTATTTTTGAGTTATCGGACTGCTGTGGATTAAGAAAAGGCTGGTTGCTAGGAAAAGGCAGCAGCAGGTGTGGGTCACTCTTTAAAGAAATTTGAAGTGCAGGGACGGTGAGGAATAGGTCAGGAGAAGGGTTTTTGGTGCTAAGTGAACATTTTCAATATAGGAAAAAGTAGCCTTTGCATATATGTATTGTTGGACTCATGAAGAAACGCAGAGCACAATACATCATTGTGCACTAACTCAATCTAAATTCTGCCACTAATTTCATCATCACCATATCCATTTTCTTCTTAAAAATCTTTCATCAAATAAGAAAAGTCTTACACTGAACAAAGGTGGGGTTCAGACCTCGGGACATTATTCTGTTAATAGCCAGTTAGTAAAATATGTGTTATTCCTGGTGGCTTTTCTTTGGTGGCTTTCCTTGTTGATAATAATAACAAAGCTATTTGTAAGGCCTCCCCAGACAGCCATTTTGCTTTTTTGCATTTCTTTTCCATGGGGATGGTCTTGATCCCTGTCTCCTGTACAATGTCACAAACCTCCGTCCATAGTTCATCAGGCACTCTGTCTATCACATCTACTCCCTTAAATCTATTTCTCACTTCCACTGTATAATCATAAGGGATTTGATTTAGGTCATACCTGAATAGTCCAGTGGTTTTCCCTACTTTCTTCAATTTAAGTCTGAATTTGGCAATAAGGAGTTCATTATCTGAGCCACAGTCAGCTCCCGGTCTTGTTTTTGTTGACTGTATAGAGCTTCTCCATCTTTGGCTGCAAAGAATATAATCAGTCTGATTTTGTTGTTGACCATCTGGTGATGTCCATGTGTAGAGTCTTGTCTTGTGTTGTTGGAAGAGGGTGTTTGCTATGACCAGTGCGTTCTCTTGACAAAACTATATTAGCCTTTCCCTGCTTCATTCCGTACTCCAAGGCCAAATTTGCCTGTTACTTCAGGTGTTTCTTGACTTCCTACTTTTGCATTCCAGTCCCCTATAATGAAAAGGACATCTTTTTTGGGTGTTAGTTCTAAAAGGTCTTGCAGGTCTTCATAGAACCCTTCAACTTCAGCTTTTTCAGTGTTACTGGTTGGGGCATAGGCTTAGATTGCTGCTGCTGCTGCTAAGTCGCTTCAGTTGTGTTCGACTCTGTGCGATCCCTCAGACGGCAGACCACCAGGCCCCCCATCCCTGGGATTCTCCTGGCAAAAATACTGGAGAGGCTTGGATTACGGTGATATTTAATGGTTTGCCTTGGAAACAAACAGAGATCATTCTGTCGTTTTTGAGATTGCACCCAAGTACTGCATTTTGGACTCTTTTGTTGACCATGATGGCTACTCCATTTCTTCTAAGGGATTCCTGCCCACAGTAGTAGATATAATGGTCATCTGAGTTAAATTCACCCATTCCAGTCCATTTTAGTTCGCTGATTCCTAGAATGTCGATGTTCACTCTTGCCGTCTCCTATTTGACCACTTCCAATTTGCCTTGATTCATGGACCTAACATTCCAGGTTCCTAAGCAATATTGCTCTTTACAACATCGGACCTTGCTTCTGTTACCAGTCACATCCACAACTGGGTATTGTTTTTGCTTTAGCTCCATCCCTTCTTTCTTTCTGGAGTTATTTCTCCACTGATCTCCAGTAGCATTTTGGGCACCTACTGACCTGGGGAGTTCTTCTTTCAGTATCCTATCATTTTGCCTTTTCATACTGTTCATGGGGTTATCAAGGCAAGAATACTGAAGTGGTTTGCCATTCCCTTCTCCAGGGGACCACATTCTGTCAGACCTCTCCACCATGACCCATCCATCTTGAGTGGCCCAACATGGCATGGCTTAGTTTCATTGATTTAGACAGGCTATGGTCCGTGAGATCAGATTGGCTAGGTTTCTGTGATTATGGTTTCAGTGTGTCTGCCCTCTGATGCCCTCTCGCACACCTACCATCTTACTTGGGTTTCTCTTACCTTGGACGCGGGTTATCTCTTCACAGCTGCTCCAGCAAAGCGCAGCCACTGCTCCTTACCTTGGACAAGGGGTATCTCCTCACGGCTGCCCTTCCTGACCTTTGACTGCAGAGTTCCAAAGAATAGCAAGAAGAGATAAGACAGCCTTCCTCAGCGATCAATACAAAGAAATAGAGGAAAACAACAAAATGGGAAAGACTAGAGATCTCTTCAAGAAAATTAGAGATACCAAGGGAACATTTCATGCAAAGATGGGCTTGATAAAGGACAGAAATGGTATGGACCTAACAGAAGCAGAAGATATTAAGAAGAGGTAGCAAGAATAGACAGGACTGTACAAAAAAAAGCTTCATGACCCGGATAATCACGATGGTGTGATCACTCATCTAGAGCCAGACATCCTGGAATGTGAAGTCAAGGGGGCCTTAGAAAGCATCACTACGAACAAAGCTAGTGGAGGTGATGGAATTCCAGTTGAGCTGTTTCAAATCCTGAAAGATGATGCTGTGAAAGTGCTGCACTCAATATGCCAGCAAGTTTGGAAAACTCAGCAGTGGCCACAGGACTGGAAAAGGTCAGTTTTCATTCCAAAGAAAGGCAATGCCAAAGAATGCTCAAACTACCTCACAATTGCATCTCACATGCTAGGAAAGTAATGCTCAAAAATTTCCAAGCGAGTCTTCAGCATTACGTGAACCGTGAACTTCCTGATGTTCACGCTGGTTTTAGAAAAGGCAGAGGAACCAGAGATCAAATTGCCAACATCCGCTGGATCATGGAAAAAGCAAGAGAGTTCCAGAAAAACATCTATTTCTGCTTTATTGACTATGCCAAACCCTTTGACTGTGTGGATCACAGTAAACTGTGGAAAATTCTGAAAGAGATGGGAATACCAGACCACCTGACCTGCCTCTTGAGAAACCTATATGCAGGTCAGGAAGTAACAGTTAGAACTGGACATGGAACAATAGACTGGTTCCAAATAGGAAAAGGAGTACATCAAAGCTGTATATTGTCACCCTGCTTATTTAACTTATATGCAGAGTACATCATGAGAAACACTGCGCTGGAAGAAGTACAAGCTGGAAGCAAGATTGCTGGGAATCAATAACCTCAGATATGCAGATGACACCACCCTTATGGCAGAAAGTGAAGAGGAACTAAAAAGCCTCTTGATGCAAGTGAAAGAGGAGAGTGAAAAAGTTGGCTTAAAGCTCAACATTCAGAAAACGAAGATCATGGCATCTGGTCCCATCACTTCATGGGAAATAGATGGGAAACAGTAGAAACAGTGTCAGACTTTATTTTTGGGGGCTCCAAAATCACTGCAGATGGTGATTGCAGCCATGAAATTAAAAGACGCTTACTCCTTGGAAGAAAAGTTATGACCAACCTAGATAGCATAATCAAAAGCAGAGACATTACTTTGCCAACAAAGCTCCATCTAGTCAAGGCTATGGTTTTTCCAGTAGTCATGTAAGGATGTGAGAGGTGAACTGTGAAGAAAGCTGAGTATGGAAGAATTGATGCTTTTGAACTATGGTGTTGGAGAAGACTCTTGAGAGTCTCTTGGACTGCAAAGAGGTCCAACCAGTCCATCCTAAAGGAGATCAGTCCTGGGTATTCATTGGAAGGACTGATGCCAAAGCTGAAACTCCAGTACTTTGGCCATCTCATGTGAAGAGTGACTCATTGGAAAAGACCCTGATGCGCAAGGGATTGGAGGCAGGAGGAGAAGGGGATGACAGAGGATGAGATGGCTGGATGGCATCACCAACTCGATGGACATGAGTGTGAGTAGACTCTGGGAGTTTGTGATGGACCAGGGAGGCCTGGCGTGCTGCGATTCATGGGGTTGCAAAGAGTCAGACACGACTGAGTGACTGAACTGAACTGAACTGAATAACACCTTGCTGCTGCTACTGCTAAGTCACTTCAGTCGTGTCCAACTCTGTGCGACCCCATAGACGGCAGCCCACCAGGCTCCCCCATCCCTGAGATTCTCTAGGCAAGAATACTGAAGTGGGTTGCCATTTCCTTCTCCAGTTCATGAAAGTGAAAAGTGAAAGTGAAGTCGCTCAGTCATGTCTGACTCTTAGCGACCCCATGGACTGCAGCCTACCAGGCTCCTCTGTCCATGGGATTTCCAGGCAAGAGTACTGGAGTGGGGTGCCATTGCCTTCTCCCAATAACACCTTAGAATTAAGGAAATACCTTGTTTTCCTCTTTTATATGTAAAAATAATGGATTTTTATATGCTTTGAGTAAATTGTAATTGACTTATCTTTATTGCTAATAACTTTCCTTCATGTGGTGGCTAATTCTCTCAAATATTATGTTTTGCTTCTGAATTTGTTGGTACCTATCCATCTCATAAGGGTTTTTTAAGTGATTATAATTAGGGTACAACCAGGAGGGAAGCATAGTATATTGGAAGATTCTTCCTAATAGTGTTAACTTAGGAGATGTCATCTTGTCTTAACTTAGGTATCTGCTGGTGTACATAGAAGGGCAAAGGCCACCTGGGTTGTATGGAAATAGCAAACTGAGCTTTAACATGATACTACTCAATAGAAAGTAAAATCTGGAATAAAGGAAAATTTATCTAAAGAACTTATGGCCAGAAGCTCTAGAATAATTCTATAATTAAACTGATTCATCCCAAACTCACTTCAGTGGCAAAGGGAGTCCTGTAGAAAATTCCATTGCAAGGACTTCCCTGGTAGTCCAGTGGTTAAGAATCTGCCCTGGAAAGGGAGCCACAGACATAGAGAATAGATTTATGGACACTGGGGCCAGGGGCGAGGTGGAGAGGAACGAGTAGTAGGAGAGGGTGGCAAAAATGAGAAAGCAGCATAGCAACATATACACTGACACATGACGAGTAGATAACCAGTGGGAATTTGCTGTGAGACTCAGGGAACTCAGACTGGGGCTCTCTGGTAACCTAGAGGGGTGGGATGGGTGGGAGGTGGGAGGGACGCTCAAGAGTGAGGGGACAAATATTTACCTATGGCTGCCTCACGCTGAATGTATGGCAGAAACCAACACAATATTGTAATTATCCTTCAACTAAAAATAAAGAAAACAAACAAAAAAGAATCCACCCTGCAGTAGAGGAGACATAGTTTCAATCTCTGGTCAGGGAACTAAGAGCTCACGTGCTAGGAAGCCACTGAGCCCACACACTCTAACTACTGAGCCAGGGTGCCACAACTAGAGAGTTTGCGCACCACAACACAAAGTCCCGCATGACGCAGGGAAGATCCCACAAGCCACAGCTAAGACCTGATGCAGCCCGATAAACAAATAAATCAGTTAGGTTCAGTCACTCAGTCATGTCCGACTCTTTGCGACCTCATGGACTGCAGCACGCCAGGCCTTCCTGTCCATCACCAGCTTCCAGAGCTTGCTCAAACTCATGTCCATCGAGTCGGTGATGCCATCCAACCATCTCATCCTCTGTCGGCCCCTTCTCCTCCTGCATTCAATCTTTTCCAGCATCAGGGTCTTTTCCGATGAGTCAGTTCTTCACATCAGGTGGCCAAAGTATTGGAGTTTCAGCTTCAGCATCAGTCCTTCCAGTGAACACCCAGGACTGATTGCCTTTAGGATAGACTGGTTGGATCTCCTTGCAGTCCATGGGACTCTCAAGAGTCTTCTCCAACACCACAGTTCAGAAGCATCAATTCTTCCGCACTCAGCTTTCTTTATGGTCCAACTCTCACATCCATACATGACCACAGGAAAAACCATAGCTCTGACTAAACAAACCTTTGTTGGCAAAGTAACGTCTCTGCTTTTTAATATGCTTTCTAGGTTTGTCAGAGCTTTTCTTCCAAAGAGCAAACATCTTTAAACTTCACGGCTGCAGTCACCATCTGCAGTGATTTTAGAGCCCAAGAAAATCAAGTCTCTCACTGTTTCCCCTGTTTCCCCATCTATTTGCCATGAAGTGATGGGACCAGATGCCATGATCTTTGTTTTTTGAATGTCCAGTTTTAAGCCAGCTTTTTCACTCTTTTCTTTCGCCTTCATCAAGAGGCTCTTCAGTTCCTCTTTGCTTTCTGCCATAAGAGTGGCATCATCTAAGCATCTGAGGTTATTGGTATTTCTCCTGGCAATCTTGCTTCCAGCTTGTGCTTCATCCAGCCCAGCATTTCACATGATGTACTCTGCATATAAGTTAAATAAGCAGGGTGACAATATACAGCCTTGATGTACTCCTTTCCCATGGGAGGGGGGTTCAGGATGGGAGGACACATGCATATCTAGGGCCAATTCATGTTGATGTATGCCAAAAGCCATCACAGTACTGTAAAGTAATTGTCCTCCAATTAAAATAAACAAACTTTTTAAAACATAAAATTTAACAAAGAAAATTCCATTGCACATTGATTTCGGAAAAGTTTTCCTCAAAGCAATTTTCAGAAAATAGACATATACACACACACACACACACACAAACATATATACACACTGTATAATCTTTAAGCTTTTTTGAAGTTTCATGTCACAATGGTTCAGTTTAGTATAGCTGAGCAAACATGTTTGTTTACTGTGTATTAACCAGTCAGGTCAGCACAGTGTAGAAAATGGAACCCCACATAAGCTGACACCCTTGTTTCCACTTCTCTGCCAAGCAGTGCATTACTAGACAGTAATCCTCACAGGTAGGAGAATTAAGAGACAACTTTCAGTTCTGTTCAACAACAAAAAAGAAATGACAATACCTACTACATAACAATGCACGCCACATACATGATACATTATACAGTACCATGCTAAGCCACATTGAAGTGAGGCAAAAGAAAAATCAAGACTACCAATCCTGTACTTGTTCAAATTTTTGATAGTTTGTTCATCACTGATTTTTGGTGTTAATTGTCAATTTTCAAAGTATTGCATTAAAATGTTATTTATCTTCATTACTGAGTGTTTTGGGCACCCACTTAAATTTCACACTTAAATGCCTTACCTCACGTGGGCCCTATCTAGCTCTGATGCTACAGTAGCCAGTGTTTATGTATCGGGCCCTAGGCTAACTGCTTTACCTATGGTATTTAATTTATTTCTTGCAACAATCCATGAATAAAACTGCGACTTAAAGACATTACTAAGTCTCGTCCAAGTCCCAAAGCTGTTTAGCACTGCTCCTGCTGCCACTAAGTCGCTTCAGTCGTGTCTTACTTTGTGCGACCCCATAGACGGCAGCCCACCAGGCTCCCCCGTCCCTGGGATCCTCCAGGCAAGAACACTGGAGTGGGTTGCCATTGCCTTCTCCAATGCATGAAAGTGAAAAGTGAAAGTGAAGTTGCTCAGTCGTGTCCGACTCTTCGCGACCCCGTGGACTGCAGCCTACCAGGCTCCTCCGCCAATGGGATTTTCCAGGCAAGAGTATTGGAGTGGGGTGCCATTGCCTTCATTGAAAAGAACAAATACACAGATAAAGAATATGGAGGCTCTGTTTGCATGTAAGTTTCAGATAATTCATCTGTAGCTCATGGACAGATACGAGTTGTGGCTGAAAAGGTATTTACTGTGTCTGATGTTTAGATTATAACTAGAAAGACTCCTGTTGGGATTTGCAATATTAGGCAGATTTTTATCAGTGAGAATTTCATCATAAGATATTTGACAGGGCTCGTAGATCAATAAATTAATTGGCAATAATCTTGATTCGTGGGTGGCATTTTCAGATGTTGGTATTTGATGTTCCTGTATTTGAAATATAACGACAATTTTTCATGTTATTGGCCCTAGTCAGATTTCATGTAAAAATAGTAATAGAGAAAACTAAATAGATACAGTATAAATTTTAAGTACTATTTGTGTGGAATTTGAAGTACTATATGGTGGAATTTGAACCTGGGCACTTCTGATGCCACGACCTGTTTTCTAACCAGATGCTGGATGGCCTTCCGATGACCACATCAGTCTGAGAGGGAACAATGCATCACAAACTTCAGTACATAAAGCATGTGGAAAAGTGAATCGTGAATAAATGCTGTTTTTGTTTCCCTTTTTCTTCCCCCAAGAACTGCACATATCAGAGAATATGAAGAGTAACATAAAAAATTTTATTTGGGGGAGAGCAAATTAATTTTAACACGAATTTCTTACACCTTCACCCAGGTCTACACTGGGAAAGAATGAAGATTTAGTGTCATTTTCGAATGAACCTGATAAAAGCATCTTTAGTTTGATATACAAAGAACCAAAAGCATTTTGGGATTTGAGTACCTTCTTAAATAATGAAACTGAACCAAGAGCTTTATGAGTGCATGCTTCCTAGCAAAACGTACACAGAGTGATTTTTTAAGATCTAATTGATAGACAATACACATTCTGTACTTTAATATTATCCAATTGCTCTTAAAAGAGAAATATCAAGTATAATCCTCTTTGTTTCCTCTCTAGCATTTAGCTACTTTGTTTTCATGGACATATAGCAGATTTCCCAAGGTAGTATAAAGGAGTTTTAGGATTTTCTAGGAGAAGGCAATGGCACCCCACTCCAGAACTCTTGCCTGGAAAATCCCGTGGGTGGAGGAGCCTGGTAGGCTGCAGTCCATCGGACATGACTGAGCGACTTCACTGTCACTTTTCACTTTCATGCATTGGAGAAGGCAATGGCAACCCACTCCAGTGTTCTTGCCTAGAGAATCCTAGGGATAAGGGAGCCTGGTGGGCTGCCGTCTATGGGGTCGCACAGAGTCAGACACGACTGAAGCGACTTAGCAGCAGAAGCAGAAGCTGTAGTTCCCCCCACCCCACGTAGTCATGGAGCAGGTTTTCATCACTACAGACTCAGGAAGCAACTTTTTCTTCCCCTTAGAATCATAAATTGTAAACTTGATACTTTTTTTTCTTTATGAGGATTCATGCTGTGAACTTCCTGAACACTATTGGTATGTGTTTAAACTAGTTACTTAACCTCTCTTTGACTCAGTTGCATCATCTGTAAAATGGGGGTAATATAGTGCTTACTTCATTGGGTTCTAATTGAGAGCAAAAGCACTAATTCATGGTAAAAAATTTAGAACATTTAAGTTACTATTTTAATGTGTTTATTATACTTAATATCATATAAGTTTTATTATTACTATTTTTTCCAAGGACCCAATCGGAAGAGTGGAAGTCTAATTAATATTGGCTCAACTATTTTATCTTACATATGCAGACAGAAGTTGGTAATTAATCTGGTTGACTCACACCCTACACTGTTTTCTGATGTTGCTTGTCTTGGAACAATTCTAAGTTATCCTTCTGGTGTCAGCCACATCCCAAACCATCTCTTTCCCTTGCATGAAACTATCAAGTCCTAGTCAAGTGGATGTACATTTCCAACATCCTAGATCATTTTTGGCTGCACCTAATACAAATGCCAAGGTCTCCTCTAAGAACAATGAGTGAGATTGTCACAGTACAGCTTCTGCCTTATTTATCTGAATCCTTCCTGTCCCACCTATATGATTCAAACAAACTAAGCACACACCCAGGTCCTTGAAAACAGAAAGAGGCCTATGCATTTGGTGCCGTGGGAAAAGTGCAAATGGCATCACTAGTCCATCCTTCTTCCTCCCACTGCAAATTGAAGTCTTTCTGCTCACAATGGACATGTCTGAGGCTGAATGTAGCCAGCAATGGCTGAGGAGTTGACAAATACAAGTTTCTTGCTAATTCATTATAAGTTTAAAACACAAGCATACATAGTATATAATCTGTTTCTTTGTTGTTGTTGTTGTTGTTGTTGTTTTAGTTCTCCCAGTTTATTGCTACCAACTCATCTCCCACCACCCCCACGCACGCGTGCTCAGTCTTATAACCCCATGGACTGCAGCCCACCAGGCTCCTCTGTCCATGGACTTTTCCAAGCAAGAATACTGGAGTGGGTTGCCATTTCCTTCTCAACACATTATCTAATCTCAATATAATAAGTTTGACATTCCTTTTTCCAAAGAGGAGCTTACTCCCTTTCCAAGGGGAGGAAATAATTATATCTGCAGAAAATTTTTCACAAGAAATATCAGCTTTCCTTTTATTAAATTGAAAGAGAGAAAATTATAAGTAAAGTTTAAAAAAAAAACTTCAACGCAGGCATTTTTATGACCAGTATTGGATGACAGGACAACCAATCAGATATCCCATAGCAAGCCCTTTAAAGTTGCAGAAATTACACAAGAAAATGTCTCATAACTGAAGGACTTGATCATCTAGATTGAAAAGAGTCACCAAGTCCCTTCAAGGGCTTCCCTTGTGGCTCAACTAGTAAAGAATCCGCCTGCAATGCAGGAGACCTGGGTTCAATCCCTGGGTTGGGAAAATCCCCGGAGAAGGGAAAGGCTACACACTCCAGTATTCTGGCCTGGAGAATCCCATGGACTGTATATAGTCCATGGGATCACAAAGAGATGGACATAACTGAGCAACTTTCAATTTCACCAAGTCCCTGGGAGAGTGAATAAAAAAGATTCATATCAAGGCAATTCATTTTGAAATATCAGGCCACCAAAGATAAAGAGAAGATCCTAAAATCTTCCAGGTTGGTAAAACCACATACAAAGAATCAGAAGTCAGAAGCACATCTTGGTAGTAATATTACCAAGCCCAAGCTCATTCTGCTCACCACATGACAGGCCAATAAACTGGGAGACTCTGTTATTGGAACAAGGAATAACGACTTTAATTAGAAAGCTAGCAGATGGAGAAGATGGCAGACAGCAGCTCAAAAAACCATCTTCCCTCAGTCTGAATTCAGGCAACTTTTACATACAGGAGGGGAAGGGGCGGGGCCCACTATGGCGCCAACCAATGGCTGAGCAGTACCGCTAAGGGCACCAACCAATTGCTGAGTGCCTCTGCAGGACACGCAGAAAGGTTCAACTCCAGGAAGCGGCTGGTCTGAAGGACCCTGCTTTTGCAGAATGTCCTCCTCCAGCCCTCCGTGGAGAGAGGCATGCAAGCGGCAGAGACCACAGTGGCCATGCAGAGGCAGCGGACATGCCTATTAACCAGGATCACTGTCTGAGGCTACGGGTGCCGTGGGATCAGCTCACCCCTGGCCCCAGCAGTCAGCTTGTGCCAACGAGGAGGCCTGGAAGCTGGTGCCCTGGAGCAGAGCTCCCACCTGCCCGCTTGCCTGTGGGTGGGTGGTGGAAGCAGGCTGGCCTAGTGGGCTAGGTGGAGCGGGTCAGCAGCTCCTGCCTCAGCAGAGCACTGAGACTGGCACCAGGGCGGGAGCAGGGAAGGGCCATCACATCTGGGTTCAGGCTGAGGAAGCCACCACCGCAGTAACACTGGAAGCAAGACCGGTACCTGTGAAATCCTGAGAGATGCGTGTTTCCACTCTAAACTTCCGCATGCAGATGAGCTATCCATTGAGTCTGAGGGCGAAACAAAGACCTTGTCATACCTGCTTCTTCCCACAGATGTACCCCATCTGCACACTTCCTAAGGAATTTACTTAGAAATGCAAACCATGTGAGAAGTAAACCAAAAGGTCACACTATGTACAAAATAGATCAACAACAAGGATTTACTCTACAGCAGAGACCTGTATTCAATATTTTGTAATAACTTATATGGGAAAGGAATCTAAATATATATATATATATATATACATATATGTATACATAACTGAATCCCTTCATTATACACCTAAAAAATTAATTAAATAAATAAAAATAATTTTAAAATAAAGTAACCCAAAAAGAAATAGACATGGGTCCAAGAAGTAGAAAATCCACTCCAAAAGAAAATTCTTAGGATTATGACAAAAGTCATCCCAGGACTGATATCCAGCAGGTCTTATGGAGAGCAATTAGTGCAGACTGAAGCAAGAAGTAGAACATCACAGGGAAGATATTCCCAAGAAAACGAAAGAGAGCTAGAGAGAATGTGTGAGAGAAAGACGAAACAGCTTACCTAGTATGTTTGTACCACAGTGAAGGGAGTTATAATTCTATCAAAAAGTTTATAGATGAATTAGTGAGAAGTGCAAAAAGAACTAAAGCAGTGGCCAAAGAAGGCAATTATTAATATGAAGAGAAGAAAAAAAGTTGTACAACCACACATAGCTCAGCTGTGAACAACAGACATAATATAAACATTGATTACCAGTTTAATCAAAAGCTGGTACATTGCCAAATTGGGAAGATTGGAGGAAAAGCATATGTGGCAGAAAGTCCATAGGCAACTGTGAAAGACCAGGAAACATCATATAAGCAACTTAAAAAAATTATTTTTATTGGAGTATAGTTGATTTACAATGTGGTGGCAGTTTCAGGTGTACAGCAAAGTGAATCAGTTATGCATATACATATATCCCCTCTTCTTTAAATTGTTTTCCTATATATATCATAGAGTATTGAGTAGAGTTCCCTGTGGTATACAGTAGGTCCTTATTATATATTTTATATATAGTCATGTGTACACACCAATCCCAAGCTCCCAATTTATCCCTCTCTCCCTTCCCCTCCTGGTAACCAAAAGATTGTTTTCTACATCTGTGACTCTGTTCTGTTATGTAAATAAGTTCATTTGTACCATTTTTAAAGATTCCATATATAAGTAATATCAACCAGCCTGACAATCTCTAGGTCCATTTATGTTGCTGGAGCATCTTTGACTTTATAAACTAAGTACATATATTTCTTTGATGCAAAAAAGTTAAAGGAAAAAAACCAGAGTTATGAGGAGAAAATTATAGAGTATTTTTTAAAATACATGTACCTATTATTTTGAAAATCCTCAGGTTATTTATTCGTCTTATTACCTCCTTTCTTCCTAGGACATAATTTCTGTATTTCTATTTCAGACACTTTCAAAATGTGTGGTTAGCAAACCACAGTTCTCCCCTTTGAGAATGGCATTATGAAACCTTTTTCAGAGGACATAAGACACTAATTTAAAAGCCAATTTTGTTCAAAAGAACCTAAACCCATTGACTACATAGTAAATTGTTCCAAATTTATTTTAATAACTTTCTGACAAAAAAATCGGTATATGGCTTTTCCTATCAGTTTTAGCCCATTAAAAATAGGATAGTCAAGGTAAGGCCTATTTTATTAACACAAAACATTTTCCAGATACATAAGAGTATTCATTTAAGGTCTGCGTATGTGTGAATATAATAATGTTTTACAGCAAGGAAAAAGAAGAAAGTTATTTTAGTTAGCTTTTTATAAGCTTTACAAATAACAAAAAGCCAGGGGACTTTTTTCAATTACTCAGATAATGAAAATAATTGCGTTCTGAATGTATATTACAAGCATTATCATGTAGTAGAAGGGCTCCAGAATTCAATGTGAAAGACTTGGGTTCAAATTTTGGCTTCATCTCATACTCACTGGATGATTTTGGACACATCATTTAAGGTTTTTGATTCTTAATTGCTTCATCTGTTGAGAACCTAGACTGTGACAGGCACTATTTTAAGCATGGGGGTACAGTAGTCATGTGCAGTCTATCCCTCATGAAGTTCATCTTTTAAATGGGGAAGATACTAAGCAAGCAAAGCAATATTAGAGTAATGAGGCTCCTGGAGAAAATTAAAAGAGCCATAGGGGGACTTCCCTGGAAGTCTAGAGTCTAAAACTCTGCACTCCCAATGTAGGTCAGGGAAGTAGATCCCACATACCTCAACTAAAAAAAAAAAAAAAAGATTCCACACGCCACGACTAAAAATCCCACATACTGCAACTAAGACCCTGTGCACCCAAATATATAGATATATATTTTTTAAAGACCCATAGGATAGTGACCAATGGGGAGCAATGTCAGCCAATTTTAAAAGGAGGGCTATCATGGACTTTCGGAGAAGGCAATGGCAACCCACTCCAGTACTCTTGCCTGGCAAATCCCATGGATGGAGGAGCCTGGTGGGCTGCAGTCCATGGGGTTGTTAGGAGTCGGAAACTACTGAGTGACTTCACTTTCATTTTTCACTTTCATGCACTGGAGAAGGAAATGGCAACCCACTCCAGTGTTCTTGCCTGCAGGATCCCAGGGATGGGGGAGCCTGGTGGGCTGCCGTCTATGGGGTCATACAGAGTTGGACACGACTGAAGTGGCTTAGCAGCAGCAGCAGCACGAGCATGGACTTCTCTGTGAAGCTGGTATTTGATACCAAAGTCGGCTATGTGACGATCTAGGGGAAGAGAATTCCAGGCAGAAGGAACAGCCAGTCAAGAAGGGACTTGGCATGCTCGGAGCTAAGAGAAAGCTGCTGCTGTTGCTGCTGCTAAGTCACTTCAGTTGTGTCTGACTCCGACCCACCAGGCTCCGCCTTCCCTGGGATTCTCCAGGCAAGAACAAGAGAAACCTGGTGCGGCTTAAATGCAGAATGGGGGCAGGGACAGGGAGGTTGTTTACTGAATGAATTCAGAGGGCATTGTGTGCAGGAGCTTGAAAGCAACAGGAAAGAGTTTGAGTTTTATCTGAGAAGAGAAACAAAGGACTGTTTTAAGTAGGGGAATAACCTGATCTGATTTGCTCTGATGGCTGTTCTGAAAATGAATTACAGGAGGGCATAAGAGAAAGCAAAGAAACTAGTTTTAAGCTATCGTGTGTATTGTAACAAGAGATGGCAAGGGTGAACGTCAACATTCTAGGAATCAGCGAACTAAAATGGACTGGAATGGGTGAATTTAACTCAGATGACCATTATATCTACTACTGCGGGCAGGAATCCCTCAGAAGAAATGGAGTAGCCATCATGGTCAACAAAAGAGTCCGAAATGCAGTACTTGGATGCAATCTCATAAACGACAGAATGATCTCTGTTCGTTTCCAAGGCAAACCACTCAATATCACAGTAATCCAAGTCTATGCCCCAACCAGTAATGCTGAAGAAACTGAAGTTGAACGGTTTTATGAAGACCTATAAGACCTTTTAGAACTAACACCCAAAAAAGATGTCCTTTTCATTGTAGGGGACTGGAATGCAAAAGTAGGAAGTCAAGAAACACCTGGAGTAACAGGCAAATTTGGCCTTGGAATGAGGAATGAAGCAGGGCAAAGACTAATAGAGTTTTGCCAAGAAAATGCACTGGTCATGGCAAACACCCTCTTCCAACAACACAAGAGAAGACTCATGGACATCACCAGATGGTCAACACCGAAATCAGATTGATTGTAGTCTTTGCAGCCAAAGATGGAGAAGCTCTATACAGTCAACAAAAACAAGACCGGGAGCTGACTGTGGCTCAGATCATGAACTCCTTATTGCCAAATTCAGACTTAAATTGAAGAAAGTAGGGAAAACCGCTAGACCATTCAGGTATGACCTAAATCAAATCCCTTATGATTATACAGTGGAAGTGAGAAATAGATTTACGGGCCTAGATCTGATAGATAGAGTGCCTGATGAACTATGGAATGAGGTTCGTGACATTGTACAGGAGACAGGGATCAAGACCATCCCCATGGAAAAGAAATGCAAAAAAGCAAAATGGCTGTCTGGGGAGGCCTTACAAATAGCTGTGAAAAGAGAGGCGAAAAGCCAAGGAGAAAAGGAAAGATATAAGCATCTGAATGCAGAGTTCCAAAGAATAGCAAGAAGAGACAAGAAAGCCTTCTTCAGTGATCAGTGCAAAGAAGTAGAGGAAAACAACAGAATGGGAAAGACTAGAGCTCTCTTCAAGAAAATTATAGATACCATGGGAACATTTCATGCAAAGATGGGCTCGATAAAGGACAGAAATGGTATGGACCTAACAGAAGCAGAAGATATTAAGAAGAGGTGGCAAGAATACACAGAAGAACTGTACAAAAAGATCTTCATGACCCAGATAATCATGATGATGTGATCACTAATCTAGAGCCAGACATCTTGGAATGTGAAGTCAAGTGGGCCTTAGAAAGCATCACTATGAACAAAGCTAGTGGAGGTGATGGAATTCCAGTTGAGCTATTTCAAATCCTGAAGGATGATGCTGTGAAAGTGCTGCACTCAATATGCCAGCAAGTTTGGAAAACTCAGCAGTGGCCACAGGACTGGAAAAGGTCAGTTTTCATTCCAGTTCCAAAGAAAGGCAATGCCAAAGAATGCTCAAACTACCGCACAATTGCCCTCATTTCACATGCTAGTAAAGTAATGCTCAAAATTCTCCAAGCCAGACTTCAGCAATACATGAACCCTGAACTCCCTGATGTTCACGCTGGTTTTAGAAAAGGCAGAGGAACCAGAGATCAAATTGCCAACATCCGCTGGATCATGGAAAAAGCAAGAGAGTTCCAGAAAAAACATCTATTTCTGCTTTATTGACTATGCCAAAGCCTTTGACTGTGTGGATCACAATAAACTGTGGAAAATTCTGAAAGAGATGGGAATACCAGACCACCTAACCTGCCTCTTGAGAAATCTGTATGCAGGTCAGGAAGCAACAGTTATGCCTCTTGAGAAATCTGTATGCAGGTCAGGAAGCAACAGTTAGAACTGGACATGGAACAACAGACTGGTTCCAAATAGGAAAAGGAGTACGTCAAGGCTGTATATTGTCACCCTGCTTATTTAACTTATATGCAGGGTACATCATGAGAAACACTGGACTGGAAGAAACACAAGCTGGAATCAAGATTGCTGGGAGAAATATCAATAACCTCAGATATGCAGATGACACCACCCTTATGGCAGAAAGTGAAGAGGAACTAAAAAGCCTCTTGATGAAAGTGAAAGAGGAGAGTGAAATGTTGGCCTAAAGCTCAACATTCAGAAAACGAAGCTCATGGCATCTGGCCCCATCACTTCATGGGAAATAGATGGGGAAACAGTAGAAACAGTGTCAGACTTTATTTTGGGGGGCTCCAAAATCACTGCAGATGGTGACTGCAGCCATGAAATTAAAAGACGCTTACTCCTGGGAAGAAAAGTTATGACCAACCTAGACAGTATATTCAAAAGCAGAGACATTACTTTGCCAACTAAGGTCCGTCTAGTCAAGGCTATGGTTTTTTCAGTGGTCATGTATGGATGTGAGAGTTGGACTGTGAAGAAGGCTGAGCGCTGAAGAATTGATGCATTTGAACTGTGGTATTGGAGAAGACTTTCTTGAGGTCCCTTGGACTGCAAGGAGATCCAACCAGTCCATTCTGAAGGAGATCAACCCTGGGATTTCTTTGGAAGGAATGATGCTAAAGCTGAAGCTCCAGTACTTTGGACACCTCATGAGAAGAGTTGACTCATTGGAAAAGACTCTGATGCTGGGAGAGATTGGGGGCAGGAGGAGAAGGGGACGACCCAGGATGAGATGGCTGGATGGCATTATGGACTCGATGGACATGAGTCTGAATGAACTCCAGGAGATGGTGATGGACAGGGAGGCTGGAGTGCTGCAATTCTTGGGGTCGCAAAGAGTCGGACACGACTGAGCAACTGAACTGAACTGAACTGATGATGATGGGTGGATTACAATCGTTACAGGGGAGATAGATTGTACTGATTTGGAATATAATGTAAAGACAGATTTAAACTTATCATGAATTAGTTAGGGATGAAGGAAAGAAAAATTCAGTTTAGTCACTCAGTCTTGTCCGACTCTTTGCGACCTCATGGACTGCAGCACGCCAGGCCTCCCTGTCCATCACCAACTCCCAAAGCTTGCCCAAATTCATGTCCATCAAGTCGGTGATGCCATCCAACCATCTCATCCTCTGTCAGCCCCTTCTCCTCCTGCATTCAATCTTTTCCAGCATCAGGGTCTTTTCCAATGAGTCAGTTCTTCACATCAGGTGGCCAAAGTATTGCAGTTTCAGCTTCAGCATCAGTCCTCCCAATGAATATTCAGGACTGATTTCCTTTAGGATGGATTGGTTGGATTTCCTTGCAGTCCAAGGGACTCTCAAGAATCTTCTCCAACACCACAGTTCAAAAGCATCAATTCTCAATGCATCAATCAAAAGCATCAATTCTTCTTTATGGTCCAACTCTCACATCCATACATGACTATTGGAAAAACCATAGGTTTTACTAGACGGACCTTTGTTGGCAAAGTAATGTCTCTGCTTTTTAATAGGTTGGTCATAGCTTTTCTTCCAAAGAGCAAGCATCTTTTAATTCTGAAGGAAAAAAAAAATTACGTTTTTTTTTTTTTTCAAATCTGAGCAGATGGGTAAATTTTGATGCCATTTATAAGATGGATATATATCTCTGTGGGAGGATCAAGTTTACGGGTAGAAATCAAGAGTTCCGTTTTAATCATGTTAAGTATGACATGCCTATTAGACCTCCAAGAAAGAACTATGCTGGAACTATGAGTTTGAACTCTGGGGGAGCGTTTGAGCAGAAGATATAATTGGATTAGCATTAGCATATGGTTGGTACTTCCAGTCAAGGGACCAGATAAGATCATATAGGGAATACTGACAGGCAGATGAGGAATAGTCTGTGTCCTGGAACCAAGCCCTGAGACAAAGAAAAACAAACTATATGCTGGAGTCAACAACCAAGAATCAGAAAGGAGACTGAGAAGGAGAAGCCTGTGTAGATGAAAGAGAGTCAAGGAAGTATGGTGATGCAGAAGGCAGAGGTGTTTCAAGGAGGGCGTTGACCTTGCAGTTAGCAGGGTCAAAACTGCCAAAAAGTTTCAGAAGGCGCCAAAAGAGAATGATGGATTTGGCAACAGGGAGGTCAAAGGAGACCTTGATGAGGGCTGTTTCAATGGAGTCGTGGGGATGGAATCTATTTGAACAAGTTGATGAAAAGATGGGAGATGATTGAAGGAGTGACCACAGACAATGCTTTCAAGGAGGCTTGCAGTGAAGAGGAGCAGAAAAACAGGAAAGTAACCAGAATGACTTTTTTTTTTTTTTTTTAAACAGAAGACATTAGAACAAGTTTCCTTTCTGATAGTGGTGATCCAGGAAAAGATCACCTGGGTGATGCAAGAGAATCATGATTTTAAAATCCTGACAGGACTTCCCTGGTAGTCCAGCTTAACCACTTCCCAACGCAAGTGTGGGATCAATCCCTGGTTGGGGAATTAAGATCCCACATGCTATGGGGTACAACTAAAAAAAAGTAAAAAAAAAAAAAGACTCCTAACAGTTGAATAATTAAATAGAAGTCCATTAAATTATATGCAAAACTTCCAGCAAAACTCCCTAACTTTGACCAGTTTTATGAAGATTTCTGGGGCTTCCCTGATGTCTCTCCGGGTAAAGAATCCACCTGCAATGCAGGAGACACAGGAGACTCAGGTTTGCTCTCTGGGTTGGGACGATCTCCTGGAGGAGGATATGGCAACCCACTCCAGTATTCCTGCCTGAAAATTCCCACAGAGAGGGGAGCCTGGAGGGCTACAGTCCAAAAGGGTGGCAAAGCGTCAGACATGACTGAGTAGTCACATGCACGCACGAAAATTTCTGGTGTTTTGTTAGCTTTTTCTCATTGCTTGTTTTTAAGCATTTAAACTTGAGTTTACATGTATCTAGTTTTTTTGCTTTCTGAGAGTTTAACTTTCTTTATAATCCATAATTGTCACAGATAATAAGTCTGTGTCCACATAGGTATTATTTTGTTGTGAGTAAGAGATCGAGTCCTGGCTGCAGATTGGCTTGGATTAAGCCTCAGCTCTGCCACTTGGTAGAAAGAGAAGCCTGGCCGGCTACAGTGCCTGGGGTCACAAAGAGTCGGACACAACTGAGCCACTAAGCACAACACAGCACTGCCACCTGGTAGCTGTGTGGCCTTGACACGCGTTAACGAAAATCTCTGAGCTTCGGGGATATTTTCTATCCTTAATAATAATACCTAGTTCATTAGGTTATTCTGAGCTTAAATAAGCAGCTATATGAAAAGTGTCTAGCATGTAGCAGGCATTCCATAAATAACAGCTAATATTATCATTACCACCTAAGCAAATAAAAAAATTAAAAAATATTCATGTAATTAAAATATTTACAATTTTCAGAGTTAATAATTTGCCTAATGAATTTAATAAATGACAGAAATTTCTTCTGAATCACCCAAGTAATCTTTACTTTTGTACAGCTTTCAAAAGATAAGTGTTAATTGTTTTGGGGAGCAGACAGAGATGCTTGCACCAAGCATGAGTGTATACTGTACATGAATTAATACATGAATCACACACTTGCAAATGCTTGATTTTATTTTCATGAATTTTACCTCATTTTTTTTAAAAAGTGTGCAATGAATACCTCCTCTGTGCAAAGCACATACTATGTGCCTCTATCTTATTTTGTTCATGAAAATATAGCCACAATGTGGGCTTCCCTGGTGGTGCCTCAGATGGTAAAGAATCTGCCTGCAATGCGGGAGACCCAGGTTTGATCCCTGAGTCAGGAAGGTCCCCTTGAAAAGCCACAAAGAACTTTCTTTTCCTTTATTGGTCAAGAACATCAAATTAAAGCAGAGATGGATGAAAATAGGTGGATGGATGGGTAGATGGATGAGTACAAGATAGACAAGAGACAGACAAATGATCAGGGTTTCGTGGTTTAGAGAGTCTATCCCCAAAGAAAGAGCTTAAAGACCTCAATATTTTTTCCCAGGCAGGACCAAAGGCTCCAGATGTTAGCTAGAAATAAACACGAGGGATAGTCAAGCATCAAAGTCCAAGAAGGGCACATTTTCAAACAAGGATTTAGATTGATGTTTTGGATAAGAGCTAAAATTCAGAAGGGGATCCTGCAAGGAAAGGAGACTGGGAAGAAGTCTCAAGCAGCACCAGGGAGAGCTCCCAGCCAGTAGGCATTTCTGCCTGCTAAGAACAAGCTACCCATTTTCCTCCAGAAGCTCAGGTCTTCCTCAGCTTGTTCTGCTTTCAGTACAGGGCTATCCTTAAATGGAAAGGGAATCCACGGAAGAGGGAATATATGTATAACTATGACTGATTAACTTTGCTGTATAGCAGAAAGTGACACAGCAGTGTAAAACAGCTATACTCCTTTTTTTTTTTTTTTAATGGCAATTAAAAACAAGAAAAAACTGGGTCATCTAAAACTTAAGGACCTTTCTGACCTCCAGCCCTAGGGACCACATCTGCTTGCACACAAGCAACTTCAGTCAAGCTTTCAAGGACCTGCTTCTCCACAGAGACTTAACTCTATTTAGAACATTGATACCCAAAGTGTGGTCTGTGCACCAGGAGCACCAGCACCATTTCTGTGTTAGAATGGAGATCCACAAGCCTATGAAACTGAATCTGCATCTTTACAAGATTCCAGTTGATTCACATGTATCTCAAACACTGAGAAGCATTTGTCTGGCAAACACAACGCCACCAGAATCAGACTCTTGGAGACCTTTGTTTTTTTCCCCTGGATAAGAAACAGTGGTTCAAGAGGCAGGAACCCTGGTCATTGGAACCGCTGGAAAAAATCTAGAATTTTGTGTTCAAAAAGAATCCTAGTGATGTCTTGTCATTTGGAATTTATAAGGAATATCTATTTGATTATATAATAACTCATATAAACCACCAGGAAGACATGTGATTAAAAGGAAGAAACAAATGGGAAAATTCTCTCTAGGCTGATATTCAGCATGCAACAATATGCAACAGATATTCAGTACGAAACATGTTTATTTTTCCATTAAACTCAGCTGTACTAATTTAAGAGACTCTCCAAAAATATCAGTTGCTATTTAGCCTCCCTTGGTTAAGAGTTGTTTAATTTTCCTATAGACAATTGAGTTGATTCTCATCACCACAGAAGGGAGAACAGAGTGTCATAAAGTCACAGAAGGACGTCCCCACTTACACACGGTCACAGTGCTATAAGAAGGGGACACTGTGACTAAGGGCATGTTCTGGTCATATAAACTTAGAGGGATATGATGGGGATTGCCAGAATCAGAATCAGAAGTTGTATAAAGTGATGTGTTTGCTGCTTGTGTTTGCTTTTTGCATTTCAGTTTCCCAGCAGGAGCATTTTTGTCCTGTTTCTTAGACATCAGTCCCCAAGGAGTGATGCTCCGTTTTTATCTTGCAATGGATTTTCTAGGTCATCATTTCAGGGAAACTCTCTGTGAATCAATCAAATATGCACCAGGCACTTGCTCTGAGTCCAGTTCCAGGCTGGGGAGTGTGAAGGGGTGAGGGGAAGGGAATTGGGGAGTGAGACTCAAAGTGTGTTTAAGTTCCTCAATTCCTAGCCTTGACAGGTTTCTTGTCTTGCTGGCTAGAGTTAAAATTAAAAAGATATATACACACACACACACAACAACACAAACAAAAAAAAAAAACCAGAAACCATTGGGAAGAAATGAAAGAGAGTAATACAGTGCTAAATTATGTGGTTCACACTTTGAGTGCTAGAGAAGGTCAGAAAAGATGGAGTTCTTTTCACCACTATTCCACACTGGCCAAGCTTCACAGCTTGTAAGTGATGGTCCAGCGGTTAAGGCTCTGCACTCCCAGGCAGGGGGCCTGGATTCAATTCCTGGTCATTGAACTAGATTCCACGTGCCACAAATAAGAGTTCATATGCCACATCTAAGACCTGGCACAGCCAAATAAGTAAATGAACTAATTTTTGAAAGGAATCGTTGCAAGAAATGGGCTTTCCTGGTAGATCAGCTGGTAAAGAATCCACCTGCAAAGCAGGAGACCCCAGGTCGATTCCTGGGTCAGGAAGATCCCCTGGAGAAGGGATAGGCTACCCACTCCAGTATTCTTGGGCTTCCCTGGTGGCTCACCTGGTAAAGAATCTGCCTGCAATGCAGGAGACCTGGATTTGATCCCAGGGTTGGGAAGATCCCCTGGAGAAGGGAATGATTACTGACTCCAGCATTCTGACCTGGAGAATTCCATGGACTGTTTATTCCATGGGGTCGCAAAGAGTCGGACACAACTGAGTGACTTTCATCATATTTCATAGAGCAAGAAACATTATTTATTAAAGTTTTCCCTACCTTGCCTCCTGTTAGCATAAATAACATTTGGAGGAAAAAGTAGCTGAAAAAGTGAAGTGAATTGTAATCACTTTTGCAACTTATGAGCTATCAACAAGACTACATTCTAACAACCTGTTTCAGCTTTCTTAACTCACTCTTGGGAAGATTAGATTCCAGAGAGATCACAGAACTACTGTGTTTGTCCCTGTGAAGTACAGGATATTGTCTTCTAAAAGAGGAAACATTAAGTTACAGCTCATGAGTTTGATGGATTGTGAAAATCAGTTTGGATAAGTTACCAAGCACCTTTTTCCTGCATCAGGGAGGTTTTCTGTTGCCACTGTTCACTGCCTCACCTCTGCAACTAGTCCATCAGCCCAGTCTTAGAACTAGCTCCCAGCTCATATTGTATCCTCAATGTACCATGAAGCTTATACTAGAATGTTCATTTGGTTCCCTGGAAGAGAAAGGCTTAATGCCTTCCTGGTAAAGCAGAATGAGTTTTTGGCTTTTTTTTTTTTCCTATAGCTATGTTGATCCCAGAGTAAATTTAACACTTAGAACTTGAGGAGATGATATTTAGAAAACCAAGTAAATATGAAAGGAGAGATGAGGGAATTCCCTAGTGGTCCATCAGTTGGGACTCCAAGCTTCCACTGCAGGGTCACAGGTTTGGTCCCTGGGTCGGGGGACTAAGAGCCTGCATGCTGCACTGCTTGGCCAAAAAAAAGTGGAGAGGGAGATGGCAATGGAGCCACTGACTCGGCATCCACAGAATTTGGGGGATGGGAAACTACTGAATCAAGATGCTGGAGATCTCAGCACTCATCCATTTGGAACTGCAGTGAGCTCCACTCATGCTTTTAACCTCTAACATCTCCAGTTCTGATTTTCCTTTAAGTTATTTCTCAAGATTCTTCAAGGGTAATGACAGGAGCTCCTCCAGCTGCTTCACTACACACTCCCCACCCTACCCCCCGTCAACTCTTTCAGTGATTCTGGGCACATCACTTGGGAAGACACGCATGCAGAAGTCTAGGACGGTGGTTTACAGACTCTTCAACTGCTTACAAAGAATTTTGAAAAACTATAAACCCCCACATACATTTTAAATTTGACATCTCAAAATTTTCACCATAAATTCAAATAGTTGCAAAAGATGTAATTTCTGGCACAATAACATTTTAGAACTGAACTGTTCCAACACACTTTGGAATGATTCCAATATCCTCTAAGCACTAAAGCTCTTTGAAATGTACCCTGTAGGGTCATTATAAAGACTCAAGGACTTAAGAGATGACAGTGCCCTGCACATGATGAATACTATGCATTTGCTATGTGTATGTGGTGTGGAGAGAGGTGGAGAGGGGTGGCAAGATGTTAGGTGTTAGTCTTAGGAGGGGTTGTAGCAGGTGATATCGATGTTTCACACCACAGCTCCTCAGCCCATGTTTGAGTTCATGCACTCCTGCAGGTCACAGTTTCTGCTGTGCTGAAGACTTTTATCTCTCACATGGTACACAGCTCTGCTTTGCTGCCAGAGAGCTCTTTCCAGCTCAAAGGAGTTTACTAAACTGATGCTTAGACACAACCTGCAACCTGAGGCCGTTGACTTCCTCAGAGTCAACATTCAACCAATGGGAGACAGGAAGCAGTGGAACAAAGCCCCAGTCCCCCCTTTCCATTCTCTAGTGAGACAACTGTGAAATGTGTTGTACAATTTCCCAGATGGTCCCCCAGCAGGACTGAGCCCAAGTGGTCCACTGTCTTATTAAAACACACATTATTGCAGTTTTTCCTTTCCTGTCTTTTCAAAGTAAATAAATAGATTTTTAAAAAACGTTTTAGAAAAGCAGCCCCATGGGATGGTTGGGCATTGTTCCTGGCTGTATGCTCTCTAGCCTGTTCCATGGCCCTCCCAGAGTTCCTGTAAGCTACAGAATGTCTCTTTATAAATCTATTTCTGCTTAAAGAGAAATCTTTGGTAGTTAGTAACAAAAGGTACAGAAGAATGGTTCTGAAGGAGTAATCATTCTGTCATTTAAGGATACCTCCTCTTTCTACCATTAAACAATTACCTTGAATTTGGTGGCTTATCATGACACAGATTATTATCTCACAATTCTATACATAAGAGGTCCTATATAGATTTCACAAATGGAGGTGTTGGCGGAGCTGCATTCCTTTCTGGAGGCTTCAGAAAAGGCTCCCTTCCATTGTCCTTTCCAGCTTCTAGGGGCTGCCCACATTCCTTGGCATGTGGCCACTTCCTCTACTTTCAAAGCCAGCAACAAAGGGATTGAGTCTTTTTTACATGACACCTCTCTGGTCCTCTCTCTGCCTCCTTCCTTCATTCTGAATAACTCCTATGACTAGATTGGCCCCATCTCAAGATTAACTGACTAGCAATCTTAACTGCACCTGCAACCTTAATTCCTTTTTGCCATGTAACACATTTTAAAGTTCTGGGATCAAGAACATCTTTGGACATCTTGGGAGCACCATTGTTCTACCTATCAGAGCCTCAAGACAGCTTGATCCCCATCTCCCTAACAATGACAGGATCACCTGGGAGGAAGCTATGGCTTCCCAAACCGATAAGTTTCCAGGTCTTTTCCTGAGAAATGAGCACAGCCATCTACCTGTGGCCTAAGTAAGAACTCCTGCATGCAAATAAGGAAGAGCAGGTAATGGCTTAGAACTCTTCAAATTTAGGCTTAAGTAGAGAGATTTTGAATGGTTTGCCTTGGAAACGAACAGAGATTATTCTGTCGTTTTTGAGATTGCATCCAAGTACTGCATTTCAGACTCTTTTGTTGACCATGATGGCTAATCCATTTCTTCTGAGGGATTCCTGCCTGCAGTAGTAGATGTAATGGTCATCTGAGTTAAATTCACCCATTCCAGTCCATTTTAGTTCGCTGATTCTTGGAATGTCAACGATCACTCTTGCCATCTCTTGCTTGACCACTTCCAACTTGCCTTGATTCATGGACCTGACATTCCAGGTTCCTATGCAATATTGCTCTTTACAGCATCGGACCTTGCTTCTATCACCAGTCACATCCACAACTGCGTATTGTTTTTGCTTTGGCTCCATCCCTTCATTCTTTCTGGAGTTATTTCTCCACTGATCTCCAGTAGCGTGTTGGGCACCTACTGACCTGGGGAGTTCCTGTTTCAGTATCCTATCATTTTGCCTTTTCATAAGAGTCCAAAATGCAGTACTTGGATGCAATCTCATAAACGACAGAATGATCTCTGTTCGTTTCCAAGGCAAACCACTCAATATCACAGTAATCCAAGTCTATGCCCCAACCAGAAACGCTGAAGAAACTGAAGTTGAATGGTTTTATGAAGACCTCCAAGATCTTTTAGAACTAACACCCAAAAAAGATGTCATTTTCATTATAGGGGACTGGAATGCAAAAGTAGGAAGTCAAGAAACACCTGGAGTAACAGGCAAATTTGGCCTTGAATATGGAATGAAGCAGGGCAAAGACTAATAGAGTTTTGCCAAGATAATGCACTGGTCATGGCAAACACCCTCTTCCAACAACACAAGAGAAGACTCATGGACATCACCAGATGGTCAACACCGAAATCAGATTGATTGTAGTCTTTGCAGCCAAAGATGGAGAAGCTCTATACAGTCAACAAAAACAAGACCAGGAGCTGACTGTGGCTCAGATCATGAACTCCTTATTACCAAATTCAGACTCAAATTGAAGAAAACAGGGAAAACCGCTAGACCATTCAGGTATGACCTAAATCAAATCCCTTATGATAATACAGTGGAAGTGAGAAATAGATTTACGGGCCTAGATCTGATAGAGTGCCTGATGAACTATGGAATGAGGTTCGTGACATTGTACACGAGACAGGGATCAAGACCATCACCATGGAAAAGAAATGCCAAAAAGCAAAATGGCTGTCTGGGGAGGCCTTACAAATAGCTGTGAAAAGAAGAGAAGCCAAAAGCAAAGGAGAAAAGGAAAGATATAAGCATCTGAATGCAGAGTTCCAGAGAACAGCAAGAAGAGATAAGAAAGCCTTCTTCAGCTATCAATGCAAAGAAATAGAGGAAAAGAACAGAATGGGAAAGACTAGAGATCTCTTCAAGAAAATCAGAGATACCAAGGGAACATTTCATGCAAAGATGGGCTCGATAAAGGACAGAAATGGTATGGACCTAACAGAAGCAGAAGATATTAAGAAGAGGTGGCAAGAATACCCAGAAGAACTGTACAAAAAAGATCTTCATGACCCAGATAATCACGATGGTGTGATCACTCATCTACAGCCAGACATCCTGGAATGTGAAGTCAAATAGGCCTTAGGAAGCATCACTATGAACAAAGCTAGTGGAGGTGATGGAATTCCAGTTGAGCTATTTCAAATCCTGAAAGATGATGCTGTGAAAGTGCTGCACTCAATATGCCAGCAAATTTGGAAAACTCAGCAGTGGCCACAGGACTGGAAAAGGTCAGTTTTCATTCCAATTCCAAAGAAAGGCAATGCCAAAGAATGCTCAAACTACCGCACAATTGCACTCATCTCGGTGGCTCAGAGGTTAAAGCATCTGCCTGAAATTCAGGAGACCTGGGTTCGATCCCTGGCTTGGGAAGATCCCCTGGAGAAGGCAATGGCAACCCACTCCAGTACTCTTGCCTGGAGAATCCCATGAAGGGAGGAGCCTGGTAGGCTACAGTCCATGGGGTCGCAAAGAGTAGGACACGACTGAGCGACTTTACTTTCTCATGCTATTAAAGTAATGCTCAAAATTCTCCAAGCCAGGCTTCAGCAATACATGAACCGTGAACTTCCTATTGTTCAAGCTGGTTTTAGAAAAGGCAGAGGAACCAGAGATCAAGTTGCCAACATCTGCTGGATCATGGAAAAGCAAGAGAGTTCCAGAAAAACATCTATTTCTGCTTTATTGACTAGGCCAAAGCCTTTGACTGTGTGGATCACAATAAACTGTGGAAAATTCTTCAAGAGATGGGAATACCAGACCACCTGACCTGCCTCTTGAGAAACCTGTATGCAGGTCAGGAAGCAACAGTTAGAACTGGACATGGAACAACAGACTAGTTTCAAATAGGAAAAGGAGTATGTCAAGGCTGTATATTGTCACCCTGCTTATTTAACTTCTATGCAGGGTATATCATGAGAAACGCTGGACTAGAAGAAACACAAGCTGGAATCAAGATTGCTGGGAGAAATATCAATAACCTCAGATATGCAGATGACACACCCTTATGGCAGAAAGTGAAGAGGAACTAAAAAGCCTCTTGATGAAAGTGAAAGAGGAGAGTGAAAAAGTTGGCTTAAAGCTCAACATTCGGAAAACAAAGATCATGGCATCCAGTCCCATCACTCCATGGGAAATAGATGGAGAAGCAGTGGAAACAGTGTCAGACTTTATTTTTTGGGCTCCAAAATCACTGCAGATGGTGACTGCAGCCATGAAATTAAAAGATGCTTACTCCTTAGAAGAAAAGTTATGACCAACCTAGATAGCATATTGAAAAGCAGAGACATTACTTTGCCGACTAAGGTCTGACTAGTCAAGGCTATGGTTTTTCCTGTGGTCATGTATGGATGTGAGAGTTTTACTGTGAAGAAGGCTGAGCACCGAAGAATTGATGCTTTTGAACTATGGTGTTGGAGAAGAGTCTTGAGAGTCCCTTCGACTGCAAGGAGATCCAACCAGTCCATTCTAAAGGAGATCAGCCCTGGGATTTCTTTGGAAAGAATGATGCTAAAACTGAAACTCCAGTACTTTGGCCACCTCATGAGAAGAGTTGACCTATTGGAAAAGACTGATGCTGGGAGGGATTGGGGGCAGGAGGAGAAAGGGACGACAGAGGATGAGATGGCTGGATGGCATCACTGACTCAATGCACGTGAGCCTGAGTGAACTCCAGGAGTTGGTGATTCACAGGGAGGCCTGGCTTGCTGCTTTTCAAGGGGTCGCAAAGAGTCGGACACGACTGAGTGACTGAACTGAACTGAACTGAGAAAGATTTTGGGGTCTTCTCAGGTAACTCAGTGGTAAAGAACCTGCCTGCAATGCAGGAGACCCAGGTTTGACCCCTGGGTAGGGAAGATCCATTCTGGAGGAGGGCATGGCAACCCACTCCAGTATTCTTGCCTGGAGAATTCCATGGACAGAAGAGTCTGGAAGGCTACAGTCCATAGGGTCACAAAGAGTCAGACACAGTTGAGCAAGTAACGTGTTTACTTCTTTCACTTCAGAGAAACTTTTGTATGCGTCTAGGTTTATACGTCCACTAAAATAAGGAAATGACGCTTGCATCCTTAGGTTCATAAAGTGTCATATGGTTTATTCAAATACTGACGACTGCGTTTTGAGGGCCTGGCTAGAGTGCAGTCATCTCCTCTCTCTGAGCAGTCCATTGAGTCCACACCCCAGCCGCCTCCCTCATCAGGCACTCACACTCCAAGCTGCTCTGCACCATACTAGTCACTCCAGGGCCAGGCACCAGACAAGCAGGGACAGCCCCTGTGCCCCGGAACCTGCTGAAATCATTCAAGTCAGCCAGTGCTAAACCTTGCTTGTTCCTTCTCACAGAATCCACAATAAGGTGCTTGCACATGGTTCTGCTTTTTTATGCCTGTGGCTGGCCCCAGTATTTCCCAGCCCTGGCCCGGCTTCTCTGAGTGGCCCTGGAATGGCTTCTCGTTTCTCCCCAGGGATCTGTGAGTCCAGAAAAACTGTAACACTCTTTCCAGTTGCTCTCATGATCGGTGTCTGGCTTCACTCAAGGTAATACAGTTAAAACATGGGGTAAGTGTGTTTAATCGATTTTTCTCACTTTAAATTTTGATTGGGGCTTTCTCGGAAATCCAATGCAGAGGGCACAGGTTCACCCCTGGTGGGGGAACTAAGACCCCACATGCCACATGGCTGAGCCAAAAAAAAATTTTTTTTAATTGATTTTTCTCTCCACAAACGGTTCAGAAAAGACCTTTCTCACTGGGTTCAAGGCAAATTTTAATACCAAAAAAGGGAAGTCCAGAAATCCCGAGGCAGCTGTGCTGCGGGCACCCAGCTGTTCTCTCATCCCTGATGCTAAGAGATCTGCTCAGGCCACTCCGTAGCAGATGGCAGGAAAGAAAGTGCAGGGAAGGACACTGATTGCAAAGCAGGTCTTTGGAACTAGCTTTTGATTGGTCCCCAAACCAGCCTCCAGGGTGGGAACAGGAATTCTGACTGGAAGAGATGGCTCTTCATCACAAAGAACCCAGACTGCTTCTCAGATCCACGACACTCCAGCAAGTCGTTCCAACAAAACTCCCACAGTTCCTTGCCTATCACAAATGCTGCACCATCTGCCCCAAACATCCAACCTTTCGTCTCCACCTTATACATCACAGGCCTCTTTCCGCTCAGGAGCCCTAACTCTCTCCAACATCATCTCCACACTCAGGGGGCAGCAGAAAGCTAAATCCATGTACACATCTAGGCAACCAGGCCGTGAATTCAAAGCCCTCCCCCGATTGCTCCCTTCCTATCTCACTCTGTCCCATTCTCCCCCTTTCTCTTCCGCAGTGGAGTCTCTTCTCCCTCATTGTTGTCCTACCCACTCAAACAAGGGCAGCAGCAGATTCCAGCCAGAGGCAGGGACCCGGAAGAGACACAGACAAAGCACTTGATTCCTCTGGTGGAGAGAAGTGGAGAGATGGTCACTTTTCCTACACTTGTGTCTGCCCTGCTCTGAAGGAGACGTGCAGTCGTGACAAGTCTGTCATGTTTGAGGACTGCTCTAGAAATCCCCTAAGGGACTTCCCTGGTGGTCCAGTGGCTAAGACTCTCAAGGCAGGGAGTCCAGGTTTGATCCTTGGTCAGGGAACGAGATCCCACATGCTGCAACTAAAACCTGTGTATTGTAAATAAACAAATACTTTTAAAACAAGAAATTATCATTAATGCTTGGAGTAATTTCTTTCCCCTAGTCTTGCTTCCAGCTGAATTCTTACTGGGAATGCCAGTGTTCTCTATGGGAAGATACATACATAACACTATTTCTGCTGAGGACCTAGGTTCATTCTGCTTCTTCTTCCACGCCCCCAAATCCAGCTCTGGGCTCCCCACAACCTCACAGCTCCAGACACCCCTCCCTCCCGTGTGTCCCCTACCCCAGTTACCCTTCCCAAAGCAAATCCTAGCCAGTGTTCTGTGCTCTGTCCTCGCTCCTCCCTACCTGTGGGACTGAGATTTATGTTCATTCGTACAACAGAACTAATTTCTAACTTTCAAGATGGTTTCTTTCTTCCCAACATATGATGTGGGAACATTTCCCAGGTTAATTAGTTACCCATTTCACTGCAGGTCCTGGGTTACTAGAAAATACCTGAAATTCTTTCTCCTTCAGCTACTGTGATGAATTCTCAAAGTCCCATCTCAGATCCTCCTTCCCCTGTGCATGAGTATTGCCTCACCCTGCTTATTTAACTTCTATGCAGAGTACATCATGAGAAACACTGCGCTGGAAGAAGCACAAGCTGGAATCAAGACTGCCGGGAGAAATATCAGTAACCTCAGATATGCAGATGACACCACCCTTACGGCAGAAAGTGAAGAGGAACTAAAAAGCCTCTTAATGAAAGTGAAAGAGGAGAGTGAAAAAGTTGGCTTAAAGCTCAACATTCAGAAAACGAAGATCATGGCATCTGGTCCCATCACTTCATGGGAAGTAGATGGGGAAACAGTGGAAACAGTGTCAGACTTTATTTTTGGGGGGGCTCCAAAATCACTGCAGATGGTGACTGCAGCCATGAAATTAAAAGACGCTTATTCCTTGGAAGAAAAGTTAGACCAACCTAGACAGCATATTCAAAAGCAGAAATATTACTTTGCCAACAAAGGTCTGTCTAGTCAAGGCTATGGTTTTTCCAGTGGTCATGTATGGATGTGAGAGTTGGACTGTGAAGAAAGATGAGCGATGAAGAATTGATGCTTTTGAACTGTGGTGTTGGAGAAGACTCTTGAGAGTCCCTTGGACTGCAAGGAGATCAGCCTTGGGTGTTCTTTGGAAGGAATGATGCTAAAGCTGAAACTCCAGTACTTTGGCCATCTCATGTAAAGAGTTGACTCATTGGAAAAGACTCTGATGCTGGGAGGGATTGGGGGCAGGAGGAAGAGGGGACGACAGAGGATGAGATGGCTGGATGGCATCACCAACTTGATGCATATGAGTTTGAGTGAACTCCGGGAGTTTGTGATGGACCAGGGAGGCCTGGCGTGCTGCGATTCATGGGGTCGCAAAGAGTCGGACATGACTGAGTGACTGAACTGAACTAAATTGAACTGATGGCACCAGATGCAATGATCTTCGTTTTTTGAATGTTGAGTTTTAAGCCAACTTTTTCACTCTCCTCTTTCACTTTCATCAAGAGGCTCTTTATTTCTTCTTCACTTTCTGCCATAAGGGTGGTGTCATCTGCATATCTGAGGTTATTGATATTTCTCCTGGCAGTCTTGATTCCAGCTTGTGCTTCATCTAGCTCAGCATTTCACATAATGTACTTTGCATATCAGAGAAGGAAATGGTAACCCACTCCAGTATTCTGGCCTGGAGAATTCCATGGACAGAGGAGCCTGACAGGCTACCGTCCATGGGGTCGCAAAGAGTCAAAGATGACTGAGCGACTTTCACTCATTTGCTCATTCTGCATATAAGTTAAATAAGCAATGTGACAATACACAGACTTGACATAATCCCTGCCCAAATTGGAACCAGTCTGTAGTTCCATGTCTGGTTCTAACTGTTGCTTCTTGACCTGCATACATATTTCTCAGGAGTCAAGTAAGGTGGTCTGGTATTCCTATCTCTTGAAGAATTTTCCACAGTTTATTGTGATCTAAACAGTCAAAGGCTTTGGCACAGTCAATAAAGAAAAAGTAGATGTTTTTCTGGAATTCTCTTGCTTTTTCAATGATCCAACTGATGTTGGCAATTTAATCTCTGGTTCCTCTGCCTTTCCTAAATCCGGCTTGAACATCTGGAAGTTCATGGTTCATGTACTATTGAAGCCTGGCTTGGCGAATTTTGAGCATTACTTTCTAGCATGTGAGATAAGTTCAATTGTGTAGTAGTTTGAACATTCTTTGGCATTGGAATGAAAACTGACCTTTTCCAGTCTTGTGGCTACCTCTGAGTTTTCCAAATTTGCTGGCATATTGAGTGCAGCACTTTCACAGCATCATCTTTCAGGATTTAAAAGAGCTCAACTGGAATTCCATCACCTCCACTAGCTTTGTTCATAGTGATGCTTCCTAAGGCCCCCTTGACTTCACATTCCAGGATGTCTGGCTCTAGGTGAGTGATCACACAGTCATGGTTATCTGGGTCATGAAGATCTTTTTTGTACAGTTCTTCTATATATTCTTGCCCCCTCTTCTTAATATCTTCTGCTTCTGTTAGGTCTATACCATCTGTCCTTTATTGAGCCCAACTTTGCATGCAATGTTCCCTTGGTATCTCTGATTTTCTTGAAGAGATCTCTAGTCTTTCCCATCCTATTGTTTTCCTCTAGTTCTTTGCATTGATCACTGAGGAAGGTTTTCTTATCTCTCCTTGCTGTTCTTTGAAACTCTGGATTCAGATGGGTATATTTTCCTTTAGCTTCTCTCTTTTTTGTAAGGCCTCCTCACACAACCATTTGCATTTTTGCATTTCTTTTTCTTGGGGATGGTCTTAATCACTGCCTCCTGTACAATGTCACCAACCTTCGTCCATAGTTCTTCAGGCATTCTATCAGATCTAATCCCTAGAATCTATTTGTCACTTTCACTGTATAATTGTAAGGGATTTGATTGTAAGGGATTTCAGTCATACCTGAATGGTCTAGTGGTTTTTCCCTACATTCTTCAATTTAAAAGTCTGAATTTGGCAATAAGGAGTTCATGATCTGAGCCACAGTCTGCTCCTGGTCTTGTTGTTGCTGACTGTATAGAGCTTCTCCATCTTTGGCTGCAAAGAATATAACCAGTCTGATTTCAGTATTGACCGTCTGGTGATGTCCATGTGTAGAGTCTTCTCTTGTGTTGTTGGAAGCGGGTGTTTGCTATGACCAGTGCATTCTCTTGGCAAAACTCTGTTAGCCTTTGCTTGCTTCATTTTATACTCCAAGGCCCACCTAATCACTTTGCTGTACATCTGATATTTTGTAAATCAATTATACTTCAAAAAAAACTGGCTTGTTTTCAGGTCTTGGTAAAGAAAGGAACACTTCTGAGAGATGGGGGCAGGGGAGAGCATCACCTTAGCTTGAGGGCTTCATAAACCCACTTACCTCCTTTCCGCCTCTGGAGAGAATTTGTTCTTGGTGAGAAAAGAAGTGGGTATGAGAGGGGTCGGAAACTACTAACCCCACTGGCAGGGGTTTTGTTCTCTCCCTGGGGGGAATGGAAGCTTCATTCAAAGGAACAGGGATGGTGTTGGGAGGAAGGAAAGGGTTTAGCTCCCTCCTTTATCTTTCCACCTAGGAAAGGAACTTAGGTCTTCACTTCAGAGAAAGACGTCTCAGGAGTAACAGAGGGTCTGGAAGCACTGGAGTAAGATCCCTAGGGAGACCCAGGTCTGGAGCAGAAATAAATGTTTAAGTTTTTATGGCCATAGTGGGTGGGAATCGGGAGAGAGTCAGAGGAATTTACTCTTTGCTATTGTCTTTCATGCTTCCGCTTCCAGGGAGCAGCTTCCTTACTGGGTACAAGCTGGGCTGGTGCACTGTAGGTTGGTCCCCTGAATTATGTTTTTTCAATAAGATTTGTAAGGCTTCATTTCACTCTCTGCATTTTTTTTAAAAATGGAAACTTTCCTGAAACTGTTTCGAGTAGAAGTTCTTGAATTAAGATCAATGATTCCACATGTTTGAAGAAAACAGAAAAATCAACAGGGATGATTCTCCTACTTTGATTTTCTGCTCCCAGCCTGGCAGCACCCAGGTGAGCCTCCTTAGAAGCCAGGACCAGTTAACAAACACACTTCCACTCCAGGCCTGTCGCAGAAGTGGAGGTGCAATGCCTTCCTTCTTGGGTTTATCCACAGCACACCTCTGAACTGAATGTTGAGAAATGATAAACAGTCTTCACAAAACAAGTGTGTTTTTTCATAAAAGATAATGCAGGATGATTTCATTTATACAAAGTGTCTAAAGAAGCAAATTTGTAGAGATGAAAAACAGATCAATGTTTGCCCAGGGCAGAGGGTGGGAGGGGCATTACCTGCCAATAGGCATGAAGAAACATTTGGGGCAGTGGGAACATTCTGAAACTGCAATATGGTTATGGTTGCCTCCAATTGCCAACTTACAGTGGGCGAATTTTATGATATGTAAATTATGCCTCAATAAAGCTGTTTTTAAAATAGTGTAGGTAACTGGTTTAAATTAATGTACCGAATATCAGTGGTTAGTTAGTATCCATTATGGTCCTGACTACTTGCAAACCATGTGAGTTGGAGAAAAGTAGTTCACATCCCTCAGCTTCAACTGCCCCATGTGTAACACGAAAGGTGATAATGCATATCTCTTAAACAGAACAGCAATTAAATGGGATAGCTTGCAGAAAGCATTGAGCTCTGCAGCTGGCACAAAGCTACTGCTTTTTCTTTTAACCTTTTATTTTGTATTGTTGCTGTTGTTCAGTTGCTAAGTCACATCCAACTCTGAGACCCCATGGACTGCGGCATGCCAGTCTTTCCTATTCTTCACTATCTCCCAGAGTTTTCTCAAACTCATGTCCATTGAGTCAGTGATGCCATCCAACCATCTCATCCTCTGTCACCCCTTTCTGCCCCTGCCCTCAATCTTTCCTAGCATCATGGTCTTTTTTTCATATTGGACTTTCACTTTTCACTTTCATGCGTTGGAGAAGGAAATGGCAACCCACTCCAGTGTTCTTGCCTGGAGAATCCCAGGGACAGCAGAGCCTGGTGGGCTGCCGTCTATGGGGTCACACAGAGTCGAACATGACTGAAGTGACTTAGCAGCAGCAGCATAGCTGATTAACAATGTTGTGATAGTTTCAGGTGAACAGCAAAAGATCTCAGCCATACATATACATGTGTCCAATCTCCCCTAAACTCCTCTCCCATCTAGACTGCCACATAACACTGAGCGTAATTCCATGTGGTATAGAGTAGGTCCTTGTTGGTTATCCATTTTAAATATAAAAGCCACTGCTTCTTGAATATTATATTTTATCCATAACTAGAAAGGTAGGGAATGCCCTACAGGTAAGTGTGATTATTAATCTCTTCTTGACTTGGGAGGGATGTTCATTCTGGACATTTTAATGAGAATGATCTAGAGAGATCTACCATAGCATTGTCTCCAGTCTCTTAGGCCCACCAATGCCTCTGTGTCCAACAGTTTCACAGTTCCACCCTTCCTTTCCAGGAGTACCTGGACATTCTTTCACTTCGTCCTGGATCAAGTTGTTAAGGGGACAGGAATGAGATTTGTGGCCAGGCACACAGAGAGAGCAGATGCTCTAGGCTCCTTGGTGACTGTCCCAAGCTGACTGCCCTACCAGATGCTCTACCAGATTGAGGCAACAAGATGTGCACAGAGTCCTTATCTCCTGAGAGATGCCTCAGTGAGCCCAGGAAAGTCATATCTGATTTGACTGCTGGGATCAAAATAGGATAACTAGAGTTTGCCTCTAGAAAGAGGCAGTGCAGGAGGAAGGTGGGTGGTCTCAAGACCAGTTGGGTGGGCTTGTTCTCTCCTTGTGTGTGGAGGATACTGTTTCCTAAAGTTCTTAGGGACAATGGTGGACAGAATGAAGTAGCAGACATTCTTGGACAAAAGAGGCATATAGTTGCATCGCGCACACCTTCACGTTTCTCATTCCCACTCTGTAGCTAGAGTGGAGTAACAGGAAGGCATGGTGCTGGGAGATGAGTTCGGGGCAGTGGTCAGGGCCCAGACCGGTTGGCCTCGCTGGCCACAGGAAACATGAATTTCATTTGCGGTATGATGGGAAGCCATTTGGAGGAGTGCTTTGGGGGCAGGGGAGACAAGTGATGTGATGTATCGAAGCTCATTCTGGCTATGGAGAGAACAGACTTCTAGGTGCCGGAATATTCTCACTGAACTACTAGTACAGATTCCACAATAGAGTGGACAGCCCCTTCTACCAAGAAACCCTAGTGACTCTATCTGAGTGGGGAAGAAATAAGGACCATGGGTCTCACATTGCTGGGATAATGAGATCCCCTCCTGCTTTTTCGTCCCAGTGGGTCTTCCATTTCCTGTTTAGGTTTCTCTAATGTGTCTCTCACCCTCTCTCCAGCCTCAAGAATAAATGGGTTTGTTTGTTTGTAAAGATTTACCTTTAGAAACAATATAATCCCCATTAATTCTCTGGCATTGAGTCTTGAAGACATTGAAGAAAACTTTTATTATGATTTGGAGTCAATTTACCATATAAAATGTTTTAACATGGAAAGAATTAATTTCTTCCCCATGTGCCATGCATGCTAAATCTTTCCTTTTTTTTTTTTTTTTTTTTAAACATCTCGACAGCTCTAACCAGATCTCCATTGCTGGACTAAAAGAAGGCCTTGGATAAGATTTTCTGTGGATGTGTGCTAAGTCACTTCTGTCGTGTCTGATTCTTTGCAGCCCCATGGACTGTAGCCACCAGGTTCCTCTGTCTATGGGATTCTCCAGGCAAGAATATTGGAGTGGGTAGCCATTTCCTTTCCAGGGGATCTTTCTGACCCAGGACTTGAAACTGATAAGTGGATTCTTTATCATTAGTACCCCTGAGAAGCCCAGGGCTTTCTAGCCAGATGCATTTGTCCATAAAATAACCCAGAGAAAGGTGCCTGTTAGTTTGCTAGGGCAGCCATAACAAAATACCACAAACTGTGTGGCTTTAACAACAGAAATTTCTTTGTTCACAGTTCTAGAGGCTGGAAGTCCAAGATCAAGTTGCCAGCTTGCTTGGGTTCTGGTAAGACCTGTCTGCTTCACTTGCAGATGGCCGCCTCTCGCCATGTCCTCACATGGCTTTTTTTCCTACGTACAAGCATAGAGAGGGAGCTCTGGTATCTCACCTGGGGACTCTATGTCTGTGGCCTGCAATTTTCAACCGTATTTTCATTTAACCCAAGGTCACATGCGTCACACTTGAGAAGTCCTCGTGTTGTCCATGCCACCTCCGTGAGGGTCTCAAACTCAGTGTTCCCAAGGGAGCAGGTGACATACATGTCAACAGAAATGAGTTGTATAAGCCAAAAAACATTCAAATGAATTTAACATTTTCAAATGGTAAAAAATTTTGAACATCCTTTTAGCCAAACAAAACACATTTAAAGTGCTAATGTGGACTGTAGGCCACTAATTGGTAACCTCTGATGAGCATAATGGATGTGAAGCTTTTTTCCAACTGTAGGCTGTTGGAACAGAATTCAAGCAAACCCTTCTTCCTGAAGGTAGCTCTCCTGAGACCCTCAACCCTCAAATTCCTGCTGGAGCTGGAGGCAGAAATGTACTGGGTCTGCAAAGCAGTTAAGAGATATTAAGATAACACCACCACTGTTGATGTTTAGTTGCTAAGTCGTGTCTGACTCCTTTGCGACTCCATAGACTGTAGCGTCCTGAAGACCCAAGAGACTCCAGCACAAAAGCTTTTATTGCCTGGCTAGAGTTAGGGCTTGAGATGAAAAACTGGTCTGAAGTCCCTTCCTGTGTATCTTCCTCAAAAAAAGCAGACTTCTTTATGTTCTGGGGATTTATCTCTGTCTTTAAAATATTAAATTCCCCCAGTGCCTCCCTAGCATTTCCATTTTTCACTGTGGCCACATATTGAGACACAGAGTAAACTAGTTAATGAAAAGGTAAAATCAGGAAAAACTCCCCTAGTTTTAGGGTTTCATAATAAACAGAACCAGATACTTTATCACATTATATTTGACCAGTGGTACAGAGCACAGTTCTGAGTACTACTTTCCTTGTCATGAATTGATGCTTGTGCTTCTGGTTCTAGAGCAGGAGTGGAATCGTGGACCCCTATTGGATGACCCAGCTGGGGAGACGGTTGATCAAACAGCAGCAAGTGTGAAATCACAAGGCAACATGTGTACAAAAGGGAAGAAATATGAGAAATATGGGAGGATGGTTCTTAGCAGACTGAAAGTTTAAGAACAACCTCCCCAAGAGAGCAACCAGAGCAGAGAAGGCACAGGTGACGGGCATCCACCGGGAGAAAGCAGGAGCACACAGCTTGCGGGAAAGTGCTGAGACAGGAGGCAGGCCAGAGGGTGACCTAAGTGGCTGGACTGAAGGGAGATGGGAGGGAATGGTTCTTGGGTGGTGGGAGTAGTGTGGGCTTGAGAACCCAGAGCTGCACCGAACACAGGAAGAAAACCCCAGCAGGGACAACAGTGGCGAGGAAGGGGGACTATGCTCACCTCATGCTGTGAATGATGACCGTGGCTGTGGCATGTTCAGATAGCAGAGGGTCCGAGTAGGTGCAGGGCAACCGGATCGACAAGCACTGAGGTAAGTCAGGAGCGCTTGGCAGTAACTCGGAATAGGGTGGGGCAGTGAAGCTGGAGGCGGGGAGGCGGGGGCAGATGTGAGAGCTATGGGGTGGGTGAGCGGTTGGATGTGAGGGGCAGGCAGGAGGGGGGAGCTCAAGTAACTCTCCGTTTTCTCACCTAAGTGAGGAGATACTTTGAAGGTACATTCCTGGATACAAGAGACATTGAAGAGAAATGAACTTGGGCGGTAAAAGCATGAGTCAGTCTTGGACAAGTTGACTGGGAAGTGGCTTTGCATCCCCAGTGACCCCTTGTTGCCCAATTCACAGGTCCCGTTGGTCATGCTTGTGACAGTAATGGAAGGAGGTTCTCTCCTAGGTGTGGAGGGGCAAACTGGAGCCTCTTGGGAAGCTCTCTCCCTCAACCCCTCACACACTCTGGAGCCTCCTCAAGGACTCCACTGAAGACTCATTTCTCATTCTCAATTTTTCTATTCTGAGGGGAAAACAGAAATCCTTCACAAGGGTATTATGTTCTGTCTGCTCTTCCCTTTCCTGCCCTGGGGAATGGCCGCTCAAGGTAAACTTGGAGAATCAGATGAAGCAGGAGACACGGGAGAAAGCCAGGCCTCTGGGAACATCACTGGAGAATGGGGATAGGCCTGGTGGTGGAGGGTCTTTCAGACCCTCCAGCATGACCGGCTTCCTCTCCCTTACAGCCTCTTACACGCAGTCCCCTCCTCTGAAACACTCTCCCCTTCCTCCTCTCCTACATCCCTTTTGTCCAGAAGAGGCCCTAATCATATTTCATTCACTCTGCACTCAGACATCCTCTTTTTCAGGAGGCTTTTCCTAATGTCCATGGTTCAGTGTCTGTGGCCAAGACTGCTAATCATATCACCCAGTATCCATTCTCTTCTTTCTTGGTCCCAGAACCCCTAATTTTTAAGTATAGGGTGCTTGGGATAAAGACTATTTCCCAGCATCTTTTTGCAGCTAGATGTGGCCACCTGGCTAAGTTCTGGCCATGGACATGAAGGTGGGAATGTTTGCAATTTCCCAAATGTGATCTTATAGAAAGGGAATATGCCTTTCTTCTCCTCCTTCCATTTGATGGAGGGTATGATGGTTGATTCTATAGCCACCAAACTGTACCATGAAAACAAGTAAGCCAGGCTTACTTATCCAAACGCAATGCTGAGAACCACTTCAAAGGCAGCTTTCCAGTCTTGAGTTCACAGCCTCTAAGTGAGGTAGTGATTAAGACTAGGTCCATTTCTCCTCCAGTGCAATTTCTCACTCATAATATCTGTCTGCAACGCGGGAGACATAAGGGGTGTGGGCTTGATCCCTGGGTCAGGAAGATCCCCTGGAGGAGGGCATGGCAACCCACTCCAGTATTCTTGCCTGGAGAATCTCACGGACAGAGAAGCCTGGTGGGCAACGGTCCATGGGGGTCACAAAGAGTCAGACACGACTGAAGCAATTGAGCACACACAATACCCCACCAATAAACCCACAGACCCCAAGGTGAAAAGTACACACACAAACATCTTTATAACTGACATCTACTCTACATGTCCTGATATAGTATTTGGCAGATCAAAAATAATTTTTACAACTCTGATGGTTTGGCATTTGGAATATCGAAAGCAATCTGGAAAATCCTGATAGTGTTTGTGTCTCCATCACTAGCTTCAGAAACAGATTGTCAGGATGGTTTTCAGTAAAATCAGAGGAGTGAGTGTCTCCAGCTAGATCAGCTCATCAGCAGCAGCGTTAATGAGCGTTTGGTGACACACTCTTCCTTAGACTCTAGCAATAAGTCTATGCTGAAAATTCAGCTTTTTCCTGCAGAGCCTTTCAGTGGTCAAATACAATGTAATGGTGTTTCACACCCTAACACCAAGGGTTTCTGCTTTAATTGGCTCACTTGCTATTGAAGAAGGCTTCAAAGCATAAGCAAAAGTAGTAATGGCCAAGACCTAGATAGAAGAACTAAACCTGGAGACTATCTTAGAAATCTGAAAAATAATTGCACATTATCAACAGAATAATGCCCAAATGTCTAGACAAATCTGATAATCTTAAGGGTTGAGGTCCTAATTATGCTGTATTTTGGGGCTTTCTTGAGCCAGCAGAAGCTTCAATAATAACTCTTACCAGAGGACAAATGTTTATTAGCTTAAATGACTAGTTAATTCACCATGTAATAGTCCATCTGATTCTCCTTTTCCAGCTCCAAAACCACAGTCACATGCCACGGCTTGGAACAAGCTTCTCTTGTTTACAGCTCTGGCCAAAGGACTCACTAGTAGCCTCACTCCCCAGAGTATGGCCACGAGACTTTTGCAAGTTTAGCCTCGAGCCCAAGGGTCAGAGAGTCCAACTTGGCAATATCTACTGATATACAGTCATCAGAAAATTCACGTTAAAAAAAAAAAAAAAAAAGGAAAGGCAAAATAATAATGCTGCAGGAACTCAAATAAAATGACTTCTCTCCCTTACATTACATGAAATCTTCTTTTCCCCAGCAACGGATTGCGCTCGTGTTACGCTGGTTAACAACCTTCTGCCTACCTGGCTCCAGGGATCACCCGGTAACCATTGCGACAGGGCCCTCCTTTTCCCATAGCTGATAAGGAGAAAGCGGGAGGGTAGTTTTGTGCTCATTCCTCCATTTCTGTCTCCAACCTTGAATTTGCAGTGAGGCAGTGGTGCAGGCGCACCACAGACAGGATCTATGGCTTCAGCACCACTGGACAGAAACTAGATTTACGATAGTGGTACAAAGGCCAGACTTGTCTATTTGACTGGCTAGAAGTCTCTCTTAGACTATGCTCAGCAAGAATCAAGTGTTTCCTGGAGGTAAGACTGAGATAGTTTTGGCTAAAGCTGTTTTTCTGTCAGCTTTAGCTGTTTTTCTGACATGTAAAGCTGTTTTACATGTCAGCTCCTGGGAGTAATTTGCATGAAACTTGTAAGAAGTGCATTTTCAAGCCCTGAAAACACAGTATTTGCCAGATTTAAGGTAGGGACTTTGGTCAACCAGACATCTGCCTGCTAAGGCTTTCCCATGCATCACCTTCTAAGAACCAACAAGCCAATTCCAAGGTTAACATTTCAGAAGGAGCTGGGTCTACGCAGGCACTCAGCAACCTATGCTAGGGGGACTGGGAATGGGATGTCAGGACCCACGGGGTGGAGAGTAAGACTGAAGGCAGCCTTGGCTAACCGGAGAGTCAGTGTTCTGGAGTCAGCAGACCGAGGGTGAGTGAGTTTCTTCATCTTTAAAATGGAGTTATTGAGAGCACCAATCAGATACAGTGAGTGTGATAGCTGAATGAGTTCATGAACACAGCTCGATCTGCATATTGGCTGGCACACAGTATATTCTTGACAAATGTTAATTGTCTTCCTCAGCACCATCTTTATCCTCATGGTCATCACCATCATCTTGGCTTTTCTACTTATTATGCATGTGACCTGGAACACATTTCTTAACATCTCTAAGTTTCATATTCTTCATCTTTACATTGAAGCTAAAAAATATTTATCTTCAAGGATATAGTGAGGGTGAAACTAGATGATGATGCACATAAAGCATCTAACACAATGTTTGGCGCATAGTAGGTGTTCATAGCGTGGGTATCATTCCCTAACTGGCTGCAAGACTTTTTAATATTATTATTATTATTTTAAATATTATTTATTTATTTATGTGGCTGCACTGGGTCTTAATTTCTGCACTCTGGATTTTCAATCTCCGTTGTAGCATGCGGGATCTTTAGTTGCAACACTGCAACGCTTAGTTGTAGCAAGTGGGATCTAGCTCTCTGAGCAGGGATTGAATCAGGGTCCCCTGCATTGGGAGCTCAGAGTCTTAGCCACTGGACCAACAGGGAAGTCTCAAAACACTTCCTTTTTTCTTGCCATGCCTCTCGCAGCTTGTGGGAACTTAGTTTCCTGACCATGGGTCGAACCTGGAACCTGGGCAATGAAAGTGCTGAGTCCTAACCACCAGACCACCAGGGAACTCCCAAGGTATTTCCTTTTTTGATTGGTAGTAAAGAACAGGGATTCTGACCCAGATGTGTACGACCACAAAGAAGACACCAAAGTCTGCCCAATGGGAAAATTCTACTGGAAGAAACATTCTTGTTTTCAGCGGGAGTCTTTCTTTATATTATCTCTATGGCACAATGTGACGTCTCTCTAAGGCTTCAGACATCCTTGAGTGTTCTGTCTCACACACTATGGAGATTTTGTTTTTGAAGAAATCAACGAAGATTGAAGATCTGAGGACTCATGGATATAAGGTTGCCAGGTTTAGCAGATTTTTTTTTCTTTAAGTATCCTTGGGACTTGGATACAGTCCAGTGGTTAAGACTTCACCTTGCAATGTAGGGAATGTGAGTTCAATCCCTTGTCAGGGAGCTAAGATCTCACATGCCTTGCAGACAAAAAGGCAAAACACAAAACAGAAGTAATAGTGTAGCAAATTCAATAAAGACTTTAAAAATGTTTTTTAAAAAGTGTTTTCTATTTTATCTGGCAGTCCTACATGGATGTCAATTTATCTTCTTGTAAAATCCAACCTAGGGGTTGACATATATTTTGTGACTTTCTGTGATGTCACAAAATTCATATTCCAAATCATTTCAGAGAGACTAAGATTCTATAGAACTTACATTTGATTTCTCAGAGTTCGTGACTATCAGGGGGCTCATTTACCATAAATCATGTTAGGCATGGCTGGTAAAGACCTTGATGCTAGGAAAGATTGAAGGCAAAAGGAGAAGAGGGTGGCAGAGGATGAGATGGTTAGGTAGCATCACCAACTCAATGGACATGAGTTTGAGCAAATTCCAGGAGATAGTGAAGGACAAGGAAGCCTGGCATGATGCAGTCCATTGGGTTGCAAAGAGCTGGACGTGACTTAGCGACTGAACAACAAAATGTTGGGCATACGTAGAGGCAAAATGGACCCTGGAGGTTATACTCCAGTACAAAGGTCCTGAGATAATTTCCTCAAGATTTCTCTTCATTATTATTTCTTGTTATTATCAATAGAGAGCTGCACATCCTCACTTCCCCTCCCAGACCCTGCAATGTGCTTTCTCTCGCTCAAGGGAAACACTGCAGGCTCTCTACAGTGTAAGGAATGGCGTGAACTGTGACTTTCTAATGATGACATTATGAGAACCCAATGCAAACCTAGCCTTCTGGGCTCCATTTTGGCCAACCCATAATATTTAGGGGTTACATCACTTCTCTTTCCAAACTCCCAATGGCATTTCCCAGTAACTTGACTCTTGAAAATGTAGATGGTACAGAAACTACCAAATTAATGATATTCAGCTCAAAATCAGGATAGTATACTGACTTCCAAGTGTTTTTGGTGGAGATGACAGGAACAGGCTTCAGAGAAGGGTAAATATTATGGACTTTCCATCTCACCAACTGCTGTACCCTAAAGCATTGTCTTCTGCAGAGTAGGTCTTGATGTAATGCCTTAGTGTTTATGAATACCTCTCTAGAATTTTTGTGTCCAGTCCTTATACCATTCCTGGCTGGGATCACATGACTGGCCTTCAGAGTAGAATCTTTCAGAGCCCAGTAGCTAAAATGACAGTTTGCTAATCCTCATTTTCGGAATAGCATGTGGGAACCCCAGAATTCTCTGCCCAAATGTCCCTAAGATAGCTTCTAGGCTCAGAGCAGGCCTTTTCCAGGTCAGTCAGTCCTTCCAATGGTGACCCCAAGCCCAGTACGTACACCACAGGCTTAGGGAATTTTAGCAAAGAGTAAGCATGGAGGGCAGTGAAGGAAACTGGGTACGTGGGTTGAGGAGTCCATATGAGTATGCAAGGGATCCCTGCTGATGTGAGGAGGGCTGGAGCTGAGAGGGGAAGAGAAAGGGAAGCAGGATGAGGACTGAAGCAAGGCCCTGCTGTCTCTATGCTGCCATGTTCTGGCAACAAACTCTGAGGAGTCCAAGAATTCTAAATTCAAATCTGGACTTCCAGGTTGTCCCGAGGTATTTTTGTCAAGGTAGGAGGACAGAACATGTTTTATTTGTTAGCTTGCTTTCTCATATTTAGACATATGTTTTGTGAGCCTCCGTTTGTGCTCCTGTCTTGGGGCCTACCACACCCCTATCCCCTACTAGAAAAGCCTTCACAGCCCACACAGCTCAGTGGCCCAGCTGAGCCCACATGCTGAATGGCCTTGCATCTGTCTTACTTTTCAGACTGCCCTATTTTAGCTCCTAAGAGTGGTTGGATCATACAGGCCTTTGAGTTAAGGATTCATCCTTATGGCCACATGTTTGTGTGTTTTCTCAGTTCTATCAGTTTATTACCAACCCATCTCCCTCCACGCTCATTCATGCACGCTCAGTCATGTAACCCCACAGACTGCAGCCCGCCATGCTCCTCTGTCCAGGGACTTTCCAGGCAAGAATACTGGAGTGGTTGCCATTTCCTTCTCCTGGCCACATGTTTTGTACAAACCCTGTATTAATTTCCATGTCTGTGTCACTCAGGACATTAACAGTATAAGGTTTATCTGTCTTCCAGGGACTATTATACTAATTCAATTGAACTAGGAGCCTTGGAAGGGGCTTCCCAGGTGGTGCAGTGGTAAAGAATGAGCCTGCCAATGCAGGAAACAAAAGAGATGGAGGTTCAACCCCTAAGTCGGAAGGATCCCTTGGAATAGGAAATGGCAACCCAGTCCAGGCCAGAGGAGCCTGGCGGCCTGCAGTCCGTGGGACTGCAAAGAGTTGGACACGGCTGAGCACACACGCACGCAGAAGCCTTAGAGGCACGCCTGAAAAGGATGAGGCAATTCATATCTGGCTGACAACCTGACTTTCTTTTTACTGGGCAGTGTGTGCTGGCCGAAGAAGAAAACAATGTCTGGCACAACAGGCCCCAGGAGGCAATTTGAGGGGGAAAGGGGATGAAGCCACTGCTGGGAGAAAGACTTTTGTGTTTTGGCCATGCCAAATCTTTCAGAGCCCAGACCAGGGATCAAACCTGAGCCCCATGAAGTGGAAGCACAGAATCTTAACCATCCTCCTCAAGAAAGAGATTCTGAAGAAAAATTAGAAGTACACACTAATTTTATTTTTAGGGAAATGTTCTATACGTTCTGAGGAACTTGCTGAACTTTTCTAAGAAAAGTCAGTGAACTCTCCCCACTATTCAAGACAGCTTATGGATTTGGATTTGTTGTTTTGGAGAAGGGTGACTGAAGGATGGAACCTGGTGCTGAGTATAGTGCGAAGATGATCTTGGAGTGACAACAGAAGCTGCAAAGGGCCCATTCGGGTAACTAAGTGAAAGGAATATTGACCATTTGTTTCTCTTTCCCCAGAGCTGATTGTGTGAAGGCTTTAAAGGACCTATGTGATGACCACATAGCTGAGACTGAACCCAGCGGCAGTGGCCACAGGCTTACTCCGGGCTTCCTGGAAGATGAACTAAGAGCGGGATGAGAGTGTGCTTGGCCCTGGTCCACCACACTCTCTGCTTTTAAATATGTGCTTTGGTTGTTTTCTGTTTTCCCTATAAAAGTAGTTTAGGTTCATTACAAAATTGGGAAATAAAGAAAAAGTTAAAGGAAAATAAAAATCATCCATGGTTCTGCCATCTGAATCCCATCAATATAAACATTTATTATACTTCCTTCAAGGCTTTTTTTTTTTGTTCTTTGTAAAGATGGTGTGTGTGTGAGAGAGAGAGGAAGAGTGACTGATTTTAACATAATTGGATTCAGTTCCCTAAAGCACTGGTTTCAAGGCAACTGGATTAACGTGATTAATGTAAGTACTAAAATGAGTCATTTTAGGATTACTGAGCAACTTCATGAGGTTTGGTGAAAACAAAGTTGATTTTCCTTTATCTTGTCATCAAGAATCACCTAGTCTAATCTTCAGCTGCTTTTTCATGGTCCAAGTTCAGTAAAACATGAACATGGATACACATCAAGAGATATAAAGGTGAGAAATACAACTAAGGCATGCATGAGCTATTATGACTTTAACACTTAGTAAATTATTACACAAACCCAAGTCCCTTAGTCACAAGAGACCTATCTATGATTAAGGTTAAAGAGGTTAAAAATCAGGTTTAATCATTTGAATTTTCTGCTAAGTCTTGCCACAAAATGGATCAGGATTAGATTTTTGTGACATAGTAGCTTCATATTTTCTTGGTGGCTTTTCTCCAAGATGAGCAGTAGATGAGATCTGGCAAACCTGAGAATGGAATATCAGTAGTATATGAGAAGTTGCATTTTATATCAAGCACAAACTGGGAAATCAAGTTCATTTTGCCATAGTTTCTAAGAGACAAAAATGGACTCTCAGCTCATTATTTTCTCAGAGAGTTTGAGAAAATGTCCTGGGGAGAAACACTGCCAGTCAATGCTATTAGCTTTCATACCCCTAGGCTTTTGCTTGTGTGTGTGTGTGTGTGTGCGCACGCGTGTGTGTGCGTGCGCGTGTGTGTGTGGGTGCACGTGTGTGTTCTCAGTCATGTCCAACTCTTTGCGACCCCATGGACTGTAGCCTGCCAGGCTCCTCTGTCCGTGGGATTTTCCAGGCAAGAACACTGGATTGGGCTGTCATCTCTTTCTCCAAGAGATTTCCTGGTCCAGGGATCAAACCCGAGTCTCTTGCATCTCCTGCACTGGCAGGCAGCTTCTTACCACTGTGCCGCATCCTGAAACCTGGAAGGTCTGTGCTAATGCACCATCTTTCTAAATCAACATTGAAGGCTAGCCAGCTCCAATGCCAACACTCCAAGAAGCCCTTCTATATTTTCAAAATCGTTGTTTCTATGACCCCTATTTAGCCTTTGTATTATTCTGCCATATGGAACAACGTATTTTGCTTGATGATATTTTAAAACATTTCTGAGTAATATGTTTACAGAGGTTCAAAAAACAAACCACATAGGCCATCACTTAAAAAGTCTACCAATAATAACTTCAGAGAGGGTGAGGAGACAAGGGAACCCTCTTACGCTGTTGCTGGGGAATGTAAATTGGTGCAGCCATTATGAAAACCAGTATGGAAATTCCTCAGAAAAACTAAGAATAGAGTTGCCGTATGATCCAGCAGTCCCACTCCTGGCCATATACCCAGACAAAACTATAGTTTGACAAGATATATACATCCCAATGTTTATAGCAGCACTATTTACAATAGCCAAAACGTGGAAACATTGAGAGTTTGGGTTTAGCAGATGCAAACTAGTACATATAGGACAGATAAACAACAAGGTCCTACTGTATAGCATATGGAACTATATTCAGTATCCTGTGATAAACCATAATGAAAAACTATGAAAGAGATTATATATGTATAACTGAGTGACTCGGCTGTATGGCAGAACTTAACACGGCACTGTAAATCTACTATGCTTCAATAAAATTAAATAAAAACAAAATGCACCCCTCCCCCAAACAAACAAAAAACCAAAACTCAAGTAATATGAAACATATTCAGCATACAGTCTTTTCCCTGCCCCTGTTCCCATATCTCACAAACACGTCTGTAAGTTTCTCGTGTCTATTCCACATTTTCTTCATGTGAATCACATTTTCTTCATGCAAACATAAACACAAACCTATTATTTCCCCATCCCTGTTTTCTTACACAAGAGGTAGCTTGATAGACATCCGATTCTTGATATATTAATACATTCTATTCTTAGATATACATAGATTCTTTAGATATACATACTATTCTGTACTTTGCTGTTTTCATTTTAACTTTTCAGTGCATCTTGGAAATTGTTTCATATCAATTCAGAAAGAAATTCCTCTTTCGATTTTAAAAGCCTTTAATTTCTCTTTATTTATTTATTTATGTCTGTGCTGTGCTGTGCTTAGTCACTCAGTCGTGTCTGAATCTTTGGGACCCTGGGGACTGTAGCCCACCAGCCTTCTCTGTCCATGGGGATTCTCCAGGCAAGAATATTGGAGTGGGTTTCCATGCCCTCCTGCAGGGGATTTTGCCATTCCCTCCTGCAGAGCATCTTCCCAACCCAGGGATCAAACCCAAGTCTCTCATGTCATGGGCAGATTCTTTACTGTCTGAGCCACCAGGGAAGCCAAAAATACTGGAGTGGGTAGCCTATCCCTTCTCCAGGGGATCTTCCCAACCCAGGAATCAACTCAGAGTCTCCTGCATTGCGGGTGGATTCTTTACCAGCTAAGCTACCAGGGAAACCTTATTTTTGTTTGCACTGGGTCTTTGTTGTTGCAATGGCTTTCTCTAGTTTCGATGCCCAGGCTTTTCATTGTGGTGGCTTCTCTTGTTGTGGAACATGGGCTCTAGAATACTTGGGTTCAGTAGTTGTGGTGAATAGGCTCAGTCACCTAGAGGCATGTGGGATCTTCCTGAACCAGGGATCAAGCCCATGTGCCCTGCATTACAAGGTGGATTCTTAACAAATGGGTCATCAGGGAAGTCCTTTAAAGGCTTTTAAAATTTTAAAAATTCTATTATATATTATATGTCTCCTAATATATTTCACCAGTTCCATGAATGATGGACAATTTGGGTTGTTTCCAATCTTTTGCTATACCAATGATGCTTTGAAGACATATGTTAATTTGCATTGTGTATGTACATCTTTGGATAAATTTCCCAAAGCAGAATGGCTAGGTCAAAGATCGTACAGTTTTGTAATGTTGCTAGATAGTGCCAAATTGCTCTCCATAGGGTTTCTACCTATTTATACTCTCATCAAAAAAATAGAAGAAACCTGTTTTTCCACAGCCTTGCCAACAGAGAGACAAGGAAGGAGAGAAGGTTTAGAAAAGAATGGTTTGGTATCAAAAAGAAGAAGACAATTAGATGAAGACTGCAAAGGCACAGACAATGTCAGACCTGACCTCTCCCCTGAGGTTCAGCCAGTCTCTCCCAGAGATACTTGGCGATCTCTCCCAGAGACACCTGGCGATCTCCCCCAGAGATTGCTGTTAAGTCCAGCTGAGCATGTCTAACTTGGAATTCACTAAAACTGAAGCCTCTTTTCTCCCAATGGACTCACCATTTTCTCATATTTAAAACTTTGTAGGCGGAGAAGGCGATGGCACCCCACTCCAGTACTCTTGTCTGGAGAGTCCCATGGATGGAGGAGCCTGGTGGGCTGCAGTCCATGGGGTCACTAAGAGTCGGACACGACTGAGCGACTTCCCTTTCACTTTTCACTTTCATGCATTGGAGAAGGAAATGGCAACCCACTCCAGTGTTCTTGCCTGGAGAATCCCAGGGATGGGGGAGCCTGGTGGGCTGCCATCTATGGGGTCGCACAGAGTCGGACACGACTGAAGTGACTTAGCAGCAGCAGCAGGAGGAAAGGGTATGGGTGACTAGACTTTCACTTTTTCCTTTACAAATTCTGAATTCATATGCTTTATTTAATAATGTGAAGCATGTATTTTTTTTGTAATTTAAAACCAGTGATAACGTACTGTGAACAAAATTGTGAGTCTAGTTATCTTTTAGTCTTTATTAATTTATTCAACCACTTTTTATTCTGTCAGCTGTTTTTTCCCCCCCTTTTCTCTTCCTGCCAGGTGCTTATGGTTTTAACTAGCTTTATAGGGCAACTGGCTTCCCAGGTAGCACTAGTGGTAAAGAAACTGCCTGCCAATGCAGGAGACATAAGAGACCCAGATTTGATCCCTAGGTCAGGAAGATCCCCTGGAGAAGCACATGGCAACGCACTCCAGTATTCTTGCCTGGAGAAGCCCATGGACAGAGGAGCCTTGGTGGGCTACAGTCCAAGTGGTGTTGGAAGAGTCAGATAAGACTGAAGTGATTTAGCAAGCATGCATAAAGACATTAATCAAAAAAACACATTATTTCTACTTTATAAATTATTTCTAAGTATCCTCTTCCCTGGCACCACTTTCATACCCACTCCCCGTTTTTAAACTGAAAAGAAATTAAGAAAAAATATCTCTTAATGATATGTTAAAATAATAGTTATTAGAACTGGGATACTATTTTAGGGCAAATGTATCAAGTTAGATTTTATAAAAGCTGCATGATATTTTAATGTGCTATAATACGCTGTGGACTGTAGCCTGCCAAGCTCCTCTGTCCATGCGGATTCTCCAGGAGTGGGTTGCCATGCCCTCCTCCAGAGGATCTTCCCCAAGCAGGAATTAAACTCATGTCTCTTATGTCTCCTACTTTGGCAAGGGGGTTCTTTACCAGTAGCGCCACCTGGGAAGCTGATAATATATATCTATACTTTTCAATCCACTGAGGTCCTTTAGGTAACAAAGGTGTACATTTATATCCATTCTATACCATTTGAAGCAAAATTGTACTATCTTAAATTATAGAAACTTACAACTGTCACATTCTTGGTCAAATGTATAATTCATTTGTTATCAATGCCTTATTAAAACATCCTTAGATGGAAAACTATCATCAGTTTTTATCATGTCTGGTTCTATTTTGGGATTTCCAAAGACTTAATATAGTAAAAGGGAAAGTCCATTTCCTAGTGCCTTTGATCTTTGTACGTTCACTTTTGTACAGATAAGGACACCATACATTAATGTAGCTGACCCATGTTTCCTATATGGCACCAGGTGATAAGACAGGTAACAAAGGAACATGTTGATGGATCTCACGTGAATGCTTCCTGCTAGCTCAGCTCACAGCAGGTTCCCTCTGTACCAACGTCTTTCTCAGCCTTGTAGCCTTTATTCAACTGTGTTCCTACCAAGCTGCATTTAGCTTTGTTGCTTTACCAAAGTGTGTGAAATACGAGGAAAATACAAATGCAAGCAGCAGCCAGCGGAAGTGCAGTTCTCATAAACTTAAAACAATCGAGATACAGAAGGAAATCAGGTGGTGGATCTTTAGCCTCAGTAATGAGGACTCATGCTGAGAACTCCATGTGCCTCAGTCACTATTCTAATCACTTCACATGACTTAATTCATTGATTCTCACAATATGTGAGATACAAATGATGGCGGCATTATCATTCCCTCTGTGTTTTTTGGTTTTTTGGCCATATGGCATGTAGGATCTTGTTTTCCCGACCAGGAATGGAACCTGGGGCCCCCGCAGTGGAAGCGCAGAGTCTTAACCACTGGACCACCAGGGATGTCCCACATTCCCTCTGTTTTTACAGACAGGAAAATCTATCCACTATCCATAGGGAAGTAAACAGCCTGACCCAAATTGGAAAGCTGCCTTCCAGACTTTTGATAGTCAGCTCCACTCAGCTGGGATGTGCTATGCTTGTGTCTGACTATTTGTGACGACATGGTCCGTAGCCCACTATGGGGATTCTCCAGGCTAGATGTACTGAAGTGGGTTGTCATTCTCTCCTCCAGGGGATCTTTCCAACACAGGGATTGAACCCAGGTCTCCCGCATTGCAGCGGATTCCTTACCAGCTGAGCCACCAGGGAAGCCCAGGAATACTGGCGTGGATAGCCTATTCCTTCTCCATGGGATTGTCCAGGAATCGAACCAGGATCTCCTGCATTGCAGGTGGATTCTTTACCAGCTGAGCTACCAGGGAAGCTGGGATAGAGAAGTTTAAATTTGAAGAACATTCACTAAATTTTGGAATTACAGCTATAAGAGACAAGACACAATTAGGAATTTTAGAGTATATTTTAGCTCTCTGGAAATGGAACGCTCTCCTTGAAAAACACAAACCTGTTTTTGAATTTGATACATCTAACATGGGTGTGTATTTTCTGGAGCATGTTGTGTACTGAAGTAGGAAGCCCTTGTGGTGGTGTGTATGTTTTTGATGCAGGTAGAAAGATGTGACTCCCACGGGGACAGAGTATTTGTCTAACAGTTCTCCAGCGCCTACAATGCTCAGCAAATGTTTGTTGCGGTGGTGAGTGAACGGGGTAGTGGTTTGGAAACCATGCCACCAACATGCGGAACACCAACATCACGAAGCACTCTACTGGGACCTCCCTGGTGATCCAGCAGCCAGGACTCCATGCTTCCACAGCAGGGAGCCAGGGTTCAATCCCTGGTCAGGGAACTAAACCTTGCACATCAGAACTCAAAGATCCTGAGCGTCCCAACTAAGACCTGGCCCAGTCAAATAAATAAGCAAATGTTTAAATTTTTAAAAAGGACAAAAAAAATTTTTTTAAAGAGCCACTCTACTGAAGTAAATCCCCCTGTTGATAATGGGGGAAGCTATGCACGTGGTGGGGCAGGTGTATGGAAAATTTCTGTACTTTCCCCTCAATTTTGCTGTGACCCTAAAGCTGCTCTAAAAGGTAGTCTATTTTTAAAAAAAAAAAGTCTGTTTTAAAAAAATTAAATCCCCTCAAGTGTTTGTAACAATATCTTGAAAAATATGTCATCTTAAACACACACACATCTATGTGTATATAGAAAGTTATAAGCATACATAAACACAACTTCTAAGTGCATGATAATAAAAGCAAAACATATGTCACAACTTAAATATGTAACTACATTTATTTATAGGTCTATGACAATAAATTCGAAATAATGGTTGTTGTAAAACCTACGCTTTTTTTTTTTTTTTTTTTTTGCCGATTTCCTGAAGCTTGTGGGATCTTAGTTCCTAGACCAGGGGTTGAACTCAAGCCCGTGACAGTAAAAGAACTGAGTCCTAAACACTGGACCATCAGGAAATTCCCTCTATGCGTTTTTTTCTGTTGAAGAGGTGAGTGAAACTTCCCTCCTCGCTTCACTGAGACAACTGTGTATGAATTTAAGGAGCAGGCAGTTGTGAGTGGCAAACAGCTGCATGTCCCAGAGCTGGGGTATCCTTTCCTTAGAGACTATCCCCATTCACCATCTCTTCTTTTTTTACATATTTACTTATCTCTGCTGGGTCTCAGTCGCGGCACACAAAATCTTTTCAGTTGCAGCTCGTGGGCTCTAGTTCCCTAGCCAGGGATCGAACCCAGGCCCCCTGCACTGGGAACGCAGAGTCTTAACTGCTGAGCCACCATGGAAACCCTCACCATCTCTTTTTAATAGGGCATAGCTCCAGGACACCACCCTTGTGACAGCACTTGCTTGGAATGTGATTGTACAGATACCTGGTCCAAGCAGAGCTTCCATAGGCTTTCCAGTGACCTATGGACAGGGTGGCGTGGTTTGAAGGGTTGAGCTGGTTGAGTTAGATTCTTTCTCTCCCTCCCTTTCTTTCCCTGGAACTTGAATCCGGAGACCAAGAGGGAAGTTTCCAGTCAATTGTGGGCAGTACAGCCGAAAGATGGTTTGGGGGCTTGAGCCAGGATCATGACAAACTAGAGACACTTTGCAAGCTGAAATTATGGAAGGGGGAGCAACCATGAGCAAGTGGGAGAAGCTAGAAGAGACAGAGAAGAACATCCATCCTTGCTGAGAAGCCAGGAAAGGACAGAGCGCATAGACAGCCCTACCACCCTTCGTGTTTTTCCCTGGACTCTGGGGCATATATACCTTTTTTTATTTGGCTGCACCACAGTGTATGTAGGACCCCAGTTTCCTGACAAGGGATTGAACCTGCACCTCCTGCCTTGGAAGCCTAGCATCTTAGCCACTGGACTGCCAAGGACGTCTGGAGCATATACACCTTTAAAATATTTTTCTCACAAAACAACCCGTGTCCTTTTTTTTTTTTTTTTTTTGCTCCTTGTTACTAGAGGAGAGTAGATTGAAATAGCAGATAGCAGGAGAAAAAAGTCTCTGACATGGAGGGTATAAAATAAAAACTAAAAGACAGGATAACTATACAAGTACAGCAGTCCAGGGACATAAAGTATAGTGGCAAACAGTGGTTCCATTCAATAGTCCCCAAGGACCTCAGCTCAGTCCAACCCTGTGTGATAATCGATATTTATAGTGATGACCTTGAGTCTTCAAGCACAGGCTGCTTCACATTCAGCATATTTTCAGAAGGCAATAAAGCATGTATAAAAATTTTCCCTCAAGTTAAAAAAAAGTTTTGGTGCTTAAACAGGCAACGTTCATGCAGTTATGTGTCATTTTTTAGTCTGTTAAAGGCATATGCTTATTTACATATGCCTTGCCTTTTCCAGCAAAGATTAAAGTTGACGTAAAAGAAAACACAAATTTCAACAAGATAGCATAAGTGGATAGTAAGGGAGAAAAAGAAAACCAGGCTGCGGTCACATTGTTGATTCCAGAGATTCAGTTATCAGCAAAGCTGATCACCTTACTCCTTGATAGATCATGGGACATCATAACTAGTATTACTCATCATTCAATCATTTTAAAATCTGGAGCAAGGACAGGACTTATCTTCTGAATGTAAAAATCAAATTGAAACTGGGAGAAAGAAAGAGAGGAAAATATTGGCTTGTATCAGAGAAAATATAATCATAAATTTATATAAATGTGCATTTAGTAAGCTGTCAATTTAAATATATGTTTAAGTAATCACTGTTCCTTTATTTTGGTAAAATAATTGTTATAGTAAAAATTATATTAATCCGAAGCAGCATCATATTATATTATCCCACTGTTGAAATTCTCTGCTATATCCTTTTCACAAATCAATATTAATATATCAGAAGAACAAAGAATGTTCAAGTTAAACTCTCTGTACAAAGGCAATTCATATTCCCATAAAAAAGCAAGAACATTTTTAGAAAACAAACTTATGGTTACCAAAGGGGAGTAAGGGGGAAGGATGAATTAGGAGTTTGGGATGAACATATACACACACACTGCTGCTGCTGCTGCTAAGTCGCCTCAGTCGTGTCCAACTCTGTGCGACCCCATAGATGGCAGCCCACCAGGCTCCCCTGTCCCTGGGATTCTCCAGGCAAGAACACTGGAGTGGGTTGCCATTTCCTTCTCCAAAGCAAGAAAGTGAAAAGTGAAAGTGAAGTCACTCAGTCGTGTCCGACTCTTCGAGACCCCGTGGACTGCAGCCCACCAGGGTCCTCTTTCCAGGCAAGAGTACTGGAGTGGGGTGTCATTGCTTTCTCCATACACACACTACTATACATAAAATAAACAACAAGGACCGACTGTATAGCATAGGGAACTACATTAAACATCTTATAATGCCTATACTAGAAAAGAATCTGAAAAAGAATAGATGGTATATATATAACTGATTGACTTTGCGCTACACCTGAAACTAACACAACATTGTAAATCAACCATATGCCAATTTAAAAAAAAAACAAATAAATAAATAACAAGCAAGAATTTTTCCAGGATCCTGGTTTGGACAGGCTCCTAAGGTGGTGCTAGTGGTAAAGAACACACCTGCCAATGTTGGAGACATAAGAGACACACGTTTGATCCCTGGGTCAGGCAGATCCCCTGCAGAAGTGCATGGCAACTCACTCCAGTATTCTTGCCTGGAGAATCCCATGGACAGAGGAGCCTGGTGGGCTATAGTCCATAAGGTTGCAAAGAGCTGGACTCGACTGAATTGACTTAGTACTAACATTTTAATGTGTGCTTCCATTCATACTGGACCTTCATAAGGGGAAATTCTTTCTGGTGTTCATTCCAGTTACAGAGTTGCTGCTTAGAAAGTAAAAGTTTCAGAATTAAACAAATATATATAGATTTGATGCATGGTAGCTGAGTGATGATATCTTGGGCAAATTACTTCAAATTTTTACCTTAGCTTCTTAACTGCAAATGAAGTTAACAAGGTTGTATGGAAGATAAAATAAAATACTGTACAGTAAGTACTTAGCTCAGTATCTGATACCACCTGAACCTAATAAATGATGCCTGTTATGGTAGAAACACTGATAACCCAGGAGATCTCACATTGATGTGACAACAAGCCTCTCTTTCATTAGTGTCTTATTAAAGAATTCTGCCTTTATTTTCCTATTAACACATTTTTTCTGTGTTGTGAATGCATTCTGATGTTTTCATGAAACTCATTTCATTGCCCTATATTATCTTCTTACTAATTATTTTCTAAAATACATGAGCAGTGATTTTTCTTTCACTAATGGATTTGTCTGGGGATCTGCACTTTGTATTCATCTTGATTTTTCCCTTTCGTTCCTTTTCATCTCACCTCAGATAAAATGCAGATAATCATGCCAACTTCTGTATAAAGTCTTATCTGACTAGCTCCATCATGTGTCTAGAATGAGTTTTACAATTTCGAAAGTTTTCACTTCATTGCTACTATGATCTCAGATAAGAATAAATATCTGGTAAGATATTACTGAGTCCTCTAAAAAAAGGGCATAAATGAAGAAAATTGGAAAACCTTTCATTTTAAAAAGTGAGGATTTTGGGGGAGGTGAAATTTGGCCAAAAATCTATGGTGACCATGAAAAGTCTAACATTTCATTTCATACTTAACATCAATCTATTTTATAGTTAAGGGAATTGAAGCTCAGAGAAATTAAGATCTTACAGACAGTTGAGTGGAAAAGCCAGACTACAAATCCAACCTAGTTTGGTTTATCATTCAAATTAGGCCTTTTGGGAATGCAAGAGGGGTGCACTTCATCATTTCATTGAGATAAAGGCATTAACCAGGGCTCCCCCAGGTAGAGGACTTCCCAGGTGGCTCAGTGGTAAAGAATTTGCCTGCCAGTGCAGGAGACATGAGTTTGATCCCTGGGTCAAGAAGATCCCCTGGAGAAGGAAATAGCAAGTCACTCCAGTATTCTTAGGAGAAGGCAATGGCGATCCACTCCAGTACTCTCCTCTGGAAAATCCCATGGATGGAGGAGCCTGGTAGGCTGCACTCCATGGGGTCGCAAACAGTTGGACATGACTGAGCAACTTCACTTTCACTTTTTCACTTTCATGCACTGGAGAAGGAAATGGCAACCCACTCCAGTGTTCTTGCCTGGAGAATCCCAGGGATGGGGGAGCCTGGTGGGCTGCTATCTATGGGGTCGCACAGAGTTGGACACGACTGAAGAGACTTAGCAGCAGCCAGTATTCTTGCCTGGGAAGCCCATGGACAGAGGAGCCTGGTGGGCTACAATCCCTGGGGTTGCAAAGAGTCAGACACAACTCAGAGACTAAACAACTCCCACATAAACCAGGATGTCACCCCAACCAAAAGTGACAAAGAATCTTCCTAAAATGAGGATGGAGCAGACAAGAGCTTAAAGGGATTCTTCATGAAATTATAGGCTCTTCCACATCATCACACTCTGTATTCCATGCTCAAACTGTGAATTAGTGGATTCTGCTTTGCTAATCCAAATGAACTTTTGTGCTTTTAGTAACAAACTCAGTTCTAATCCTTATATCTCAAGAAAAGCACAATGATAGAGACAAAAGTCCAGAGAGGGATAACTAATATGATCAGGAGCTGTGGGTGCTAATGGTTGGCAGTCATGGCATCTTTGAGGATTTGATGAAAGCTATTAACTCTCCTTGAAGAAAAAGGCACACATAGTCAGCCCCTCGAAGGACTTGGCATGCATTCAGATGGCCAAGGACTGTCTGATCTCACTCAGGGATCCAGGTATGAATCCAGAACCTAGAATGCATGATGTAGATGAAGGGAGAAGGGAACCAAAATTTGTTGACCATCTTTGTGCACATTTCATCCCAGACTTACATCAATTTATTTTATAGTTAAGGGAATTGAAGCTCAAAGAAATTAAAATCTTTCAGACAGTTGAGTGGAAATGCCAGACTACAGATTCAAGTTTATGTGCATGAAATCTCATATTCTAAGTACTGCCTAGACATAACCATTAATCTATATATTTATATTTCATTTTGGAAAGAATTATATTACATAATCATGAAAAATGAACACAAGCAGATATCTTCATCAAAGTTGTACCTACTAGAGCTGGGACTTCTTCTGGAAACTGGAAAGAGACTATTAGGGCAAATAAAAGTAAGGACTTAAAAAAAATCTCAGGGACTTTTCTGGTAGTCCAGTGGTTAAGACTTTACCTTTCAATGCAGGGGGTGCAGGTTCGATCCCTGGTCAGAGAGCTAAGATACTACATGCTGCTGCTGCTGCTGCTAAGTCACTTCAGTCGTGTCCGACTCTGTGCGACCCCATAGACGGCAGCCCACTAAGCTCCTCTGTCCCTGGGATTCTCCAGGCAAGAACACTGGAGTGGGTTGCCATTTCCTTCTCCAATGCATGAAAGTGAAAAGTCAAAGTGAAGTCGTTCAGTCGATCAGGCTTCTCCATCCATGGGATTTTCCAGGCAAGAGTACTGGAGTGGGTTGCCATTGCCTTCTCTGAGATACTATATAACTTCCAGCCAAAACATATTACAGAAGCAATATTGTAATAAATTCAATAAGGACTTTAAAAATGGTCTACATAAAAAGACACTTAAATGCTAATACAACTGAAAAACAGTTTCAAGGTAGTTTTAGATAAATCCAAGACTGATAAGCTGGTGATAGATTCCTAATAAGTTCAAATTTCCCTTTTGGTAACCTCTGTTCATTAGTGTTTTTTTTTGCCACTCCACTTGGGGATCTTAGTTCCCGGACTAGGGATTGAACCTGGCCCTGCAATGAAAGCACTGAGTCCTAACCACTGGACTGCCAGGGAATTCCCTACTCATTAGGTCTTTTTTTTTTTTTTTTAAGGCTTTTAGAATGACTATTCAAATATTATATGCAAACAACACATAAAGAGTAATACATGGATTGGTTGTATGAAAAGAAGGACTATTCATAGAAAACGAAAAATTAAATTTAACAAATATCCAAGTTGAAGTGAAATAGTTCATGTTTGGAATAAAGGCTTTAGTGTTCTTTTTCTCTTTGAATTACTATACCCTGTTCATTAGTTTTTAAGATACTTGCTCATATTTTGAAGCTGACATGCCCCTGAGACATGGATTTACCTGAGAATAATGAATCACATCCGAATATACTTAGCCTATGATCACACCTGTACGGACCTAATGAGTGCTCAACAGATGCCTCGAGGGTTTCCTGTCCAGTCTGTGCTACGGAATGCTTTCAGATCAACTATCTAACCTATAGCTTCAAATATGGTACTTCCGTGTACAAAACTACTTTTACTTCTTCTTATAGTTGTATCTTTCCTGTAATTATTTATTGTTTTAAAATTTATCTTTTGTCTCCCTCCCTTTAAAATTGTAAGCTTGATGAAGTCAGAGACCACTATATTCATAGTGGCCATGATTAGGTCATTCAATTACATCTATTTGCCTTCCTGTGTAGATGAGGACAAGAATTTGGTCAACATGATCTTTCAATTTTTAAGACAGAGATATAATTCACATACTATAAGGTTCACCCTTTTAAAATGCACGATTCAGTGGTTTGTATTGTAGTATATTCACAAAGTTGTACTACCATCTCCAGAATATTTTCACCAATAAGGAAACACAGAACTATTAGCAATTATTCCCACACAGGACTGAGCGACTTTCACTTCATTTCACCTCTCTCCCCAGTCCCTGGAAATCAATGTTATCGATTTCTGCCTCTGTGGATTTTCTAATTTCATATAAATGGAATCATATAACATGGCGTCTTTTTTCCTGGATGCTTTCACTTAATATTGTCAAGGTTCATGTTGTAGCAGCACGTTGTTAGTACTTCCTTTTTAACAGCTGGATAATATTCTATTCTGTGGATATACTACATTTTGTTTACCCATTCCAGACAAGAGGATTTTTAACATCCCTTCCGACTCGAGGATCCTTTATTCAAGTGAAGGGTTACCCCCAAAGTTCATAAAGCAAATCACAGTGAATCATTATGCTTGGTAGTTTTTCTGCGCCCGGAAGTTTTCAAATCTTACCTACCATAGATCCAGAGAGGACTATCTTGTTATGACCCAGCATGTTTACTTCTGAACCCTGAAAACATCAGCTGCTCTAATTTATTTCAGGATTCTGCTTTCCCCCCCACCCCAATCGTCTCCTCACTGCCCACCCGATGCTTGATTGTAACTCAAATTGTCATCAGCAGATCTGTGCCGACTGAGATTGGGTGGGCGTCCTTCCCACGCCTCTCTCCCCTGTCCTTGGGCTTAGTGCACGTGCAATTTCTTCGCCATCAAAAACGCCCCTTCCTCTCCTCCCCCTTAAAAAGCCTTCCTTTGTTTTCCAAGGAAATTCAGGTGAAAGAAAGGGTGGGGGCAACGATATTTTTGACTTTCCTCACAATCCAGACGTTGGAAAGAAAAAGGATTTCCTTTGGGCTGCTGCCATGACTCTGATCTTTTATGCTGATAAAATATTTCCTTCTTCTTAAAAAAAAAAAAAAAAGAAGCTATGGGAAAAACATACACTTCAGCTACACTTACTCTAACTTTGGCGTTAAAAAAAAAAGTTTTCCAGTTTACTTCTCTTTCACAGAGTGGTTTTCTTCTTACCAGTTCAGGGATTGCAAGAGGGAGCGAGCCAGGTCAGCAGCGCTTTCTGGAGGCTGGCGTGGAGGAGGACTACAGGATCCAGAGGGCTTTGGAAACTCCAACAGCTACAAGCTTGTTGGCTACTACGGTTTCCCTGAGGAGTGACGCTGTAAAAACAAACCCTGATTGGTCAGGCCAGAGCTGAATTCTCCATTTATGGACAGATTGCCCTGCCCGAGTCGAGGCTCAGCCAGAGGAGTACGGAGTAAGTGGCCGAAGAAAGAGGAGCAAGGCAGGGCAGCTCGTGGGACGCGCGGAGAGCATTGCACTCACCTAGGCGGGGCGGCGAGCGCTGGGTCTGGGTGGACCCTGGTCCTCCGCAGTATGCGCCCCGCCTGCTAAGCAGCCTCCTGCTCGCCTTCACCTACCGCCGCCGATCCCGCCTGGATGGAGTCCCCCCAGGGTTCCCATTGGTTCTTGTGAGTCCTTGGGTTGTCGAGAGCCTGTTTTTGGCGAAGGGAACCAACTTCTGAAGTTCGCCCAGGAGACTGCGTTCCAGCCCCAGCTCCCCGGCAGCGGGACACGCCAGAGGCGCGATCGCGGCGCGAGTCACCATGGTGAGTTGGCCGCGCGGCGTCCCGGGACGCCGGACCCGGGGATGGGGCGGGAAGCCCGGGCGCGGGGCACCCACCTTGGGCGCGCTGCCGAGGCCGGGAGAGGAGAAGGTGGACGCCGGAGCCGGCACGTCGCGAGTCCTGATTTCCTGCCGCTTTTCCTCCACCCGGGCTCGGGGAGAGGGAGTGGGGGGCCAAGGAAAACTTTCTTTCAAGTCGCTTTCGGCGTCGCCAAACTTTTCGAGGCCGGTTGGCTATGGCTGCCAGCTGTCGGAAGCCGGGGAGATCCAAGTTCAGGGGCACGGCTCCCCGGGAGGGGATGGGCATCGCTTTCTCCCGGCTGGGAAGGTAGGAGCGGCCGCCCGCAGCACCGGCGCCACGGACCCCGCTCCTCCCCGGCCGCCCGGCAGCGCCGCAGTTGTCCCGCTGGCATCCGCGCGCCGGCGGGGGCGACGCGGCCGCACAAAGGCAGCCGGGCGCCAGGTAGGGCGAGCACCTGGCGGTGGGCAGGCGGCTGCGGGCGAGGGTGCCCCGGGCAGCTGAGAGCCGCGCCGGCCGGGAGGGTCTTGGCACCAAAAAGGCCGAGTAAACACCACCCTCCCTTTTCTCCAAGTGCGAGGTGGCTGGCACTTTTCGGGTGTACAGCAGACGGTTCGCAGAGGAGGAAGTCGAGTTTTTTGTTCTTTTTCCTTCGGTACTTGGGAAATTGATGGAAGTGGCTGGCTCTTTTTCTGACTCGTTTCTGACTTTTCCTCTACCCCACAATGTCCCGCCTGGACTACCCCGCCCCCCATAACCTTAGCCACAGCCCTTGGGGTTTGGCGTGGTGTGTACTTTTCTTTCCAAAGCACAAAAGCAAGGGCTCTATTTTGAAGAGATTGGCAGTCCATCAGCGGAGGGGAGGGGGGAAGTTTTACCCCAAGGCTTCATAGTTTCCACACTTGCTTCTTTTCAACTAATCTGACTTAGGACTCCGCTGGTCCTCTTCTGTTGTTGTTGTTTTTTTTTTTTTTTAAGTGACTGTGAAAGTGGCGCTAAGTAAAAATGATAACCCGTGCAGCACTAATTTAAAAATCTCTATCCTGCAGGAGCTGGGGGAAATTAGCAAAGGCACATAGAAACTTACAACTAAAAGGAGCACTTGATCCAGTGCTGTGTTTATTCAAAAGAATGATTAAAAGCAACCACACAAAAATCTTTAAAGGGGCACCCTTGACCAAAGCTTTTTGTTTTGTTTTGTTTTCACTTAGTCCAAAGTTATGTCACCCTTGTTTCTACCTAAGAGGGTACTTAATCTGTAAATAAAATTTCCCTTTCAGTTTTAGGATTTAAGAAGTCAGCCCACCCCACATTATTTTTGGAACCTTTATAGAGAACCAGTTACTTAAACTGTGTATTAGGGTGGAGATACCTAAACTGGGCCACAGCCTAATTGGCTACTTAAATTTAAGTACTTTAGAATTGCTATAATTATTTTCCATGGTTAAATATTTCCAAAAAAAGAAAAATCAATGTGTTTTATGTCAAGAGCTTGAAGAATCTTACTGAATTTAAATAGTTGAGTGGTACCTTGAGAAAATTAACTTTACCTTGTTGACTCATTTTTCATGCTGTAGAGGCTAAAAAGTACTGTGTGTGTGTGTTTAGTCACTCAACTGTGTCCCACTCTTTGTGACCCCATGGACCGTAGCCCACTTGCCAGGCTCCTATGTCCGTGGAATTCTCCAGGCAGGAATACTGGAGTGAGCAGCCAACCATTCCCTTCTTGAAGGCATCTTCCGGACCCAGGGACGGAACCTGCATTGCAGGTGGATTCTTTACTGTCTGAGTCACCTACTGTGGGATGCCTTTTCTAGGGACCTTGGAGACTCGTCGCTCAATTCAGTCCATTGCTGTTGAAGTAGGTGGATGGTGAAGTGGATGCAGAAGAAACATGCTCTAAGGAAGAGTTGTTTCCAGAGTGTGTAGGGTGTCAGTCGACAAGGATGGGGTCTGACTTACCTATTGATGCGTTCCCTGGCAACAGCACAGATGGCAGTACTATAGGGTGCCAGGAGACTATCAGTGCATCAGATACGGTTGCTGAGGCCACGATACCCTGACGGAAAAGTTGGAACAGCTGGCTGTCCTGAAATAGGAGCTGTGCCATCAGTCACTCCATCTACTGGATCTAGAATAATTTGGCAAAAATGAAATGAATCATTTCTTCACTGGTTTGCAAAATTAAGTCTGTGCACTAGATTTGTGAAGTTGCCTTAGAACAGAGCATAGGCAGCTTCAATAGTGAGAAACTTTAGCTATTATGTTTACTATTTATGTTAGACCCCCTTCCAGCTAAATGAGGCATTGATTTGTGTTTCACATCTGTCTGCCCAGCTGCATCCCTCAGCTGCTTAGAACAGGAAGAGAAGACATTGCCTCCAGTGGGTGTGGCTCTGTGTTAGGGAGAGTATAATTGACCAGGAGCTTGGCACCTGTACTGTGGATTTTCTCCCTCTCTCCCTCTCTCTCAGATATCTTAGGAAATCTGGTAGCACATTAGGAAGGCTCTCCACCTGTACCCAAGACTCACTCAGTTGTGATTCACAGGGAGAGTGCCATTCTCTGACTCATGAACAAAGTATACAGCTTACAGTTTACCTCATATCTTCCTCCTGGACTTTGGGACACTTTTCTCCATCTTTGGAGAACCAAGAACAGTACCAGGCAATAGCAAATTTGTTTCTTTTTTTTCTTAGGTGACTTGAATGGGGAAAAAGAAGAAAAACACCAAAAAAAAAAAAAATCTCTGCATGTCTCTCTAATTTTGTATACATTGGTTAAGAGGGCACAACAGTCTCCTTTGACTTTAATCAAAATACCCATCTAAGATTTCCTTTATAGAATCTGGCTTTATCATCAGCCACAAAGGAAGTTCTGCTTCTGTGGCCATGACAAGTTTGGACGGTCTAATGAACTAGACCCATGTGTGTGCCTCTGCTGTGTACTTCAGAGCTAGAAGCCATGATTCATAAGGCTTCTGTGACTTAGATATACTGACATAGTTAAGTACATCTGAATTGGCCATCACCTCTGAATATGTTCAGGATACGGTCCCTTCTCTTTGCTTGCATATTACTTGTGAATAAATTGCAGACGTTATACATAAAAATACATATAAATAGACTTATGAACCTTGAAATCTGATGAAGCTGACTACAAGTTAGGTAAGTCACTTTGAGTGAAGGCATGGCATGTTTGACATTTAGAAAGCCTGGAATCCATTCTAACCATATTTTCTGGGAAGGTAACCTACTCCATTCCCACTGATTAGTTTATCAGATTTCTTGTAGCCTCCCAGCCAAAGCAATACAACACACACACACACAAAAACAAAAACAGAAAGGAATGGAATGACGCCCAGAAAAAAAAAAAAATTTTTTTTTTTTGGCTGCACCATGCATCTTGCAGGATCTCAGTTCCCTGGCCAGGGATTGAACCAGCATCCCATGCAGTGGAAGTGTAGAGTCTTAACCACTGGATCACCAGGAAAGTCCCCAGAAAAGTTTTGATGGAGGCAGAGGGTTAGGGCAAGAGTGGATGCAGGACATTGTCTACAGGCTTCTGTGGGTGGGCCTGCCTAGTAGGAAATATTTGGCTGCCCAGTGGGGCTGTGGATGGAGGGGATGGAGAAGTGGAGGAAGAAGGCTGTTGCAGAAGCTGAAAGACACTTCCTCCTCGGTTTTGCTGGGGATTTCAGCTTTGTCAGTGGACGCAAACTCAGATGTCTGCAGGGGCCAGGATACAGTTTTTGATGGGGTGAGACTGGCCTCTGGAGAGTAAATATAGGACGTATGCCCATTGGAAGAGGTATCATTGCTTGATCCTAGGCTATGGTTACATTGACCACATCACCAAATTGTCTGCTTTTTCAAGAGAAGCTGAACATCCAGATTTTTATGCCAGATCTGCCACTTTTTAAAAGTGTGCTGATGGTTGCTGAGAGGCCAAACAGGTCAGCTGTTTGTAGCCACTCTGTTGTAAATCTCAAAGCGGTGTTCTTACAAACCGCCATGCTTCCTTTCATTCACTTACCAGTGGGAATGTCTAAACTTTAGCCACATTCCCAATAAAGGCATTAGATTTTTACTGACACATCTGCACCTTCCCACGCCATTTCCCTTAAGAGAAGGAGTTTCCTGATATTTTCAGCCTGTGGACTTTCTAAGCCATCAGGCAGGGGCAATCTGCATTCAGCTGCTACCATTTGGAGCTAGCTAAAAACACCTGTGTAGAGCTATGAGTGGTGAGGCTGTAAGTTGTCTTAACACTTCAAATCCCTTCTCTGATGGAAAGGCACTGCCTTCTCCATACTGTGTGATGGACCTCTTTCATTACTTCTTTCCCTGTTGTATCTCATGAATTCAAGGTCTGTTTCAGGGATTCTCCTTGAGTGTGTGTGTGCATGCTCAGTCCTGTTTGACTCTGCGACCTTATGAACTGTAGCCTGCCAGGCTCCTCTATCCATGGGATTCTCCAGGCAAGAATACTGGAGTGGGTTACCACTTCCTCCTTCAGGGAATCTTCCTGAGCCAGGGATGGAACCTGCATCTCCTGCTTTAGCAGGTGGACTGTTTACCACTGAGCCACCTGGGAAGCCCGGGTTTCTCCTTGAGGCTAGATAATGAGCATTTTCGTAAATATAACTTGGAATACAACCTTTTGCCCTTGACTTAATTTCACAAGCTCATGTGAAATGAAATTAAAGAGTACCTTGAATTTCCTGATGAGAAGAGGATCGATTCTCATTACTTGGTAAGAACTTAAGAAAGCTCTTTTCATCAGCTTCAAAAAGCAGAAATATTTTGAAACCTCTATACAAATGCAGAGCTTCATTGTGAGCTTCATTAGGGGTCATATAGAAATTATGTACAGTTGTAATTTTCCAAGTTCAACTCATCTACTATTTTTTTTAACAAAGATGCCGCAACTTGTGTTTTCATCAGTATGTAATTAAAATGAGTTTCTCCATGGTCAGGTTTTAATATTTTACTTTTTTTTAACATGCTGGGACTTAATATTTACAGAACAAATAGAGGGTTAAAGGTTAAATGCCAAAGGTATTAAAAATAAACAGCTTGGCCTTGTAAGCACATTCTGTAATAATGGTAAGCAAATTTTGTGTTTTTAATTTCAACTTTAGAATTTGTTTTGGCAGAGATGAAAGATTTGGGGGCATCTTAGTGAAGTATTTTTGTACATATCTTTATGACAACCTTACTTCAGAGAAGTGGAACTATGAGCGGGTTCTACTTATACAGATTGTCCCTAAAAATAGGGACATGGGCTTAGACACTATGCATCTGGGTAAAGTCAGTCTTCCTTTCTGAGTTGCCACCGTGGGAACATTGTTTAAGGCATTTCCAAATGGTCATTTAAGAAAAATTTTTTACTTTCTTTAAGACCTAAACTGTAGTGTCCAACCTGATCACCTACCTTGGTCCCTCTTAGCTGTTGCCAGAAATTACATTCTGCCTCAAAGGGTGAATAAACTGATCCTGGAGATATGAAGTATTAGGTAACGTAGGCTCTGCGGCCCTGAAAGGAGGTGGTTCTTCCCCCTCAGTACTGTAAGAACTGTTCCAAAGGAGGCCACACTGTCTTGGGTGTTTGAGTTCTGACGTTAAAAATTCATCCATTGTAGAAAGGAAAACACATTTTACATTGTAGAAAGCCCAGAAGAGAGTTGGAAGAGTCTATTCTAAACCCTTTTGCTTGGCTTCACAGAAAGATCTAGAGGGGTTAAACAGCTTCAAAAATCTCAGAGGTTTTGGCTGATCTGGTGCCAGAATCCAGGTTTTCAGATCCCAGCCTAATAAGACTTTCTCCACCAAACCACTGTGGTGGGTTAGAGTCTAGGCATGACTAGGTAATTTTCTTTCTGGGACTCTTCAAAAAAGCCGGCATGGAGATGGAAGATTGCTCTTTATTTTTGATTTATTACTATATCAACTTTAAGAGATTATTAAAAAATTAATTTAGAGTAATTCTCCATCATGTCAGTACCCCAAAGGTAATGATTTTCATGTCTTTGGGTTTCTTTCCAAACTATCCAAAGGCGCATCATTTTTATGTCATTGTAATTGTGGGGCAAATATACAATTTGTGTTCTGTATTTTCCCATTTGTTTTATACTATAAATTCTTTTCCTTGGTAAGCATCTTGGTCGTTTTTGGTGGTGGCTTGAGAATCCCACATAGCCTGATTGCCCAACTTGAGTCCTGACTCCAGAGACCTGTCTTCCAGATGTATTGCTGACTGTTCCTCCCTGCCCTCATTAGAACTGCGCTGGTCAGTGCTGGGTGGCTCAGCCTCCCCACCTGCTTTAAACCTCACCTGCTTTATAGTTCTCTTTGGTTTTAAAGTCTGAAGCCAGGATGGGCTGGCTTGGTGTACACTCCATACTTAGTGCTCTTGACCTGAGGTGGGTACCATTTGTGTTCCCCTGAGATTGTGATGCTGGCACTTACATGTGCGACAGCAGTGGGTGCTCAGGCCTGTGACTCCTGCTTGGCAGCTATGAGTTCCTCTTCAGAGAACCCGAGTGGTTGGAGACAAGGAGCTCTGAAACCCAAAGTAGAGAAGACCAGTATTTGCATACATGCTTGATAGGTAGGAATCCTTATCAAATAGATTGGTAACCCTAGGAAATCAAAGATGAGTTAAGCTTGGCCTCTGCTTCTGAGATACTCATAGACCAGTGTATAACAAAGGGTGCTCTTTTTATTTTCTTTTTTTAAAATATTATTTATTTTGCTGTGCTGGGTCTTATTTGGGGCATGTGGGATCTAGTTCCCTGACCAAGGATTGAACCCTGGCATTGGGACCACGGGGTCTTCGCCACTGGACCACCAGAGAAGTCACACAAAAGACTTTCCTATAGGTGATTTCATCTCATTCTTACACCAGTGATGGTTTTTATTGCCATTTGACAGTAAGAAAACCAAACTGTGGTGAGGGAAACAGAATTGTTTAGGACCATTCTATTTACATGTAATGAGCCAGATCTGCTAACTTTATGTTCTTTCAAAAGCACTTGAATATATTGTCTCTGAATTTGAAATTTCTGGGTCCAGATATCTGTATAACACTTCATTATTTTACATACTCCCGAGGAAAATCAAGGTTGATTTAAAATTGATTTTTAAGTCTGAGCTGCTTAATGTCCTTTTTTGTGGATGTTTGCATGTCACCGTGTTTGAGGACTAGATGATACCACACTGGGATCAAGCATAACAGTAAAAGAAAGTCATACTGGGAAGCTGTCTGATCTCAGTTAAAAAGTAGAAAATAAGGGAAATAAGCAACTATATTCCTAACTGAAAAAAAAAAATTTTTTTAAAGAAAAGAATGGAAACAAGATAACTGCAAGAAATTTAGCCCTGGAATCCTTACGTACATGACAAACAAAAAAACAGAATAGCATATTATTAGTTTTAGTAATTTAATTGGTGTGACCAATATTTGATGTTGACGGTTATTTAGCACAATATTACTTGGTAATAGAATGATTTGGACAGTATTGTCTGAATGTAAAATTTTCAACAACAGAAAAATTAGGATTATTTTTAGTGTCTCAATTAGATATGGACCTTTGCTACACGAAATTTTGGATTTGAATGAAGAAGTATCTATTAAGCTGCTTTGAGTATGATAAAGATAGCACCTCCAAGACTTGGGAGGGCTCTGATGCAGAAATATGTCTGCCAAATTATGGCAGTTCTCCTTTCTCCCATCAGATTGTCAGAGATTCTTAACATTTGGGGTGTCCTGAGGCCCTCTGAAAGTATGTTGGAAACTACTGACATGTTTCCTGACAGTGTTTATACTAACAAGAGCAGTAACAACAAAAACCCAACCAAACAGAAAGACAGGAGCAATCTAAATGTCCATTAGTAGAGAAATGCACGCATGCTGTGACTTATTTATAATAAGGAATCAATATGGATGGATATCACAAGGTAGTAAGTAGTGAAGAAGCAAATTGTAGAAAGATATGTGTAAAGTCATTTAAGAAAAATTTCAGAACACAAAACAAGGCTATCTATATTTGAGGATATATATTCATATATGTGTATATATTTATGTGTATATTCTTTTAAAAATATACATTGGACTAGAAAGATATCAAATTCAAGCTGCTGAAGAGGGGAAGGAGGAAGGAAGTGGAGGAAGGAAGAGAACTGAGGTGAGCAGACTAACATTATTAGAAATGTTTTACTTGCTTTATTAAAATATAGAGCAAATATAGAAAATAGTATTAATTCTGGACTGTATGTGCATAAATACTTTTTTTATTCCTCATAGTGTTAAACATCTTTTTACAATTAAGAAGAAGAAAACCTACATAAACAGAATTCTTCATTTAATTTTAGGAGGTTCATACACCTCCAAAGCCCATACAGTATCATTCCTAGAGTCTTAGCAAACTTTGTCTTGAGGTAAGTATTAGGGAGTAGGCAATTTGGGGTCTATGTCAGATTGTTTTAATGACAGCTGACATACAGTCAAATCAATAGTAAGTCCCACTGAGTTATGTAAAATTCACTAGGAATTTTGTCCCAGGATGTTCAGCTTTTCTTGAAGTGAAGTTGCTCAGTCGTGTCCGACTCTGCGACCCCATGGACTGTAGCCTACCAGGCTCCTCTGTCCATGGGATTTTCCAGGCAATAGTACTGGAGTGGATTGCCATTTCCTTCTCCAGGGGATCTTCCTGACCCAGGGATCAAACCTGGTCTTCCGCATTGTTGACAGACGCTTTACCGTTTGAGCCACCAGGGAAGACTTTTTAAGCATCTCTTTTTCACCTTTTCAACTTACTGTGTCTGCTAAGTTTTAATGTAATTAACCACCCCAAACTTCATGGTTGAAGTAGTAAAGGTTTATTGTTTTTCATGATTTTGTGCATCAACTGGGGAGTTCTGGGCTAGATCGGCTCATCTCCCTGTGGTCAGTTGGTGGCTTGACGGGGGATGGAGCAGCTGGGAGGGCCTCACTCAAATGTCAGGTAATTGGCCCGGATTCGGCTGGGGCAGTAGAGATGTCTTGGCCACCTGTCTCTTTCACAATGGGCTAGTCCAGGCCTGTTGACATAGCAGTGGTCATAAGGTTTCCAAGAGCAGCAAGAAAGAGAGTGAGTCACAGTGCACAGGCATTTTTTAGCCCCGGCCTGCATCATGGTTGACACTGTCTCATTGGCCAAAGCAAGTCACATGGCTGCCCTCAGGGTTAGTGTGGCTGAGCACTGCCCCGGGGCTCAGATACTGTTCCCACCTTGCACTTTTTCTTTTAACTCGTCTCAGGTGAATACACTGAGGCAGGAATAGATTCCGTGCAAATCCAGTTTTCCCTGCTGATCTGCTGAACTCTTGTGTATGACAGAAGCCCCCATTGCTCCTGATACATCCACTGCTATTTTCCCAGAGCTGTGGTTGTTGTTTAGTCATTAAGTTGTGTCTGACTCTTTGCGACCCTGTGGGCTGTAGCCCACCAGGCTCCTCTGGCCATGGGATTTCCGAGGTAGGAATACTGGAGTGGGTTGCCATTTCCTTCTCCAGGGAATCTTCCTGACCCAGGGATCAAACCCTCATCTCCTGCATTGGCAGGCAGTCTTTACTGCTGAGCCACCAGGGAAGCCCTGTTCTCCCCAAGTACAAGGAATCCGAACTTGTATTCTGGAGCCTCAGTATGATTCTTTTAAAGTTTATTTTTGGTAGTGCTGAGTCTTCGTTGCTGCGTGGGCTTTCTCTAGTTGTGGCGAGCAGGGGCCACTCTAGTTTTGGTGCATGGGTTTCTCATTGGGGTGGCTTCTCTTATATTGTGAAACACAGGCTATACTAGGCATGTGGGCTTCAGTAACTGCAGCACTTGGGCTCAGTAGTTGCAGCTCCCAGGCTCTAGAGTGTGAGCTCAGTAGTTGTGTCTTACAGGCTTTAATTGCCCACGAGGCATGTGGGATCTTCCCAGACCAGGAATAGAACCTGTGTCCCCTGCCTTGGCAGGTGGATTCTTAGCCACTGTACCACTGCGGAAGTCCCTCAATATGATTTTTAAATTGATTTCTTTTTTGAAAAAAACCAAAAGCAGAAACTAACAATAAGAAGAAAAATAAAAAATAATTTTTTTCTGTTAAAGGGAGCTTTGTGAAAAATAAACACTTCATGATTAAGGCCAAACTTGGAGAGCAATGCATCATGCCAAACCAGACTGGACTGGATGGCCTGTTGGAAATAGGAAATAATAGTGGACCGATACTGTTTGGAACAGGTGGGGACAATGCTGTTCACTGCCTAATTCTGCCTTTTTGGCCAGCCCTTCGTTGTCCCTGTGGAGAAAGACATTCTTCACACACAAAAGTACTTTTTTGTCTTGGATGAAAGTCATGTCTTCTGGATTATATGATGATTCCCAGAATAACCCATATTGGTGTCGCTTCCTTATTCTGTGTGCCACAGACTGTGCTATCTGAATGCCTCAACAACCTGTGAATTGAGTAGGATTAACTTAACTTTGTGCACAGATTTCAATGACAAAAAAATCCATTAACCTGTGACACTTTCACTTTGATTTTTCTCTTCTCGTTTTAAATGGAAAAATTTTAACTACACAAATGGGGAGAAAATTCATTGCCTAACTTGCTTTCTCTACTTTGTTAATGTGATGTATCGCATTGATTGCTCCGCAGATGTCGAACCATCTTTGCATCCCTAGAATAACTCCCACTTGATCATGGTGTTTGAACTTTTCATGTATTATTATTATTTCTTTTTTTTCTTCTTCATTTTTTTTTTTTTCCCTCTCACAGCTTGCAGGATTTTAGTTTCCCAGGGGTTGAACCCAGGTTCTGACAGTGAAAGCGCCAAGTCCTAACCACTGGACTGCCAGGGAATTCTCTTTTCCTATATTACTGAATTCAGTTTTTTAGTATTTTGTTGAGGATTTATTAGCATAATGCTGGCCTTATCAAATGAGTTTGGAAGTGTTCCTTCCTCTTCTATTTTTGAGAAGAATTTGAGAAGGATTGGTATTCATTCTTCCTTAAATATTTGGTAAAATTCACCAGTAAAGCCATCTGGTTTTGGAAATTCTTTTGTTAGGTTTGGGATTACTGATTTAATCTCATTAGTAATTGATCTGTTCAGATTTTCTATTTCTTCATGATCTAATCTTGGTAGGTTGTATGTTTATAGGTTTCTTCTAGGTGTCTTGATTTTTTGGACATAATTATTCCAATCTTCTTAACTATCTCTATCACTGCTAAGTCACTTCAGTCGTGTCCAACTCTGTGCGACCCCATAGACGGCAGCCCACCAGGCTCCCCCGTCCCTGGGATTCTCCAGGCAAGAACACTGGAGTGGGTTGCCATTTCCTTCTCCAGTGCATGAAAGTGAAAAGTGAAAGTGAAGTTGCTTAGTCATGTCCGACTCTTAGCGACCCCATGGACTGCAGCCCACTAGGCTCCTCTGTCCATGGGATTTTCCAGGCAAGAGTACTGGAGTGGGGTGTCATTGCCTTCTCCAATCTCTATCACACTGGCATTTAAATAAAGGAAAACTCAGCTCTCAGCTCTCGGTACTATCTTCTCTTTGGGTTGGAAGAAGGGGTGTATTTCGTAACCAAAGTAAGTAGCTTTCTTTTCACTCTTTTGGGCTTTGTTTTACAGAATAATGTAGACATCTCCAGTCACTGGGTGGACTCCTTAAAACTTGGCCTCATTGTGTCCGCAAGAATATCTGGCGCTGATATCTCAGCATTCATAGTGTTGGTGTGCAGGGCATGGGTGGCCTCCCACTCTACAATCCTAGCTCTACTCAGGCACTACCTAAATTTAGATAGGATTTGCAGGGTCAATTCATGCTTATTTGTCTCTTCATTTCTTCTGATCTGTACCTGTATCATGGTGCTGGCTATGCAAATAATAATTGTTTCTTTCCATAATTAGATACCTTTTAACATAGAATATCAAGATGAGAGTTGTCTCAGAAGGAGTTGAAGGAGAAGGGAGGAGGGGGTCTAGGAAATTGTACACTGAAGTTTGTGTCTGTATTGATGTCTGCATTTCTTTTCCTGGGAAGAAGAATTCTTAAGTCCCTAAAGTGGTCATGGCCCACCCAAATGACTCTAAGGTCCGGAGAATTTAAGTAGCCTGACCAAATTCACCTGGCAAGTTAATAGAAGAGGTGGCCTTAGAGTCCAAAGTCTCTTGTCTAGGATCTTGCTCCTAAATCTGCTTTTACTGGAAATGTTTGAAAAGCTAATGTAATAATGCTTTACAGAGAAAGAAAGTTGAAAGTACTGAGTTAAATAACTTTGTAAGATTCCCAGAGATACTTTCCCAATTTACTGAGATTAAACCAACATAAGTTACCATGAAACAATGGTCAGTATTATTTGTTGGCAACTAATTTGATTTTTCAGAATAGTTGTAAAGCATAAAAATAGTTACAGCATTAGTCTTTTATTAGATTTTTTATATTCTCTTGTGATCACGAAGAGAAATATGTCCAGTACAGATCTCAAATATAAATCAAGGGCATAATGGTTTGACATTTATGTAAACACTCAAATGCTTATTGTTTCCCTGGTGAGGATCCATTATTATTATAAAATTAATATTAACTAATTGAGGACACATAAGAAGGAAATTGCTGGACTCTAATAACTGGACTCTGGAGCAGAGTTCTGTGCTCTGTTTCTGTTCTGTAGGACTAGCACTTGGGGTATAAGAAAAAAATTGGAGTTGGGGTAGCTTCTTCCTTCTAGCTTTCTCTTCTCTGCCCCCAAGCCCTAACCACATTCTCCATCTATCTTGCATCCTGAGAGGAGGAGGGTTGCAAAGAGCAGAAAATGTAAGCAAGTGAAAACTGTATAAATGAGCACACATTATTGAGGCTGCCAAAAGAAGGGGAGCACCCTCCTCGCATCTTGGAACCCTCTTTCTCCTCCTCCTCCAAGAAGAAAGAGGGTTTAGCACTCAGCAGCCAGTGGGAAATGAGCATCAGCTGCCCTAGAGATAAGGCACTGTCCTCTTGGGGCTGTGACTGTGAGTCTTCAGTTTTTGCAGTGGTTCTATTTATGACCATTGGCAAAGGTGTGTTTTATATAGGCTGAGATACCCTGCGTCCAAGGTAAGAGAAACCCAAGTAAGACGGTAGGTGTTGTGAGAGGGCATCAGAGGGCAGACACACTGAAACCATACTCACAGAAAACTATAGGCAATCTAATCACACTAGGACCACAGCCTTGTCTAACTCAATGAAACTAAGCCATGCCCTGTGGGGCCACCCAAGATGGGCGGGTCATGGTAGAGAGGTCTGACAGAATGTGGTCCCCTGGAGAAGGGAATGGCAAACCACTTCAGTATTCTTGCCTTGAGAACCCCATGAACAGTATGAAAAGGCAAAATGATAGGATACTGAAAGAGGAACTCCCCAGGTCGCTAGGTGCCCAATGTGCTACTGGAGATCAGTGGAGAAGTAACTCCAGAAAGAATGAAGGCATGGAACCAAAGCGAAAACAATACCCAGTTGTGGAAAGCTGCAACTCCAGTACTTTGGCCACCTCATGCGAAGAGTTGACTCATTGGAAAAGACTCTGATGCTGGGAGGGATTGGGGGCAGGAGGAGAAGGGGACAACAGAGGATGAGATGGCTGGATGGCATCACTGACTCGATGGACATGAGTTTGTGTGAACTCCGGGAGTTGGTGATGGACAGAGAGGCCTGGCGTGCTGCGATTCATGGGGTTGCAAAGAGTCGTGACTGAGCGAGTGAACTGAACTGAACTGAAGATGTAATGAATTGCAAAATTCTACCACCTGCCGAGTCCTGTGCATTCCGCCTGTGCAATGTGGCTCTAACCTGCCCCTTTTGCCATGTCTCTCACTGAGGTCTCCTGGCCAGATTCTACTACTTGCTGTGCCCCTTGCAGGCTTGGATAATCTCACCTTTCTCCAGTTAATGTCTAGCAGCCATCAGTTCCTTCCCCTTCCCCAACCGGATGGTTTAAATCTCCTTGGAAGTCAGCTCCACTTCCACCTTCTTGAGTCTCCTAGTTGGAAGATATCTTCAAAACCCCAGAACTGTTGATCTGCAAAGATCTCCTGACTGTTTATGGACATTTAATCTTCCCTTCTGAACAGCCACTTGTTTGGTAGAGTTGCTTCTTCTTCATCTTTGTGTTCCACCTCCATTTTGGGACTTGTGATACTCAGTGCTTCCCTCGTAACTCAGTCAGTAAAGAATCTGCCTGCGGTGCAGGAGACCCAGGTTTGATTCCTGGGTTGGGAAGATCCCTGGCAAAGGAATGGCAGCTCACTCCAGTATTCTTGCCTGGAGAATCCCATGGACAGAGGAGCCTGGCGGGCTACTGTCTATGGGGTCGCAAGAATCGGACACAACTGAGCAAGTAAGCACACACGCACACATACTTGGTGTATACAGTACTATTTTAAAATGTAGTATTAGAGGAGAAATGCTTGCATTTCCTTCTGCTGTGAGTTATACATTTGTTCAAACTGCTCCCTCGGCTTTTATGTTGAGGGACAAAAGTAGAGTGCAGAACTGCCAACACAGTGAAGCACTCTTAAAATGCACACCAGTGAACTGTAGCTCTTAGCCATTCAGCTAATGGAATGAAACGGGGGAGGAAGGGATCCATGAAAGAGCCGTGCAATTCAAATGTCACTGGAGCTTTGATTTTAGTGTGAATGCTGAAGTTGTCTGATGTAGGTGTCACTCCTCACTTCATTCAGCATGTCCTTTGGAAGATGGGATAGTGAGGACAGAAAGGGGAAGAAGCAGAGAGATGCTTCAAAGGGCACCTGAAAGGAGAGCCACTCATTCACCAAAAGCTGGGGAGTCATTCTGCTCATCATCATGGCTTTCTTCACTCGCCAGCCAGCTATAATGTTGAAACCAGGGCAGACAGCCTTCCCCCTGCAGCTCTTTCAGTCTGTGAAAATAGTTCTCCCAGAAAGCTACATCTATTGTGTAGGTTACCAGTGATTTTCCTAAGTGTAGATGTTTGAGAAATAGGCAGAGATAGTAGATGGGAGAAGGAATTGAAGGAGTTGAAATGGGATTTTGAAGCAGACAATAGGCTGGTTTTTTCTTCTTTAAATTGCAGGTGGTTTTGGAGGACGGGGTGAATGAAGATATTTGAAATTCATAGGGCCTCCAAATTCAGACTGTAAATTCAGACTGTCCTCATGAAATCTTTGTACTGGAACTCATCAACCAACAAAATGGACAGATAGGCACCTTTTGAACTTTGTGGAGTATAAGTTTCCCATGTTCAATCAGCTCCAGGTGGATGGGTGAGGTATTCTAAGCCTTCCAGAGTATAGAAGGGACCTCCAAGATGAGGCAGGAGAGAAGGGGAGAAGTCTGGTAACTTACAGAGCCTGGAAACATATGTATTGTGATCACCAGTTAGAACACTTGGAGTGAGGAGATCTGGGTGGCTTGCAGACCAGGAACTCCATGGATGAGACAGGCAAGATAAGTTGGGGCCCTTCTACCAATGGGAGATTTTTGAGTGATATTATTTCAGTAAATACACTTATACACTTATTGTTCTGTCTCATTGGCCTGTAAACTCCCTGAGGGGCCACCGTGTCACGCTTATTTTTTATATTTTACTACCACTCGACATCTGGCACGTAGTAGCATCGGATAATTTGTTGCATAGAACCAAACTTCCCACTAGGCCAAAATGGTACAGAGGTTGAATGGTTGTAGGGATGCAGGCGCCATTGAATTGATGAGTGATTTAAAGTAGGTGATTAACTCATTGCAAACTGGAAATGTTTCCAAGGTAAAAATAGCCAGCCCCCTCACATAAAACCAGTAGGGCTTCCTTTTGTGTTTTCTTTTTCTAGAACAGGATATTAACAATATTGAGCTTGGTTTCTGTAGAAACCAGAGACTGGGAGCTGGGTGGGCTTCTACACCCGACCCTCACTCCTTTTATTCCAACCTTCCTTCAGCTGGGATCAGAAGAGGCGGGGTGATTGCCTAAGGCCGCACAGCCAGTCCCAACTTTTCCCCTTAAGGGCTGGTGCAACTCTGCAGCCACAAATGGGGACAAAATTCACCAGTCCCCTTTCTAAGGAAAAGTTCCCATCTCCAAACAGAAACTTATAATATCAGGTGTGACTGGTGACCTCTGCTTAGGGCTTTTCTTCACTGTTGCAGGAGAGTGGTTAGGCAGGTTTTGGTGATATAAAGGATCACTGCCAGATTAACATACGGTTAGAAGGCTTTTCTTGTTCAGCTATGTAAAATTTCTTGAGGAAGTTTTTATCTATCCTGGTTGAAAGAGGAGTATTTAATGCCTTTGTTTATTGGTAGTCAAACTAACCACCACTCATCTTGCCTAAGTGGGATCAGGCTTTGCTCTTCTCCAAAGGCCAGATTGTCTCCTACGAGACATGCTAATAGCTTAATTGTTTTGTTTATTTTGCTCCTTACAAATTCCAGTAGCTTCATTTGCATTGAGAGTTAGAACTTTCCAGTGCCCTGGCATTTCCTTGGGGTTTAAATGGCTCTAAATGTTTGCTCTTAACGTTTTTTTGAAAGGTTGGTCACCCTAAGTGATAGGTGTGGCTTTCTCTAAATATGAGTTTTTCTGGGTATAGGGTGGGGAAAATGAGAAAAGGGGAGAGAATTTAAAAAAAAGTTATACACTATATGTGTACAACAAACTGTAGATTATTTTGGAGCCAGATATTTATGTAATTATGTTCACTTGGCTCACGTACTTTGGTTTTTGGGGTTAAACGATGAATGCATGCCAGGGAATGTTGATATTTATCCTGGCAAAACTAAGCATTTATAGAGCTGTGGTTTGCTTTTCAAAATGTAGAAATGTAGAGAAGCTTTGCTTCTTCACCTGAGACAAAGAATTCCAAGTGTGAAACTGTTCTGGCTCATGTAGTAAATACAGTTTTCTAAGTTTGTCACACAGCTGTATAATGTATTTCAGGAGTCATTGTCAATGCAGGGTGGAATCTGACTTTTGGGAGAAGGAAATTTGAATGTTGAAGAAGCTTAAATACACTAGTGTTGGTTAAATCTAGGTATACTGATCTCTTTAGAAAAAAAATGGTTTCTTTCCCTGCAAACTGAAGTTTGGGAATTTCATAGCTGGGAAGTTGTGTAGTAGATCTTGATGTTATAAATCACATGGGAAAATAAAGGATAATGCTATTTTGGGATGCGTGTGTAGTTATGCAAGATTGTCATTGTTATTTAGTCTCTTAAGTTGTGTCTGACTCTTTGCGACCCTATGAGCTGCAGTACACCAGGCTTCTCTGTTCTTAACTGTCTCTCTGAGTTATCTCAAACTCATGGCCATTGAGTCAGGGATGCCATCCAACCATCTCAACCTCTGTCACCCCCTTCTCTTGCTGTCACTCTTTCCCAGCATCAGGGTCTTTTCCAACAAGTCAGCTCTTTGCATCAGGTGGCCAAAGTATTGGAGCTTCAACATTAATCTTTCCAGTGAATACTTGGGGTTGATTTCCTTTAGCATTGACTGGTTTGATGATCTTCTTGCTGTCCAAGGGACTCTCAAGAGCCTTCTCCAGCACCACAGTTCAAAAACGTCAGTTCTTCGGTATTCAGCCTTCTTTATGGTCCAATTCTTACATCCATACATGACTACTGGAAAAACCATAGCTTTGATTATACGGACCTTTGTTGGCAAAGTTGATGTCTCTACTGTTTAATACGCTGTCTAAGTTTGTCATAGCTATTTTTCCAAGGAGCAAGCATCTTTTAATATCATGGCTGCAGTCACTGTCCGCATTGATTTTGGAGCCCAAGAAAATGCAATCTGACACTGTTTCCACATTTCTCCCATCTATTTGCCTTGAAGTGATAGGACCAGGTGCCATGATCTTTGTTTTTTGAATGTTGAGTTTTAATCCAGCTTCTTCACTCTCCTTTTTCACCTTTCAGAGGCTCTTTACTTTCTCTTTACTTTCTGCCCTTAGAGTGGTATCATCTGCATATCTGAGGTCATTGATATTTCTCCTGGCAATCTTGATTCCAGCTTGTGATTCATCCAGCCTGGCATTTCTCATGATGTACTCTGCATAGAAGTTAAATAAGCAGGGTGACAATATACAGCCTTGATGTACTCCTTTTCCTATTTGGAACCTGTCCATTGTTCCATGTCCAGTTCTAACTGTTGCTGCTTGTCCTGTATACGGGTTTCTCAGGAGACAGGTAAGGTGGTCTGGTATTCCCATCTCATTGAGAATTTTCCACAGTTTGTTGTGATCCACACAGTCAAATGCATTGGCGTAGTCAGTAAAGCAGAAATAGATTCTTTCTGGAACTCTTGCTTTTTGCTGATTCAGCGGATGTTGGCAATTTGATCTCTGGTTCCTCTGCCTTTTCTAAATCCAGCTTGTACATCTGGAATGTCTCAGATCATGTAGTGCTGAAGCCTGGCTTGAAGGGTTTTGAACATAATCTTGCTGGCATGTGAAATGAGTGCAATTGTATGGTAATGTGAGCATTCTTTGACATTGCCTTTCTTTGGAATTGAAATGAAAATTTACCTTTTCCAGTCCTGTGGCATCTGCTAAATTTTCCAAATTTGCTGGCATATTGAGTGCAGCACTTTCACAGCATCATCTTTTAGAATTTGAAATAGCTCAGCTTCAATTCTATCACCTCCATTAGCTTTGTTTGTAGTAATGCTTCCTAAGGCCCACTTGACTTCACACTCCAGAATGAAGATTATGCAAGATTACATGATGATAAAGACTTTTCTATGGCTTTTCTAGTTTCTGAGGGTTTTCTGACTTTTGCATTCTTAGTAATTTCTTCTAGAGACATTAGCATTGGGGGGATGGGGCAGGAGGTTAGGCTGTGAATTTATCAGTTATCTACACCACTGAAGAGTAGGGAATCTGCTATTGAAATTAACAGTTATTGTGGAGCCCCTCTGGATCATCCAGCATTTGTACCTCTTTTGAGATAAGTATTATTTCCCTTGGGCTTCCCAGGTGGCTGCAGTTAAGAATCCTTTTGCCAATGCAGGGAGTACGAGAGATGTGGGTTTGATCCCTCGGTCGGGAAGATCCCCTGGAGAAGGAAATGGCAACCCACTCCAGTATTCTTGCCTGGAAAATCTTTTGGCCAGAGGAGCCTAGCAGGCTATAGTCCACAGGGTTGCAAAAGAGTCAGAGACAAGTGAGCACACACATACACACAGATTATTTTTCTTGGTTTACAGAAGAGGAAACAATGTATGAGTGAAGTAACCTACTCAAAGTCATCCATCTGAAAAGTATCAGAGGAGGGATTTAAATTCAGGGTCACCGGAATCTAAGATCTGCTTTGGAGAGGAGCTGTCTATCCTAGACAGGTACTCAAGTATATCAAGGCAGCATGGGCATCACTTGGGATGTTAGGACTGCAGAACTTCAGCCCACCCTGTCCTCCCACCCCCCAGACCTACTGATTCTGTATTTTAGTAAGATTTCTAGGTGATTGCAAAGCACTGCTTTGGAGCATTGCAACCCAAGCAAGGTAACATGATTGTAAACACACGCCGCCCCCTGGGAAATTCTGATGGCTGTCCTCCAGGAGATCACCTTCCAAGCTTAAGGATGCAGTTGGACACCTTGAACTTTCAGGAATGCAATCAATAGTCTCTAATTATCCTGCTGAAGCAAAAATGTCAGGGTTATGCTCAGGGGTGGGACTGAGGGAAAAGGTTTTCTCAGGTAGTTCCAGAGATGGCTGTCCTGAATAGACACATGGGAATGGTGGTTCTCTGCAGAATGCCTGGAAAACTTTCCACTCGGGATGTCTCCTCTAGGGCTGCTGTTGATGTTGAGCTTTCTGCTCTTACTGGTTCCTTTGAGGACTACTGCATTTGCCAGTTAATGACATGTCACTGTGAACTAGTCTGTCTAATCTTCTAAAGCTGCCTGAGAGCAGATTTTATCAGGCTGGGGAAGGAAGAAAGAGATCCAGACTTCAGTTCTGTTCAGTTGCTCAGTCGTGTCCGACTCTTTGGGACCCCATGCATCGTAGCATGCCAGGCCTCCCTGTCCATCACCAACTCCTGGAATTTACTCAAACTCATGTCCATCGAGTCAGTGATGCCATCCAGCCATCTCATCCTCCGTTGTCCCCTTCTCCTCCTGCCCTCAATCCCTCCCAGCATCAGAGTCGTTTCCAATGAGTCAACTCTTCACATGATGTGGCCAAAGTATTGGAGTTTCACCTTTAGCATCAGTCCTTCCAGTGAACACCCAGGGCTGATCTCCTTTAGAATGGGCTGGTTGGATCTCCTTGCACTCCAAGGGACTCTCAAGAGTCTTCTCCAACACCACAGTTCAAAAGCATCAATTCTTTGGCGCTCAGCTTTCTTCACAGTCCAACTCTCACATCCATACATGACTACTGGAAAAACCATAGCCTTGAGATCCAGACTGGGGAATATCAATGGCGTGAAAAGAGAGAAACGCATTGAAGAGAGCTTGAGGCAGGAGATAGATGGGCTCCAGGTTAGAGTGCCCAGCCTCCAGAATATTCCAGCCCTGAGGCTGGAGGAAGTGTACCTAGAATTCCCCTCCTAAATGGTTTCTCTTTTAGAATTCCCTCAGACACCTAGCCTGGAGACATCAGGGTCCTTGTCTGTTTTTCCTCTCCCTTCCAAATTCCTGTTGGTTCCCAAGCCCCACGAGTATGTCTTCACATGGCTCTGCCTTCCTCTTCACAGCTGTTGTGCTAGTTTGAATCTGCATTGTCTTACACTGGGACCGTCCAAGAGTTTCTTAAGTGATCTTCACTCTTCTCCCTGTAATTCACAGAAACAGCATTGCCAGAATCATCTTCCTGGTAAATAGAGCTTTGCACCTGTCACTCTTACTCAAAAATTCTCAGCTCTTACTGAGAATAGGCTTTAGCCCAACATGCAGTTCTGTCTCAAATCTATTCCAGGCTGTCTCTGTCCAACTCTTATTTTCCAGTAGTCCTTCTGGAATATGGAAAGTTGATAAGGGCCACCCGAATGCATAGACTGCAGTATTAGCTCTTAGCATAGTGCCCACATTCAGTCACTCAGTTGTGTCTGACTCTCTGTAGCCCCATTAACTATAGCCTGCCAGGCTCCTCTGTCCATGAAATTTTCCAGGAGAAAATACTGGAATGGGTTGCCATTTCCCCCTCCAGGGGATCTTCCCGATCCAGGGATCGAACTCTAGTCTCTTGCATCTTCTGTGTTGCAGTGGATTCTTGACCACTAGCACCACCTAGGAAGCCAGCCTGCATGCTGTAGGTGCTTGGTAAAAATTGATTGGATGAATGAATGATGAGCTGATTTTCATGTCCATATTGTATAGCCTGGCTGGAATATACTCCTTGGTCAGGCCAGTTTCCATGACTGGACTTCCTTTCCCTTTCTTGTCATTTATCAAAAACTTTGAGGTCCAAATAAAGTCTCATTTCCTGGAAAACCTTTGATTTGACTCACCAGTATCACTCCTTCTCGTCCTCGCCCAAGTCTTGGAGTTATTTATTTTATTTGGTACTTAATAATATGTTATCCTGCATTGCTATCTGTGTGTATATGAGTCATACTTTCCAGAGAGACTATAAGCCTGTTGAGATCAGAAATGGTTTATGTTTCTTTATACACCTCAGAGGGGCTTCCCTGGTAGCTGAGTAGTAAAGAATCCCCCTGCTGATGCAGGAGATGTGGGTTTGATCCCCAGATCAGGAAGATCTCCTGGAGAAGGAAGTCGCAACTCTTGTATTCTTGCTTGACCATCGCATGGACAGAGGAGTCTGGTGGGCTACAGTCCATGGGGTCGCAGAGTTTGGCGTGACTTGGCAACTAAACAACAACAGAACCACTCAGAATTTCCCATCTTTCCCTTTGGGCTTTTGTGTTCCTGTGTGCCCTCCTCATTCCCTGCTCCTTCACAGCTTTTCCATAGCACTTCTGTGGAGTATTATGGTTGCTTGCGCATCAGGCATGTCTCCCGGGAAGGAATGCCTAGGATCCGTGGGGGCAGAGACGGTATCACCTAGTTAGTTTCTCTTTCTGTCGTCTGTGGTTTTTTGACTGATGGATGCTATGAACTTGGTCCTTTTTTGAGTTTTATGTCCCTTCTTTTTCTTCTGCTCAGTTCTTAAAACTCCAGTTTGCATACTTCAAGTATGCTCCTAGCAGTTAATGCCACCATGACTCAGTGTGTCCTCAGCAGGGGTGTGGAGGTGACTCAGGAGCCACCTCGGGCAACTGTAGTAGATTTGTTCCACCCTGAGCCAGAGGCAGGAGCCTGCCTGGTGATCAGGAAAGAGGTGTTTTCCCCCTCATTGTTTCCCGGCACTGAGGACAGAGGAGCAGGGTGGGCTACAGTCCTTGGGGGTCACAAAGAGTCGGACACAACTTAGCAACTGAACAGCAACTACTTCAGTTTAATTTATTTTAAAAAAGGAAACGAGATTAGTTTTTCTTCTCTTTTCTGGTGGTGATACATTGAGCATTATTTAAAACATAATTTTACTTATTCCTTTTTGGTTGTGCTGAGTCTTTGTTACAGGCTCCTCTCTAGTTGTGGTGGTTTCTCATTGCAGGGGCTTCTCTTGTTGCACGGCTCTGGGGTGTGACCTTTAGGAGCTGCAACTCCTGGACTCTAGAGCACAGGCCCAACAGCTGTTGCGCAGGAGCTTAGTTGCTCCGAGGCATGGGAGCTCTTCCTGACCCAGGGATTGAACCCATGTCTCCTGGCAAATTCTTTACCACTGAGCCACCAGGGAAGCCTACATTGAGTATTAATAAGAACGTTGCTGGGGGATGAACTGGGAGTATGAGATTAACAGATGAACGCTACCAATACAGCAGTTTTACCAATACAAGGATTTTCTGTACAGTGCAGGGAACTATGTTCAATATCTTGTAATAAACTATAATCGAAAAATCGAGAAACAAGTACAGATATATACATACGTGTTAGGTATATATATATATGATATAACATCTGAAATTAACACGATATTGTAAATGAACTATTCGTGTGTGTGCGCTCAGTTGCTCAATTGTGTCTGACCCTTTGTGACCCTATGGACTGTAGCCCGCCAGGCTCCATTGTCCATGGGATTTCCCAGGCAAAAATACTGGAGTGGGTTGCCATTTCCTCCCCCTGGGGGATCTTCCTGACCCAGGTATCAAATGCATGTCTCTTGTGTCTCCTGTATTGGCAGGTGGATTCTTTACCATTGTGCCACCTGGGAAGCCCCAAATTTGAACTCTGTTACCAAAAAGTTGAATATTATAGCATGCTTCGAATCCAGTCCCTGAGAGTATGTGAAGTTTCACAACCCTATCAAGGCTGAAGCTTGATACTAGATACCCCTCCTCCTGGCTCTCCCGCCTCCCCCCAAAGCTAGAGACAACTATCCCCAATATAGTTAGTACATTAGCATTTTTCAAGTCTTGGCTGACTAGATTTTAGGGAAACCATACCACTTATCTCCAGTCTCTTAATAGGCAACATGTAACTCAAAGACAGTTTGTTAAGGAAATACATCCAAATTGGGATCAATTGAGTAAGGTTAGAAATGTTTCAGGGAAACAGACACATCTCAGCTTCCTCTGCCCAACTTCAGACTTTGACATCTACTGGTTTGGAGAGGAGCAAATGGCAGGGAAGAGAGATTGCAGAATGAAGTTTATTAGTAATGTATTTGTTGAATTTGGACAGGTCAGCTTGGCTGTTTGAAAAGTTCTTGGCAAAATGTCTCATCACCTTCCTCTCTAATTGGCTGGGTAATATGAAGTAGGCTTATTGTGTTTGAATTTTCTGAGTATAATAAATTCAGTTCACCCTTTTGTACATGATGGATTGTTGGAAGTGCATTACCAGGGTGGGAGAAAGACATCCTTCTCTGCTTTATCCCCAGGCTGGGAGGAGGAAGTACAGCCTTGTCTAGAAGCATGATGAACACATGATTGTTTCCATTTCATACACATGACAAAAGCCTTATAAGTTGGAAGATTATAATTGCAAGAAATAGCGGGAATTTGCTGTCTGACATAAGGAGCTCAAATCCAGTGTTTCGTGACAATGTAGAGGGGTGGGATGGGGTGGAAGGTGGGAGGGGGAAGTTCAAGAGGGAGGAAATATATGTATACCTATGGCTGACTCATGTTGATGTACGGTAGAAACCCAACACAATATTGTAATTATCCTCAAATTAAAAATAGATTTATAAAAGACAAAAATAATTGCAAGAAATAATGAGGGAGGCATATATATGTATATAGTATATGTGTGTATGTGTATATATATATGACATATAGTATTTACTATAATATTATAGTATACTAAGGGAGTTTCCCAAGTGGCACTAGTGGTAAAGAACTTACCTGCCAAGGCAGAAGATATAAAAGACGTGGGTTCAATCCCTGGGTCAGGGTGATTCCCCTGGAGAAAGAAATGGCAACCCACTCCAGTATTCTTGCCTGGAGAGTCTCATGGACAGAAGAGTCTGGTGGGCTACAGTCCATAGGGTCGCAAAGAGTTGGACTCAACTGAAGCGACTTAGCACCCACACATGCATGGTATAATAAGTGTGTGTATATATATATATATATATATATATATATATTTAAATGTTCATATGAGGAGTTATGGGGGACAATGAAGTAGTTACTAACCAAATAAGGTTCCTGATGATCCTTTTTTACTCCTCTGCCTGGGTGCCACCTCTCCCTGCCCAAGTCTCAGACAACTTTCTAGGTCAAGGCTCCACAAAATCCCATTCCCTTAAAGAAGTCTTCCCGGGCACACTCCTCTCCCATAGATCCGTGGCACGTTGCCTGGAATGCTCTTGTCTCATACAGCAAGCTTACCTTGTATTGGAGTAGTCAAGATTCTGTGTCTTATTAAGGTGTGGAACTCCAGAGAGCAGGGGTTGTTTCTGGGCATGGCCAGTGATCTCCGTCCAGTTAAGAAGCACCTGTGGATCTTTTTAAAAACTGTCAATCCTAGACCAGTTGAAATCGAGGTTCCCTGGGGGTGGAACTCAGGTGCACTGTATGACTTTTCAAAGCTTCCTGGGTGACTCTAAAAGAAGCCAGTGCTGAGAGTCACTGTGAATAGATATTTAAGAATTGATAACTGTGCCGTAATTTGATGCAATGTCTAAAGCAAACTGACTAGGATGTATTTTTGCCATGCTGCAGCAAATGACTGAAATTAAGAGGCTTGGGGGCTCTTTTTTTGGTGTGAAGAAAGGAGGGGGATGGGGGAGAAATTTGTTTAATACAGCTGACTTCCTTAAAAAGGAAAATAGTTCCCAGGGGACTTTACAAAAGAGGAACCATTGTATGTACAGCACCTGGGAGCCTTCAGTGATGGCAAGGCTGTTGTAGCCTGGTGAATGCCTTGTAACCTGAATCGTTCTTTCCCCTTCTCCACTTTGGTGGTGTACCCTGGACCAGAGGCCTCTGACATATCGTGGGGTATCACATTCACCTGGGAAGGTGATCCAGCAGGTTTGGGATGAGGCTCAGGAATGTAGTTTTCACAAGGGTTCCAGATGATTCCACTTTCCCAGTGGCTGATCTATAACTCTCTGGAAAATACTGGAGGTCTGGATTCATAAGCAATGGGTCTTTTTCTTTGTGGAGGTGGTGGTGGTGGTTCTTTACCCTGTTGTCTTTCTTACCCCCAAATTAGATAATCATGTGCATATTTTCTCTAGAATGTTTCTATATTTTTGAAGTTTAACTCCTTGTGTTATCTGAAATTTACTTATCTGGCATGAGGGGTCATATAACTTTTTTCAATGGATATTTAATGGTTCTAAAAATAAATTTTTAAATAATGCAATCTTCATGCTCTGTTCTGAAGTGCCACCTCTATCCTATATTAAATTCACATATATAATTTATTTCTAGCATCTCTGTTCCTTTGACCCTTTTCTCTATTCTTGAACTAGATACCAATACCAGACTATGTAATTACTCTAGTTTTAGAATATGTTTTCATGTTTGTTTGGGTAAGACCTCCCTAATTATATTCCTCTTAAATGAATTCTTGGCAATTCATCTTCATTTACTCTTCCAGATAGAATTTAGGATCAACATGTCAAAGTCCTAGAAGAAAATCTCTTTAGAACTTAGACTGTAGTTTTATAGACTATGGAGGGAATTTGGAAAGGTGAACATTTTTATAGCCACATCTTTTAAAATCTATAAACACAGTGAACATCTCCATCAGTTTTTTTTAAGACCTTCAGTAAATCCTATTTTTTTTTTCATACATGGTTCTATCACATTTTTTTAATATATAATTTTTCTGGCCATATTGCATGGCACGTGGGATCTTAGTTCCCTGAGCAAGGATTGAACCTGCATCCCCTGCATTGGAAGAACCAATTCTTACCAACTGGACTGCCAGAAAAGTCCCTTACATTTTTATTAAGCATATTATTGGTATTTTATAACTTTTGCTCCTAGTTTGAATGGGATCTTTTCTATAACATTGTCTTTTAAAAATACTAATATTTGTTTTTCATTTTTAAAAATAATTTAATGGATATCATGTTACAACCCACAAAATTAAAATAAGAATCTCATTTACTTGAGTAAGTAGGAATTGTAGCATTTGGTTCATTCTGTTTTTAATGAATGTATTTTTTGTTGTTGTTGTTAAAAAGGAAAATACCAGCCACCAATGTCTTAAGTATACTCTTTTCTTAGTTCTTTTTTTGTCATTAATAGAGTGGCTTGGACCATTGGGTCATCATTCTGAAGACTCATAGCCCATGGGTGCAGAAGGGGCCGAAGAAGCTGGACCAGATGTTTTGGTAGCAGGATATACCCTACTGTTGTACTTCTCAATAGATCCCTGATAGTGGCCAGATGCTCATTGATGCACTTCCTCTTCCTAAAGATCTAGAAAGCACAGTTAAAAGTGAAAAGAGGAGAGAAGTATTGCAATTCTGCTTAGCAGAATGAGGGATTTAGAAGTAGGAGCCAAACTTTTGCTAAGAATCTCAGTAGGAAAAAAGACTCCAGGAATCAAATAATTCTAATTACATAAAAGTGTCTTGCCTACTATAAAGTGATATTCAAATGTGTTAGGAAGTACTAAGACCATGTATTTTTAGCTACATTTGAAAGACTTTCCTGGTGATCCAGTTAAGACTTTTTTTCTCTCTCTCTTTAAAAATTTATTTATTTATTTTAATTGGAGGCTAATTACTTTACAATATTGTGGTGGTTTTTGCCATACATTCACGTGAATCAGCCATAGGTGTACATGTGTTCCCCATCCTGAACCCCCCTTCCAGTCCCCCTCCCATCCCATCCCTCAGGGTCATCCCAGTGCACCAGCCCTGAGCACCCTCATGTGTTGAACCTAGACTGGCGATCTATCTATGTATATGATAATATACATGTTCCAATGCTATTCACTCAAATCATCCCACCCTCACCTTCTCCCACAGAGTCCAAAAGTCTGTTCTTTACATCTTTGTCTCTTTGCTGTCTCGCATATAGGGTCATTGTTACCATCTTTCTAAATTCCATATATATGCATTAATATACTGTATTGATGTTTTTCTTTCTGACTTACTTGGCTCTGTATAATAGGCTCGAGTTTCATCCACCTCATCAGAACTGATTCAAATGCATTCTTTTTAAAAGCTGAGTAATATTCCATTGTGTATATGTACCATAGCTTTCTTACCCATTGTCTGCTGATGGACATCTAGGTTGCTTCCCTGTCCTGGCTATTGTAAACAGTTTGCTTCACAGCTTCGATCTCTGATAAGGAAACTGAGATCCTGCACACTTCGGGGTGTGGCCAAAAAAAGGAGGGGGGTGCTTTCAGAAAATAAACAAGCCAGTACTGGAAAAAGCCTGGTCCATCTCCCCCAGAGTTGTTGTCTTAGTTTTAGAGGGAGTTTTATGTGAAAGCAGAGAAAACTGCAATATAACTCTTTAATCCAGCTATTTGTCTGAACCATGAATAACACTTAGGAAGCCTTGGGATTCTGGTAATTGGTGAATATGCTATCTGTCCTTAGCATCCACACAGGCTAAATTAAATACCCCTCCAATTGCCAAGTGAGGGCATGGGAGAATAGTGTCCCATTATCAATAATTAGTCTCATTCCTGGTGCCTCTCTTTGCCTTCCCTTGTTTTTTCTCAATCATCTTGTATTGTAGGGAATAAAAGGTAGTTTGGCCATTCTATTTTCTGATATTAAGATAAAAGCTGAAAATTAATGCTTAACCAATTGGGCTCTAACAAGTAGTAGAATCAAGAGATTCATGTGCAAGTAGTAAGTATTTTGTGTACACAAGAAAGTGTTTTTTTTCATCTTCATATTTTCACATTATATTCACCTGCTGTGAAATAAGTAATGTCAGATTTTGTTTTTGAATGTTGATTTTCTTTTTTTAAAAAAGGTTAGGAGAAAATAATTTATAAAAATATTGAATTGCTATGTTGCACATCTGAAACTAATTGTATTTTAAGTCAACTGTACTTCACGTTAAAAAAGATTGTAAGGAACAGAAAATTTTAAAAATCATTGATTAAATGCTAGGATACATTTTAGGAATTTAAGAATAAGAAAGGAAAGTTTAGGAAATCATTACAGAAACAATGTATGCATTAAAAAATGAAATTGGTCCAGGAAACTGACAACCTGTTTATTATTACTGGGAAAATTATGGGGAGGAGAAGGTAACCATTAGAGACTTCCTAAAACAGAGACAACTAAGAGTTCCTGGAACTTATATTTTATTTAGGATCTTTGATTCTATCCTTGAGTAGACTTCTATACTGTGCATCTCTACTGAAGTGAATTTAGATGTCAAGATGATTTTACTGGTGAGTTCTATAACACTTTTAAGGGATACACAGTTTTTCTAAAAAACAGTTTCAGAGCAGAGAAAATGATTTCAAATTTTTTCCTATGGGGTTAACGAATCTCAGTTAAAAACACTGCACAAGGATGACACTAAAGAAAACTAGAGGCGTTTCACTCGTGAATATAAATGCCATCCACTTTAGAATTTTTTAGGTAGAAGATACTTTGGAGACACCTACGTCACACCTACCATTTTTTAGGTGAGAAAACAGGTTAGAGTGGCCGAATGCTTTCGTTTAAGGTCATAGTTTGGTTGCACCTGTAAGAAAGGTGGTTTCTTGACTATGCAAAGTCAGAATAGCGCCCCCTCAGGAAGGGTGGGAATTAGTAGTAAGTGAGGGTGTGCCTCTGCCCACCCTGGGCTCTGTGTGGATTATCTTCTCATTTTATATGAGAAAAGAATCTGAAAAAAGAATGAATATGTGTATAACTGAATCACTTAGCTGTAGAACTGAAAGTAACACAGCATTGTAAGTCAACTATAATCCAATAAAATAAAAAAATAAAAACACCTCACATTTGCCAACTGAAGGATATTCTGTTGTCTCTTATTCAGAAGAGAAAGCTGTATCCCAGGGAGATTACATGCTTTGTGCTAAGAGTCAGAACTGCTGCTGTTGCTGCTGCTAAGTCGCTTCAGTCGTGTCCGACTCTCTGCGACCCCATAGAGGGCAGCCCACCAGGCTCCCCTGTCCCTGGGATTCTCCAGACAAGAACACTGGAGTGGGTTGCCATTTCCTTCTCCAATGCAGGAAAGTGAAAAGTGAAAGTGAAGTCACTCAGTTGTGTCTGACTCTTTTTGACCCCAGGGACTGCAGCCCACCAGGCTCCTCTGTCCATGGGATTTTCCAGGCAAAAGTACTAGAGTGGGGTGCCATTAGTCAGATCTAGTTCTGTTTATTTTTGCCTTTTTAAATGCTACTGTTCTTTTGCAAAGTTCTGTGCTCTGCTTGGGCTTTCCAGGTGGGCTAGTGGTAAAGAACCGCCTGCCAATGCAGGAGACCCAAGAGACTTGGGTTTGATCCTTGGGTCGGGGAAGATCCCCTGGAGGAGGGCATGTCAACCCACTCCAGTATCCTTGCCTGAAGGATCCCATGGACAGATGAGCCTGGCGGGCTACAACCCATAGAGTTGCAAAGAATCAGAATCAGACACAACTGAGGCAACTGAGCATACACACATGTGTCCTGCTTAGGTTTTTTTAAAATCCAAATACTGCATTTTTGAGTACCATTCCCTGATTGCTTTAGGGAAAGCGCTTCCAATGGACTAAACACATTTAATAATGCATTGTGGCTTCTAAACTCCCCTCTTTATGGGGAAGAGGTGTCTCATCTGTCCACTTAATTAAGCCTCTTTTAAATTTTTTTCACTTTTAATTTTTGTATTTAAAAAATGTAATGGAGGTACAGTTGATTTACAATGTAATATTAGTTTCAGGAGTACAAAGTAGTGGTTCAAAATTTGCATAGATTATAGTCTATATGAAGTTGATCCGTCCTGGGTGTTCTTTGGAAGGAATGATGCTAAAGCGGAAGCTCCAGTACTTTGGCCACCTCATGCAAAGAGTTGACTCATTGGAAAAGACTCTGATGCTGAGAGGGATTGGGGGCAGGAGGAGAAGGGGACGACCGAGGATGAGATGGCTGGATGGCATCACTGACTCGATGGACGTGAGTCTGAGTGAACTCCAGGAGTTGGTGATGGACAGAGAGGCCTGGCGTGCTGCGATTCATGGGGTTGCAAAGAGTCTGACACGACTGTGCGACTGAACTGAACTGATAAAATATTGGCTGTATTCCTTGTGTTGTATAATGTATGCGGATAACTTGCTTGTCTTATCCATAGTAATTTGTACCTCCTAGTCCCCTGCGCCAGTTTGTCCCGCCTCCTTCCCCCTCTCCTTCGGTAGCCATTAGTTTGCTGCCTGTGTCTGTGTATCTGTTTGTTGTATTCATGTTGGTTTTATTTTTTAGATTCTGCGTATAAGTGAGGACATACAGTATTTGTCTTTCCCTATCTGACTTATTTCACTAAGCATCATCTCCATCAGGCCGATCTATGTCGTTGCCAAAAGAACAAATTTCATTCTTTCTTTATGGCTGAGCAATATTCCATATATATACCGCATCTCTATCTGTTCATCTGTTGATGGATGCTCAGGCTGCTTCCATGCCTTGGCTGCTGTAAACAGTGCTCTGTGAACGTCGAAGTGCATGTAGCTTTTCGATTTAATGTTTTCATTTTCTTGGGATAAATATCCAGGAGTAGAATTACTCTGTTCTGATTTCCATAGTGGCTGCACCAATTTACATTCCCATCAACAGAGTACTAGGTTCCCTCTTTCTCCACATCCTCTCCAACATTTGTTATTTGTGGTCTTTTTGATGATAGCCATTCTGATAGGTGTGAGATGACATTTCATTGTGGTTTAATTTGCATTTCTCTGATTAGCAATGTTGAGCATCTTTTCGTGTGCCTGTTGGCCACCTGTATATCTTCTTTGGAAAAATGTCCATTCAGATCAGCCCATTTTTTAAGTCAGGTTGTCTGCTTTTTCGATATTGAGTTGTATGAGCTGTTTATGTTTTGAATGTTCACCCCTTATTGGTTGTTTCATTTTGCAAATGTTTTCTCTCAGTCTGCAGTTTTGTCTTTTCGTTTTGCTTATGGCTTCCTTTGCTATGCAAAAGCTTTTAAGTTTAATTAGGTTCCATTTGTTTATTCTTGCTTTTGTTTCTTTTGCCTTAGGAGACAGATCCCCCAAAATATTTCTATGATATATGTCAGAGGGTGTTCTGCCTATAATTTCTTCTAGGAGTTGAATGGTTTCTGTTCTTATATTTAGGTATTTAAACCCATTTTGAGTTTATTTTTGTATATGATGTGAGAAAATGTTCTAATTACATGCTTTTACGCATAGCTGTCCAGTTTTCCCAGTACCACTTATTGAAAAGACTGTTTTTCCCTATTGTGTATTCTTGCCTCCCTTTACTTAGATTAATGAGCCATAAATGCAGAGGTTTATTTCTAGGCTTTCTACTCTATTCCATTGATCTGTGTGTCTGTTTTTGTGCCAGTACCATATATACCATATAGTAATGGCCTGAAGTCAGGGAGCTTGATACCCCCAACTCTCTTCTTCTTTCTCAAGATTGCTCTGGCTACTCAGAATATTTTGTGTTTCTATATGGATTTCAGAATTCTTCTAGTTCTGTGAAAAATGTCATTAGTATTTTGATAATGATTGCATTGACTCTAGATTGCCCTGGGTAGTACAGACTTTTTTCTGTTTTCTTGATTGTCCTTCATGAAAAGTTAGACATTTTAGAAATTTCCTTTTCCCCCCAAATAAATTACTTCAAATTATTTTGCAGGCTGTGGTCATAGCTCTTCAGTATGAAAACAGATTAAAAATGATATGCTAGTTTGTGTTCTTGATTCTTTCATGCCTGGTGATTCTTTTTGCCTATTAACTGGCTGCTGTCAGGGCTGCTAGTATCTATTGAGTCTAAATATTATGCTCCTTTAAGACTTTTCTGATACACTCCCTTGATTCTTGTCCCCAAATAAAAATTAAACAGTATAAAATTAGCTTTAATTTTAGCTTAAAGTGTCCAAGTAAATTAGAAGAAAGAAGTACGAAAAGGGCAGTTATTTGCAAAGATGATTATAAATATATTATCTTCTCCTTTCATTTGATGCTACACTGTAAAAAAGCAGTGCGTTGAGGTCATAGAGACCCACCCAAAGTCTGACCTTTTCCTGTCTTGGGAATTTTCCTCCTCCCTTCAATGGTACACAGAAAGTAGGCTATCCAGAGAAAATGCAACAAGCACACAGCATTTTAGAGAACTAAACCTCAATGAAACAGGTTTTATGTGAAAGATTTGCATTCCTTAATTTCAATATTAGGCTGGATTTTTCAGATTCTTAACAGAGAAGGCCTCTGAGTGACATGTGAAGGCAAGGGAAGCCCTCTCTTCTCATGTTTCCACTTAGCCCTGTCCACCTCTCCCTGCCCTTCCGCCTTGCTCCTCAGGCTTCTGTGTTCACCTCTGTGTGTCCTTGGGACTGAGTTTGGTGCTTTCCTTGTTCTGAAGTATATAGCAATGACCTCTTTTTCCTTTTGAAAAAAGATACTCTGCAAGTCCAAGTACATTTATTCCCACTCAACTAATGTAAATACCATACACTGAATTCCATTATGCACATCTTTATTTTGGTTGCTCTATATTCAAATTTCATCTTTCTCCAGGTGAACATATTTTAAGGGAGGAAAAAATCCTGGATGCTGACCAGGAAGTTGCCTGGAGAGGCAAAGAGAAAAATAGATGAATCAAAATAAGGAATGCCTGGGAAGGGAGCCTAAAGTCCCTAGGCCCGCCCTACAGTGTCTGTTGGAAGAGGCATTGGCCTAGAGGTCAAAGAAAAGCATTACAACTTGAGAAACACCAAGCCCGCAGCACAGAATAGGTCTTGTCAAAGATTTTCCACCTCAAGTAACCCAGTTACTTTCTATCTCTGACTGCACTTGGGAACCAGAAAGTCAGTTGAACATTTGGTTAGAGAATCAGTCACAGGGGAACAAATGTCTCTTATTACGCATAAAATCTATGTTGGAGCACAATTAATTCACAAACACTCATTAGACCCACTGGAGGGGACAACCCCAGAAGATTTTGGTCTAGCAAGGAGTGATAAAATGGGAGTTGAGTGTAGTGCCCATTATTGCTAGTTTAAGATGTATAAAATGCCATTGGCATTTTAAAAACAGCGTGTTGTCCTTATTATTGGGTGATCCAGTGGCTAAAATGCTGCACTCCCAGTGCAGAGAGCCCAGGTTTGATCCCCAGTTAGGGAACTAGATCCCACCTGCCACAGCCAAGAGTCCACAGGCCATGACTGAGCCCAAAGATTCCACGTGCTGCAACTAAGATCCGGTGCAACCAAATAAATGCAAAAGATGTGCTGCATACCCTGAGAGCTCCCCCACCCTCCTTTATGCCCCAAAGCCTAGGAGCCAGCTGGCCAGAGGTCAGCCTGCCAACAGTGCACCCAGAGTAGTTACCCCACCACAACAGAAGGGCCCACCGAGTCCATGCAGGGAGCACCCCAAAAACATATGGCTTTGGTGACTAGAGGAGAGAGTGCTGCTGGGCCCCTGTATCTGGCCACTCCTCCAAGATCCAGACACAACTGACTGACCTGCCCTTGAGAGAGAAACACTGAGAACTGGGCACTATGAGGAGATGGAGTAGTTATGTTCCAAACAGTGGGATACAAAAGTGGAGATAAGCAGTCTACCCAATAAAGAGTTCAAGGTCATGATCATAAAGATGATTACCCAACCCAGGAGAAGAATGGGTGAACGTAGTGACAGTGTCAACAGACACAATATAGAGGAAAACCACAGGTGAATTAATAGAGTAACTGGAATAAAAATGCTGATGAGATTTTCATAGCTTCACTCCTGGCGTTGGTCCTTTTACATGGCTTTTCTTTGGCATCCTAAGTTTGTAGCCACAGGACTTTGGGGGACCTTCCCCCTTCTACTGGGCTTCCCCAGTGGCTCAGCTGTAAAGAATCTGCCTACAGTGCAAGAGCTGCAGGAGACGTGGGTTTAATTCCCGGATTGGGAAGATCTCCTGGAGAAGGGCATGGCAACCCACTCCAGTATTCTTGCCTGGGGAATCCCATGGACAGAGGAGCCTGATGGGGTACAGCCCATGGGGTTGAAAAGAGTTGGATGTGACTAAAGTGAGTGAGCATACACACATAGACCTCCTGCTAGAGGGACGTGGTTACAGGTTAGGAGGGATTGAAGCTCCCCTGTTGCCTTTCTCTGGTCAGCAGGCTCGGTGGGAGCCGAGCACAACCCAGGAGCAGAGTTGGCCCAGTGTCTTTTGGAACGTGCTTCGAGAGAGGGTTCTGAAAATAGAGAGGGAACAATTTTCCGTTTCCCAATTCCCACTTCATAATTCAGCAGATGGTGTGTCTTTGCCATCTGAGATTTAATACAGTCAGTCCTCTCACTGACCGACAGGTTGAAAAAGAAAGTTTGCTGGGCACCGACCTGGGAGTCGGGAATGGACTGTGTGCCGAGTACATTTCAACTCCTCTTTGAAGCGAAAGGAAAGTTTTGACACTGACCTAGTTTACATGGCTACTGTTAAAAAAGAGAAAATTCTGTTAGTGAAGATAGAAACTCAGATGTAAATAAACAAGGCTACAAATTCCTAAATCATCTCCTAAGTTTGTTCCCCCAGACTTTATTCTATTGCTTCACCTCACAATGCAGTGGTTGCCAGAGGCCCCTTTAGTTGCACCTAGTAACTGAATCTGCAAAATCACACAGCAGCACTTCCTTCAGAAGGACTTAATTTGATTAATTTACTCTCTTGGGTGACATTTCTCAGTTGAGTAGGAGGGGAAAAGCTAGTGTGATTTAACCATATTACCCACATCATGGATGGAGAAATGTAAGGAGAGTAAGTGATTTATTTGCCTTACTACTTGAATGAAGATGTTTCTAAGCTTAGGTTTTACCTTGTTCTCTAAGAACTTTATGAGCAAGATATTTTGGATTATGGTAGTTGATGTTCTTTAAGTCTGGTACAGCAGGCTAAAGCTCTATTTTCTGCCAAATGTGAAAGAGCAGAATGAAACCATGTGCTTTACATTATAAAAATGGTACTGATGGATGTTCATGTTTAGAAAAACCATCATCAAGATCACCATCTGTAGATATGGATAATACAACCCTTTGCTGAATAAAGCTGGTTTCGTCATAACTGCTTACCTTTGTGTATCTTATTTTTCATATCTCTAGCAAACTAGATTTGGTTAGACAAACTATTAGGTGGAAATCTATAGTTGGGAGCCTGGCTCTTGTAATCTTAGAGCAATTTCCTCAGTTTTCACATCTGTAAAGTAGAAATGTTCATAGTATTCATAATAATAAATCATTTTCTAGAGTTGTTGTAAAAGTCAAATCAAAGTATCTGGAAGTATATTGTAAGTTGTAAAAAAATTTAATAATTGTAAGGATTTTATAAGCATGGATTTGCTTTAAAACAGGAGCGTTCTTAGGAAATATGCTATATGAATTACTGAAGGTACCAGAGAATTTTCCAGATGGTCCAACATGTGTCCAAAATTCAAGTCTTATTAAGACACATATTTTAAAATAAAAGACATTTGTCACGGCATTCCCAGATCTAGATTTTAAAGGATATAAGTAAACATTGAACAGTTGTTTTGTTTTTTTTTTTTTCAATCCAAGAAAGAGCTTCAGGATTTGCTTTTTCTTTTGGTATGTGCTGGATGTAGTTGGAAAGAGGAATAGCAAATAGAAGTCACTGCAGGACTGATCCTTCTGTGTCATCAGTGAGATTCCCACACCACAGAACCAGATTTTCCCCTGAGAAGACACTGCAAGCCTGTGTGCAGAGAGCACTGCATATATTTTAGATGACAACTTGGAACATTCCTCCCCATAAAGTAGGGCCATACATCATTTCAAATGATGAACTTTTCCCCCCACATTCTCAAGTCATTCACATTTATTAGTCCCCCCCCCCCATTATACTGGCCAAAAGTTTGTTAGTAAATAAATACTCAGGCTGTTGACCTGTGGCTGTGCTCTGGGGCATGGAGTGTGATAGTTTTAAGTGCAAATCCATCCTAGCCTCCAAGTAGCCAGGAAAAACAGGTGCTGGACTTCAAAAAGATCTGAAAGCAAGCCTGATTGGGTGTCATCTAGTTCTGCAGCCCTGATCATCATGTGGCATGTGGATGGGACTGCAGTAAAAAGCAGCCCACTTTCAAAACTAAGTGGATTTTCTATTATTCATATTCCACACAGGTCAATTGATGCAAAAAACATGCTTTCCTGATGTGGCCACTGAATCATCACTTGCTTCTTTCACAATCCCTAAAATCTTGTGTTCTGATGGTATTTGGCAGATCCCACCTCAAACTGCAGCGGTTCGTGCTGGCCAGTGAAGTGTCTGAAAATGGTTTCAAGTAATTTCAACAAACTCTTCACAGTCCACCTGCTCACTACAAAGAAAGAATAGTACCTATGTCTACCAAGGTGTGCTACATCTTGTTGTTCTTTCTTTTTAAATTTTGACATCAAATTTAAAAAAGAAATACTTTGCTTAATAACAAAAGTATAAAGTACTTTGTTTAATAACAAAAGTATAAAGCCATGAGCCAGGCAAGGAATGAATAAAGGTTATTCTGAGTAGACTTGTGTCCTACGTAAGTGCCTTTTTTTTTCTCTCTCTCTCTTTTGTAGTTTGGCCATTGTGGTGTGAATATTCTCTTTGTATTGTATTTTTCTTATAAGAGATATTAAAGATGGTTAAATCTTTACACTAGTAGATGTGTTAAGACTTCCTCAGCAGTGTTCACAGCTGGGAGGTGTTGATAGATGTGTTTTTTTGCAAATAAACTTCCTATGTCTGCTTAGTAATTTCCAGGTTTCTGAAAGTATAACCCATAGATAACATGTATGGGTGGCTAGAGCAAAATGATGATGGAGTTATTTGTGCCAGCCTGATGAGTCAATAATTCTAATAGGCAAGGTTAAAGAGTGGGCAAGTTTCTGTCAGATTCCCTGCTATTCTTGACCTTGCCAGCTGGGCCAAAAAGACCTGGCAGTGTGAGGAGAAAGGGCTGCTGCCTTTGCCAAGTGATTTTTTGTCTAGTCAACTTACAGAGCCCTAACAGGCTTTGGAGAATATTTGGATGAAGTTGGTAGCAGCTTTATTGCTACCATCTGATTCTGCTTTGGGCCTGAAGCAGTTTCTGCCGCTATGTGACCAACAGGAAAAAAGTGCTATTCAGTTCAGTTCAGTCGCTCAGTCGTGGCCGACTCTGCAACCCCATGGACTGCAGCACACCAGGCCTCCCTGTCCATCATCAGTTCCCAGAGTTTACTCAAACTCATGTCCGTTAAGTCGGTTCTGCCATCCAACCATCTCATCCTCTGTCGTCCCCTTCTCCTCTCACCTTCAATCTTTCCCAGCATCAGGGTCTTTTCAAATGAGTCAGTTCTTTGCATCAGGTGGCCAAAGTATTAAAGTTTCAGCTTCAGCATCAGTCCTTCCAGTGAATATTCAGGGCTGATTTCCTTTATTTATTTATTTATTTTTTTATGTTTAGTTTTTTTATTTTTTAAATTTCAAAATCTTTAATTCTTACATGCATTCCCAAACATGAACCCCCTCCCACCTCCCTCCCCATAACATCTTTCTGGGTCATCCCCATGCACCAGCCCCAAGCATGCTGCATCCTGCGTCAGACATATACTGGTGATTCAATTCACATGATAGTATACATGTTAGAATGTCATTCTCCCAAATCATCCCACCTCTCCTCTCCCTCTGAGTCCAAAAGTCCGTTATACACATCTGTGTCTCTTTCCTGTCTTGCATACAGGGTCGTCATTGCCATCTTCCTAAATTCCATATATATGTGTTAGTATACTGTATTGGTGTTTTTCTTTCTGGCTTACTTCACTCAGTATAATCGGCTCCAGTTTCATCCATCTCATCAGAACTGATTCAAATGAATTCTTTTAACGGCTGAGTAATACTCCATTGTGTATATGTACCACAGCTTTCTTATCCATTCATCTGCTGATGGACATCTAGGTTGTTTCCATGTCCTGGCTATTATAAACAGTGCTGCGATGAACATTGGGGTACATGTGTCTCTTTCAATTCTGGTTTCCTCGGTGTGTATGCCCAGAAGTGGGATTGCTGGGTCATAAGGTAGTTCTATTTGCAATTTTTTAAGGAATCTCCACACTGTTTTCCATAGTGGCTGTACTAGTTTGCATTCCCACCAACAGTGTAGGAGGGTTCCCTTTTCTCCACACCCTCGCCAGCATTTATTGCTTGCAGATTTTTGGATCGCAGCCATTCTGACTGGTGTGAAGTGGTACCTCATTGTGGTTTTGATTTGCATTTCTCTAATAATGAGTGATGTTGAGCATCTTTTCATGTGTTTGTTAGCCATCCGTATGTCTTCTTTGGAGAAATGTCTATTTAGTTCTTTGGCCCATTTTTTGATTGGGTCGTTTATTTTCTGGAGTTGAGCTGCAGAAGTTGCTTGTATATTTTTGAGATTAGTTGTTTGTCAGTTGCTTCATTTGCTATTATTTTCTCCCATTCAGAAGGCTGTCTTTTCACCTTGCTTATATTTTCCTTTGTTGTGCAGAAGCTTTTAATTTTAATTAGATCCCATTTGTTTATTTTTGCTTTTATTTCCAGAATTTTGGGAGGTGGATCATAGAGGATCCTGCTGTGATTTATGTCTGAGAGTGTTTTCCTATGTTCTCCTCTAGGAGTTTTATAGTTTCTGATCTTACATTTAGATCTTTAATCCATTTTGAGTTTATTTTTGTGTGTGGTGTTAGAAAGTGATCTAGTTTCATTCTTTTACAAGTGGTTGACCAGTTTTCCCAGCACCACTTGTTAAAGAGATTGAAAAAATATGGAACGCTTCACGAATTTGCGTGTCATCCTTGCGCAGGGGCCATGCTAATCTTCTCTGTATCGTTCCAATTTTAGTATATGTGCTGCCGAAGCGAGCACTGATTTCCTTTAGGATGGACTGCTTGGATCTCCTTGCAGTCCAAGGGACTCTCAAGAGTCTTCTCCAACACCACAGTTCAAAAGCATCAATTCTTCTGCACTCAGCTTTCTTTATAGTCCTCTCACATCCATACATGACCACTGGAAAACCCATAGCCTTGACTAGACAGACCTTTGTTGGTAAAGTAATGTCTCTGCTCTTTAACATGCTGTCTAGGTTGGTCATAACTTTTCTTCCAAGGAGCAAGCATCTTTTAATTTCATGGCTTCACTCACCATCTGCAGTGATTTTAAAAGGAGCCCCAAAGAATAGTCTGTCACTGTTTCCACTGTTTCCCCATCTATTTGCCATGAAGTGATGGGACCAGATGTCATGATCTTAGTTTTCTGAATGTTGAATTTTAAGCCAACTTTTTCACTCTCCTCTTTTATTTTCATCAAGAGGCTCTTTAGTTCTTCTTCACTTTCTGCCATAAGGGTGGTGTCATCTGCGTATCTGAAATTATTGATATTTCTCCCAGCAATCTTAAGCATTCACTTAAAAATGGAATGTAATGGAAAAAGTTGACATTCAGTAGCAGTTTCCTATCTTATCTCAGAAATCATCTAAAATGTCATAACTTTGAAGAGCAGAGCATTCTATTGATGTTGCTTGGCTCCAAGGCATTGATTACTTAGTTGAAATGATACTGTCCATCATGAGAGTGAGCAAGAGGAGCTAATAGAAGGGAGCAGTGAAGGCATGTGAAGGTCCCTTTGACCCCGACTTCCATTGAGGTCTTATAGTTCTGCCACTCTATGAGTCCAAGGGAGACAGAGGGTCTGTTCTATTAACCACTTTTTCTCCAGAACTTCGTGTAGCACCTGGTATAGATTAGGAGCTCAGTTTGTTGAATGAATGAATGGAGTGAATGAAAAACACCAAATAGAAAAGGCATTCTGGGAGCAGCTGCAAGAATAAGCAAGTCACATAATCAATTGCATTTTATGGGTTTTTTTGTTTGGTTGGTTGGTTGGTTGATTTTCAAAGGCTGAGAAGTATAGGGAAAAGCTCACCAGACTCTAGCCCTTTGGTTATTTATTTATTTATTTATTTCTGGCTGGGCTGGGTCTTTGTTGCTATGTGAACTTTTAGTAAGTAGCAAGGAGGGGATATTCTGTTGTGGTGCACAGGCTTCTCATTGTGGTGGCTTCTCTTGGTGTGGAGCACAGTCTCTAGAGTATTTGGGCTTTAGTAGCTGCAGCATCTGAGGTCAGTAGTTGAGGCTCCTGGGCTCCAGAGCACAGCTGTGGCACACAGACTTAGCTGCTCCACGGCATGTGGGATCCTCCCTGACCAGGGATCGAACCCATGTCTCCTGCTTTGACAGGCAGGTTCTTTACCACTGAGCCGTGAGGGAAGCCCCCAGACTCTAGTCTTCGTGTGGTTGTTGTTTATGATGTGGATGGAGTGAGGGCATCCTTTCTCTATCCTAGCATTTCTTTTTTAAATTAATTAAAAATTTTTGACTTTTTGAATTTATTTTTTATCCTAGCACTTCTCGTGTTGTGTCTTGAATGTCACCATCAGTCACCAGTTCCTCCCCTTGTTGCTGCTGTTCTCTGCTGCTCAGAGATACCCAGCATTGGCAGACATTTAGATGATTTCCATTTTTGTTAAACGCTTCTGCTAATACTCCTTTTTTTAAAAAAATATTCCTGTTCAGTAGATTCTGTGAGGCAAGATTTGCTGGTTCATGCCTGTTGCACTTTTTTAAGATGTTTCGTAATTGTTTTCCAGAAAGGTTTTGCCTATTTACATGCTTGCCATGGTCATAAGTGAATAGTTACTAAAATAAGGTAACACTTTGAAATTATTGGAGCAGAGTTTCAAGTAACTAAAAACTAACTACTTGTAAGCTCACAAAAATTTTGAGGACGAGAGGGTCTTTATAGTTTATATTCTCTACCATACAGTTAACTGATGAGTGTAATTGATCTCTCTTTTTTTTTTAGAAATGTATTTATTTGGCTGTGCCAGGTCTTAGTCGTGACATGTGAACTCTTAGTTGCAACACATGGGATCTCATTCCCTGAATAGGGATTGAACCTGGGCCCCCTGCATTGGGAGTGTGGAGTCTTAGCCAGTGGATCACCAGGGAAGTCCTTATAATTGATCTCTAGGCAGGAAGTCTCTTTTATCCTCTTCCGCATTACCTCAGGCATATATCCAGGGGATTTCAGAGGAAGAAAAAGCAGCCCTTTTCTATGAGGATATGCTGATTTCTGTGTTTGCTTAGATACATGGTGGAAGTCCAAAAGGTATTTATTAAAGTTGTTCTTGTGGTTCAGCTTTCAACTACTAACATGATAGGAATAAAGAAAAAAAAAAAAGTAAAACTAAAGGCTGGCATTAAGGCAAGAAGAGAGTACCTCTAGAAGGAAGTGGGAAACCAGATTGTTCAGAGGAAGAAGGAAGGACATGCCATCAATGGGAAATTGGTCTAGTGTGTGGGTTGGTGTGGGTTTGGTAGCAGGAAGTCTTAGTGTAGAAAACTGGTAAGTGGATGTGCTAGAAAGGAGATAGTAATGCAGCTGGAAAGGTGAAGCAGAAACTTGTAAGGCAAGATGTGGGCTAGGCAAAGAGGATTTCAGAGTTAAGAGAAATGTGACATTTCTTAGAAGGTTGTCCTTCAGTTGTTGAGACTACCATGTATGGCCAGTCCAGGTAAATTAGACCACTGAGTCATCATGGAAAGGAAAGAACTGGGGACTCATATGTCTTCCCAGCTTAGCTCCTTTTTAGGGTACAGTTGTGAGAGGAGCTTCCCCAGTGGCTCAGCAGTAAAGAATCCGCCTGCAATACAGGAGACGCAGGAGGTGTGGGTTCGATCCCTGATTTGGGAAGATCCTCTAGAGAAGGGCATGGCAACTCACTCCAGAGTTCTTGCCTGGAGAACCCCATGGACAGAAAAGCCTGGTGGGCTACAGTCCATGGGGTCACAGAGAGTCGGACACCACTGAAGAGACTGGGCACGCGTGCCCGTGGGGGCTGGGTGGACAGATAAGGTTAGGCTTGTCTACATAACAGGAAATACCTGATTAAAAAACAACATGGAGCTACTCTTGACAATCAAATGGGCTGGATTCAGTAGAATGCAACAGAGGCAGTTCCTGAAATCGCTTCTGTGCTGTGGTAACATGAGTGATGGGGAAGTTTAGCTTATGTGACTTTAGCATTAGGGTAATGACAGTTCTGCTGTGGATTTACTGGACAGGGGCTACTATAACTAGAAGTACCTATGACTAGACTTCTGGTGCCATTCAGGCTCATCTCTATTCTAACGAGAATGAACATCACCACCCCAGTGACAACCCATCAGTGGCAGTCCTGGATCAACGTGTTCAGTCATTTGGGTCTGTGAGTCATAATAGGAATATTGAGTTTACTTTTGATTTTGAGAAGGTAAATGTGTTTGTTAGAGCTATAGAAAAACCCAGAACTCATTTCCACTACATTGGGTCAATTCTTGCACATTGTAATCCTATCACACACTCTGTCTCACATGAGAAGTAGCAGCAATTAGGCGACTTTGAATTCTTTACCCGTGACTTTGAGGCAGGTGATTTAACCCCTCTGCGAACACAGTTCCTCATCTGCATAATGGAAATAATGTCTACTTCTACTTCCAGTCACAGGGTTATTTGCGTGCTAAAAACGGCAAAGGAGGTCAAAGTTAAAGTACTGTAAAGCTGACAGGAACTTTTTGATTTAAATTAATTTTTTTATTGAGAGCTTAGATTCTAGGCTAATGAAAGAGAGCTCTTAGCTTCATTCCATGTGGATTATCCCTGTGTTATCCTTACTTTAAAATTAGTTTTTGTGTTTGCTTCTGCCTCTTTTGAGAATCACTGTATCCTTCAATAATAAAATAGAGCTGCCAGTAGCGAAGTGAGACTGTGAAATTATAGACTGGTAAAGCTGGAACTAGCTAGCTGTGGGTGAAGAGAAAAGCGATTGGATTAAAATAACTCTTATCAAGTTGAAAATGACCAACAGGTCTAACTCCAACAGGATTATTTAAAACTTTTTTGACTGTTTCTCTAAGTAAATTTCTAATTGTGGAGGATATGATGTATTGATAACTTGGGACTCAAATTTCTTTCCAGGTCAGTGTTTTTGGGGATAAGGAAATGATGTGTCTATAGTTTTCCATTAAGGAACAATTTGGGGCTGACATTGACAATCAAATAGATTGCAATTCATCCAAGAGGAAGTCTCTCCCATCTTTTTCATGCCATTTGTATAGACTGTACCCTCTCCTTCATCTCATCCTAAAATATAGGGGTCATCACTGGGTTCTAAGGCACTCCTCTTCAGACATGCTGACCTCTAATTACACATATCAGAGTTCTTCCCTTAGTTTAGGGATGTGCTTCTATTAATTGTGGACTGGAGTTTAAAATGAAAGGTGGTTGTGATATAACAGGCATGCCACTTCTCCAGATATTTGTCTCCCCACAGCGCTTCTACAACATACTGAGCACCATGGTGGACTGTGCAAGGCTGCACTCATACCTTTGGGATTTTCCTTTTGGGATTTGGATTTCAATTTGTTCTTCTATGATAGCCAACAAACTTCTTTAAAGAGTCAGCTAATAAATATTATGGTAAACAATATGGTCTCTGTCGGAGAAGGCAATGGCACCCCACTCCAGTACTCTTGCCTGGAAAATCCCATGGTTGGAGGAGCCTGGTAGGCTGCAGTCCATGGGGTCGCTGAGTCGCACACGTCTGAGCGACTTCACTTTCACCTTTCACTTTCATGCATTGGAGAAGGAAATGGCAATCCACTCCAGTGTTCTTGCCTGGAGAATCCCAGGGACGGGGGATCCTGATGCCCTGCCCTCTATGGGGTCGCACAGAGTTGGACACGACTGCAGTGACTTAGCAGCAGCATGGTCTCAGTCACAGCTTCTCAAATCTGCCACTGTACATGAAATCAGCCATAGAGACTATACACATGAATGAGTGTGACTATGTTCTAATAAAACTTTATTTACAAAGATGAGCAGTGAGCCATTTGACTCACATCTTGAAATTTGCTGACCCCTGTTCTGTACATTTCCATAAAGATAGAACAGATGCACTTATAACGTTAAACACAATTCATTTATTAATTTGGGTATTAATTTATAAATATCCTAACATTGACTCAGAATTTTTTTAGGAACTTACCTGCAAAAGACTATAACAGTATTTACACTATACATTTGACCCTTGGACAAAATGGGTTTGAACTGCATGGGTTCATTTACAGTATGTGAAATGTATATATATTTTCCATTAATATATATATTGGAAACATTATTTTGAGATTTGTGACAATTTGAAAAAGTTTGCAGATGAACTACCTAGCCCATAAATTTCAAAAAAAAATTTTTTTTTTAAGTCAGGTATGTCATAAAGGCATAAAATATAGGTAATAGTCTATTATATCATTTACTATGATAAAATATACATGAATCTATTAGAAAAAGTTAAAATTTATCAAAATTTATGCACACACTTACAGACCATACATGTGCCATGTGCACTTGAGAGAAATGTAAAAAAGATGCTATATTCAATCATAACTGCATAAAATTAACTGTAGCATAGGCTGTACTATTGTAATAATTTTGTAGCCAGTGTTAATCCACTGTTTATGGGTAACAGGTAAGGCTTCCAGTCAACAGTAGGCTACTCCCAGTTAATTTGATGGGGTTGAGGGAGGGAGTGAAAAGTTGTATGTGGATTTTTTGACTGTGCAGGGGTCAGCACCCCTAACCCCCGAGTGTGTAAGGCCTGGCTATGGATTTTAGGAATATTTACTTTTCTCAAGCATTTACTTTTCCACGTGCTTAGCCTAGCATTTTTCATGCTGCAGTGTCATTTTAAATTAAGGCCATGGACCTAAGGCCAGCTATATACTATTCAGCCAGAAACTGGTAAAAGGAAGAGTGGAAAAGGGACGAGAGAGAAAAGTTAACCTTAAATGATCCTTGAAGTCAGCATCAGATACCTTGAGAAAGAAGCCACCACTGCTTGATTTTTAAGATCTTCAATTACAGTTCTTTGATTCTTAACCTTAAAAAAAGAATTCTACTGCAACCATTTCAAGCCATGTGGAATATCTATTACTGCTTAGGAATTTACTGTGGTTTTTCATTGATCGCAGACCCAGACTCTGGAATATGTATTAATTTATTTGGGCAAAGAGTGCAGGAATCCACATGCAAACTAAAGTGAACTTTCTGCTGAAACAGAATATTGAAGCTGGGAATGATTAATTCCTCAAAAACGAACCATTGGCATGAATAAATATTGAATTCAAGACGGTTATTTTGGGGAGTGTGCTTTTTAAAGTACGGAGGTATTCTAACAAACTTCCCATTTGAAAGGGAGGGTATGTTCCCCCCATGAACAATATTTGTTTAGCATCATTAGTAAATTATTAATCTGCATTCCAGTGTTACATGTTTGAAATACCAGTCCTGCCTGTCTGTGCTGCATTTGATCTCATTAATCAGGAGAGTGTTCTGGGAAGAGACGGAATGACTGTGGTTTGCTCTTTTAAAGACCTTAAGATAGAATCAAAAGGCCTTGGTTATACAGGAAGGAGGCCTGTCTAGTGCTTGACAGCTGGCAGTTTCCATATCGAGTCATGTGATGCCATGAACTTGGAAGGAACACTAGACTGTGGGAAAGTTTGGGTGGGCTTCCTCCTCCCTCTGATTTGCAGATGTCCTAGGATGTCCTTCAAAGTGTTTCTGCAGCTCTTTTGAACAGATGTCAAAATCTCTTTTGGTTTGGAGCTACCCCAGATATTTATATCCTTTGGTCCATTTTCTTCTAACTGTGCATATGTAGGGTTGCTATTGGGGTATCTAATGAATTGGACTGGTAATAAGATTCCAGGGAGCTCTCCCTCTCGCTCCACCTCACTTTCTAACTATGGCACAGTGGGTGGGTCTGTCTGGTTCCCTCACTGAAGGAGGTTATGACAGTATGTACATCACAGTGTTGTTTGAGGGTTAAAAGGAATAACTCGTGCCATTTGGCCTGAGGTTTCCTCCACTAGAATGCAAGCTCCCTGGGGAAGCCGTATTCCCAATGCCTATAGCAGTGCCTGGCACACAGTAGGAGTTCAGTAAATATCTGATGAATAAATTAATACTGAGCACTCAGTAAATGTTAGTTATTATAGTCATTATTGATAATATTCTCATTCTTATTATTACTTATCTTAGCTTCATATTTAAATGTCATTTTGAGTCCCTCCTTACCGTCTGCTGATGGAACCTTGATGAAGCAGCTGTGGTGTTAGCACAGTGCTGGGTTTGGATCCTGATCTGCCCTATGTGCAAAGTTGCTTAATCTGTCTGAGCTAGTTTCTTCATCTGTCAGTTCAGTTCAATCGCTCAGTCGTGTCTGACTCTTTGCGACCCCATGGACTGCAGCTTGCCACGCTTCCCTGTCCATCACTAACTCCTGGAGCTTGCTCATACTCATGTCCATTGAGTCGGTGATACCACCCAACCATCTCATCCTCTGTCGTCCCCTTCTCCTCTTGCCTTCCACCTTTCCCAGCATCAGGGTCTTTTCCGGTGAATCAGTTCTTCATGTCAGGTGGCCAAAGTATTGGAGTTTCAGCTTCAGTATCAGTCCTTCCAATGAACATTCAGGACTGATTTCCTTTAGGATTGACTGGTTTGATCTCCTTGCAGTCCAAGGGACTCTCAAGAGTCTTCTCCAACACCGCAGTTCAAAAGCATCAATTCTTCAGTGCTCAGCTTTCTTTATAGTCCAACTCTCACATCTGTAAATGGGGATAATGGTGCCCTCTCACAGAATTTAAGTGTGTCCTATATCTCTGCCTTTGTTTTCTTGAATATATGGTCATAAACAATCTAGTATTTACTCCATTTCTTGGATGTTTGCATGCCCTACTACTTAATCCTGTAGGCGCTATAGACTCCACACTGGAGCCCACTGTAGATTGCCCAATGTATGGAGGTCTAATGCAGTCCTTTCCCCGGGAAGAGCCATGTTGAGATTTGTCTCAAGTGGCCAGGGATTTGTCTCTCTACCTGGCTCAAAGTATCTGTGTTTGGATCAGACTCATGTCTGGACAGCTGAAATTGTGTATGTCCTTTCAATTTCCATGATTTGTGTTCATAAGATACTGACAATAATGCTACTTCATGTTCTGTGGGTTGGAGAGATATGAAAAACACCACCACCTCTAGGGGTTCCCAGAGGTTGTAAAATTAAGTTTCTCACACCCTTCCCAAAACGTCTGGTCAACGTCTGGCCAATCATCGACCCAGTGCAGGTCGGTTCCTTTCCAGAGCCTAAAGTCTTGATAGTTAGAGCCTGGGAATGGGATCAAGTTCTCTTCCCTCCTACAGAATCTTTCATCCAGGCCACGCTCTGGGAGGTAGCCTGTGTCCAAGTTGAAGCCACTTCGCCAGTGTTAGCACATGCATGGCTCTGCTCCTACCTCTGATCTTTGGTTTGAGCAAAGGCCAAATCCCACAAGGCCTTTTAGTGCCTGATTAATACCCAGGGGTGAACTTTCTCTCACCCTTTTTGTTGACATCTCTGTCACCTGGACCTTTGCCTGCTGGGTGTAGTGTGACAGAATCGGACATCATCACAGCTGCTCCTGTTGGAACCAGCCCATCACCCTGCAGTCCTGCCACCGCGCTTCCTTGCCTTCAGAGGTAGGAACCTCCGGGAGGCTTTGCCCCTCCTCCTCTGCCTCCTTTCAACAGAGGGTGAGCTCCTGCACTCGTGTCTGAAGTGCCCATGCTGTTGGGCCCACCCCCTCCCCTCTCAAGACAGAGAGGAGACACATATGCTCCATGAAAGAGTGAAGTGGAAAAACAGCTTCCCCTGCAAAGGGAGATGATACCACCATGGCTGTGGTAGTTCCTTTTCCTGCTGAGACTCCATGCAGTAAGCTTCCCCAGCACCAGGTTCCGGTCCCTAAGGGTTGTTGTTTAGTCACTAAATTGTAGCCCGCCAGGCTCCTCTGCCGTGGGATTTCCCAGGCAAGAATACTGGAGTGGGTTGCCGTTTCCTTCTGCAGGGGGTCTTCCTGACCCAGGGATTGAACCTAGGTCTCCTGCATTGGCAGGCGGGTTCTTTACCACTGGGCCACCAAGGAAGCCCTGTGGTATGTTAGATGATTGCCGAATCCCAGTGCTTATAACCTTCCTGCTGTCCTCTTCTTTACTCTCCGAGGAGTTCCCTGACTTGCTGTCTTAAAACCCTTTTTACATCAATGGGAAGTGGGCAGAATCTGAGCCACTCAGCCAGTAGAGGTAGACTCTCAGCTGGATGCTTTTGAATCCTTTTCCAGTGTCTTTTCTAGCATATTGTTGAAGGGAGGAGTTTATGCAGTGATCACATCTTTAATTAAAGCATAGATATAAAATAAACTGGTAGCAGTGAATATTTTATTATTATTATTTATTTTATTTTAGATTCTTTTTCTTTTGTAGCCACACTGTGTGGCTTACAGGATTTTAGTTCCCCTGACCAGGGATTGAACCTGGGCCCTTGGCAGTGAAAACACCAAGTCCTAACCACTGGACCAGCAGGAAACTCCTAGCAATGCATATTTTAACACAAAAGCAAGGTCCATAGACAAAATCAGAAGGATAAAATCATAGAAATGTAAATCTGTTGTGTAAGATTGTGTAGGAATCATTTAGACTCAGAGAATTATTTAAAAACCAACAGATATCACCAGCTAATGTGATGTTGAAAAACATCTTGTGACTTTAAGTTGGAAGGTGGGTTCAGTCTGATCACCCAACTAATTCTGTGCAATTTTCCAGAGGAAGTGAGAATTATTTGTGTACTGAGAGAAATACATAGCCGTCTGGGTTTTTCTTTTTTCCATATAAGCACCGGATAATAAAAAAGTATACCCAATAGAAGAGGAATGAGATCTTTGAGTTTGATGAGAGTTTGGTGTTTAATGTATCTGAGACCATGAAGAACGTGTGCTGAAATTTCTTCCTGTTACTTTGGAAGTTCCAGTTGTTTTGCTTTGAGAAGATTCTTGATGCTTCCACATTCTGATTTCCTGGATGGCCCTGGTCACAGGTCACAGAAGTCAGAGCTGGAGAAGGTTGTGAGGGTCCAGCCATGTCCCCCATTTGACAGGAGAGAGGATCAAGGCCAGATACCGGGAGTTCAAAAACTTGCCTAGCTGATGCAGGGTCAGGACAGGTGTGGTGAAAACAGACACCAAGCTTCCTCACTCAGCAGCTTTCCCCCAGCCTCGATCAGTTTAATTTTAACTAACTTTATTAATTTACCAAAAAATAAGGAGGGTATGATAGGTTAGCTTTGAAAATGACTATTAGTATGCCTTCATGTTAAGAAGCTTACACAGTGATTGGACAGGTACATCTTAGTACCTGTTTTCTAAAGGCTGTATTACTAGATTGCACTGTCAGACACTAGGAAATCCGAGTTGAAATGGTAAATCGTCCCCACTCATGGTTTCTCTGGATGCTGGGTGCTGGTCAGCTGATCTCATACCCTGCTGACTGGGACTCACTACAGGAATTTAAGGCCTTCAGTCAAGCTTTGATCATTTCCACAAAATCCCTGGTTATGTAATTTGGAGATTTTTTTTCCCCTCCTATTAGAAAAGGAAAACTGAATTAGTTTAGATTGTGAAACCCTGCTGAAAGGGGAAGATATTAATAATTCTCCAGGCTAAAGTCATATCTTTGTAAAAAGTCTTAGAATGCTAAAAATAAAAGCAAATCCAAGGATTATTTTAAACTTGTGACTTGCAGTTGAAATAAGCTGGATTCTCCTCAAGACCTTCCTTGCCCCCTGATAGAAGTAAAGGCCTAGGAATCTTTTAACATCTTTAGGATATAAGACTCCTTCTCAGTCTGAAAGTTTACTCAGCAGTCAGGCTGGAGCAGGTGCAACACTTGGGCATTCGTCAATCAATAATTCTGAGGCTCTGCTCTGTGTTGCTTTCTGTGTGAGTTGCTCAGATAGGAATAAACAGTCAGGACACAGCTCTCATCTACCTGGGCTTCAGGGAGAACACTCATGGTTTGGGGAACTTGGGGAACTCTGTGTGTCTGCATCTCTGAGATGCTTCTTCCCCACTTCTCACCTTGAAGCAACCCAGATTCTCCAGTCTCCTGATCGTTCCCCTAAACCTGCCAAATTCCCAAGACAAGACATCCTGATTTTCTAAGATTATTCTCTCTTACTCAACTCAGGATTAAACATTTTTTTTTCCTTTTAAAATTTTCAGCTCTTCAATCACAGTTCTTTTATTATTATTATTATTAGGCCATGTTGCGTGGCTTGCAGAATCTTAGTTCCCTAACCAGGGATCGAACGCAGGCCTGCAGCTGTGAAAGCGCTGAGTCTACTAGGCCTCTAGGGAATCCCCTACCATTCAGGGTTTAACTTATTTGACCAGTACTTGCATTTCTGTGTGTTCACAGTCTAGGGACACTGCATAGTGAGTTTAGTGTGGGCTTTCTAATGTTTGGTTGTCATATACTCTGCCTCATTGTCCACATAGACACAGGTACTTATCTGACTTTGTGCTGTGTTCTTTGACCTCAGAAAATAGTTACCCTACCTTCTCCCAACCAAGCCTTCTTTTCCCATTTATCATTTGTAGCCAACACGGGTCCTGTCTTTTCCCACTATCTTTTCAAGTCTTTTCCACTTTTATAACCTCAGCCAGTGTGTCAGACTTGGTGATGTTGAAGCCAAGCTAGGAACTCTATGAAGAAAATAGGGTGGCTGACCTTATGCTGGAGTGGATAGCCTTCCCTTCTCCAGGGGATCTTCCTGACCTAGGGATTGAATCTGGGTCTCCTTAATTGCAGGCAGATTATTTACTGAGCCACCAGGGAAACCCTAGATATATGTACTTGTCTGGCTTTGTGCTGTGTTCTTTGACCTCAGAAAATCTAGTTACCCTACCTTCTCCCATCTAACACTTCTTTTCCTATTTATCATTTGTAGTCAATGTGGGTCCTGCCCTCTAGGACCAAGGCCACGGGGAAGGATGCCCCACTTCATTCAAAGGTACAGGTGGGACAAGGGGAGATTCCCTCTCCTGCCCCTTTACGTCTTGAACCTCAGATGTCTCTAGGATTCTGTTTTTATCCTGTTTTGGAAGCTTCCTCTGCCTCCAGGCAGCCAGCAGGGGCTCCTGGGGTCAGAGAAGTCACAGTGGGCACACGATGGGCTTGTAGCTCTGAATTCAAAACACCAGAGCCCCAGAAGCTTAGTAATAATAGAAGGTGACAATCACATCTTCTTAATCTATTCCTCTGAATGTCCATGGTACATTATACATTGGAATATTACACAGCCATAAAAAGGAACGAAATTGTGCCATTTCCAGAGACGAGTGGACCTCAAGATTGTTGTATACAGTAAAGTAAGTCAGAAAAGGAAAAACAAATATCATATATTAACACATATATGTGGAATCTCGAAAAATGGTGTGGACAAACTTATCTGCAAAGCAAAAATAGAAATACAGATGTAGAGAACAAACGAATGGACACCACAGAGGGAAGGGGGTGGGATAAATTGGGAGACTGGGATTGACATACATACATAACTATGCATAAAATAGGTAACTAATGAGAACCGACTGTATCACAGAGGGAGCTCTATTCCGTGCTCTGTGATGACCTAAATGGGAAGGAAATCCAAGGAAAACGGGGTATATGTACACATGTGGCTGATTCCCTTTCCTGTCCAGCGGAAACTAACACAACATTGTAAAGAACTATACTCCAGTTAAAACAATAAGGCAACAACCTCCCAGAAACTCTTGTGGGCCAGCCAGATCAATGCCCTGCTGCTTTCCCTTAACCTTGAGTCCCCCTCCCCCATAGCACACACCAGAGCTGACGCAGTGCCCACGGCTACCCTTAATGCTTTTTTGTATTTTTTGTAATTTTGTTGAAGTGTAGTTTATTTACAGTGTTTTGTTAATTACTGATGTACAGCAAAGTTACTCAGTTATATATATTTATACACATTCTTTTTCAAACTCTTTTCCATTAATGGTTTATGACAGGATATTGAATATAGTTTCTGGAGAGTGGGTAAACAATAAGGTCCTACTGTGTAGCACCCTTAATTCTTGAATGGGAATTTTAATTCTCATGTTGAAACTGTTTATATATCATGTTCAGAAATGACCACATTTCATCAAAACTAAGTCTCCATTGGTTTATTTTTTTAAGAAAGTGATTTTTATTTTCTGTCAACTGTTTCCATTTTCTGTTGCCATCGATTTTTAAGAAGCACCATTTAAGATGTATATTTAGGAAAGAAAAATGCTATTGACTTAAAAGAGTTGTATCATCAATTTTAAGATACAGTCTGATTTCAGCTATGTTAAAAAGCAAAAACAAAACAGCGTGCTTTTCTCCCCTCCCCTCTCCACCAATGTGCTTCTTAGAATCAATAAACTCTGGGTCAGGACTCAATTAGATTTCACTTTCCCCTCTGACAGAACTACTTAGGTTGTTAAAATAGCCAGGTAAGCAGGACAATTTCCTTTCAGCCTATCACAGGCTCTCTGACTTCCTTCTCCTGTGCTCTGTAAGTACTTTGAACTTGAAGAACACTTAACTGTTCTCTCAGTTGGTCTGGATTGTTTGACCATTTAACCACAAAAGGTTTGGGTTTTTATGTCTCAAAGTGCTGTGGATTTTTTTCCTTTTAATTTCACCTTTTAAAACTAAAAAATAGCTCATTAAACTAAATAGCTTACTTAGTTTCTAAAACTAAAAAGCAGCTCATCAAGGTCAAGTGACCTTGACCTGATGTTTGACATGACCTTTGACCTTGTCAAAACCACTTGTAGGTATAGATACAGCTTCACTGTGACAGTTTCTTAAGCTGTAAAGGTAATGTGAGCTATACTTAGTCACTCGGTCCTTTCCTACTCTTTGCCACCCCATGGACTGTAGCCTGCCAGGCTCCTCTGTCCATGGGGATTCTCCAGGCAAGAATACTGGAGAGGGTTTCCATGTCCTCCTCCAGGGGATCTTCCCAACCCAGAGACTGAACCCAGGTCTTCCACATTGCAGGTGGATTCTTTCCTGTCTGAGCTACTAGGAAAGCCCAAAGGTGACATAAAGGACCCATTTTCTCGGTAAAGACCAGTAAGCATCATCCAGGGAGAAGGGCAATACTGAGAAGTGGCCAGCCAGTGAAGGGAAAAAGGCAGGCAGTTAAGAGAGATCTCATATGCTGTTATGTCTCCTTTCCCTTGTCCAGAAATCCTTCTGACAATTTCTGACAGTATTCTTAAATATGTGATTAGGAACTTGTCTTAGAAGGGAGCCTATTTATTTTTGAACAGCTACATTTATTAGAAATGTGAGGGTGACTGTTTCTTTTGTTTTTCTCTTTTAAAAGAACTTTACATGATCCATTTTTAAAATTCAAATAAATTACAGGTTACCACAGAAACCTGGTGTTCGAGCTAAAATTTACTTTTTTATGACATTTATCCATTCATCTTGGTTCTGCTCCTCTAGAATTACCCAGCCATGAAAGTCTTTCTAATCCATTATCATGTCCTCCTTCTCCTCTGAGACAGAAGAAATGCAGGAAATGTCCAGTTCCTATCAGAAATGAACTTAATTTCAAGTTCAGCTCTACAGTTTACTCACTGTGTGATCTTGGGTAGCTTACTCATTTTTCTCTACTTTAAAATGGGAATAATAAAGCGTTTTATGAGAAGTGGATTAGTTGGTACAGGTACAGTACCTGGCAAATAGTAAGTGTTCAGTGTTAGTATTCTTAGTCACTATTCTGGTCGGCTCCTATTATTCTCTACCTCCCAGATTCAACAAAAACATCTTAACTACTTTTAACCTCTTAATTTCTATGAATGGCGTCACAAGTGTTCCAGTCTTGGAAGTTTGAAATCCTGATGTCATTTTCTTTTTTTTCCTTCAATCTTCCCTTGATTTCAGTGTCTGATCAGTTATCAAGTCTGCTACCCGCCCGTTCCTCTAATTCTTAGGACCACTCATCTTGACAGTTGTAAGAATCTACCACCTGGTTTCCTTGCCTCCAGCTTTGCTCCGACAGTGTGGTTGAAACAGTAGGGACTTTCATGATAGTCTCACTCGAGTTCATAATCTGATTCCACCACATACAGCAATGAATGGACACTTTGAGACTTTGGTCCAGTGTCAATGAGATGGGAATCTGTTTCTTTCAGAGTGAAGATTGTTGGGTAATGAGATAAAATAGTAAGATATGTCTGAGGCGGTCTGGACACACCTGAGGCATTCATTAAGTGCCAGGTACCCTCCCCAACCTGTCCGGTTCATTCTACATTCAGTGACTACGTGAATTCCTGATATCAGTGTTTAAATTACATAGTACCTTGCTTAAAGACCCTCCGTGGCTTCCTGTTTCCTATTAAGGCATGTCTAACATCTTCAGCACACATGGAATGTGGAACAGATGTTCTCGAGCCAGGCTGGGTGTGCTGGAATACTGGCTCTGTGACTTGCTAACAGCCTTGGACAAGTTTTGGGACTTCTGCCTCAGAGTTTTTTCTTTTGTAGAATGGGAGTGATAATAACATCACTACCTCATGTTGTTGTTTAGTTGCTGAGTCATATATAATTCTTTGTGACCTCATGAATTGTAGCCCACCACTCTCCACTGTCCATGGGGATTTCTCAGGCAGGAATACCGGAGTGGGTAGCCATGCCCTTCTCCAGGGGCTTTTCCCGACTCAGGGACTGAAGCCGCATCTCCGGCATTGGCAGGCAGATTCTTTACCATGAGCCACCAGGGAAGCCCCACCTGCCTCACAGAGTTAAGGTCCCTGATGCCAGTGCTCTCAAGCCCGTCCCAATATCCCATCAGCTTTCTTTCCTGGCACATTCTCATGACTCTTCTGTACTCTTAGTCTCCTCGTAAGCCAGATAATTTGTTATCCCAAATCTGTCTCTCACTTCTGCCTCCCCTTCTCTTAAGGGTTTCTGTTGCTGCTTTCTTCACAAATTATCTCCTCTGTTGATTACCTTGGAGTGATGAGTTTAGAGTTCGCCCCAAGACTCTGGACTATTTCTATGATTTATATCAGATTAAATTCTCTCAGCTCCCTTCCAGGTTTCTTTAGGGAAGAGGATGAGAAGAACATGCCTTACTGTACATGACTCTTATCAAACTCTTAGAATTGTTTGTTAGCCTGTCTTTATGCCTCATTGGACTGTAAGCCCCAAGGGAAATGAGAGAAGTACCTGTCTTGTTCATCTCCATCTCCCAACTCATAGCAAGGTGTCTGGATGTAATAGGTACTCAATATGTATTTATTGAAAAGATGGATGGAGAGCATTTTGGCATTTCCAAGTTGCAAATATCAGATGCGCTTCTTTTCTCCCTAGGACGAAACTACTTCTAGCAAGAATGCAGTCCAATGCTGTAGAATACTCTTGGGTTCCTGAGATTATTTGGGGAGCTTTGCTACTGATAAAGCCATGGGAAGTTGACTCTTAGCATATATGAGTGATATCTTTATCATATCCACTTTAACAAGTACTTGGACTGAATTCAGATTTATTTTCCTAGTATAGTTTTAATTTTTAATGTATATTATTTGCTTTATATGATACCTTACTTACCTAGCATGGTACTTTCATAGAAAGAATGAAAAATAATTGCTAATGAACTCAGAAGAACTCACATAAATCCTTTGTGAATTCTGCAGTGGAAAGCAACAGAACCAGTGTTTGATATACACGTGATGAAATGAACTTTGTCATTGAAAGACCAGTTTATTTGGCAAAAAGTGATCAGAAACAGAGTAGGAAGGACAAGGGTAGAAAAGCGTATGCAATCGTTTGGTCTTAATATCAGAATTCTTCCTGGATTTTATTCACTTCCATTCCATTCCTTTCTTTCTCTTCTCTAATACGGCTGGAAACAGAGAGTACTACCCACAATTTTTTTTTTTTTGGCAGACTAGGGTAAAAGTTAATTAACATTTTGGCCTCCAGTCTGGAGAGAAGACCCTGTTCTCTTTGTAATGGGTGCTGTCAAGGAAACTTTTCAAAGGCAGAGGGGAAAAATGGTGCCCACTCCACTGTTAAGGATTTTTATGAGGGTCAAGTAGCCTTGGCGAGGATTCAGGCCGGAAGGACTTGGCTGCTGCAGAGAATGCCACAGCCCTGTGACAGGTTAGATTTGCCATAGCCCTGCATTCACTAAATTCCTTAGCCGGTGAGAGATTGCTGCACTCTGGCCCAAGACTTTCTTGTATGCTTTTGTTTTTATTTTTTTGCAAGTGCAGGTTGGGTAGCTTGCTGCTCTCTCTTTGCTCACTTTCCCTCTTGCTATTCATGCCCCTTCTTAGAATCACCATACGCCAAATCACCTTAAGACTTGTCCCTCCAGGCATCAACATACGAAATATTCTATGAGATCCACACAGCATTCCAAAATGTGTTTCAGTAACATAATGTGTCTCAAATAAGCCAATGAGACACGGCTTATTTGTTCTGGGAAAGTCTGATTTCATGCTCAAGTTCCACCCTATGTGAGTTTTTATGCTAAGCGTCAGACAAATATTAACATTAATCTTGACCTGTGTGTGTGTACTAAGTTGCTTCAGTCCTCTCTAACTCTTTGCGAGTCTATGGACTGTGGCCCGCCAGGCTCCTCTGCCTGTGAGATTCTCCAGGCAAGAGTACTGGAGTGGGTTGCCATGCCCTCCTCCAGGGGATCTTCCTGACCCAGGGGTCGGACACGCATCTCTTACGTCTATCTGCGTTGGCAGGCATGTTCTTCACCACTAGTGGTGACCTAAGGTGTGCTAATTTTATTACTTTTATTAATAGCAGCAGTAGCATTGGAACATTATTTCCAAAGGCGAAGGATTCAAGGAGAGATTGAGGTGATAGTATGAAGTCATTCAGCCTTGCTAATAGCTCAGTGAAGTGCCATTATTATTTGACCGATAAGGCAACTGAGGCATGAAGAAATTAAGTATAGTAATTGGCCAAATGTTTTTCTTGGAGGGTCAGGACTAGATTTTTTTTCTAAGGTTCCTTTCAACCCTGAGAGATTCAAATTCTTATTTGGGTGGAGATGGAGCATCAGGTCAAAGATGAAGCAGAAGGGACTTCCCTGTGGTTCAGTGGCTAAGACACCATACTCCCAATGCAGGGGGCCCAGGTTTGATCCCTGGTCAGAGAACTAGATTCTACATGCCACAGCTAAGAGCTGGCACAGCCAAATAAACAAACATTTTAGAAAAGATACAGCAGATGGAGTGAGAGAGGGAGAGAGAGGTGCAGGGGTGTGTACTAGTGAAAATCTTTGGGAGACAGATATAACATCCTGTGCTGCCTCACAACATCCAGGGAAGTAAGGGGAGAAGCTGTTTAGCTTCACAGAGCTGTGAAGGAGACTTTGGATCTTCTTCCAGGTCAGAGGTTGAAAACTGTTGGCCCCTAGCCTCCATTGGGCCTGGAGATGCATTCATTTGGTCCATGCATTAAAAAAAAAAAAAAAAAAAGAACTAGAATTTAAAAATCAAAGATTTCATGTGAAAATCCAGATTTCCAGCTTCTCTAGAAAAAGATGGAATCTGGCAACCTGGAGTCTTCATTTCCTAGGGTGAATAGAAGCCGCATAGTGGCTGCCCTCCTCTTCAGATCCTGTCCTTACAGTCAGCATAGCTTCCTCACTGCCAGAGTCATTCTTTCATTATCTACCCGAACCCTGTAGGCATTTGCCTCTCAACCACCTCTTTGGAGCATGGTTTCTCATCCTTGCTATTGCTGACATTTTGGTCCTGATAATTCTTTGTTGTGAGGGGCTATCCTACATGTTGAGGGGGGTTTAGCAGTATCCCTGGGCTCCACCTATAAGATGCCAATAGTATGCCTTCTTCAGTGTGACAACCAAACGGAAATCCAGAGTGCCCAGTGCCCCCTGTGGAGAAAAATGGCCCCATGAGAGCCACTGGGGTTGCATAATGAGCCTGTGCCACTGGCAGCTCCGTCTCTAAGCCTCTCTGTTATCAGTTTCTGGATATGAGAATCTGATTGGTCTTGCTTGGCTCAGGGGTCTCCTCCTGGAGTCAGGTGGCAAGATGGCATTGACTATCATGACTGCCATCTCCTGCAGAAAGGGAGCAGATCAGGCAAACCAATAGGGCCCATTTTAAGAAGAAGGATGCAAAAGATGCTATGTGGAACCAGAAAGTCCAAGTGTAACTCTCAATAGCATAACAGTCTTCACTTTCCAAAGGATGTTCTTTGTACCTGTTCCCTCATTTACTTTTCTCTTTGTCATTCTATGAAATAGCTTAGGCTCATAGTTTGTCCTTCTCTTTCAGCAGATGAGGAAGCAGAGGTTAAGGTTGCTACCTCAGGGCACTAGAGGGACTAGAGGGACTTCCCTGGTGGTCCAGTAATTAAGAAGCTGCCTTCTAATGCAGGGGCCTCAGATTCGATCCCCTGTGCTACGGGGCAGCTAAGCCCAAGTAGAGCCACAGTTAAAGTGAAGCCTACACGCTGCAGTGGAAAGCCGGCCTGCCACAACTAAGACGAAGCACAGCCAAGTAAATAAATATTAAAAAAAAAAAAAAAAGCCGTTAGATAGAGGAAGGACCAGAACCCAGGCTTTTTGCAGCCCACTGCCCTTCCGGTTACCCCTGAACTGGCAGTCCCTGGTAATGCAGCACCCTGTCTGCTCAAGGGGGATTGAGGGAGAGAGCAAAACCAGCCGTCACCAGACAGCCCGGCCCTGAAAACATGAGCGACTCAGTCACTCCTGTCTGCAGAGCGGGTTTCTTTGGCAGGAGGCCACCCTGTCTAAGTCCTTCTCCGGTCCGTCTGGGTGTAACCCAGCCATGATGGTCTCTCTCGGGTTTCAAGTGCACAGGAACAATTAAGTCATTCTCATAATTTCATGTGGTACAGAAAGTCCCAAGCCAAAAATACCATCCTTGCTTCCTACTTTTAGACTTCCAGGGAACTTCCCCCTCCTTCTCTCCCTACAATTCACTTTAATTCCTTCTATTTTTCTCTTGGATGCATTGGCCAGATACGGGGTCCTAGTTTATTTAACGAGGAGCTTCAGACCCAACACAAATAAAAATAAACCCAACCTCCATTTGGCAGAAGTGGTGAAAATAGGGAATTGTTGGTGGCCCTCAAGTACAGAAGGTTAAAACACAAAAGAATGTTCAGATCTCATCTCCAGTGTATGGAAATAGAAGAGCTGATGACCGTGTGATCACAAAAGAACGACAGGGTGACAAGGGAAGCAGCTGTGTCTAGCATATTCCTATTATTTTCCTGGCTACTAGGTAACCATAATCAAGTCACATTCTTCAACTCCAGTATGTAGAATTTCTTGTCTCATAGGACTGTGACGTCGGTCCTGTGTTGCTTCCTTAAAATAATCTTTCTAGGTCTTTCTCAGATGCACATTAACAGTTATTTGCCGACAGACAACGGATTGGTCTTTGTGTACACACGTACTTGGGTGCACACACAGAGTCTCTGCCTTGGTGCTTGTTACACATTGCTGGACCACCATTTAGGTTATGTCAAGAAGAAAGTAAATAAAATGAACTCCAGTTCCAGATGATTTGAAAGTTTCCTCTGCAGGAATAAATAATGATAAGCTTATTTGTCACATGTCTTCTCCCTAGAGCAAAAAACTTCTCAGAAAACTTTAGCATGCATCAGAATCACTTGGAGAATTCATAAAAACCCTGATTGCTGGTCCCACTCTCACCCCCAGAGCTTCTCATTTGGTAGGTCTCAGGTGGGGCCAAAACTTTGCATTTTTAATAAGTTTCTAGGTGTTGCTGTCTGGAGGTCCCTTTTGTGAACTAGACTAATCATGACTGGTGCTTTGGGGAATTCCCTGGCTGTCCAGTGGTTAGAGCTCTGCACTTTTACTGCCAAGGGCCTGAGTTCCACCCCTGATCAGTGAACTAAGATCCTGCAAGCCGTGTGGTGCAGCTTTAAAAAAAAGGTGTCAAAGTGGCATCCTACAGATCAATGAATAATTCCAAAGGGAAAATGTACCTTGAAAAAAAAAGAATGATGCTTTGATTACTAGGTTTCCCCAGCAGCAGTGCTGACTTGCTCCTTCTGCTTCTGTGCCTTCATTTGTGTTGTCCCTGGAAAGCCCCCCTCCTCCCATTGACCAATCAAACCCTCTGCATCTGGCAGGCCCAGCCTAAGTTCCCATTCCTTCACCTACCCTTTCCTGACTACTCCAGCTCATACTTGTCACTTCCCTTCTCTGAGCTCCTCGAGCTGTAGAATTGAACCTGTTGGCCTGCGTCGCGAGCACATTACTTGTTAGTACTTTCCCCATCGAGACTGAACACATTTGATGAATGAACATGACCATGCCTTATGTACTCTGTGTCCCTGCCCCTTGCGAGGGTTAAGGACACTGTAGATAACTCAACCACTTATTGATTGGTGAAGGTTCCAAGTGCATTCAGAGAAGAAATAGAATACCACCAACTGATACGGCCTGAGACAACCACCAGATTACATTTCTGAGGTGTGACCCCTTTGACTTCTGTGCTCAAAGCCCCAGATCCTTCTGCTTGATTCAGCATTGCCCAGACTTAGGTCTTTATAGGAAGGACATTATGGCCTGGCTCAGGATGGTGGATGCCCAGGACCACTCTTGAGGCCAGCTGGGTGGTTGTCATCACCACGCCTGTTGTCAACTGTGCGTGAGACTCAGTCACTGGACCCCAGGGGGGTGTGATGGCTGGAGGGGTCCGCCTGCAAGAAGTGTCAGGAGGAGGGGGAATGATGGTGATTGTGCTGGAGAAGTAGGTTGGGACCAGGCTGTGAAGGCCCTGTATGATGTATTAGGGGCTTGGAGTTTGTCCTATAGAAAATAAACATTTGTTTTTTGTTAAAGAAGAGCATAATCAGATTTGTCCTTTGGAATCATAATTGTGGAGGCCCCTGGCTTCTTATGGAGACAGCAAGAAACTAGCAGAGGCAAACTTGTGAAGAACAGTTGTTTTGGTTTGAAGATTTTCTTTATTTATGACTATGCTGGAACTTCATTGGTGCACTTGAACTTTCTCCAGTTGCGGTGAGCAGAGGCTCTTCTCTTATTGCAGTGCGTGGGCTATTGGACGTGTAGGCTCAGTAGTTGTGGCACATAGTCTTAGTTGCCCCATGGCATGTGGAATCTTCCCGGACCAGGGATCAAACCTGTGTCCCCTGCATTGGTAGGTGGATTCTTAACCACTGAACCACCAGGAAGTCTGAAGCCTGCTTTCTTGATAGTTGACTCTCCTCACCTTTCTTTAGCTACTGTTCTAGTTTCCTAGGGCTGCTGTGACATTATCAAAAGCCAGGTGGCCTAAGACAACAGGTTCCTCTCCCATCTTCAGAAGCTAGAATCCAAACTCGATAGGACTGTGCTCTTTCTGAAGGCTCTAGTGGAGCCTGCAGTCCCTGCCTCCATCATCACATGGCCTTCTCCTTCTCCCAGCTGTGTCTGTCCTTAAGGACATCAGTCATCCTGGATTAAGGTTCACCTAATAACCTCCTCGTAGGGCTTCCCTGGTGGCTCAGTGGTAAAGAATCCACCTGCCAATGAGATGCAGATTCGATCTTTGGGTCAGGAAGATCTCCTGGAGGAGGAAATGGCAACCCACTCCAGTATTCTTGGCTGGAAAATCTCATGGACAGAGGAGCCTAGTGGGCTACAGTCCATGGGCTTGCAAAGAGTGAGTCACGACTTAGTGACTAAAACAACAACTCCTCTTAATTTGATTACCTCTACAAAGACCCTTTCCCAAGTCAGGTCACATTACAAGTACTGGGGGTTAGGGCTTTGACATATCTTTTCTTGGAGAGGGACATGATTCAATCCATGGCAGACACTTGCTACCTCTTATTATTTTAGGGCTCAAGGAAGCAGTGGGCTTGCTGCTGTATCCAGCTAGTCAACTCACCTGTGTAATGTGTTCCTGGGGAGGGTTAAAAAGTTGCCTCCACCTCCAATAATGCCAACAGTTCACTTAAGTATTTATGCAGGGAGGGTACACAGGACCAAAGCAGCAGCAGATGAACTGATTACAAAGGCCAGTTAGGGTGCTCCTGCAAGTGAGAGATAATGAGGTCAAGTACGCCATGGCCGTGAGAATAGAGAGGGGGCGAGTAGATTGGAGGAACAGGTCCATTGTAGAGCCAATAGGGTTGGGTGTCAGGGCAGGAACGACTCAAGTGTCATTCTTAGCCTGTTGGAAAATGCGTCTTTATATGTGTATAAGTATACAATATCTATCTATATATTATATATGTATTCTTTTGGCAAAGATAAACAAAGCCTTGGAAACAAAAGTTTATTTTTCTTTGTCTGTTCCCAGTGAACTCAAATGATGCTTTATTGTGCTGGAAAGGAGAGTAATAAACTGGAAATGATGTGGAAGAAAGTGAAGAGCAACCGTGGAAGTCTGTAGGGAGTGATTGTCTCAGGACGTGGCAGCCACTCACCTGCCACGTGGGCACAACCCTGAAGGCCCTTCATTCAAGTCCATTCCCGGCCATTTTCTTCAGCCTGAGACTGGGCCACTGACTGACCGCCAGGGAGACTCAGATGTTTTGTGAACATAAGTTGCCAGGTCCTGACATCAGCCTCATAATGTTCTCTTCACCCTTCAGTAGACACTTTTGCATCTGTTATCTCATTTCGTTTTCACAACCTTGGCCAGTGGAAAATCCCTTGACAAGTCAGAAGAACTGAATTTAAGTCCTCCTGGGTTTTTTTCCCCCCCTGGGAGTGGGGTTAGTGTTTACATGAGATACTCAACTTTGCAAAGCTCCATTTTCTCATTAACAGTGGCCCAATAACCCCCTTCTTGTAAGATCACTGTTGAGGATGAACATCAGACAGTGTTCACTGGCAGTGCGGAGTCTTAACCATCGAACCACCCAGGGATTCCCTTCTTCCAGGTTTTCTGGTCTTGGGGCCAGAGCTCTTTGCCATTCTATTCCTCTGGAAATAAAGCATAAATAAATAAAGAAGAGATAAGTTATGGGATTCCCTAGTGATCCAGTGGTTAGGACTCCAGGCTCCCACTGCAGGTTCTGACACCTGGTTGGGCTACTAAGACCCCATATGCTGCATGGCCCAACCAAAACCAAGATAGATTACAACTGAATTCCTAGAGAGGGTTTGCTTTAAACTCACTGGAATCCATGATAAGTTGCATACTCATCCAGAGGGCTAGATCAGGGGTTTGGGAGTGCTTGAAGCAAATCTTTGAGAGTGAAGGTGCAATGGAAATGTCAGCATTATAATTGGGATGAATGTAGATCAAATTGAGGAGGCGGTAGCTGCTGCTGTCTCTGTCCCTTTCCCACGCTGGCCTGTCCCAGCTGCTGTTATCTGTCAGCTGGACCTCTGCGTGTTCTCCTTCCAATAGAAAATGATTCGCAGAACCTCATCTTCCCAAGGTATTAATGCAATTGCTTGCGGATCTCATTGGCTCACCCGGACTCCAGGACTGCCCGAGACACTGGCGCGCGGCCACTGCTCAGGTCCCTGTGGCAGGGCCCCTGAGGGACATCCGCTTGGATTTAGTTTCACTCTGAAGTTAGAAAGCAGTGGGAATGATGCTTTCATGAGGTCTGCCCCTTCACCTTCTGTCTCTGTGCTGGCCTGCGTTTCCCCAATAGCGGTGCTTCCCCAGGGCCCTTCTACCTGCTCACAGCCCATCCTCAGGCCCCTGATTGGAGGTCCACGTCAGGGTCCCTCCCATGGAGATGTTAGCCCGAGGTGCAGATGCAGGCATCAGAAAGCTTGCTGCCACATTGCTCATAACCCAAAGGGCCATCCACAGGGCTTTTCAGATGGATGGCTTCTTGAGCAAGTAAGTCACAGTCTGAGAACTTCTAACACCTTGTTTGTTACATGTAGATTTCAAATATCCAGGCTGATTATAAGGACTTTGAGATGAAGAGTATGAAAACACTTTCTAAATTGCAGATGGTTTTACAAATGTGAGAGGGGATATGATGTGAAAAGAGTCCTTTGAGGCCTTTTACAAACAAAGGCATTTTTATATATTTAAACTCTTGGCACTCGCAAATTTGCATTTGAGGGTTTGCCAATCTGGGGAGCAATCTCATAGTAGTTTGCAGTTTAGCTGAGGTGTATATATTTTCATCCATCCATAAATGTGACTATCTCACAGGAAGATGAGAAGTGAACAGATAAAGTAGTAGAGGTTATAAAATATGATTGCATTACAGAGTCTTTCAAGGCTCATGAAAACATATTTGTGTATGCCTTTTATGCCTCAACCAAAGGGCTCTGGATTATTGGGAAAGAATGAGACAGAAAGGTAAAAATTAGAAATACATTGTGTAATAAGGTAAACCATAAGTTCACTCATAAAACAATTAGTAAGCATAGCAAGAAAAAAAAAGCAATAAACACCATTATTATGAACAGTTTCTGTATTCTGGTGTTCTAGAAGAACTTCTGGGGTTAAATTTAATTTTATTACATTTAACTGTTGGTGGGGGTGTGGAATGCCCCGCCCAAGAATATGCAGATACAGTTACCAGTGGGTTTTATTGATTGTTTAAGGTTTGAGTATTGACTTCCCTCCCACCTCACATTCTGGGATGTAGGCAGTGCGGGGTTGGCGTGGAGCCCTCCGGCTGTCTAGGGTGCAGGCTCCCTCCCATTTTCCACTCTGTCACCCCTAGGGTGTGGCGCTGATCTTTATGGACTCTGGCCACCACCTGCCAATTTGGAGCAAGAGAGGGAGGGGGAAGGGGGCCACACCCGTGCCCTTCTTTATGATGTGCGCTAGGGCTTTCGCACCTCCCTTCCGCTTCCGTCCCCTGCCACACCTAGACACACAAGAATCTGGGAATGAATTCTTTGTTGTGAGCAGCTGTGTGCCCAACTAAAAGCCAGAGACTATATTGCTCAAGAAAAGGAAGCCTCGTGTTGGGGAGCAATGACAGGAGCCAACACAGTTCGGCCTCCTGTCTGCCCGGGAGCTGATGGCTCAGGTGGGAAGAAGTCTGCAGGGAGGAGGAGACGAGTTGATGCAAGAAACTGTGACTCAGAGCTTACCCAGTCTGCTAGGGAGTTCCTGGGGTAGTTTAGTGCTGATTGTATTTTTGGTTTCACAAGGAAAGGTATCATTTGAATTAAATTATCATTGAGCGATTTTTAGACTTTCCGTTTGATATGAAGGCTACTCAGAGGCAGTTGTTTAAGAGAGGAAAAAGCAAGTGCTGACTTCCTGGCATGATACAGCTCATCCTGTGTGCTGCTTGCTGAAGCCAGCCCGGCACTCAGGGAGAGGCTGTGTTCTCCTGTTGGACAGGAGCAAGTTCACACAGCACCAGCCTCAGACAAGATTTCTCTGAAACCATGTTCAAGTGAGGCCAGACAAGGCCACTGCCCAATTTCCTCTAAGCACAGACCAAAATACGTTTCCTGTACAACCCACTATACCCACCAAGCATCCTCACCAACTCCCTGCCCCCTCCACCCCAACTAATAGACGTAGCCACTGCTACTTTACCATTTTATGATCTTGGTCATTTCATCACTGCTCACTGTAAATAACATTTATTGAGATACTCAATCCTAGAATCACCACATTTTCTGACAGCACCCAGTCTAGAGCAAACCCTTGCCTCCTTAGAGCGCCCTAAAAACCACCCAACACAAGCCCATCCTGGAAGAGATTCTGGTGCCTTCTTTCTGAGAAGGTCCTTCCGTTCCCCATGATGCCTACTCTCCCTCCCCTCAATGAATAATGAAGCCAGCTTGTGCAACCATGTATAAACTTGGCGGGCTCTGACTTTAAGGTGTCAACCTATTGTATAGTGGAAGGAGTAATACTGTCCTGTACATTTAGAAAATCTGTGTTCATTTAAAGGAGACTTGACTACAACCTTAGGCCAGTTTCTTAACCTCTGAAAGCTTCAGTTTCCTGATCTATAAATTGAGGATGGTAATATTCACTTTACCAGGTTGTGAAGGTTAAGTGAAGAATATATGGGTAAGCGCTTTTAAAATTACAAAGCACTTTACAAATCTAAGGGATTTAATTTTTATTATGACAGGGAAAGTAATGACAAATTCTGTTTTTTCTGAGATATGATTTGAGCCAGGGTCAATGAATAGCTCAGTTTATAACTTAATTCTATCAGTAAGTAATTTTGCATTCATAGTCCTCTTGTATCTGTACGTGGGAAGGAATTAACCAAGAGGCAGATCCCTTGGCATTTCTGTCCAAACCAGGGCAGTTTCAACAGAGCCCTCTTGAAAAGAAAGTTTTTCTGAAAAGAAGATAACAACAGTCATTTGAATAGAGAAGATGAAAAAGGCAAAAGTCAAATTATGATATATTTTGTGTCATACCTAAGTAATTAGAAGATAACCCTTTTCCTTAATAACCTTTATAAAATTTTCATTGGGCTTCTGAAGCATAAAGGAAATCTCTGGAACCAAGACATATTTCAGCTTGTTATTTCTCAGGATCGCTGTCACCCCAGATTTGTGAAGAGATGGAAAGAGGTTACCTGAAGCAGTGGAGTGAGAATCCACTCTGTCTTTTGCTTTATGTGTGACCTTGACCAAGTACGAGACCATCACTTCCCTCATTTAGAAAATGGAAGTAGAGATGCTTGCCTTACAACTGCAATTGTCTTGGGTTTCCTTGGGGGACTGGTTCTAGGACCTCTGCAGATACTAATATCCTCAAAAAGTTCCTTTATTTAAAATGGCATTGTGTTTGCATATAACCTAGCACATCCTCCCGTGTACTTTGAACCATCTCTGGATTGCTTATAATACCTTGTACAGTGTGTATGCTATGTAAATAGTTGCCAGTATGTTGCAAATTCAAGTTTGCTTTTTGGAACTTTCTAGAATTGTTTTTTCCCCAACATTTTTGGCTTGCAGCTGGTTGAATCTGTGGCTATGGAGGACTGACTGGACCTGAGCCACCGCTCCAATAGGAGCATGTGAAGACTCTTAGCTGTGAAGTGCCATATATTCAGGAAAGAAACAATTATATTCCTGGTTGTGTAATTTAGCTGGGAGCGGGCCCAAAGGACTGCCTCAGTATAGCAAGCTGTATTTGAGTGCTGATTTTGTGCCTTCACATGTGTGATAAATTGTACCACCACTCTTGCGAGCCACCTACAGCATCAAATTAAAGGAGATGTTTGTGCCCCAGTGGCCGTACTTGAAGTCATAATCTAGCTGTGAGTACAGTACTTACTCCAGATAGAAGCCTAGAAGGCACCCTAGCCTCTTGCTTCTGTATTTCAGACAATAGATGTCATCAAGTTGGCAGCTGATTCTACCAGTCAGAGTTAGACTTGATTGGAGTCTGAAAGTCTTGAAGGCTTTCTTTGCAGCAAAGAGTTTACCTGTTAAACTGGTTTCTAGAAAAACCAACCAGGATGTCATGTTTTCTTTTATGTGAGAATCAGTTACTATGGTAGGTAGCTTGGAATGATGCTAAGGACCAGTCTCATCAGACAACAGGTGAGAGTGTTTCCTTTCTCCACTTTAGAGATGGCCTAGGGTGACAGACTAAAGTTATAAGTGCCCTTACCACAAACGTTCTCTCATGGGCAGAAGTAGAGTGTTCTTGCCTTCCAACATCATTTTATATTTTGGGTTAGCAAACATCTTTTATTTGCCTTCAATATCATACCTTTACATACATAGACCTTGTGTTTCAGTTTATAATGCACTGTACACCTCATCGGTCAATTATAAATTTAATAAGATCAATCAAGAACTGAGGAGTGCTAGGCACTGTGCTTGGTAGATTCTGGAAGTTCAAAGAAAAAGTGACAGATTTCCCTGACCACATAGGACTCAGAGTTGAGTCAGAGAGTCAGTGAGAGCTGAACAATAAAAAAGGCTAAGCGCCAAAGAACTGATGTCTTCGAACTGTGGTGCTGAAGAAGACTCTTGAGAGTCCCTTGGACAACAAGGAGATCAAACCAGTCAATCCTAAAGAAAAAAAAAGAATCAACCCTGAATATTCGCTGGAAGGACTAATGCTGAAGCTCCAATACTTTGGCCACCTGATGCGAGGAGTCACCTCACTGGAAAATACCCTGATGCTGGGAAAGATTGAAGGCAGGAGGAAAAGGGGATGACAGAGGAAGAGATGGTTGGATGGTATCACTGACTCAATGGACATGAGTTTGAGCAATCTCTCTGGGAGGTGGTGAGGGACAGGGAAGCCTGGTGTGCTACAGTCCATGGGATTGCAAAGAGTCAGACACGGCTTAGCAACTGAACAACAACAAAATGTTGAGACAGCAAGTCCAACCCAGCCATTGAGATGGGTCCTGGGTTTTGCACGTCTCTCTCCATGGCCCTGGGATTCCCGATGGCTCAGTGGTAAAGAATCTACCTGCCAGTGCAGGAGATGTGTGTTCAGTCCTTGGGCTGGGAAGATCCCCTGGGGGAGGAAATGATAGCCCATGCCAGTATTCTTGCCTGGGGTAATCCCATGGACAGAGAAGCCTGGTGAGGTGCAGTCTATAGGCTTACAAGAGCGTTGGATATGACTGAATGACTGAGCACACTAAGGGTCCTATCATCATTTTGGTTGGTTGGTTTTGAGGCTCTTTCCATGGATGAGGAAAACGAGATTGAGTGATCTTACATGACTGCTGCGGTCTTTTCGAGAAGGTGACCTAACTTGTAAACATTGGCCTTTTCCGCCGTCTCCCACCCCCTGTCACTACCCCACACACTACCCTGTCCCTCTTTTCTTGTCAGTGTCCTTTCATAGCATGCTGCCATTGCAAGGTGACAGATTAACGTCTCTGTTAACGGACGGAGGAGCCTGGTGGCCTACAGTCCACGGGGTCGCAAAGAATCAAACACAACGCCTGGACGACAGTTATACAGAAACTGGATTTGGGGTTGACTGTTCTCTTCAGGCGTTTAGGGAAATGCCTTGGTTGTCTGGACACGTACTAAGTCTTATTTCACTAGCAAACTGGCCTCTTCATTGGCTGATGTTCTGTTCACTTCGAGGTGTTCCGTTTCTAACCTTTCCCGGCATAGATGCTCATTCTGCCCAGGATCTGCCTGGGGGGTGAGCCAGATCCCATCCCCATTCCCTCCAATGGGAGTTTTACCTTTGCCGAGCAGTGGACAAGTTTACCCTTCTTTCAGGTGTTCTTCGTGTTTTTTTTTAGAAATAGGTTTGAGGAGGGGGGAAGGTACATTTTGCAAAGTATTTATAGTGTGAGGACATAAATAGGAGAAATTAATGAATTAAATGGTATCCTCATTCTCTCTTGATGTTATCACAATAACTCATTTATATGGCACCACCAGTTTACAAAGGACTTCCTGTCTTCTATCTTACTGATCCCTCACTAACAACCCTGAGATGGTGGGAACAAGACAGTTTTAAGTAAGTCCCCAGGCCACCCAGCCAGAAAATGGCAGAAGAGTCTGAGTCCATTCTTGAGGCTCCCAGTCCTGGGCTTTCCCTCTCTGCCAGGTCATGGCAAAATATGGACGTAGTGACTGTAGAGTCCGCTCAAACGCTGAGAGTGGTTGCTACTTACTTTATTCCTTCCAGCATCCAAGATAATCTTCTCAATTATAAATGAGAGCCTCCAACTTGAGCCCTGAAAACACTGCCTAAGAATCCTAAGTGCCTTCCCCCACTTCCAGGCTCCTGTTAAATCTCTGAGGATTATGAGTGCATCACAAATAAAGGGTGGCTTTTCAAGACTGCAGCCAATTGTGGTAAGATTTCCTAGGAACAAGGGCATTTCAGAGAAATGAAAAGGTAAACTCTAGTGACTGCCAGGTTGCCATAATGTAAATGGGGTACTGACCTACTTTTAAGTACTCAAATGTCAATATACATAGTAATTTGGAGGCCACATTTTCCTCCAAAGAGAATGCTTCCTAGACTGTTGTGTACATCAACTGATGTAGGTCCTTAATTAAGGATATATATATTGAGGGGTAAGTAGGAGGGTTGTGCGCCATGGCATGTGGGGTCTTATTCCTCGACCAGGGTTCTGACCTGCACCCCTGCATTGGAAGTGCAGAGTCTTAATCACTGGACCACCAAGGAAGTCTCAGGAGAAATTTTAAAGAAATCCCAAGGATTTATATGCTGTCACTGCTAAAATGAAAAGGGGGGGGGAGGAGGTATAAAATAAGCCCTCTCAAAGAGTTTATTTCTATTACTCTTATGATTATGATTTTGTCATTTGAATATTCCCTTAAAGTTGGTCTGTGAGCACTTCAAAAAAAGTCTGCCCCAGTTCTTGAAAACCATACCTCCAACCCAAGATGAGCTTTTTTGGAATTTCTTTTAAAATTAGAACCCTGGAAGATTTATAGCTAGTAAGCCAACACGGGTTTCTAGATGTGCCAGCTAGCTTATTGTCTTCAGCCAGCATCAACTTCCTTTTACATCATGTGACCCACTTCCAGATTTCAAAACCTGTGACAGCATCAGGGGTAGATTCACTTCCTCCTGTGATTAAGTCAGAGAAAGGGGTGGGTGGGAAGGATGGGTGGGTGAGAGTGGTGGTAAAGACATTGATGCTTTAAACTTTTGGTGTAGTCTTCTGCCCGTAAAGGCATAGGAAAAGGGACAGCTTTCAGCGTGGGCAGAGTGGCCAGAGCCCTGAGAACAGGAACACCCAGTCACTCTCAGCCTCCCTCCAAGGACTGGTCTTGCCAGACCTACTGGCTGGAAAGAACTGCCCTCCGTTATATAGGAGACATTCAACGGGACCCAAAGCTCAGGTATTTAATTTAGTGCTTTACCTGGGGACAAATTATAAACCAGTTAACTGGTCTGTAGGCAACAGTTGCTCAAAGGCCTGTTCAGCTTCTCAGTGGCAACAAAATAAATGTGGCAAAGCTCTTACATTAAAGATTTAGGGATTTCAGTTAGGATATTTAAAACCTCATGCCAGGCAAGAGACAGTATCATATACCTCACACCAAATTGCTGAGTCTTACAGCTGAGCATTGAGGGTTTTTTTAAGCAATATTTGAGGTAAAAGAGAGCAATTTTTACAAAACTCTGGTCAACGTCACTTAATGGAATAGATTAGAGCTGATTGTTGTTTGACAAGGCTTGGGTTGGTGTTTCTGAAATGAAATTACAGAGTTCTTGAAATGAGGTCATCAGGTTAGAATTCAGTTGTCCACAAAGATAAATGATTTGTGTGCCTTTCTCAGCTTACCTGGCAGCCAGGGGTCATATTTCACACTTCGGCATACTGTGCATTCACGCTTTTTTTTTTCTGGTAGTCACGTGCCCATTTTGTGTTTTTATGCAATGAAAGAATTGAACGCTGTGTCAACAAAGTCCATTTTTCACACTGGAACTACTGCTGCATACTTAGGTAATTAATTTGTAAACCTTTCTATATTAAAAAAAAAAATTAATGTATCCGCAGGGCTTGACACATTACCTGGCACAGCTGTTCTAGATGGAGTTAAAATGGTTCAGTCAGGGAATGACTGAAGAAGTAAAAAATGTAGGATGAGGTTCAAGGAAAAGATTACACAGCAGTTGTTATCTAAAGAATGCCATCTCTGAAATTACTGTTACCGATGCCAAATCTCATTTATGCTTATGAAATTTTATTATTATGAAATTTATTATGTTTAGAAATTTTAAAGGATCTATCAATACTTTATAGCTCATTACTCTAGTTAGGAGAAGCAAATTCTTAAATGTAAACTTTTTACCTAAAAGGTGTAGAACTTTTATTTTTCTAGCGGTGTTTCAGCAGTCATTGTTAAAAACCACTAGCCTCTATGTGCATTTCAGGTATGAGCTTGTGTAATATTGACAGGATGAGGAGAATCTTTGGTCACCAAATAAGCTCCCTGGTCTTCCTTCCTAAGCTCATTTGCTGTAGAGACGGTTCTGGCTCCTCCCCAAGGTTCTGTCCCAGTCACTCCAGCTGTGAAAGTGGCCATCTACTGGTGGCTCTTGTATAATAAAGCCCTCTGAGGTAATCGTGAGCATGTGTGTACCAAGTCCTGTCTGACTCTTTACGACCCCATGGGCTATAGCCCACCAGGCTCCCCTTGTCCATGAAATTTTCAAAGCAAGAATACTGGAGTGGGTTGCCATTCCCTACTCCGAGGGATCTTCCTCACTCAAGAATCGAACCCAAGCCTCCTGAGTCTCCTGCATTGGCAGGAGGATTCTTTACCAAGGGCACCACCTGGGAAGCCTTCTGGGGTAATTATTTCCACACAGTGAGTTTTAGCAAAAAGAAAATGTTGGCTGCCTCGGGTGGTAGCAGGCTCCCTCATAGGAACAAGAATGTCTGGAACGGGAGGTCAGGCCTAAAGAAGGTCTGCCCTCTTTGTGGCTCAGGAACAATTGCTGGCCACCTCTTTGAACTGTCTGGTTGGACTTTATCCTTTTTATACACATTCTTTGCCCTTGACTCCCCCATCCCCACCTTGCTTTAAGCTCCCTGGTCCAAAAAGACTGACCCCACTTCCACCTTTTAAACAGTAATTTGTTCAGTGGCACTGAAGCTAATGAGAGGAGGGGCAGGATTAGGGTGGGGATGAGACGCACGGGCACCTTGATGGCGGGAACCAGGGACACACGTCCCACATGTAGCAGCTTTGCATATGGACAGGCCTGATTTCTTTGTATGTATTTTTCCATGGGGCTGTCTGGGCCAATAAGAATCACCTCGACTCATACTTCTGGTTTTCAGTTCAGCTTCTAGGAAGGCATTATGTCACACCTTGTGGGGGTGGAACTGGGTGTCACAGGTGGAGGAAGTCAGCCACCTCAGCCTGTCTGGAACCCAGCAGGTGGGAGGAAGCCAGCTACCCTGTCTCTGAGACACCCACAGAGATACTCGGTAGCCCTTGTCTGTCTGAGACACACAGGTTCCGAGAGCAATGCATTCTCTCTGAGTGCCAAATAACTGGGCTTGAAATTTTAATTTTGTCAAAGCTGGTTGTTACGATTTGATTAGGAACAGAATATTTACATAGTCGCACAGTATCTCCCCACAAATCCCTTAGTAGTTACCAGAGGAGGGAAAAATAGAAATTAGTGGAGAAATGGGACAGTACTTAATGAAGTGGTATAAATGAATACCGCCCACAAACATGATGTCAATCCAGACGTGATATCCCGAGAAGGACGCAACAGCACGGGACATACAAAAGCTGAATCTAATTATGAGGAAACATCACACAAACCCAGACTGAGGGCCATCCTATAAAATAAGAATTCTTTAAAATGTCAACATCATAAAATACAAAGGAAAGCTGAAAAGCTGTTGGAAATTAAAGGAAGCTAAACAAATAGGAAAACTAAATACAATACGTGATCCTGCACCAGGAAAAAGAAAATCTTGTCAAAGGACATTATTGGGATAATTGATGAAATTAGGATATTGACGTGGATAAAAAGTATTGTATTAATGTGACATTTCTGGAAGTTGTTTAATTATATAAGAAAATTCCCTTGTTAAGAAATACATACTGAAGTGTTAAGGAGTAAAAGGGCATGATGTATCTATTTTTAAATAGTGTAGATTAAAAAAAAACTATACTATATATATAGAGAGGAAACAAATTGGCAAAATGTTATAGATTGATATAGAGTATAAGAATTCTTTTTTAAAAAATGTTTTCTGAAATGTTGAGATTACTTCAAAATAAAGAGTTTTTAAAAACTATACTTTTGTGATCCTACCATCAAAACCAAACTGAACAAAATGCCCAGTTGTCTCATTTACCCTGGGATGGCTTAGCAATCAGCTGAAAGGGCTACAATGCGACTTCCAGCCCCTGTCTGTCCCCTATCCATACTCGTAAATCGTATAGGTACATGTGGACAATTCCTGCTGAGACACCAACCTGCAGGTCCAGAAGGGCAACAAGTCCAGGGAACTGCTAGGCGAGATTGTTCTTCTTGGCATCACAGCCCCAAAGAGCCAAGATTTCTCTCAGCCACAATAATGGTGGATGCAGATTGAGGTCAGTATGAAAACAGATCTGTTTTGGGTTGTAATGTTGCACATAATGTGATGAGTGAACAGAAAAGAATGTACCCCAGTGAAGGGACAGCCTGTGAACTCCCGATCTGGTTCTGAATATTCTTATGATGCCCAGCGTAGAAAACAGGAAACATCAGTTAAAATGGGAAATGGCTGTGGGCTGAATGACTGTAATTCCTCGTCTTACTTAGAAGTTGGCATGGAATGGCCTTCATGCGCAGCCTGACATCTCCTGAGCTTTCACGCCTTGATAATTTTGCCCTTTCTTAAGGGTGGTGCATTACCAAGCAGAGAGGCTTTTAGGCTGGAATTGCTACCTTTAAGTATGCTGAGAGATTGTGTTTTTAAAGAGCTGTTTGTTTTTCTCTGTCTCTCCAGTTAAAAGCAGCCTGGCTCTGCCTCTGCTTCTGGTTCCCTCCTCCTGCCCCCTCTTTCTTTCTTAAGTAGGCGAGATCTAGCACACAGAACGACTCACAGCCCAGCTTAATAATAACCCAGCAATAAATGACATAGCCATTATCATGCTAGACGGATAAACAGAGGGACAGTCCCCAAAGCTGGGGAGCCCAACCTGAAATTTACTTTTCGGTCCTCCTCATGTCTCTACCACTCCTTTGGGGTTCTCTAAAGTATCAGGGAAGTGTCGCAGACTGTCCAGGCTGTAAAATGGAGATAATTATTCCTGCTCCCTGCCTGCCTGGCTGGCTGAACTGCTTTAGAACTCACACGGGATGATGAGCAGAGAGGTAGCGAGACCCTGAAAGCAACCTACAAATAAGAGGCGGTGTCATTTCTCTTACTGGATGGGGATCTGACTAAAGTAGTCTGGGCTCATTCCCTTTGGAAGGAAGACAGTTTTCCTGTGTGACCTGGACTGCACCCTCTGATGGGCAGTCCCATCTTGACTGCCTGTTTCCTGTCTCCAGTGCCAAGTGCCTGCCCTTCTGGCCTTCCCGCGGCCACCCCTTGTTTTTCCTATCGCTCTATCTGTTGGTTTTCTGCCTCATTAATGAGAAAGGAAGCTTGATAAAAGCTGGAGTCTTGTCTGAATGGTCTGCAGGTGCTACCCCAGTGCTTAGAATAGTGCTTGGCTCCTGGTAGGCACATAACTATTGGGAGGAATGAATGAATGAACCAATGGATAAAATGCTTCTCATCCTCTGTTTTCTTATCTCTTGTTGGCTCCCTGTTCCGCTCAATCCTGCACAGACCTATGATGAGAACTCATAGTAGCCAGTGGTGGACTCCTGGCCCATTTCTTGCTCCTGAGCTCCAGAACTCCAGATCCAAATGCCCAGTGCCTATATGAAAAAGCTGAGTCAAAAAGGGATTATGAGTGTGGATTCTGGAAGCAGAATATTTGTTCATGGTATTATCTGGGGCAAAGGTTGTAACTTCTTTGTGCCTCTTCATCCTTAAAATGAGGGTTAATAATAATGCCGACCTTTTAAGTTTGCTGAGACAATTAAATGATGTAATGCATGTAAGGGCTTCCCAGGCAGTCCTAGTGGGAAAGACCCACCTGCCAATGCAGGAGACAAAAGAGACGTGGTTTGATCCCTGGGTTGGGAAGATCCCCGGGAGGAGAGCATGGCAACCCACTCCAGTATTCTTGCCTGGAGAATCCCATGGATAGAGGAGCCTGGTGGGCTACAGCCCATAGCGTCTCAAAGAGTCAGACACGAACAAAGCAACTTAGCACGCCCACATGCAGCGTGTGTGAAAGAGCTTAGAATGTTGCTTGGTATATAATGAGCCATCGGTAGAGCTCACTGGGGTTTTCATTCTTGTTTAGTGTTCCATCTGGGAAATTGGGGGTGATTGGTATTTTTTTTCATATAAAGGGGGGCTCTCTCTGAATCCTGCACTGTTTTCTCCCAACCAAGTACAGATTTCTTCTTTGCTTGTGGTATTTGGACTATGGGTACCCATGCCTCTCTGCTCAGCACTAGAAAAGTGCATTCTCCATCCAGCAAACACAGCAGCTAAAGCATTCATGGACTGTGTAGCCCACCTTGATCTGCAAACTGCCATTCCCTCCCTCCTCTGCCACCCCCAGCCCAGCCCTGGGAGGATACTGTACAGTTGATTCCTCAAGCTCTGACTGCTAGAAATTCAGTCCCTTCTATGGCTATGTGAATATGCTTTAGGCAGCAGGTTGTGGGTTATGTTCAGATAAGAGAAGACCCCCTTCTAGGGGGGAGGCCCCTGTTCATGTTGCAGTCTTGTTTGTAACTGTAATCCTGTCACAATTCAGTTGAGATTTTCATCACCCTGGTCAGGAAATTCTCGGTGAAGGTTACTACAGCAACCTTCACTCTGCTCTGGAAAGCATATCACTTACAATGGGGCCTTTCAGTGGCTGGGCCCCAAAGCCGGGCAGTGATTCTGTCTATTCAGAACACAATGGGGCAAAACAGAATAGAAAGGAACCACACAGTGTCTTAGGCTCCCGCTGCCATCTGTGGCATTGCACATTGTTGTCCATCCTTGCGTCCAACTTCAGTTTTGTTTCTTCTGTGACAATACACTTTTAATTTCACAATGCATATGCCTGCCAGTTGAAGTGCGTTTCATGGAAGTTTAAATAATAGTAACAATGCCATAGGGGTGTACAAACTTGGCCAGGAAGTGCTGTGGAAATATCTTTGAGAAAAGGTGATACAGGCTTTTGATTTAGAGACAAAGGAAACACAAAGTGGGTTTGTTTAAAAATACTCAAACTACTCTTCAAAACGGATTCTTTTGCCTTGGACTCCTGTAGATTTTTTTTAAGGGAGAAAAATTTAAATGACAAAAAATCAAATCACCCTTGCCTTTATTCACAGCTATTCAAAACAAACCCACCCACCAAACAGAATTTACCCAGCGATAGAAAATGATTGGTTCACTTACATGTTTTTAAAAAGCAAAAACTAGAGAATGTAACAGAGGTATTTTCAAAGCTGAATTTATATATTAAGCATGTGAGCTATAGTTGTACCAAGAAAAAGAATTGTGGTTTTCTTAGAATGGAAGTTGAAAGAAAACTCTTCTCTTTCTTAATTTTTTTTTCCTTTAGAGCATTTATGGTATTTTATTTATTCACACGGCTTGCCCTCTGATCAAACAACTTTTCTTTGTTGTGTGTTTATATCTTTAGGGTTGTTTTATGTCCATGCCTTCTTTAATGTTTCCCGTATGTTTAATTTAAATCATTTGCCTTTTATCTGTCTCCACGTTGCAAGCTCTTTCTCTCTTTTCTAACCTTTGTACTCTTCTTGCTGCACTGAATTTAAAAAAAAAAAAATGAGATTTTTTTTTTTTTTCCTAAGTGCAAAGCTAAGATACTTCTGTATCTTCAACCCAGCCAACCTCCATCAAGCAAATGGTGATTCCATTTTGCTTTTGATTCCAATGAACCTTCACTGCTGTGTGTGTTCACTCCCAGGTATCTCTGGGTATTGGTTATTTGATCAGTAAGTAATACTGTGCTTTTGGCCCAACTCCCAGGAAGAGAAGGGGTCACAGCCAGCGAGACCCTTAGAACTGCTGGCACTACATTTTCTCATTTTTTGGGTCTCAGGGTTCAGGTAGAAAGGGACTTTTGTGCACTTGGGAGCAAAGCATAGTACAAATCCTTTCTCCATTTCTGCAACCAGAAACCAGGCAAATGTTTTTGCAAATCCACTTGTGGTCTTGCTGGCAGTTGTTGAGCATAGCCCTCTTTGTGAGGCAGTGATGTTGACCTCTATTTTCTATTCACTGTCCTGCCCCAAAGTGAGCACACAGTTTTCTCTGTAACCGGGTGGGCATACTCGTCTCTACCTAAAACAGAGAGCCGCCAGCCTAGCTTTGCCTGAATTCTTGCACAGAGTGATTTTGGTTACTCCTCCTTTGGGATCACTTATGTGTCAGCTCCAGCCCCCTTAAACCCTCATTCCCATCCCTGCTACAAGGAAGAACTTTGCAGGGCTGGGAGCAGCTGCCGGAGCAGGTTCCCCTGCGGATCCCTAGCTGGGGCCATTTTGGCAGTTCATGTCTATCTTGCCTATTTTGTCAGAGTGAGGATTTCTGTGAGGTTATTTTCAACCTGAGTGTCCTTACTATGCTGAGAGGCATCTTTGTCACACAAGGAAACCATGCCTCATCTGTCTACTCCCCAAAGGATTTTGAACAAGAAGCCTGAAGACTTACTGAAGGTGTGGGGCTCTGGCCTTGAAATTGGCTATAGGAAGTCCTTTGAAGGCAGAGGCGCAGTGTCGCAGGATGGCTCCAGCCCTTTGGCCTCTCACAACACCTGTTATCTTTGTAGCCATCAGTCCTGTGAGAGTGAAGTGAAAATGTTAGTCACTCAGTCGTGTCTGACTCTTGGCAGCCCCGTGGACTTTACGGCCCCAGGAAGCCTGACGGGTTCCTCTGTCTGTGGACTTCTCCAGGCAAGAATACTGGAGTTGGTTACCATTTCCTTCTCCAGGGGATCTTCCCAATCCAGGGATCAAACCTGGGCCTTCTGCATTGCAAGCAGGTTCTTTATACCATCTGAACCACCAGAGAAGTCAGGGAGTCAACCCTATCCATGCCTAAAATGCTGCTGTTGAGAGTAGTGATCTCTGTTCCTTCATCCATCTTGCCAGGGGGACCTAAAAGGCAGTTTCAGGTGCTACTTTTGAAATCTTGTTATCAGAGAACAGCTGCCTTGACACACTTTCACACAGTGGGGAATACATTTCGTTTGACTTCCAGGGCCTCCATGGAAGCTGCTCTGGGTTTGTAAACCCACCAGTACAGATCTGGACTCCATGACTGTCTCTGGCCAATTTTTTCATCTCTTACACAGAGATCATAGTACTCCCCATCCCCAATTCTACAGTTCTTTTGAAACCAGATGAAATGAAGCACCTAACAGTGTTTAGCACATAGTAGGTTGTTTAGAGAAGCCATGCTCATTCCCTGCTCCTGAACACTGTGGATCACACTTCTTAATGAGGTGGGTTGCCTTTTTGATGCTGTAGTGTATTTCATGGGATACAATGAGCAATGGGTAACGATCACAGAAACTTTCTTGGATTTTCTATGGAGTTGTGAATTTTAAGCTGGTATGATTCCCCCGACCTCATAATCAAGTCAGATATGGTTAAACTTGTGTTTTGATTTCAATTTAGTTGTTCTGGCAGAAGAAAATTACTATTGGAAGGAGTGCCATGGAATTCTCCAGGGATCTCTAGTTAGATTACAACTTTCCAATTTCTGCGGTCATTTCCCCCCGTTTTCTGGAGATTGCCTTTCTCCTTCACCTACTTGTTTCAGTTTTTTAAGCCAGTGCTTTGACTTTTTTCCCCCCATATCTTGGGTGGAAGGCAAGGGGTTCTAGGAAAGTGATCCCCAAAGTGTGAGGTCTGTGCACCTTTGCCTGCAAAGTAACTCACTGGAGAGAAGGTTTTAAAACTTTGATTCACATTTACCTTAATATTAAAACAAAGAAGAAATTAAGCTCTTTAAATATTTACTATCTGGATGGATACCAGTGGCCTGATGCAGTCTGATTGCTCAAAGGTCATGGTTCACAAATGATCATGTTTATTAGTTGAGAGCTTTAAAATATTTAAATACCTAGACTCTTTTGATTGTTTTTCCTGGAACTTCTGTGGGTGATGAAAACCTTTGCTACATATAGGTTTGCTGGGGAGGGGTTGGTGGTAGAGAGCCAACCACTGGCTGGGAGGTAGAAGGCCCAAATTCTAGCTCTGGTTCTCTTCTAAGTAACTAGCACCGCAGACATGTTCCTCCTCTCTGGTCTCAGCCTCCTTATCTGCACAGTAAGAGCTTTGGACTGGTGGATGGATAGGCGAGGCCCCTTCCAGCTATAAAATGTTCAGCTCAGAATGTAAATGTAGAGGTATTGTGCCCTGTCCTTATGCCTCTTCATTTGTAGTTTGTTTCAACCCCTTCACTTTCTTACCTGTAAGCCATCTGTTCGTGACTCAAGCCATCCAGTTTTTTAATTAATTTTTTATTGGAATATAGTTGCCTTACAGTGTTGTTTCTGCTGTACATCAGAGTGAATCAGCTGTATGTATAGATGAAGGGTGAAAGTGAAGTTGCTCAGTCGTGTCCGACTCTTTGCAACCCCAAGGACTACAGTCCACCAGGCTCCTCTGTCCATGGGGTTTCCCAGGCAAGAATACTGGAATGGGTTACTATTTTCTTCTCCAGGGAATCTTCTCAATCCAGGGGTCAAACCCATGTCTCTTGCATTGCAGGTAGATTTTTTACCACTGAGCCATCAGGGAAGCCTGTCCCTAGACCAACACTTTATGGCTGCATTTTGCCCCTGGAGGAACATGACATCTCTGTGCAGCAGGTCAGGCCAGATCAAGCAAAGAGTCTAGATATGCCCTTGCCAAAACCTGGAGAAGATGCTGAAGGCATTTCTCAATTCTGTATTTCTTTCTTCATTGTTGGCTAGTGACTGTGGTGCTTGGGGGACACCTCTCATCCCTGAACTTGGCTTCTATCCTGGACTCGGTCTCCCCCATGGCTAATTCATGACAAAGACTGTCCGATGCCCACAAGATACCCTTGATCACACTCCAGGCCCTTCCCCCATCTACCACATTCTGAAACACTCATCCTGGGTTTTCTCATTTATATATGCCCAAACAGTTCATTTTTCAGAAAAAGTAAATTATACTTAAAAAAAAAAAAACACAAAAAACACCAAATGAGTTGATTTTCTTGTATTGTCATACCTCTACCATTTTGCATGACATAAGTAATACATGTTTTGTAATCAGTGCAGAAAGATGCTGTGAATGATAGTGAGTCCTGGAAGACTGTTTTTAATCAGGTCAATATCAATTCTACTGAAGTCTTTTAAATCTTTGCATATTTTTCTTTTTCCTCAAAACAGGGTTTGAATTAGAATTTATTTCATAGTACAGAGTAATAGTTCATTTCTAAGTGACAGGAATTGCTCAATTATCTTCCTGTTTTTATTTCCATTTCAATTAATAGTATGAACAAGAGCCGTCAATGCCAGTATTTCTAGCTGGTCTGCCTGCATCATTACTTTGATTTCTTAATTCAGCTTAAGAAATTTACTGAACAGCTACCATTGCTTCAGGGACTATCATTTTCAAACCAAAAATTAGGATACATTGTCTGATAGGACTTTTGGTCATAGATTCATTAACCAAGAAAACAAAATCCTATCGTAGAGGTGCAAAAACTAAATCACATTAACCTGTGTATTTAATAGACTACCTGAATTGTGAAGAATTAAATTCCGTGAAACTGACCTTGCCAAAGGTCACAGAGGTAGAGCCTATACTTGAACCCAAGTGTGTTCATTGTAATCAACTCCTTGAAAACACTAGCAATGACAGGTAGGTCCCTGAAGGAACTGATAAATGCTTGTCATGTTGTCAAACCAGCAGAGCTGCAGCTGAAAAGACAGAGCCTGACATCAATGTGACTCTTCGGTTGCTTGATTAAACTATAAACTGAGACAGAAGTAGAATGAGCATTTGTCACATAATGGAGTTTCAACCATTTGATTTATTTTGTAGCTTGAAATGTCCTCACCCTGTGGTCAAAAGTAGCCTGTTTTCCTTACCTGGATGACAGTGGACAGTTAAGAGAGAATTATCTTTAGAGGCAACTTCTGGAGAAGGAACTGGCAACCCACTCCAGTACTCTTGCCTGGAAAATCCCATGGACGGAGAATCCTGGTAGGCTACAGTTCATGGTGTCACAAAGAGTCGGACGTGACTGAGCGACTTCACTTCACTTCTCTTCTCTTCCCTTTGATCTTCTGGGCCAGGAGCCTTAGGAAAGCTTCAGAAAGTTTTTCACTTGGGGCCGACCCCCACCCTAGCCCCCCTCCCCCGCCTTGTCCCCCTCTGACTGCTGCCACAGTGAGATATTTAGTTCTTTATTTATTTATTTTTGGATTTGTCCTCCTTGGCTGAGACTTCTTTATTATTTTTTTTACATTATGGTTAATTTTTATTTTTTTAAAACATTTTATTTTGTATTGGAGTATAGCCATTTTGTTCACCTGAAATTATCACAACATGGTTAATCAGCTATACCCCCGATACAAAATGTTTTTAGTGTTAAAAAATAAATAAAGATAAAATTCAAAAAAAGAGTGAAGGAGAATCGGTACCCCAACCCCTCAAAGACTTTGTCATTGTTGTATATTTGGGGTGGGGGAAGCAATGTTGTAACAGTTTCAGGTGGATAGCAAAGGGATTCAGCCATCCATGTGCAAGTATCCATTCGCTCCAAACTCCCCTTCCATCCAGGCTGCCATATAACATTGAGCAGAGTTCCCTGTGCTATACAGCAGAGATACTGTTTAGCTCTGAGATGAACCAAAGCTGCCTGGAATTCACTGGCCCAACTAGTACTGATTGAGCATGCCTACATGCCAGGCACTGATCTGCAGGCTGGGAACATGGCCAGGAGTAGATGTGCTCTCAAGGCCAATGACCAGACTACTTCCTCTGTGGACTCCCAGGTGCTGAGCTTTGCACAGGGTACCCTGTGTACCAATAATAAAAGTATCCACTTCATGCTGTTCTGTGGAGGAAAAAAAAGTTGATATGTGGCAAGCAGTAAACATTCAATAAAACAATTACTATGGACGCTAGGATTATTGCCGTTTCCAAGTCACTTACCTTATTACAAGACGCAGTACATATAATGATTAAGTGCAGAGAAAGCTGGTTGGCCTGGGTTTGAAGCCCAGCTGCTGCGGTTGGGCAAGTTATTAATAGTTAACTTCTCCGTGCTTCAGTCTCCTGCCTGATGAGGTTGTGAGGATTAAGTAAATTATCATGTATATGTATACGTAGGGCTGACTCATGTTGATCTATAGCAGAGGCCAACACAATATTGTGAAGCAGTTTTTCTTCAGTTAAAAAATACATGCTTGGGGAAAAAATGATCATATATGAAATGTTTAGAACCGTGCTAGTATGTAATGAGAACTAGCTGTTGTGTGAGAAAAGTATTTTTCCCAGAGGAGAGAGCCACTATCCTAGTTTACCCTAGAGACTGAAGGGGAAAAGGATGGAACAGTGCAGGTAATCCTTGCAGGAAGCACTTCCCAAGAGAGAAAGAGTAAATCGTAGGTGCCCAAGAGAGAACTTCCTTGTCGGCCTCAGGACAAGCCATTACTGCAGAGGACTGATCAGATGTCCCATGTGTGGCTGTTTTCCCAGGAGAGAGGACTAGAGGAGTGTTCTGGGGACCCCTGATGGAAAATGCAGGGGATTTGGAACATGAATACAAAACAGTTTCTACTTGTAAAAATGAAACCTCGCCTCTCATCTGCTGTCAAAAGGGGGATCTGGCCTTGCCATGTGAGATTGTTCACAGCAGAGGAAAATACGTCTAGGAAGTAGAACTCATTTAAATTCTTTATGGCTAGATTTGAAATTGGTGGGAATAGGCTCAGTAGAGAGTGGCAGTGGGACCCTCATGCGAGGGACACGGCAGCAAGGTATACTGTAAGGGCCCTGTGTCTGTGTGTGTACTTTTCTTCTTAATTTTCATTATTTTTTGGCCACATCACTCAGCATGCAGGATCTTTGTTCTTCAACCAGGGATGGAACTGGTACCCCCTGCAGTTTTCACTTTCATGCATTGGAGAAGGAAATGGCAACCCACTCCAGTGTTCTTGCCTGGGGAATCCCAGGGATGGCGGAGTCTGGTGGGCTGCCATCTATGGGGTCGCACAGAGTCGGACACGACTGAAGCGACTTAGCAGCAGCAGCAGATGTAGGAAAGTTGTTAAAGGGGTTGAAAATGAAGTTTAGGAAACACTGGAGTAGAGTGTATATGAATGAAGGCCAGAGCTCATTGTAATCTCCTGGGGTGGACATACCACTTGTGGGCAGTGGTGAGGGAGGCAGGGTTCCTGCTTCAGTGATCTTAATGAAAGTGAAGTAGAAGTTGTTCAGTCGTGTCCGACTCTTTGCTACCGCATGGACTATACAGTCCATGGAATTCTCCAGGCCAGAATACTGCACTGGATAGCCTTTCCCTTCTCCAGGGAATCTTCCCGACCTAGGAATCGAACTGGGGTTTCCCTCATTACACGCGGATTCTTTACCAACTGAGTTATCAGAGAAGCTTTCACTTTCACTTAAAAAAAAAAATACTGAAGGGATTTTTAGATTGGAAGAGGTCCAAGCTGAACATACCTTTTACAAACTGATAGAGAAGGAAATGGCTACCCACTCCAGTATTCTTGCTTGGAATATTCCATGGACAGGGGAGCCTGGTGGGCTGCTGTCCATGGGGTCACAAAGAGTTGGACACCACTGAGCAACTAACATACATTTACAAACTGAAGAGGAGGTTACCTTGCTTTGCAAACTTGCAACCTGATGTGGACAGTTTAATATGAGCTGCTTGTCAGCCAGGACTCTCACCCGTATCCTGTTTGGGATGAGGGTGGAGAAAAAGCTACAAAAATTGTCACAGCTAACCCTCTAGAACTGGGCAATTGATCAGCCTCACCAGTAAAACCACTACACAGTTCTTGACATGACATTAGTACATGGTACGATGCTTCCAGAAGAACCGAAGCTTCATAATGTCTTTGATGATTTAAACAGTGACCCCACATTTGTAAAGGGCATAGAATGGGGCCTGGCTTCTCAGAATTGTCTTGTGCCATAATCTATCAAACCTAAGATGCTCCTGATTATAAGAGTTAATCTGTGATACAGCATTGGTTATAGGACACATCCTAATGTCGCATTGTAAGAATATGAAAAAATGCATCTTATTGATAGAATTGATGGAATATGTTAACTGTTCCTTTATACCATGTTAGGTTTGAACTGTTCACTGATATAAAAAATGATCCTTTTGGGAGCCACATTTCAGTTAGAGTAAGTGAAAGAAAGGGTGTTTCTTTTCCTGGGAGCCCAATGTTATTTAAAGAAGAGTTTACTATAGCTGCAAGCTGGGATGAACAAACTAACACAGAATAACAAGAGAAGATGGGAAAAGTGTCATTTATACATAGATTTCATTTCATTGTACAAAGTATTTATCCCTTATTTGCATCTTATCTAATTTTTTCACTGAAAAGAACTGTATATGTGTGTATATGTGATCTTCCCTGGTGGCTCAGATGGTAAAGCATCTGTCTACAATTCGGGAGACCCAGGTTCGATCCCTGGGTTGGGACGATCCCCTGGAGAAGGAAATGGCAATCCACTCCAGGACTATTGCCTGGAAAATCCCATGGACAGAGGAGCCTGGTGGGCTACAGCCCATGGGGTCGCAAAGAGTCGGACACGACTGAGTGACTTCACCTCACTTCATACGTTTTATAAATTGTGTGCTCAGTAGAGAAGTAAAACCGTACAGAAACTACACTTAGGTAAATAACCACATCATTTTAACAACTGTTTTGCCATACACAGATACCATTTTGTATTAATCATATGATGATTGTAATTAAAACCAAATTTGGGCACCTTACCATCTCTCTCTCTCTTTTTTTTCCCCCTACAAACCTTTTTTTCTCTCCCCTACTCAGTTAGCCCAGACACTGTTGCCAGACTGGTCTGTGCCCCGATCATGTCATCATGTAAAGCCAACTCTACCCCAAGAAGGACTTGAGATTGGTGTGATTATCCTCTGGGGGCAGTGCAGTGTCAGGAACCTCTTTTCTCCTGAGCAGACCGCTGAGAGGCCCTGAGAGCCTCAGAGAGGCTTAGTGATTTGTGGGAGACCCTGAGGATCTTGCTGGGAGGGCTGGTCTCTGAGAGTTGCCTGTGATTTTTCTGGGATCAGGTTGGTCACAGATGCAACCATGCAGCCTGAGGTGGTCCCAGTTGATGCCTCTTGTTCCAGCTTTATTATTAACAACATCCCCTTCTGCACTCAGTGTCTTGGTTTGCTCTAGTGAGGAAGGGTGACTCTGGCCAACCCTGGCTTAGAAACCGCTGGATCTAGTGATCCTGGAGCCAGTGTTCAGACTTGGCCTTGATAGTGGTATTGGAAGTGAGCTGTGGTATAGCAGAAAGAGTGAAGAAAAGGAAGTCAGAAATCCCCATGACAGGTCTCAACCCTGTCCTTTGTATGTAGAAATGCTGCACAAATACTCAGCTTTTGATCAGCTCGCATGTACCTACATGAGTGGAACTAATGAACACATCTTCTACCTTCGTTGGGCCTCCTACTCTGTGTGCTAACCTCCCATGGACTTTCCCATCCTCAGCCTCTCCAAGCAGAGGCAACTTGGTATGTTATAATCCCAGGCCTCCCTTTACCCATTTGTAAAATAGTGGTGGCATGATTGTAATATTCACGTCTTATGGGTATTGTGAGAATCCATTGAGATACCACAGAGCTTCGGCATATATTTATGGGTTCAGAAAGAGTCAGTCCCTGTTACGTTAAGGACAGAGGGGATTAGGAGTTTTGTGGGCTCTTGGCTGCCCGTTCTCACCCCTAGCCCTCGCTGTTCCAGAAACACCCCTTCCTTGTGCTTTGTTCATTGCAGCTCAGCACTGGTACATACTTGCTTCAGACATCTGTCTTCATACCACCAAAACAGTGTGTGTGTGTGTGTGGAGGCGGGGGAGCGGGCAGTGATCTACGTTTCATGAAGTTAAAACACAATGCTGGCTGACTGTGCCCGGTACATAGACAAACAAATATTTATGGTTGATTTTTCCATCATTTGCAATGGAAGTGTTTTATTCCAGTCAAACAGCAGAACTGCAAAAAGTAGAATACCCAGACTGTCAATTAAAAAGATTGGAACATCTACCAGAGAATTAGATGTCCATGCCGTTCCTGTTACGAGTCACTGGGTCAGAAAATCCCATTAAAAAACAAGTTAAGCTCATCCACAGGCCAGGACATTACCCATTGTCCGTTGTTGACGATAAGAATATGGTTTCTCTCTCTTTGGGGGTGATTTGCTTATAACACTGGGGGCATTCTAGTCCTAGGTTTTTTGGAAATCACCATCCCCAGAAAATGCTTAATTTCATTGGCATCGTATTCAACACTTCTATTTTGTATTAATTAATTAATTTACTTATTTTTGGTTGCACTGGTCTTTCTTGCTGTGTGGGGGCATTTCTCTAGCTGCAGTGAACAGGGGCTGCTCTCTAGTTGCGTGCACTGGCTTCTCATTGCAGAGGCTTTTCTTGTTGTGGAGCATGGGCTCTACGCACACAGGCTTCAGTAGTTGCACATGCATGCTCAGTAGCTGCGGCACAGGGGCTTAGTTGCTGCACGACATGTGGAATCTTCCCTGACCAGGGATCGAACCTTTGTCCTCTACATTAGCAGGTGGATTCTTATCCACTGAACCAGCAGGGAAGTCCCCAGCGCTTGTTTATTTTTAAATTTTACTTACACATGCATATGGTTCAAAATAGCAGTAAAAAAGTACACTGTGCTGCCAAGTTTAAAATGAAGAGTAAATGTCACCTTTTTTCCCCAGGCCTGCTCCCTGATGGAACCTTGTATATCTTTCAAGAAAACAATTAAAACACATGTCTTTTAATGTGTCATTCAATACTTAATTCACATACTGATTGCTATTTTTACACATCTGTGGGTCTTGAAGAACTTTCCAAGTCAGCACAGATTCCTTCCCGTGACCACGTGGAACTCCTCTCAGGAGGCGCCATGATGTGATAGGTCTTCAAACCCTGTGTCCACTTATCCCCATTACACACTTTGCTGCAGGGAAGAACCCTGTATATACATCTTGGCATCCTTGGTAGATTTTAAGGTAAATTCTTTAAAATAAAGGTGGAGCAAAGAGAGTATGCCCATTATTTCTGTTTAGTTAACGGTGTTTATATTGGTCTGTGTGACTTTAGTTTCTATCCCTAGTCCTACACAAGTCTATTAATGATACTGTGCCAAAGAATCTATGTTTTCACACTGTGGTGCTGGAGAGGCCTCTTGAAAGTCCCTAAAACCTCTGACTGTGGATCAAAACAAACTGGAAAATTCTTACAGAGATAGGGATACCAGACCACCTGACCTGCCTCCTGAGAAATCTGTATGTGGATCAAGAAGCAACAGTTAGAACTGGACATGGCCAACGGACTGGTTCAGCATTGGGAAAGGAGTACGTCAAGTCTGTATATTGTCAACCTGCTTATTTACCTTTCATGTAGAGTACATCCTGCAGAATGTCGGCTGAATGAACAAGCTGGGATCAAGACTGCTGGGAGAAATATCAATAACCTCAGATATGCAGATGACAGCACCCTTATGGCAGAAAGTGAAGAAGAACTAAAGAGCCTCTTGATGAAAGTGAAAGAGGAGAGTGAAAAAGCTGGCTTAAAACTCAACATTCAAAAGACTAAGATCATGGCATCTGGTCCCATCACTTCATGGCAAATAGATGGGTAAACAGTTGAAACATTAACAGACTTTATTTTCTTGGGCTGCAAAATCACTATAGACAGTGACTGCAGCCATGAAATTAAATGACACTTGCTCCTTAGTAGAAAAGCTATGACCAACCTAGACAGTGTATTCACAAGCAGAGACATCATTTTGCTGACAAAGATCCATATAGTCAAAGCTATTCTTTTTCCTGTAGTTGTGTACGGATGTGAGAGTTGGACCATAAAGAAGGCTGAGTGCCGAAGAATTGATGCTTTTGAACTGTGGTGCTAGAGAGGACTCTTGAGAGTCCCTACAACTGCAAGGAGGTCAAACCAGTCAATCCTAAAGGAAATCAGCCCTAAATATTCATTCAAAGGCCTGTTGCTGAAGCTAAAACTCTAATACTTTGGCCACCTGATGCAAAGAGCTGACTCACTGGAAAAGACCCCAATGCTGGGAAAGATTGAGGGCAGGAGGGGACGACAGAGGATGAGATGGTTGGATGGCATCACTGACTCAATGGACATGAGTTTGAGCAAACTCCAAGAGACAGTGAAGAACATGGGGTCACAAGTGACTGAAAAACAACAAATACTCTCCCTACAGGAGAGCAAGCGTGTGTGTGGCCACCCCTCCCCTAGACCCTGCCCAGCACTGAGCCTCTTGTGTTTACTCAGCATGTTTGATGGCCTCCCTTTCCTGGGCATCTTAAGGGCACTTGAAGAAGTAAAGTTACCCATTATATGATCATCTCCTCCCTCCGGGATGAACCAAAGAAGGAAAGTGCTCAGAGACACTAGTGAGAGTGTGGCAGCGCCCCCGCTGTGGGCAGGGCTGCCCCGGGGCCTCTTTGTGGGCGTGGAGGTTGGCTTTCAGGACAGTACCTGCCTTTGTGCACTGACTCAACTTTGCTTATCCCAGTCCCCACCCTGCTGAACACACACCAGTTCATGGCACTCCGCCTTTTAAAATCAGTGCCGTGGCTTCTTCCTCCACGTGAGGTACTTCTGTGTCTTGGTGCCACCTCTTAAATGTGAGGAGTAAACCAGGCCATTATGTGAACCCCACGTGAACCCCCAAACGTGAACCCCACGTTTTAAAACTTGAATATGAATCCGTGCTTTTTAATCAGTTGATTCATAATTAGAAAGTAACTATGGACCTGAGAAAATCTGCACTCAATCTTTACCTAGTGGGAAGTATCTCGTTCATATATATATTTTTTTCCTTCTTGGCCACACTGTATAGCATGTGGAATCCTTGTTCCCACCCCAGGGATCTAACCCATGCCCCTTACTTTGGAAGTGTGGAGACTTAACCACAGGACTGCCAGGGAAGTCCTTCTCTTTCAGAACTTGTAATTGTTGTCAGGGTTAGGAGCAACCTTTTATCATCATTATCGTTGTTATTATCATTATTATCATTTCTTAGCTGGGGCATCAGCAACCACATTCCCGTCCTTTGTACAACAGTGCTTCACTCACCAAGAACTGTTAGAAAATGAAATACCTTGCTGAGTGCCCCTACTTATTCAAATATTTCCTTTTCTGGTTGGGAAACAAAAAGGTGTTACCTACCCAGAAAGCCCATAGAAGAGAAGGAAGCGGAGTCATGTGCTGGCCTGGTAGCCTGGACCTTGGCCATGAGGAAAAATGTCCCTCCTCACCCAGATGGGGGCGACCCTCAGGTCCTCCCCCAGCAGGTGTGGCCGCCTGTCCTGCCCTTCGCCTCCCAGTCAGGGGCAGGAGAAAGAAGCAAAGGGGTTGAGGTTCTGTGCCCCCAGGAGTGCCATTCTTATCCACATAATTCGAGGACCATAGTTTGTGATCTGATGGCAACTTTCAGCTTCTGCTTCCAAGGATATTGTCCAGGGTTGTAAGATGACAACCACTTCCCACTCTGTTCCCCACTTACTCGCTGTCAGTGACTGTGTTCCAAGGAAGGCCTCTGGGAAAGTCATTGTGTGATCAAGTTTATGGTCCCCTACAGGAAAACAGAAAGCTTCCCTGGGCTGGACTGGAAACCTGTGCATCCCTGTTTGGTTTCCAGGCTCCCTGATCCAGTTCTCACCCTCCGCTAGAACTGCCTAGCCCAGCCCTCTCCCAGCTTTTATTTCCCCATGCGTGGGTTCTGACCTTGCCCTTGGCACTCTGGGCAGGTCAGCCTTCCCCCCGAAAGCTCCGATTACTCCCTCTCTCTCTCAGTGTTGCTCTCAAATCAAATGACTCACTGCCTTGCTAATAGTAAGTGTCAGTCATTCTATTGGTTCCTTATCCTCTTGTAGGTAGAAGTCTGGAGAACCAGCCAGGGGAACTTTTTTTGTGTGGAGGAATATTTGAAACTCCGTACAAGGAGTTCTGTTGTACTGGGGAGTAACTGCCAGTAGAAAAAGGACACTGCCTTTGAGTTGAGACAGACAGTAATGGATCACTCTGCAGTGACAGAGAGAGAAAAGACAGATTGGACTCCAAGACAGACTTGGATCACATTGAGAAGGCATTTCTGTGGATCAGTACAAACACATACACAGTGACATAGAGCTCCTCCATTTCTTGCCCTTTGTAGACGTTATTTAACATCTACAACTTATTAGTAGCCCTTCTGTTTTGTTCAACTCTGCTTCTATTTTTAGAGAGAAAACAACATTTTGGCCATCTTTTAAGTACATGGATAATTGTTGGTATTGAAAAGAAACATACATACTGGTTAGTTACTCCAGGAGCTTAGTTTTCTCTGCATAGTAAGTTTTGCAGGTGTCCAGAAAGAATATTCAAGCTGGAAAAGGAGGGAGGGCAGCGGAGTCTCCAGGAACCTTTATCTGGTTGGAAATAGACTGTGGACCTTCGACTGAGATCCAGTGAGTCATCCTGTGGCCAGTGCTTTTTGTTTTGCCACAAGAGGAAAGAGAGTGGTGAGGTTTGAGGTAATTTTGTAGAACTGATGCTACATATGATTCTGAGAAAGTCAAATATATCATGTAATGGTTTCCCTCTGCAAGGCAGCATGGGTGGCAAGCCTTCCCGAACCCCTTTTTGGAGCTTGAACCCATGGCGCTATGCTTTTCCCATGATGGCCCCTTCCTTGGCTGGATTTATAATAATTGCTTTCCCAGAAACTCTTAGAATTTGCTGTTATCAAAGGGCCCATATCTCCAGCAGAGAAAACATTATGCAGTTTTTTAAAGGGAAATTTAAAATGTTACCTATCTTGTTTCCTTCCACCTCCCCCTTCTCTCAAAGAGCCTATTGCCTTTTCTCATCCTAGTTTTGACATTTGACAGGTGGCCTTTCTAGACTCCCTTGTTCAGAAATCTTTTTCTTCTTTATTCAGACTCCCTCCCACAAAAGTAAACTTCCCCCCAAAAGTGAATTCCTGAGGAGGGAGAGGAGCCAGTCTTGTTCAGTGCCCACCATCCTGGTCCAGTGTGTGACATGTCCAGTAGAGAGTGCGGAGAACTCCAAGGGAAGAAAGAGCCTTCCAATAACTTGTCATGTGTTATTTGTCATTATTTCATATGCATTGGCTTTTTTAATTGCCTGTGAGTGTAGATTATAATGAATATCCTTCTTTGTCTCGTCTTGTCTGGGAAATTCAAAATATTATAGATTCATTTCTCATGGCACTTTCTCCAGGAAGTGGTTTCTCTCTCTCCTGGTGCAAAGGACTCTCCACCCACTCCTGGAACACCCATTTTGCACATGTTTACATATTGACTGTTGCTGACGCACAAATTTTGAATAATTTGGTGGCTATCTAGTGTCCGAGTGCAGCCACCATGATGTACCCATCTGCCCTTAACCCCAGGGCATGGCACATAGCCCAACACATGGGGATCCCATGACAGAAATGCCAAGTGATAGGAAATCCTATCTGGTGCTCAGAGCCACCCCTGGTGTTAAGTTGTAAATCCAGTAAGCAGACAAGGGCTCTGCCTAGCCAAGGAGGCCATGGGATCAGATGAGGTTCTTCTGTCCATAGCATGGGACATAACATGAACATTCTGTGTTCATGTTTAGACCATCTGGTCCATTTCCATGTATGATCAGTCATCAAAATGTAGCTTATCTTTTGAATGTGTGTGTGTATGCTCAGTTACTTCAGTTGTGTCCGACTCTTTGCAACCCTATGGACTGTAGCCCACCAGGCTCCTCTGTCCATGGGATTCTCCAGGCAAGAATACTGGAGTGGTTTGCCATGCCCTTCTTCAGGAGATCTTTCTTACCCAGGGATCGAACCTGCATCTCTTGTGTCTCCTGCATTGCAGGCAGATTCTTCATCCACTGAGCTACCTGGGAAGGCCGATCTTTGAATGTGGAAAATTAATATTGCATCAACAGTGATAAGTTTATGGATGGAAAGCAATTCAGATGGCTTGAGAAATTATGATCACATGATGTAACTATTGTGGGATATGTATTCTTTCTACTTCTGAGTTCTGTCATATAATTTGCAAAACAAGTCTGGAATGTTTCTATTTCATTGCTTATTTGTCAGTCAGTTCTACAAAACAGTAAGCTTGAAGGAATTATCCAAGCCTATTGATCATTTACTGTGCCGTTCTCTGGATAGTGCATGGTGCTTTACATGTTGTTTTATTTAATCCTTACAACAACTCTGTGAACTGGGTCTTATTTTTCCCTTTTTATTAAAAAAGAAAAGCTTAAGTGACGCAAAAGCTTAGATCACTTTTCCCCACTTCATTTAGGTGGCAAAGCTGAAATCTGAATCTAGATAGCAAGATATTTGTTTGCTTTGCGTGTTCTTACTTGATATAAGGAATATTTGGGAACTTAGTGATAATTTTTTTTCCCTCCAGGAGAAAAATAAACCATCCTCATAATTGTATGTGTTCCATTTGCAGGGAAGCAAAGGAGCCTACCGGTACCACTGGCAGAGCCACAATGTCAAGCACAGTGGTGTGGATGACATGGTCTTGCTCTCCAAGATCACAGAGAATGCTATCGTGGAGAATCTAAAGAAGAGATACATGGATGACTACATTTTTGTATCCTTTACTGGTTTCCTTGGACGTGTCATCTTAGTAAGATAACATCTAAGTAAGAGACCATCTGAAATTCCAAACTGATGCTTACGTGTTCAAGTCATTTCCATTATTTCAGAATGTGGCTTTGTACTTTTTGTTTCTTGATTCAGGTTACGGGAAGGCCAAAGATGAGACTAAAGTTGTTTTTCCTTTTTTAATTTATTTTTAGAGGACATTTGCTTTATAATTTTGTGTTGGTTTCTACCATACAACATCCTGAATCAGCCACAAGTGTACATATATCCCCTCCCTCTTGGCTTCCCTCGTGGCTCAGATGATAAAGAATCTGCCTGCAGTGCAGGAGACCAGGTTCAGTCCCTCAGTTGGGAAGATCCCCTGGAGAAGGGAATGGCAACCGACTCCAGAATTCTTGCCTGGAGAATCCCATGTACAGAGGGGCGTGGTGGGCTACAGTCCATGGAGTTACAAAGAGCTGGACACGACTAAGTGACTAACACACCTCCCTCTTGAACCGCCCTCTCCCCCTGCCCCCATTCCATCCTTCTAGGTTGTCACAGAGCACTGGGTTGAGTTCCCCGTGTTTTATAGCAACTTCCCACTAGCTGTCTGTTTTACATATGGTGATTATGTGTTTCAGTGCTATGGGGCTAAAGACTTTCCTGGTGTTTTTAGTTTAAAGTTTGTTCCTGCATCAAAATCATGATGCGGCCAAGGACTTCCCTGGAGATCTAGTGGTTACGACTCTGTGCTTCCACTGCAGGGAGCACAGGTTCAATCCTTGGTCAGGGAACTCAGACCCCAAATGCCACACTGTGTGGGGAAAACAAAAATATGAAGCCAGTATTCTCTATTTCAGTCCGTGGCTCCGTACCTTTGATGTGCTCTAGCCAGGCACGTGGTGTCTAAAACCTGTGCTCTTCCTAAAGAATGTCCTGATCTGCAGAATTCTATCGGTAATGTTCCCTAATTGCAAAGCAGAGACTGATAAGTCCAGACTTAAAAGGTTTAAAAAAGATTGCCTCATGCAAAAAATATGCCATTTTGCCTGTTTTGCTGCATTCTTATGTTTTACTAAAAGAAAGAAGAGTCGCGAAGATCAATTACTGACAGTGTCTGACATTCTTGAGTTGCACTATATCTTTCAGTCTTGGCTTGCCAGATGCCATTTTGGGTAGGACTGGAAAGCATTCAGAATGGAAATTTGATTCAAATGTGTTGACTTCATTATAAACTTCATAGAGAGATATGATAGTTGCTTAAGTTCCTACAGGATTCAGGAGTTCTGTTTGGTGCAACTATGTAAAGTTACTTTAGCATAATTATTGTAGGGTTGGTCATAGACAAGCAGGGGTCTGTGAAAATCTGTAGAGTAGTACCAGAAAGTTTATGCTCTTGGTGGCTCTTGGTGGTGATGCTGTTGGTGTCTTCTGAGGGTGTGGTGTTCTGGATGGCCATTAAAAGTGGAGTCTTTGAACCATTGTAACGTACACTTTTAGTTTTTAACCTCTAAACCTCAGGGAGGTAAAGTCTTCACATCCGTAGCTTCTGTGTATTATTTACACCGCTCCTCTTACTCTTAGATAAAAGTACCCGTAAATATGCAGCAGTAGTTTTGCATCATTTCCATCATTGATGAGGAAGGAGCTCAACTTACCAGGTATTTATGCTAATAAACATTATTTCAAGGTACTTGTATATTTCTAACCAATATGGTGCTGTTTCTTATTTACCATAGGAAATTTTTCCAATTATCTGGGTAGTTAAATCCCTAAACCCCTGCTTTTAAGTATTAATAGATACATTTGGATTCATTAAGCACATTATAATAGCATCTTGATCAAGTGTGGAAGCCCACTGCCTACAGACGAAACCCCACCCATCACAGGATTTTATTGGAATTCAGCTATGCTGGTTGTTTTGAAACCCAAGTAAAATGGTAGGTGTTGCAAGAGGTTATCAGAGGGCAGACACACTGAAACCATACTCACAGAAATCTAGTCAATCTAATCACACTAGGACCACAGCCTTGTCTAACTCAATGAAACTAAGCCATGCCCGCAGGGCAACCCAAGACGGGCAGGTCATGGTGGAGAGGTCTGATAGAATGTGGTCCACTGGAGAAGGGAATGGCAAACCACTTCCGTATTCTTGCCTTGAGAACCCCATAAACAGTATGAAAAGGCAAAATGATAGGATACTGAAAGAGGAACTCCCCAGGTCAGTAGGTGCCCAATATGCTACTGGAGGCCAGTGGAGAAATAACTCCAGAAAGAATGAAGGGATGGAGCCAAAGCAAAAACAATACCCAGTTGTGGATGTGACTGGTCATAGAAGCAAGGTCCGATGCGGTAAAGAGCAGTATTGCATAGGAACCTGGAATGTCAGGTCCATGAATCAAGGCAAATTGGAAGTGGTCAAACAAGAGATGGCAAAGTGAACACTGACATTCTAGGAATCCGTGAACTAAAATGGACTGGAATGGGTGAATTTAACTCAGATGACCATTATATCTACTACTGCGGGCAGGAATCCCTCAGAAGAAATGGAGTAGCCATCATGGTCAACAAAATAGTCTGAAATGTAGTACTTGGATGCAATCTCAAAAATGACAGAATGATCTCTATTCGTTTCCAAGGCAAACCATTCAATATCACAGTAATCCAAGTCTATGCCCCAACCAGTAACACTGAAGAAGCTGAAGTTGAACAGTTCTATGAAGACCTATAAGACCTTTTAGAACTAACACCCAAAAAAGATGTCCTTTTCATTATAGGGGACTGGAATGCAAAAGTAGGAAGTCAAGAAACACCTGGAGTAACAGGCAAATTTGGCCTTGGAATGCGGAATGAAGCAGGGCAAAGACTAATAGAGTTTTGCCAAGATAATGCACTGGTCATAGCAAACACCCTCTTCCAACAACACAAGAGAAGACTCTACACATGGACATCATCAGATGGTCAACACCGAAATCAGATTGATTGTATTCTTTGTAGCCAAAGATGGAGAAGCTCTATACTGGCAACAAAAACAAGAATGGGAGCTGACTATGGCTCAGATCATGAACTCCTTATTACCAAATTCAGACTTAAATTGAAGAAAGTACGGAAAACCACTAGACCATTCAGGTATGACCTAAATCAAATCCCTTATGATTATACAGTGGAAGTGAGAAATAGATTTAAGGGCCTAGATCTGATAGATAGAGTGCCTGATGAACTATGGAATGAGGTTCGTGACATTGTACAGGAGACAGGGATCAAGACCATCCCCATGGAAAAGAAATGCAAAAAAGCAAAATGGCTGGGGAAACCTTACAAATAGCTGTAAAAAGAAGAGAGGCGAAAAGCAAAGGAGAAAAGGAAAGATATAAGCATCTGAATGCGGAGTTCCAAAGAATAGCAAGAAGAGATAAGAAAGCCTTCTTCAGCGATTAATGCAAAGAAATAGAGGAAAACAACAGAATGGGAAAGACTAGAGATCTCTTCAAGAAAATTAGAGATATCAAGGGAACATTTCATGCAAAGATGGGCTCGATAAAGGACAGAAATGGTATGGACCTAACAGAAGCAAAAGATATTAAGAAGAGATGGCAAGAATACACAGAAGAACTGTACAAAAGGATCTTCATGACCCGGATAAACACGATGGTGTGATCACTCATCTACAGCCAGACATCCTGGAATGTGAAGTCAAATAGGCCTTAGGAAGCATCACTACGAACAAAGCTAGTGGAGATGATGGAATTCCAGGTGAGCTATTTCAAATCCTGAAAGATGATGCTGTGAGAGTGCTGCACTCAATATGCCAGCAAATTTGGAAAACTCAGCAGTGGCCACAGGACTGGAAAAGGTCAGTTTTCATGCCAATACCAAGGAAAGGCAATGCCAAAGAATGCTCAAACTACTGCACAATTGCACTCATCTCACACGCTAGTAAAGTAATGCTCAAAATTCTCCAAGCGAGGCTTCAGCAATACGTGAACCGTGAAGTTCCTGATGTCCAAGCTGGTTTTAGAAAAGGCAGAGGAACCAGAGATCAAATTGCCAACATCTGCTGGATCATGGAAAAAGCAAGAGAGTTCCAGAAAAACATCTATTTCTGCTTTATTGACTATGCCAAAGCCTTTGACTGTGTGGATCACAATAAGCTGTGGAAAATTCTGAAAGAGATGGGAATACCAGACCTCCTGACCTGCCTCTTGAGAAACCTATGTGCAAGCCAGGAAGCAACAGTTAGAACTGGACATGGAACAACAGACTGGTTCCAAATAGGAAGAGGAGTACGTCAAGGCTATATATTGTCACCCTGCTTATTTAACTTATATGCAGAGTGCATCATGAGAAATGCTGGACTGGAAAAAACACAAGCTGGAATCAAGATTGCCAGGAGAAATATCAATAACCTCAGATATGCAGATGATAGCACTCTTATGGCAGAGAGTGAAGAGGATCTAAAAAGCCTCTTGATCAAAGTAAAAGAGGAGAGTGAAAAAGTTGGCTTAAAGTTCAACATTCAGAAAATGAAGATCATGGCATCCGGTCCCATCACTCCATGGGAAATAGATAGAGAAGCAGTGGAAACAGTGTCAGACTTTATTTTTGAGGGGCTCCAAAATCACTGCAGGTGGTGATTGCAGCCATGAAATTAAAAGAAGCTTACTCCTTGGAAGGAAAGTTATGACCAACCTAGATAGCGTATTCAAAAGCAGAGACATCACTTTCCCAACTAAGATCCGTCTAGTCAAGGCTATGGTTTCCGGTGGTCGTGTATGGATGTGAGAGTTGGACTGTGAAGAAGGCTGAGCACTGAAGAATTGATGATTTTGAACTGTGGTGTTGGGGAAGACTCTTGAGAGTCCCTTGGACTGCAAGGAGATCCAACCAGTCCATTCTGAAGGAGATCAACCCTGGGATTTCTTTGGAAGGAATGATGCTAAAGCTGAAGCTCCAGTGCTTTGGCCACCACCTCATGCGAAGAGTTGACTCATTGGAAAAAACTCTGATGCTGGGAGGGATTGGGGGCAGGAGGAGAAGGGGACGACCGAGGATGAGATGGCTGGATGGCATCACTTACTCGATGGACCTGAGTCTGAGTGAACTCCGGGAGTTGGGGATTGACAGGGAGGCCTGGCGTGCTGCGATTGGGATCGCAAAGAGTCGGACACGACTGAGCGACTTAACTGGACTTACTTATTGTCTGCTACTGCTTTTATGCTACAGTGGCAGACGAGTATTTGCAACAGACTCTGTGATCCACAAAGCCTGAACTAATTAATCTCTGATCCTTTACAGAGAACATTTGCTGACTCCTGGATACCTGTGCAGAGCTTCCTTTAATTGTATGGAAGCAGTTGTGTGCAGTTGTAAATTTTCATTTTATTTGGCAAAAAAGTTGAAATTTGCTCACTTTATCTAGGCTTATCATTAAAAGGTTTTAATAACTTTTGTGTGCAAGACCCATGCAAACTGGCCGATGATGGACCAGAAAGAGTTGGGATGAATCTGGAAAGCCTGGTTTTGAGCCTTAATCTGCATGAGCTTGGTGATCTTATATAAGTTTTGTGATAAGTTTTTCCTTGATTTCCTGACCTGCAAAATGGAAGTGATGATAAAAACTCCTACATGAGGCTGTTTAGGGTGAATTGAAATAACAAATGCAGTAAATACATGATTAGTGTTAGTTATTATTATCATACATTAAGGCAAGTGTACAAGTTCTCTCATATTTCTGAATTATGTTCCAAAACTCAATTATAAAGTTGGTTTTTGGACACTCAGATGCATTTTACCATAGAAACTTTTAAAGGGTGGATAGGTTTATTGACAAGCCCATAAAAGGCTAATTTCCAATGAATGTAGTTGAACTCATTATTTATTGGAATGTTCTTAGAACATGGGCTCATTATTTATGTAGACATGGTTTTTGATTAGCTGGGTTAGAAAAGAAAAAAATGGTTATCAGCAGCAGTCCGTCATCAACCCAGACAGACTTGCTTTTCCCTGTATGGTCATTTACCTCTAAAACACTAGAAATTCCTTAAGAACAGGGATTGTGTCCTTTACTTCTCTTTTAAAAACTAAAGTTTAAAAACCACTTTAAAGCAATAAATGTTCATTTTAAATGATTACAAAATGCAGTTAACTAGAAAGGAGAACAGTAAAATCCCTTGGAATCCCACCATATAAGGTTTGCTCCTATTAACCTAATATATTTTTAATATATTCTTAATTAACCAGTTTGATCACGTATAGACATGTATGGGCTTCCCTGGTGGACCAAACAACAAGACGTGTATATATGCATGTGCCTTCTTGTTAATTTTAGCTAAAAAATGTCACCATCCTGCATTGTTTATTTCTTTCCCACATCATTTTTGGCATGGTGCATTATATTAAGTGTTTGTTGAAAATTTGTTGACTATGAAGACTTGCTTTTTATATTCAGACAGCAGAATTCTAAAATGACTCACGCCGAGGGGGCTGATTCCCAGTCTTTGAATTAATGTCTTTGAATCAATGACTGACTAATCATGTGTTCTACGAAGGAAATGAGTTAGTTGACCACTAATAGACTTTCTGTTGTAGAAATCTCTGCCCACTCAGTATATGAGAAATTTGACATCAGTGTGCTTTCCGGCAATAGCACAGAGCAGCTTTCAGCTTTGAGGAAGCTTGGTGGCTCTTTTGGATGTTTATGAAATAATGCCAAGGGTCTAACTGCAAATCTTTTCCTCTAATAGGAGATAAATCAGTTTAATGCCAAGGGAATATTATTATGATAGGGTCCCATTGGTATTGTAAATGAGTTTCCCCTCCCTCTCTTCTAAGCTCAATAGTGAAGACAAGAAGAGATTCAATCTTAGATTAAGTTATAATATTGTTCATTTGACCTCTTCTGCATCTAATAGCAGCACATTGTCTTGTGCTGAAGGTCAGTATTTGGAATGATCAATGGTTAATGCATTCAAGCTGACTGCACATTTCTTTGTTCCACAGTAGGAAAAAAAATCTGCTTAGAGAATGTGAGCATTGTCAACCAAGGAAAATCCATTTTTTCAGTTATTTATCCTAAGACCAGGAAGGTTTCATTTCCTGTCTATTTTCTGAAGTGTTGCCACCCTTCTTACAATTTCAGTTCTAAAATATAGGAGGGAAACCTCATTGTGTTCGCCCTCTGCTTGGTGAGACATCACTTACAGCCAGTGGGCTGACAAAAATAGTTCTTGCACAAAGCACGATGGCCTCATTGGGTCCAGCTTTCTCCAAACTTGTTTTTCCTCAGAGACCACACTCAAGTGTGCTTGGCATTTTCAACCCTTCAATTAGGACTTGAGACACTTGTGCCAGAACCAACCAGAGCTCAAAGCAGCACCCTTGTTCCAAGTGAGGTTTGGCCCTTTGCTGTCAGTACACGTTGGGGTTGGGGGGGGGAATGTCGCGCAGTGAGATGAATGTGGGTCTGATGGCCAGAGCCAGGGGCTCAAGTTCCATCATTTCCACATATGTGACTTCGCACGTCACCTCACCTCCCTGCGCCACCTCAGTGTTGAATCCAGGGAGGTTGACTAGATCAGTGTGGGCAGTTAGGGGGAATTCACTGGCTATTAAAATGTTTTTTAAAAAAGTTAAACTCTTGTTACAAAACAGAAAGAAACTCAGAGACTTAGAAAACAAACTTATGGTTGCCAGGGGGAAGGGATAGTTAGGGAGTTTGGGAAGGTCATATACATACTCCTATATTCAAAATGAATGGCCAACAAGGACCTGTTGTATAGCACATGGAACTCTACTCAGTGTTATGGGCCAGCCTGGATAGGAGGGGAGCTTGGGAGAGAATCGATACATGTATATGTATGGCTGAGTCCCTTCATTGTTTACCTGAAATTACCACAACATTGTTAATCGGCTATACCCCGAAACAAAATAAAAAGTTTAAAGTTTAAAAAATAAAATATATGAGCTATTTTAAATATAAAAAAAAAGTTAAACTTTTCCTTATAAGACCATTAAAAACAAATTTATAGAAGCAGCGCTACCATCATATTTCATAAAAGAAAGAATATTTCAACACCCCCCAAACAGAAAGGAAATAGTTTAAGAGTAAAGGATGGCCTTTATACTGGAAAAATTGGACTTTATGAAAAATTGAGGGCTCTCTTTCTCTTTTTGTCATTCTTGTTGCGGATCAATGAAAGCTTATGGATCCATGGACAAACATTTGGGAGCCAGTCAATTAAAGATCTGTTGGTGCTCTTCTGTCTTGCGTATTCTGTTGGCAATAATAAGATGGCATTTATTTTATTTCCTTTTTTAAAAAATCATAGCCTTGTATATCTACATACAATTTGAAAGTTAGCCTTGGGCCACACCTTTCTAGCTAAAAGTTATGTGGGTAGAGACAGTGATGAAACAGCTTTTTCCAAAGGCACACCTGAATTATGCAGCAAGGAGTGGGAGTGAGTATTGGACTTATCTGGAAAGTGGCCCAACCCAGTAGAAGACCTGTGTGTGCCCTCTTCAAAGTAGCTGAGGTGTCTGCAGACCCAGGCAGGTGGGAAAAATATGTTTGTTTCCTTTAAATTCCAAATCAAATTCTCTTGTCTCCATTCTACTTTAAGTAAATTTGTAGCTACTTAGCATAGATAGGACCTACATTATCCATTTCAAACCAAACTTTGCTTTTCAGGAGTCCCCCCTCAAATAATACTTCCCATGAGAAGCCCTACTGAGATCCTTCTTCCAATCTGATTCATGACTCATTCATGATTGGTCTAGAATACTCCAAAAGTTTTTTTTCTCTGAACATCTTGCCAGAATTTATATAGACTACTTAGTGAAAATCAAGACTGTGTCTTTTTACATAGCAACATAGCAGATTATTAACAGTTTAAAAAAAAAAAAAGTTGCCTCCTATAGGAGTTCTTATGTTAACCCAATCCAGATTTATTTATTGGAGAACCAAGGTTGGGTTCAGTTCAATTCAGTTGCTCAGTCGTATCTGACTCTGTGACCCCATAGACTGCAGCACGCCAGGCCTCCCTGTCCATTACCGACTTCCGGAGTTTACTCAAACTCATGTCCGTTTAGTCGGTGATGCCATCCAACCATCTCATCCTCTGTCATCCCTCTCTCTTCTCTCCTTCAATCTTTCGCAGCATCAGGGTCTTTTCCAATGAGTCAGTTCTTCACATCAAGTGGCCAGAGTATTGGACTTTTAGCTTCAACATCAGTCCTTCCAATGAACATTCAGGACTGATTTCCTTTAGGATGGACTCATTGGATCTCTTTGCAGTCCAAGGGACTCTCAAGAGTCTTCTCAACACCACAGTTTAAAAGCATCAATTCTTCCACTCTCAGCTTTCTTTACAGTCCAACTCTTAGATCCATACATGACTACTGGAAAAACCATAGCCTTGACTAGACAGATCTTTATTGGTAAAATAATGTCTTTGCTTTTTAATATGCTGTCTAGGTTGGTCATAACTTTTCTTCCAAGAAGTAAGCGTCTTTTCATTTCATGGCTGCAGTCACCATCTGCAGTGATTTTGGAGACCTCAGAAATAAAGTCAGCCACTGTTTCCACTGGTTCCCCATGTATTTGCCATGAAGTGATTGGGACCAGATGTCATGATCTTAGTTTTCTGAGTGTTGAGCTTTAAGCCAACTTTTTCACTCTTCTCTTTCACTTTCATCAAGAGGCTCTTTAGTTCTTCTTCACTTTCTGCCATAAGGGTGGTGTCATCTGCATATCTGAGGTTATTGATATTTCTCCTGGCGGTCTTGATTCCAGCTTGTGCTTCCTCCAGCCCAGCGTTTCTCATAATGTACTCTGCATACAGGTTTCTCAAGAGGCAGGTCAGGTGGTCTGGTATTCCCATCTCTCTCAGAATTTTCCACAGTTTATTGTGATCCACACAGTCAAAGGCTTTGGCATAGTCAATAAAGCAGAAATAGATGTTTTTCTGGAACTCTCCTGCTTTTTCCATGATCCAGCAGATGTTGGCAATTTGATCTCTGGTTCCTCTGCCTTTTCTAAAACCAGCTTGAACATCTGGAAGTTCACTGTTCACATACTGTTGAAGCCTGGCTTGGAGAATTTTGAGCATTACTTTGCTAGCATGAGATGAGTGCAGTTGTGCGGTAGTTTGAGCATCCTTTGGCATTGCCTTTCTTAGGGACTGGAATAAAAACTGACTTTTTTCAGTCCTGTGGCCACTGCTGAGTTTTCCAAATTTGCTGCTGTGCCTCAGGTCCTCTAGCAACTGTTTTTTGGGGTTTTTTTAAAGATTTTCTTTTTTAATGTGGACCATTTTTAAAGTCTTTATTGAGTTTGTTGCAGTACTGCTTCTGTTCAATGTGTTGGTTTTTTGGCCATAAGGCATGTGGGTTCTTAGCTCCCCAACCAGGGATGGAACCTGCACCCACTGCATTGGAAGGCAGAGTCTTAACCACTGGACCATCAAGTAAGTCTCCTCGCTGTTGTTCAGTCACTAAGTTGTGTCTGACTCTTTACGAACCCATGGACTGCAGAATATCAAGCTTCCCAGTCTTTCACTATCTCCCAATGAACTGGGCATAGGGAGCTTGGTAATCTGATCCAACCATCTCATTGTCTGTTGCCCCCTTCTCTTCTGCCCTCAATCTTTCCCAGCATCAGGGTCTTTTTCAATGAGTATACTCTTGCCAGTCCCCCTCTAGCAGCTCTTTATTCTCTGAATGCAATGATCAGTTCATTCAGGTGGCATTCATAGTAGTCCCTTTACAGCTAAGGAAGAAGCACCCGTTCTCCAGATGTAGGCGTAGACATCTCCCTCTTCTGAAATGAATGTGATCATAGCAATGCTGTGTTTTCTAAATACTGAAAATTTCTCTTGCCTCAGTTTCCTCCTAGTAAAATAGGATTAAAATAGTATCCAGGTTGTCATTAGGAACTTAGATTGATGCCATCTGTACATGTATGTGTTCTATCAGTGTTTGTTTTTATCAACACTTGTTGAGTCTTGGCTACAACACCACACACAGTGATGACCTGCTTATTAAATCTAACAATAAACCTGCTCTAAATCTTACCTCAAAAAAAGTCGGCTTCTAATCTGTTGTTGGCCTCCTCTGACTTTGGCACTTGGAACCACGTTTTCTCTTGGCCCTTCTTCCATAATTCTGGAGTGATTTTCAGTTATTCACCGCCTCATCTGCGTTTTCTTTCAGTGCCACAGTCTGCCCCTGTGCCTGAATGGTGCAGGGTGCCTCTGGGTGTGCTGTGCACTGGATTGGCTGAATGAACTTTTTGACCAACCCACTATTTCACGTCCAGCCCTTTTGAATCTGAAAATCTTTCTGTTCAGTGAAAAAGCAAGCAAAATTGCAGCCAAATCATTCCCCATTCTTCCCTTCATGTATAAATATTATGTTTTAAATATTATATGATCCATTCCACACTTGACTCATTTGTGTTCAATAATACTAACACTGCTTCTCAGAGGTGACATGGTGAGCATCTTGAAGTATATGAATTAAGGAAACTGCCTCTACTACATATCAGACATTGTGCTGAGCATTTGATACTGTATTGCTTAATTCTCATAACAAAACCTATCAAGTAGGTTCTATTTACCCCATCATCTAATCACCACCACTCAGAGATGAGCCTTGCCCAAGGCCAGAATAGAATAGAACTGGGCATAGGGAGCTTGGTAATCTGATCAAACTTCATTGTGTTGCTCTATTTGACACTCAGGTCCTAATATATAAATGTCCCTTTGGGGAAGGAAATCTCACAGCTTTCAGAGATCAAACCTGCATTCCCTGCATTATGAGGCAGAGTCTTAACCACTGGACCACCAGGGAAGTCCCAGCTTTACACTCGTAACTGCAAAATTTCTAAACATTTAGAAGTCATTGATTAAAAGAAACAATTTTGAGTATTGTATATGGTTTGTTTTTTGTTGATGTTTGCATTTTTTTAATGGTATTTTTACATCAGTTCTCTCTGTTTTGTCCACTGCTGTATATCCCCAGCATACGTAACAGTTCCTGGCAAGTTGTAGACATCCAATTCAAACTAGTTGGTTGTTATATGATAAATGGAAATATTTTGTATGTTATAATAGCACTTCATTTTGGGGACGTAAGTAATACGTTTTCTTCTGAGGGGCCTTCGAGAATTTCCCATACATGAATAACACCTTCTTCCCTAAACCTGGTCTATGCTCAGATGCTCAGTTGTGTCCGATTCTTGGACACATGAACTGTACCTCTATGGACTATAGTCCATCAGACTCCTGTGTCCTTGGAAGTTTCCAGGCAAGAAGACTGGAGTGGGTTGCCTTCTCCAGGTTCCTTCTCCAAAACTTGATCTATATGCATTTGTAATTTTCTGCTATGAATTCTACTTATGGATACAACTCAGTTCTCCATGGCTTCTGAAGAGCAGGACTGTGCAGTTCATCTTATATCCCTCTGTTTATTAAACAAATAAATGAATATGTTCTCAGTATACCTAAGAGATACCAAGGAAAAAATATTTGCTCTTTTTAGTCCTTGATCATTTGGTTTTTTATCCCTAGCCATGCATGTCACCAGTCTTGAGAGAATGTGTTTCAATTCACTTAAAGTAATGATTTATTTTTGTAACACCTTGGTAATTAAGTTCATTACTCTTCCTGAAGAACAAAACCTGAACTGCTTGGTAATTGCTTTTGTCTTTATTTGTAATCATTTAGAAAACAAGCCCATGAGCTTTTCATTGGGACAATCATTATGAATTCTTGATAACATCTGGTTGCTTAATTCAAAAAATGTGTAGCTGTGAAGATTAATGATAGACCTTAACTGGATTTAAATTCAGACATATATAGGATCCGTATTAATCTCAGTCAACCCTTTCAAACAGATGCCATATTTTGGGGAAAAGGAAATTGAAATGTACCAAGGAGCGGTAAGTTACATGCCACATAAATTACTGCAGTGTTTGGGGCTTTTATGATGTATGGGCAATTGAAGTTGGCCATATATTTGCATTTTCTTATATAAATTATTTATTGGGGAGCTTAAATAGGTGACATTGTTTGATTTTTTAAATGATGTGCTGCTCTTTAGAGTACAGCTCAAAAAAGGCATAGGACTATTAATATTGGAACATTATATACAATGTTAGTTTAATGGAATGTAGGACTTACAGCTTCAGGCATCTTCCACATACATCACAAAACTCTAAAGAGTAAAAAATTCAGTAATCGGTAAAAAATATAAATTGGGCAGTGGGAACCATTCTCTCCAAATCACTGAAACCGTGGCTATGACTGGAACATGGAAAGCAAATCTTTTTTTATTTCATTCAGACCCAGCTCCGTAGCCATTTCAGTTGTGACATAAAAATAGAATCTGTAATCCTAATTCATATGTTTCATTCTCTGGCTCATCACTTCCCCAGGCCTCCCCATCTCTACATCTTTTTCCTTCCCTCTTTCCTTTGCAGCAGAAGCACAAGAGCGTTCATTAATCCTGACCCCTGGAAAACAAACAAAAGGGAGCCCACACAAATTCATCAGTTGAAGTGGAAGGCAATTTACCCAGAGCAAGAGCCCACCCCATTGTTGCCAGATGAATGGTGCTGGTAGCTGGAGCCGAAGGAGGCTGCCACGCGAAAGACCTTTGATAATGCTGCCTTTATGGGAGCCCAGCACAAGGGAAACACTGTCGGCAGAGGCTGGGCCCTGCCCTGGCGCCCTGATCAGGAGGGCCCTGGGGCAGCCGGGACGGAGCTGGCTTGGAGTCTGCAGTGACAGCCAAGGCAGGGTGGATGGAAGCGCTGTGTGTTCGTGCTGTTTCTTTCCAGTTCTCTGAAAAGCGTTCTCACATGAGTCCCTTTTAGACCATTCATCTTTTGAAGAGTTCTTTTTAAAGAAATGCTCTAGAATTTTAAAAAATATATTTATTTTTAACTGCTGATGGCAACAGAATGTTGCAAAATTGGTATTTACTTAGTGCCAGGTCCTATGTTTATGTTTGCAACAATAATAAAGCAGCCCTGGATGCTGGCTGTGTATTACTATGCATGCCTATTTCACAGATGAGGAAACGGAGGCTCATAGAGGTGAAGTAATTGAATCTGTTGAGTGTTGGAACTAGGAACTGAAGTCAGGTCTCAGTGACTTTCAGGGGTTTTCAGGCAAGGGCAGAATCAGGTAGAGGAAATGGCTACCCTACAGTTTTCATCATGCATGCTCAGTAGCTTCAGTTGTGTCTGGCTCTTTGCGACCCTATGGACCATAGCCCGCCAGGCTGCTCTGTCCAAGGGATTCTCCAGGCAAGAATAATGGAGTGGGTTGCCATGCCCTCCTCCAGGGATAATTCTCATCAGTAGCTGAAAAATACCATGAGCCCAGAGATGAGAAACCCGTTGGAAAAATAGTGATACAAAGAGGTCAAGTATAACTAGTTAAGTGGCTTTGAGGCCTTACTGGGCAATGACTTGCCCACTCCTTTCCCTCCACTGCTCACAGCTTTCACTCCACTCTATTTCCATTTTTTATTTTTATTTTTGGCTATGCCATGTGGCATGTGAGGTCTTAGTTCCCTGACCAGGCAATGAACCTGTGTCCCTGGCAGGAAATACAGAGTCTTAACCAGTGGACTGGCAGGGAATTCCCTTGTTCTCTTTCCTTTTCCTCTATTTCCAGAGAGGTATTAAATGTAATCGTGAATGAGCATCCTGTAGTCCCATCCCTTGACTGTGAAATGAAGGCAGGAATGACATATTTTTGTCCCTATATAGAATTATCCAGCTCAACAGTCTCAGGAATGAGTTTTAGACCTCACTGAGCAGTTTCCCTCCTGGGGCCCCTATTCACACATAGGGAGCCATGGGCGCTGCATACACCGGTGCTTAACTTGGGTGCAGACATCAAAGCAGTCACCCCTCCTCCTCGTCGCTCAGCTGTGATCCCCCAGAGCTTGCGATGAGTGGCCATTTCTGGGGCAGGCCCCTTATGATATAGTAAGTTGTTGTATAATAAGACTCAAAGTTGGGGTGCAGTACATTCTACTTTACCTCTGTGTTTCACTAACCTTTTCTAATTGCTTTCCCGTGCGTCGTCTCAGCTACCTTGTGAGACGTGGATACCGTGGACCTTGTTATCCCCCTGTAGAGACGGGGACCAGAGAAGGGAAGACAGAGTCTAAATGTCTTCTCACTCTGGATGTGACTTTCTTCTCACTCTCCTATGTTACACAGTCTTAAATTTAAGCGGTGTTCTTTCTCCAGCTTTCCACCATATGAACTGTTTTTCTTTTTAGTGACTTTGGTGGGAGTGGTAGAAGTGGTGCCAAGAAACGGAAGAAAGCAGGGCTGAAGTCGTCCTGACACAGTGAATTTACTGGTGGATTTATATTATGCATAGCTCAGATATCCCATGAGACTCAAGTACAAATCCACTGTCTTGGTGTGCTAGGAGTTTTTGTTTTTCCATGTTGAGATGGAGCAAACTGGTCAATCCTGTTTATCCCTCTAAAGAACCACACCTCCTGCCTTCTTCTTATGGAAAATAAGTTTTTTTCCTTTTATTCTAATAGTCTCAGTTTCCTCTAGGGTCCCAAGATCTCCAACTTGCCTCTTAGGGAAAACAAAAATAATGTAGAAATTCTGATTTAGTACAGGTCAGATCCAGGTTTTTAGTAGGCCTCTCCTAAGACCTGTTGCCCAAATACCTTTCAGAGACCTTTACAAATGGAATGTGGCCTGCAGAGGCGTGCTGCGGGTAGAAGGGCGTGGTGGTGGAGTACCTGAAGACCGTGGGTCACGTCTGAAGGCTGAATCACTCATAGGCCTACAGAAAAGTCCTTCCAAATTCCTTCCATCTTCATTGTGTTAAGGGTACCTCCTCAGGACCTTAGCAACTTTATGATTCTTGTATTACGCAGCCTTTAAGACGGGGACTATACAGTGGCATGTTCATTTCCAAAGGAAGAGAAGAAATGTGTTGCTTTTGTCTGACCATGGTTTTGTTTTGTTTTGCTTTTCTAGGCACAGTATGAGAACCCACCGCATATCTATGCTCTTGCAGATAATATGTACAGAAATATGATAATTGACAGAGAGAACCAGTGTGTCATCATCAGGTATGGAGAAGAGCAGTTTTGGGTCCAGGGAACCCAAGACCATGCTGTGCATAGGACGCTGTCAACAGCAGTGCTTTTGCAATAGTTGCTCATTTCAGAGTCTGGTTAATGTGTCTGAGTAACAAGTAGCCTGTTAACTTTGCCTTGGTGTCTTTTATAACTTCAGATCATAAAGCTTCGGGCTTCCATGAGGTTGCTTTTTGTACCCACGTCACTTGAAGCATTAAGGGCACATGGTTCTTTCTCTGATTGTCATCAGGCCTGGAAATAAAAATCTCAAGACACTTCCCCTCCCATTTGGGATTGTATTGTGGTTTTACTCTGGATTGGAGATCCTTTATGTTACAAGTATAGTAAGCATGTGTCACTAGTTTGTCAGCTAGAGTCCTTTTTTCCTAGGTCCTTTTTCCTTAATATTTCAAGTTTGAACTTTTTTGTTTTTTTTTTTTGTTGTTGTCGTTATTTGCTTTTAATTTTCTGAAGGCATTACTGGTCAAAGCCAGCATTAGGCATCCACAGCTATATTTTGCAATCCTTTTAACCTGACCCAGCTCTGAGTCTTTGCTGCTTTTACAGTTTTGTTTACTGTTACAAACATTTTCAAACATACAGAAAACACAAGAATCCATATTTCCATCACTTAGAACTTGCCATTTGTTAACATTTTGTTATTTTTGTTCATCTTTTTAGTGCTTTAATTTTTTAATTCTTAATTTTTTAAATGAAAATTAAAGGAAAAAATCCTATTTGTAATTTACAAGCATACACAAAATTACAAAAAGTGTTATAATAAGCCCTGTTTATCTGTCATCTACTTTGTACATTTATTAATATATGGCCAACTCTGTTTTACCTAGTCCTCCCATTCTGCCCCCACTTGATTCAATCCTAGGTAGAAAATAATTTCATTTGTCAGTAATTCAGGGTATACCTCTAAAAGACCATTCTTATCACAACTGAAAAAAAATGAGTAATTCCTTCAGTATGATCTAATATTATTGGTATTCCAATTCCACGATTGTCTTATAAATTCTTTTTTTTTTTTTTTACAGTTGATTTATTTTTATTTGGGTTTCAAAGGCTCATGTTTCATACTTAGCTGTATGTCTCTCAGGTCTTATAATCGTTAATACTTCTCTCTTATTCTTTTTGTTTTCTCAGTGTTTATTTGTTAAAGAAAAAGATTTGTCCTGTAGAATTTTCTGCCACCTGGTAATAGCTAGTTGCATCCCATGACTTTGCCCCTGTATTTCCTGTAAATTGACAGGCTTTGAAAGCTTGATTAGGTTCAGTTTCAATTTTTTAGCAAAAATGCTCCATCACTGATGCCTTGCACTTAATGCCTGTTTGGCTAACTTTTTGTGATGTTCAGATTTCCATTGAGTCCATCCATTATAAATTCTCATTTCACAATCATTTAATTAATGTTTGGAAAATAATTTTCTAATTGTATTCCTTCTAAATTAATTTATTAATTGGAGTTTTCATTTGTTTATAATAAAATACAATCTAGATGGGAAAATTGGATAAAAAGCTTGACTTTTTTTTTTAAATTTTTTTATTTTTACTTTATTTTACTTTACAATACTGTATTGGTTTTGCCATACATTGACATGAATCTACCACGGGTGTACATGCGTTCCCAATTGACTTGTTATTTTTATTTACTAATTTTTGAAGCAATAAGTTGATGCCCTAGCAGCCTCCCAAAGTATAATGTTTTTGTTTTAAGTATCATTCTATATTGGTGGGTTTTAAATACTGTACCTGTTTAACTACATTGCAGTTTTTCTTTTAGGTTCAAATAGTCCTAACTTTGGCTTGTGAGAGTCCTTTGTATCGGCTCCTTTGTCCCTTTGATATGACTCCAGCGGTCTTTGATAGTTTTCTTGTAGAAAATGTTCCAGGCTTATCTTGTATGTTTTCTGCCAAGCCTTAGGTTCAGCCATTTCATCAGAAAGCCCTGGCTCATTTTAATGGGAAACAGTATTTAGAGACCATCAATCTGCTGATGAGGAGTGCTCACTGCTGTGTGTTAATGGTGCTTCTTATTCTTTTCAGAGGACAAAAGCAAGGAATATGAACTTTTTAAGAAAAATATGAAACATTAATTCACACTGATAATGTCCAGTTCATTTGTAAGATTATAGAGTTTTTATTTATTTGGATTTTATATTTGAATGCCATTTCTCTTATTCTGAAAACCTTGGTTCCTGATGATATTGTTAGAATTGTTCGTGCTATACTATGTCTGTACATAAAATTACAAATAAATAATTAAGTATATACTTAAATAAGTGTATATTTACAAAAGATATATTACACAGTAAATAATGGGGTAAAGCAAATAAATAATTCTATTAATGCTCTAAGATAACAATACCAACATTATTTGTAGCAATACTATTTCACTTTTAAATTTCTTTTTTCTTTTATGTCCTTAGGATGTGCAGTCAAAATATTGGATTTTAAAAGTCATTTAACATAATACTTTTCTGTGTCATTAACATGCCAATTTGACCTACAATTAGGTTCCTGTATTTCATTTTGGATTTTAGAAGTTTAAATTTTTCATTTTAATTTTGTTTTAAAATTGTTTAAACTATTTACATGGTTCCAAAGTCAAAACTATAAAACACTGAGGCATTTTAAGATACAGACTTCATGATATTTTATCTCCAAATATTTCCATATGTATCTCAAAATATTTTCTAATTTAGCCCCAGTACCAGTATCACAACTAAATAATAAATAAGCAATCCACATTTAAATTTCTCTAATTGTTGCAAACATGTCCTTTCTTGCCAGTTTATGTAAATCAAGGAACACTGGCTACATTTGGTGATGAGTCACTTTTTTGGTCTTACCAGAGTTCCTCTCTCCCATTTTTTTTTTTCCCCCATTGACTTAGTTAAGAGAACAACCCAGTTTTCCTATAGACACCTTTTAGATTGGTCCAGTTGCTTCCTCATGGTCTCATTTCTCTACTTCCTTCAATTTTCTGCAAATTGAAAGTTAGATCTAAATTCTTAATTAGCTTCAGGCTAAGCCTTTCGGAAGGAACACTTGCGTGTTGATGAGTCTGGTTGCTGAATTGGAAATGGTTCTGTTTGTTCTCAAGTGGAAGTCACTGGCCAGTAGAGAGGTGGGACATGTTTTCTTGACTCAGATTAAATGAGGACAGGATGAGTTTTCTAACATATTCCCTTGCCCTTTCTCCTTTCTTCTGGGCCCCTAGTAAGATGAGAAGAAAAGGAATGGTCTTGTTGCATGAGTTTCCTCAGTTCAGAGCTGCTTCCATTTTTCCTAGTTCACCTTTCTCCCTCTCTCAGATCTCCTCAGTTGGACCCACAGGAGACACTTGCTCTGAGGCAGGACATGTGCCCACTTCTAGGAGCCTTCTTTTCAGTGTTCCGGTGGCAAAGACTTGAAAGCCCTGCCCCCGGGAATTCTACTGCAGTCTCTGTGCTGGCAGAGAGACAGGAGATGGCAGGACAGGGAGCTGCTTTGACCTCTGACGTTAACCACCCAAGTCAGGCCAGCCTTCACATGTGAAAGGCACAATTCTCCATGAGACACCAGCTGCAGGTTGCGAGGTTCCCACCACCTCCTTGGTTTCATTACTGCAACAACTCATAAAAGTCAGGAGAGCCCTGGACTTATGGTTACAGTTTTATTAGAGCAAAAGGATACAAAGCAGAACCAGGAAAAAGTAGAGACACAAGGGCAAGGTCTAGGAGGGGTCCAGATGTGCGGCTTCCAGGCTTCCTCCCCCCATGGAGCCATGGACAGTGTTATGTCCTTCCAGGTATGGCGTGGGAACTGACAACACTATTGCCAACTAGAAAGTTCACCTGGGCCTTTGGTGTCCAGAGGTGTTATTTGGGCTCAGTCATATACTGCCTGCATGACTGACCTGTAGCCTCCACCCCTCCTGAAGACTTGGGTTGATATGTGTAGTCTCCATGTCCTCCAGGAATCACAACTTAGATGCAGCTTTCCAAATCTCTTCTCATAAACCTTTGTCCAGTTCCCAAATCTCCCAGGCAAATAGAGACTCTCTTGTCAGGAAGGATGTTTCAGGGCCCTAGAGAATTACCTCCCCAAAGCCTGACCTCTCTCTGTGTTAATTCTATATTACCCAAGAGCTGTGCTTTGTCTGCTTTGAGAAAGTAGCTTTGCTACCTCTGGCATGCCATGGTTCACTCTCACCCACTCTGTGATCCTGGGCAGCAAATTCAACAGTTGTCTGGCCCTCTCTTCCTTGTGAGTGAACTGATTGACTTCTGAGGTCTCTGAGGTTTGGGAGTTTTGGAACCCTTTCTTCCAAATAATGCTCAGGGAACTGGAAGGCAGAGGAATACTGTTCTGGGTAGAGAAACCCAAGTTTGCAGCCATGACATGGCAGAGCTGGGTGTGGGTTCGGCCAGGGCTCCTGCCTGAATGCATTTGTGAACAGAAAACAAAACCAGCCTTCCTGGAGGCTGGAAAAGAAGTCTGCTCCTTATGCAAAGGGCTTCTGCCATATCTGGAGAGACTAGGAATTTTTGGTATCATTTAATTAGAAAATTAAAAATTAATGACAATCTAATCTTTCTTGTGTTCCTTTTAGACTTTGACCTTCCGATTTCCCTGCTATATGACTTTATCCACATGATGAAATGAATACCCTTTATTTTTTACTCATCTATTTTTAATTTTAAAATAAATTATTCATTTATTTTAAAATCTGATTTATTAAACATTTTATTAAATAATGCATGTATATAAATTTTTTTGTTTAATGCATTTCACTTTAGAGAGAAATATTTGGGATTTCCATGACAATACATATTTTATGCATTTTTAAATCTCGGTATGGAAGAAAATGAAATGAAGACCAGATACATTTATAGTAAAAAAGTATTTTAAAAGAAAATTATATTCAAGTAACAAGAAAAATTTTATGTTTTTTAAATTAATTTATTTATTTTAATTGGAGGCTAATTACTTTACAGTATTGTAGTGGTTTTTGCCATACATTGACATGAATCAGTCATGGGTGTACATGTGTTCCCCATCCTGAACCCCCATCCCACCTCCCTCCCCTACGATTTTTTCTGAATTGGAGTGTGACTGACCCACAGCACTATGTTAGATCCAGATGCACAGCATAGTGATTCAGTATTTCTGTACATTATGAAGTGAGAGCCATGAAATGCACACTCTTAGATGGGACAGTGCTGTACACAGAACCAATATTATCAGTTCCTCCCAATCTTATGTTTTCTAAAGAGGTGAATGCAGTGATAGGATGGACTGGCAGCTGACTATTTCTGGATAGAAATCAGTGTAACAGATTGAATTTTATTTTTATTTATCTTAGAAGATTTTTGGCTGCACGGGGTCTTCGTTGCTGTGCTTGGGCTCGTCTCTTGGGGGGGTTACTCTCTAGTCGTAGTGCACAGGCTTCTCACCGTGGTGACTTCTCTTGAGCCCAGCTCTAGGCACGTGGGCTTCAGTAGTTATGGCACATGGACTCAGTAGTTGCAGCTTGCAGGCTCCCGAACACAGGCTCAGTAGTTGTGGCGCACAGGCTTAGTTGTTCCAAGACATGCAGAATCTTCCCAGACCATGGAGAGAACCCATGTCCCCTGCATTAGCAATGGAATTCTTAACCCCTGAACCCCCAGAAAATTCCCTGAACGACCAGAAAAGCAAATTGAATTTTAAGAGAGAGAAATCAAGAAAGAAGACAGGGTGTTTTGTCAAGCAGAGACCTCCATCTAAGTCTTGGCTTTGAGTTTGTTTTTTTAAGGTGAAGTACAGTTGATGTACAGTAATATATATATATAGGTATATAGTGATTTATAATATTTAAAGGTTATGCAGTTACTATAAATTGGCTATATTCCTGTACTGTACAATATATCCTTGTAGCTTACTTTATACATACCAGTTTATACCCCTTGATTCTCCTACCCCATGTTTCCCCTCCCCGCTTCCCACTGATCCACGAGTTTGTTCTCTTTGTGAGTCTCTTTTTTGTTACATTTACTAGTTTTGTGTGTTTATTAGATTCCACATGTAAGTGAGATCGTACAGTATTTGTCTTTCTCTATGTGACTTATTTCACTTAGCATGATGCTCTCCAAGTCTACCCAGGTTGCTGCAAAGACAAAATTTCATTCTTTTTGTGTAGCTGAGTAGTATTGCATTGTGTATGTGTACCGCATCTTCTTTATCCGTTCATCTGTTGACAGACACTTAGGTTGTTTCTGTGTCTTGGCAGTTTTAAATAATGCTGGAGTAACCATTGGAATACATGCATCTTTTTATCTTTCTCTAATTGATGGTATATCTATATATGTGTGTTAGTTGCTCAGTCGTGTCCCACTGTTTGTGGCCCCATGGACTGTGGCCCACCAGGCATCTCCATCCATGGGATTCTCCAGGCAAGAGTACTAGAGTGGGTTGCCATTCCCTTCTCCATATATATATATATATATATATATATATATATATGGTTTCCCTGGCACCTGGTAAAGAATCTGCCTGCAATGCAGGAGACACTCCTGGGTTGGGAAGATCCACTGGAGAAGGGATAGGCTACCCACTCCAGTATTCTTGGGCTGCCCTCATGGCTCAGCTGGTAAAGAATTCACCTGCAATGCGGGAGACCTGGGCTCGATCCCTGTGTTAGGAAGATACCCTAGAGAAGGGAACGGCTACCCACTCCAGTATTCTGGCCTGGAGAATTCCATGGACTGTATAGTCCATGAGGTCGCAAAGAGTCAGACATGACTGAGTGACTTTCACTTCACTTCACATGATATGTATACACACACACACACATATATACATACATATGTATACATACACATGCAGGAATGGAATTATGGAATTGCTGGGTCATTCTATTAGAGTAGTTCTATTTTTAGCTTTTTGAAAAATCTCCATACTGTTTTCCACGGTGGTTGCACCAATCTACATATCCACCAGCAGTGTACGAGGGTTCCCTTTTTTCCACCTCCTTGCCAACACTTGTTCTTTGCGTTCTTTTTGATGATGGCCATTCTGACAGGTGTGAGGTGAAATCTCATTGTTTTTCATTTGCATTTCCCTGATGATTAGTGACGTGGCGCATCTTTTCATGTTCCTGTTGGCCATCTGCATTTCCTCTTTGGAAAAGCATCTATTCAGTTCTTCCCATTTTTTAAATCGGGTTGTCTGTTTTTTTGATATTGAGTTCTATGAGCTGTTTCTGTCTCTCGCCCAGATTGCTGTCCCTGTCTGGAGTTACTTTCCCAGCCAAGGCTGTTCTCATTGACTTCAACCCAGTGATTCTTCATCCTTTGAATTTCAGTAGCAGTTCATATACCCCTAATTTTCCACCTATTTAATATATGTTTTTTAAATTATATTGAAGTATAGTTGGTTTGCAATGTTGTGTTAATTTCTGTTCTACAGCAAAGTGATATTAAAAAATATATCCTTTTAAAAAATATTATTTTCCATTATGGTTTATCACAGGATATTGAATATAGTTCCCTGTGCTATACAGTAGGACCTTATTGTTTATCCATCCTATTTATACTAGTTTGCATCTGTCAACCCTAAACCTCCAATCTTTCCCGCCCCTACCTCCCTTCCCTCTTGGCAACCATGTCTGTTCTCTGTATCTGTGAGTCTGTTTCTGTTTTGTAGATATGTTCGTGTCGTATGTCAGATTCCACATGTGAGCGATATCATATAGTATTCTCTTTCTGACTTCACTTAGTATGATACTCTCTAGGTCCACCCATGTTGCTTCAGATGACATTCTTTCATCCTTTTTATGGCTGAGGAATGTGCCATTGTGTGTGTGTGTTCACATACATACTTGGCCATCTTCTTTATCAATTCTGTTGATGAATACTTGTTGCCATAGTGCTGCTAAGAACATAGGGGTTCACATTCCTTTTAGAATTATGGTTTTCTCTGGATATCTATCCAGGAGTAGGATTGCTGGATCATACAGCAACTCTATTTTTAGGTTTTTAGGTTACCTCCATACTCTTCACCATAGTTGCTACACCAATTTATACTCCCACCACCAGTATAGGAAGGTTCCTTTTTCTGCACACCTTCTCCAGCGTTTGTTACCTGTAGCCTTTTTAAATGATGGCCATTCTGATCAGTGGGAGGGGGTACCCCATTGTAGTTTTGGCTTGCATTTCTCTAATAATTAGCAACGATGAGCATCTTTTCACATGTCTGTTGACCATCTATATGTCTTCTTTGGAGACATGTTTGTTTAGGTCTTCTGCCCATTTTTCAGTTGGGTTGTTTGATTTTTTTTTTTTTTTAACATTGAGCTGCATGAACTGTTTGTATATTTTGAAGATTAATCCCTTGTTGATCACATTGTTTGCAAATATTTTTTTCCCAGTCTTTTTGTTTTATTTATGGTTTCCTTTGCTGTGCAAAAGCTTGTAAGTTTGATTAGGTCACATTTGTTTATTTTTGTTTTTATTTCTATTGCCTTGAGAGACTGACCTAAGAAAACACTGGTACAATTTATGTCAGAGAATGTCTTGCCTGTGTTCTCTACTCGGAGTTTTATACCACCTAGTTAATATTATTATCACTTTTTAAAATTTGCATGCAGTCATTTTCAGTAGTTTTTCAATCCTTGCTGACTAGAAATTTATGTTTCTCTGTTGCACATAATACATGTTTATCATTTTGAAGCTTGAAATAAGCTCTAAGTGCTGTTTGCATTTAGAAAAGGGAGAGATTGATTTGGACTGAAATAAATAGCAAAAGTGTCACCAAGGTGTTGGGATTTGGGTTGAATCTTCCATATAGGATGGGTGGAATGAAGAAAACATTGATGGCTTGACAAATTCTGAAGCCCAAACCATGTAATAGGGAGAACATGAGGAGGACATCAGTGTGGTGGTTAAAGAAAATTTACATTGACAAATGGTCCTTATAAATTACTTGAGGGCCAGAAATGGGTCTCTCCCTTCTGTTTCTGTATGACAGCCATATGGCATTTGTGTAGTAATGCAAGATTGGTTGATTTGGGGAGATATGGTTGACTGAGTGACATGTACCTCCTTGAATGACAGGCTGGGTAATCTACAGACAAGCTTTCGGGCCTCAGTGATGTCTTGCAGGCCTCTGAGCAGAGACATGCTACCACAGGAGGCTGGTTCACAAAGATGAGTCTATGGGTAGAAAAGAGAGGGACTCTTGAGCAAATATGGAGGTCTAGATGTAAGATGATGAAGACCTGACCTGAGTTGGAAAGGCAAAGAGGAAACTGATGTGTGACCTTCCATAACCCTGTGAAGGAGTAAAGGAGTAGAAAGTGAGTGTGGATGCCAGGCAGTGCCAACAGAAAGCTACAAATAACTCCCTTAGTATCATCCCTTGTCAGTGATGAGCACCTGAAGACACAGGCAGACACCTATGAACCCAGTAAATGAGCAACCCAAATCTGCTTAGCCCAGTAGTCTTCTGTGCTCTGGAATCCAGAATTTGGATTTGTGTTTTAGAGTCATGCCTGTGGTAGCTTTAGACCTACTGGAGACATCTATGCAAATGTACTTAATAAAATAATACAGGATGAGAAGGGAAAGTGACAAGTTTTTCTCTTATTCTCTACTCTCTCTGTATCGTCAGACTAGACCTTGGCACTCTAGCCAGAGACATTTCTGCAGCCCTTGCCAACTGACTTCTGTAAAGACTTAACGGGATCTTGGAGAATATTTATGTGGCAGCTTTACTGCTGCCATCAAAAGTGAATTCCTATCACTTTTGGCCTGCATCAGCTGTCTTAGTGCATTAAATATATATATGATGTTGATCTGAGAGCATCACATTTGGTGCAGTTTCTTTTTTCTTTTTTTTTTTTTTTTTTTGCCACATGGTGAGGCTTGCAGAATCTGACTTCCATGACTGGGGTTCAAACCCAGGCCCATGTCAGTGAAAGCATCCTAACCCCTGGATCACCAGGAAATTCCCCAGTTTCTAATATTTTTGCTTGAGATACTCTTAAGCAGCTGTTTTTATTCTGTCCTTAATGTATCTAACACCAGTTTGCAAAGTCTTGTTAGATTGTATCCTGAACATGTGACAAAGAACTATTTTTTAAAGAACAAATAAAGACATGAGAAATGTTTTGAAGGCACATCAATAAGATTTAGTGGCTGAATATGAGAATTTTCGTAGAGGAAAAAGAGACAGTTCAGCAATCTTAGATTCAATAGTGACAATGTCTGCTTCAAGAAACATTTTGAGTTTGGAATCCCTAAGATTTTCAGGAGTAAAGACGAAAGACTTAAACAATTTAAAAAATTAGATCACTTCTGATATTTGACTTATGTCTTATCTCTGCTGTCTGCCTCAGCACTATCGAGTGTCTCGTGGATTCTCGAGCTGTCTTCCTGTCTTTGATGTATTTCAGGAGCCTTTTATTGTTAGCATTGGAACTCTTTCCAATTTCTTGTTTATCCCAGCACCACCGTCCTTAGAAACTCCCTGTCCCTCTGGCCTGGCTTTGGGAGGCCCAGTCATCTCACACCCTGACTATGGGATTCTGTGTGAGGACTGCCCTCTGTCTGCAGTCTTGAAGAACTATGGCTCAAGTTTATCCTTTCATCCCAGATTCCCTGAAAATCTTACCTACCACCCTGAATTGAAGCGTGTTATTCAGGAAGCCCAACTCATTCACTAGTTTATATATTATCTATAATCATAATAGTAACCCCCTTTCAAGTACTTGCTTTGTATCTTAACATCCTTTACTTGTATCATTTACAACCTAGGAAACTAGATATTTGGGCTTCTGCTGGTGGCTCAGTGGTAAAGAATCCCCCCGCCAATGCAGGAGATGTGGGTTTGATCCCTGGGTCGGGAAGATCCCCTGTAGAAGGAAATGGCAACCCACTCCAGTGTTCTTGCATGAGAAATCCCATGGACAGAGGAGCCTGGTGGGCTACAGTCCGTGGGATTGCAGAGTCAGACACGACTGAGCGACTAAACAACAAACTAGGTATTATTACCCCCTTTATTGCAGATCAGGTAACTGAGTCTCAGAGAGGTAACGAAACATGTTAAGCATCTCACATTTGAAATGTGACAAGGCCATGTACCAAGCCAGGACTGCCTGGCTCCACTGTTACACTCTCTCCACTTTGCTGCTTTGAGCCAGAAGGTGTCAGCTTGTCTGGTTAGTCATCTGTTACCACCCATGGTAATGGGGTGCAGTGAAAAGGTCTCTGGTATTGAGTCACAGGGCAAACTCATTATTCTGTTCTGTAGAAAGTGTGTGACTTCTGCAAGCCTCAGTCACTTCATCTGCAAAATGGGGATTAATGTTGTTCAGTTGCTAAGTTGTATCTGACTCTTTATGACCCTGTGGCCTGTAGCATGCCAGGCTTCCCAGTCCTCCACTGAAGAGTACAGGGAAAGTTGTTGAATAAGAAATACACATAAAAATTTTTTTTAACTGTTAAGGAGTGATGTGTTAAGATATCTGTTTTAATAAATAATTCTTTTTACTGTAGTAACAGTAAAAGGAATTGTGGAGCTAACAAGTGGCTGAGCTGGGGTTCAGACTTGACATTCAGACTAAACACTGGGTTTTTCCTATTGCATCAGGCCTGGGCCAAGATGAGCATTGCCCTGGGCCATTTTCTTGGCAGAAGGTGATAATTTTGTCTGCTTGACGGTTCTAATTGATTTGGAAGAAATCAGTCTTATTTGTCCTCATGATGTTAATGAGTTTTTATCATTTTCTCAGTCATTTCTGCTTGATTTTGTATTTTATGCATTCAGCCATTGTATGTACTTGAGGCTTATATTTTTCAGTGTTACCACAGGCGATGACAGACCATCATCACCCCTTTCTCTCCAGCTCTGGAAACCTTCAGATAGGCAAACTAAAACTGCGACATTCTACTTTACTTTCTAATCTCCTTTGGAACTTGTGTTATTTCTCATCTTCCGGATTCTTTTAGTCACTAATATGTCTATCCTTTATAACTCTAGAATTACAAAAAAAAATTTTAACTATCGCTGTGTTTTTTACCCTTGGATTATACCTTCTGAAATAGGAATCAAGTTTAATAATAATATGTATATGTGTACACACACACACACACACACACACACACACACACACATAAAGTCAGGTCTAAGAAAGTAGGACCCAGTGGGGATTTTCGTAACTCCATCATCTTATCAGCCGTTCATTCTAGACAGGAATGTCACCCTCTAATGCGTGCCTACTCGCACATCCTCCCTCAGTCCCTCCCCTCCCCGGCTAACTTGAGATGTAAGTAGTGTGACATGACTTAGCTTATCAATTTCTTTAGGAATCTTTTCCTAACACGTACTCAAAAATCCCTAAAACTGTACCCGTATCTCCATGGTGTTACCACAGCATCAGTACATTTGACCTCCCCTGGTGCAGTAGGCTCCTCTCATTCCAGGAGACCCATCTCATTCCAGCCCCAGCCAGCCCTTAGCATGAGGAGGCATTTAGTGCTTGCTGGGTAAACAAATGCACATACGATTTCTGTTTAAAATTTTTATCCTTTATAAAGTGCAAGTACATGTAAAGTTGGCAGAGCAACATTTCAGTTACTTTAACTTGAACAGTTATAAGGGAACAAAAGCTAGTGTGGTAAGAACCAGAAGAAATTTTTTGAGACTAGCAAGGGGGGAGATAGAATGGGTGACTACTTATTCTATGAGATGTCTCCCCTCAAAATAAGGCTGAGATATTTTTAAATTTGTTAAAATCAGTTGAAGTGAATTGAAAACACCATTCATTATTAAGCGAAGAATAACTTTCAGTCTAAGAATAGCAATATAGTCTCTGAATCCAATTATTAGTATATCATTGTAAATAGTCCCCCCTCACCCTGAACATTCTTTCCATCTCTTTGATACTTTAGCAAATGTTTCCATTTCTATATTGAATGCACACGGTAACATTACATTATTTCCTCTTTGAATTGATGTTTCCTGTGAAGTCTGTCTTGACTTTGTTTTACATTTGTTTAGTGGATTCCCAGCCAGCAATATAAGAACTAGGGGGTTCGTTAGAAATTATTTCTAGGCCCTGTCCGTGGAGACTAGGATTCAGCAGGTCTGAAGACAGACCAGACATGGGCCCTTCTTTAAGTACTTTGAGGACTGTGGTAGGCTGCTGGACTTAGGGACCACTGGGGCATTTTTCTAAGTTTAAAGCACTACACTTCTAGAGTATTTTTTGGTCCACTTTGAAAGTCCAATGAAGGCAATTAAGAAAGGTTGCTTATAATCATAAGCAGAGCAAATTGCTCTCATTGTTGTGAGATGCAAAGCAGATAATTTCAGGTATGCTATATAATCTGATACTTTCACATTCTTTTAATGTGGGTTTTTAGTCCAGGGAAAGAAAGTTTTTTCTCTCAAAGGGACAACATAATTACCGTTATATATATATTGTAAGCTTCAAGTAATTATGTAACATTCCATTCTTATACCATATTCTGAGCAAAGTACTGGCCTCTGATCAATAAAATTTCTTTTTATGGGTCTGTAAATTGAAACCAAGAAATGGAAATTCCGATCAGTGTTCAGCCAGACTAATTATTTTAAATCTTCTGAAAAATATCACAGTTACTGAGAATGTAGATGTTCTATTATTGTGCCCGGCCTACTTATTATATGAAACGAGTCACTTTCATTATTCTTCCTTTTTTTTCCCTTTCAAAAAAGATACAAAGTATTTTATGTCTAATCACAGTATTAGCCAGAGAAAGAGTGGGGGCATCACTGTATGAAAGTGTACAGGAATTTTAATAGGATTTTTTTTTCTTTTCTCTTTCACATACACACAGCTTTCTCTAAGGAATTCTAAATATGAAAGTTGTTTACTTGTGACATAATGAATAGCGAAGTCGCTCAGTCGTGTCCGACTCTTTGCGACCCCATGGACTGTAGCCTACCGGGCTCCTCCGTCCACGGGATTTCCCAGACAAGAGTACTGGAGTGGTATGCCATTTCCATGTGACATAGAACCTGGGTTCGATTCCTGGGTCGGGAAGATCCTCTGGAGAAGGAAATGGCAATCCACTCCAGCACTCTTGCCTGGAAAATCCCATGGACGGAGGAGCCTGATAGGCTACAGTCTATGGGGTCGAAAAGAGTCGGACACGGCTGAGCGACTTCACTTTCACTTGTGACATAGAAATAATCTAAAGAAATTAATCTTGTTGATTATCATTGTGATGTATAATCTCACTTTTTCTGGAAATGCTGTTTTTAAAAATATGAAATATGTGGTTAATTGCTTCTTCTAAAACTTTAAACATTAAGAGAAATTACATCAAAAGAAACAAGAGTTACCCAGAAAGTAGCTGCCCAACAAGTCAGAACTACTTTTCGCCTTGTTTTGTTGTGGTTCCTGTCCATACATTATTTCTGCATAGTTGTAGACTGTCACAGGTAGTGTCTTCTGCTTGTGTTGCCACTCAACATTAACACGTAGTTTTCTGTTCGTTTTTGATGTCTGTGTGATATTATATGAGCTTCCCAGGGGGCGCTGGTGGTAAAGAGCCACCTGCTGATGCAGGAGACATGAGATGTGGGTAGGCTGGTGGTACCATTGTACTCTTGGACTTTCCAGTATTCTTAAATGTTCACGTTATTTACAACATTATAAAATGGCGTTTCATTGTTGATAAAACCTATGCTTCAAATGAGTGAGAGTGCATGTTTTGACCTTGGATCTGGGGTATAAATCTTCTGATCACGTGGGCCATTTGAACAGATAACTTCCTCATGGCACTGAAATATTTATTATACCTACTTGTGCCTGTGAGTAAGCATGGCTTCTGTGATCAGCGTGACACAGCATCCCAGGCTCACTGGCTTTCTACTTGCCGCCATATCTTATGAAATATCAGTTTGGTTTCCGTATTCATGTGACCTGGAAGTCAGGAACTGAATATTAGGATGCTGAATGAGTTTGTTGATGGAGTTAGACCTTTAGAGGGCCTCACAGAGGATGGTTCTCTCATTCTTTCCCATAATCTCTCTAATTAAACATATATTAGTCCAAAGAAATTCAAACACAAAAAATGTCATTTGAACTCACAGCACCCTCAATTTTTCATACTAAATTTCATCATTATTTTACACAATACAGAGTTTTTCCTCTAATTAATTCTGTCATGCTAACACAAAGGCCACCTGTAGAGAGATGAGAAATCTGACTGACTTAAGCTTGTTTTGAATTGAGGTTGTCATCAATTCAAGGGGATTTTGAAGGAAGAAATGGGGTTTTTGAAGATCTGACTCTATGGTGCTAACAAAAGGCTTTCCCCATGCAGTAAGGCCACCAAGCGGAAGCAGTCTTTGTTATGCAGGATGTGATTAATATTACCTCATCATTTAATTTTAGAACTTGAAAATAAAGTTGCTTGCATCAGTTCTCAGTTCATGGCACATGGTTTGAAACCTGAGCATATCTACTTTTTTTTCGTTTTTAATTAAGAAGAAATACATGATTACTAAAAGTGTAGAAAATAATGAGCTGAAAGAAGGCTCCCAGGGTATCTTTTCCTTTACCAAACCTCTGCTAATCTTTTGTGGTTCTAGTTCTAGGCTTTTTTGTTTTTTTAATGTGATTTTTTCCTTCACAGTTTTTCACATATAATTTGAATCTGATTTACTTCACATAACATTACTTTATGTGCTTCATTCCCGCCCCCCAACCCCCCCATGTTTACAGTCTTGCTGTCAGTTGTAATCTGTGTAGTCTATCCTTCTGATGTTCTGTAACTTCCTAATCATGTCTTCTATTATTGGGCATTTAGAATGCTGGACGGTCTCTCCCATCACAGTGGTGATTATCAGGCCCCCAGCCCACACACCATGTTAATAGTGATCATACAAGTCACAGAGGTAACCTGATCCTGCTGTGATTTAACTGTGATTAAATCACTGGTTGTGATTTAGTCTCAACCAGTTCTGTGATTTTTTTTTTAACCGAGTTCCTTTTTACCAGTTTTCTTCTTCAGTTTTGTTTGGGAGTGGGAGTCTTTTCAGGGGAGAGGGAGCTGGTCATGAGCCACTTCATAGGTGAGTCTTTTTGTCTTTCTTTCTTTAGTGGTGAAAGTGGTGCTGGAAAGACAGTGGCTGCCAAATACATCATGAGTTACATCTCCAGGGTGTCTGGGGGAGGCCCCAAAGTCCAGGTGAGTTAATGCTGTGGCCCATTTTGAGACTTGGTGCTGGGCCGGAGGACAAGGCTCCGTTTGCTGTTTGAAAACGGTTTTCTCTTCCACAGAGAAGACACTGGTTTTATAACCAAGAAATTTGAAATCTGCAGAGAAACAGCATATTATGAGATGGAGATGCCTACTGTATAATTAATATTGTATACAGTCTAGGAGAAGGTTACAAATCCCAAAGGAAAATAAACACAGGGCATAAAAACCATCTCATAGAAAAGGAAATATAAATGACTCATATAACACGTGGCTTCCCTTGTGGCTCACCTGGTAAAGCATCCACCTGCAATGCGGGAGACCTGGGTTCAGTCCCTGGGTTGGAAAGATCCCCTAGAGAAGGGAAAGGCTGTCTACTCCAGTATTCTGGACTGGAGAATTCCACGGACTGTATAGTCCATGGGGTTGCAAAGAGTCAGACTCGACTAAGCGACTTTCATTCACTCAGAACATGAAAATATGCTCACTCCCAAGATAGTAAGAGAAATGCAAATTAAAACTACATTGAAAACTGTTTCTTAGCTGTCAGAATAACAAATTTTTCCTAGTGTTTAAACACTCTGTTGTTAAAAATATAGGGGCATTGGCCCTCTCACACGTTACTAGTGGGAACATGAACTAGTACACTTCTGTGGAGGACATGTCAGCAAAGTTTTTCAAACCTATAAGCAAACACCCTTGACTCATCAGTTCTGCTTGGGAGAATTTATCATTTAGGTGTCTTGAAATGTATGTAAAATGATACATGTATAAAGTTCTTTGATGTGGCATTTTTTGATGATGGAGAAGACTAGAAACAAATGTTCATCAGTTGGTGACAGGAAATAATTTGTGGTTCATAATAGACTAGAATATTATGCAACCATAAAAATGAAGCTTCATGTACTGATAAGGATTGATCTCCAAGATATATCATGAATTTCGAAAAGCAAAGCTCTGAATGTTGTATATAATGTGCTACCATTTGAAGAAAAAAGAGCATGTATTTATAAAACATTTGTTTAGATACGTATAACATAGCTCCGGGGAGATACACATGAAATCGATAATAGTGATTTCTCCAGGAGGAACCTGGGAGACTAGGGGAGAGGCATTTCTCCATGTAGACCCTTGTGAACTTTTTATTTTTTATTTTATTGATAGGTAAGAGGTGGATTTATTTAGAAAGATATATACTCCATAGGCAGCATGCTGACCATCTCAGAAAGTGAGAGTGGCTGTGAACGTTTGATTTTTGAACCATGTCAATTCATCTCCCATTTAAAAAATTTGCAAACATTTTAAAATACAGAAAGGAAAAAAAGAAAGAAGGATTAGAGTATTAACGGAAAACATTAGGAGAAGGGGGGAAACCCAGAAGAATGAGGACACAGGAGAGGGATAAAGAAAAGGATGGGCTTCCCTTGTAGCTTAGACAGCAAAGAATCTGCCTGCAATGCAGGAGACCCGGATCTGATCCCTGTGTTGGGAAGAGCCCCTGGAGAAGGGAATGGCAACCCACTCCAGTATTCTTACCAGTGAATTCCATGGACAGACCATGGGGTCGCAAAGAGTCGGACACGACTGATCAACTAACACACAGTGTGGCACAGAAGGGGCAGATTCAAGAGGACGGCATGAAGAAAGGGGCAGATGCAGCCTCGCCTGTCTTTAGTTTACTCACTGTGGTAGTGAAAGCAGCATAAGCAGGACTGGGGAAGCCTGTCCCCAGAGGGCAGCGGGTGATGGTGATGAAGGCTAAGGTCAACAGGAGCTGCCCGAACTCACAGTGCTCATCACTTGCACAGACCTCTGGGAACTTTTTTTTTAATTAGAAGTCATGATCCAAGGTAGATTTCACCCTGAAGATTAATTTTTTAGTTGGAATCATTTAATATGATGTTATTGCCATAGTCAGACTTTAAAAAGACACATCGAAATTCCCTTCTATGGCTTTGTCTACTAAATCAATAGTGTTCCATTCTGTCCTGGGGGATCAGAATGCTTCAGGCAGAGGCCAGTATTCCTTATGTAGAGTAGAAAGGTCTTAGAGCAGCCTCCTTTACTGAATGAAAGGAAAATCTAGAGCAACACCGTCCAATAGAAAGATGGTGGGTGTCACATGCATAATTTTAAATTTTTGAGTAGTCACATGAAAAAGTGAAAAGCAAATAAAATTAACTTTTAAAATATATATTTCAGTTAACCCACTATATCCCCAATACTATTTCAGCCTATAATTACTAATGAATTGATGAGATACTCTACATTCTTTTGCATCCTAAATCTTTGGACTCCAGTGTGTGCTCTCCACTTACAGCATATCACAGTTGGGATTGGCCATGTTGCATGGGCTCAGCAGCTTCCATGTTGGACAGCGAGTACAACTCTATGACTTAAATTGATGTGGTCCAGTCCATATGTTTTCCTCCGTTTGTGTGACCATACCCTGTCTCTAGAAGATGGACCTGGAGCAAGAAATCCAGGATACTCTTTTTGTGTGTGGGCTGCTCTTTTAATTTGCTCTTTTTCCCCCCTGTATGCTTACCACATGCCACAAAATTCTGTTGGCCATCTTGATAGTGGATGGATGGATAGATGGATGAATAGATAGGTGGATACATGCAAAAGGTTTTCAGTTTAAAAGTCAGTAATTAAAGAGGGAAAGACGAGCTTTTCTTTTTTTCTGTCCCTACAAGAAAGTGCAGTGTTGATGAATGGTGTAGGGATGTTTGGCCAGCAAACAACAAGTGCAAAAGATTAACAAAGACCCACAAAGTCAAAATTATTTTACAAACAAAAGCAAATTTCATATAAATCCATGAGTTTTTTAAAGGAAAATAGGCTGCTTAGAAATACCTTTCTAAACTCTGAAATGGATTCCGTGGAGGAACCACCCATAATTTGCTCTCTGTGCCCATTGCTAATGACATGTGCCCAGTGGATGGAATTCCAGTTCTCATTGCCCTTCAGAATGTTCAGGGGGTGCCAGAGAAGCACTTTGGCTGTTGCAGAGTCAATTAGTGGTTAGTGCCTTCATCTCGTCTGATTTGCTATGGACAATGACCTAGTGGCCCGACTGTAGACGTTTAATGTTGATTTTTCTCTTCCTGTTTTCCTGTGAGGACAATGATACAGGACTCTTGGCTTGAAATTAGTCAGTAGCTAAAGAGCACAAGCCAAAGACTTGTTATTTCTGGAACATGTTTAACCATAGCATGTGAATAATTAGAAGTACAAGGAATGACTCACTGGTTCAAAACCTTCTCCAACATCAACTCGTATCTGTTGAGCTGTCTTGCCCATGGGGTGTTTTGTACTTTTCAGTCTGACACTGAATTGGGGTATATGAAAACCAAATTCTTCCCCTCCAATAGGCCAGGAATTGTTCCACCCAATCCAGTGTTGATCCTTGTTGCTCAAATGGGGCTCTGTACAGACAAAACCAGCAACACCAGGAACATCAGGGCTAGAAACGTGGACTCTTGGGCCCCACCTCAGACCTACTGAGTCAGTATTTGCATTTTAACGCGATTTCTAGGTGATTCAGGCACATGAAAATTTGGGAAGCACAGGTCTGTGTGTCTGTAATGTTGTTAGGGGAGGAGAAACTATTTCATTTCCCTCAAGGTAACTCTCATTTGCAGTGAAGAGGGGGATGCGATAGGTGGGGACAGAAGTTGAGTAGAACAGGAGTAGTGATGATTAAGAATCTGATCAGAAGACAAGGAGAGACCCCTTCTTCTTATGTTCCCCGATATACCAGGGGGCACAGGATAAAGCTGCACCATCCAATCTGGAAACCCAATCTGGGAACATTCATAGATCCTGATTTGTGGTGGCCCCCTGGCTGCAGGGAATCCTGCATCAAGCCAGGGGAGCTGGAAGACACGACCACACCAACAGGGCCAGGTCTGTTGAGAGGAAAGAGTAAATCCTCCGGAAATCCCAGGGACTGGGATTTGAGTCCTCCCACCCTGACCGTATTCAGGAGCCAGGTCCTCGGGCAAGTCTGGCCTTTCACTGCCGGGTAGGTGTTCACATCGTCCTAACTTCGGTCTTTCTGCTGTAACAGCACGTCAAGGACATCATCCTGCAGTCCAACCCGCTGCTGGAGGCCTTCGGGAATGCCAAGACAGTCCGGAACAACAACTCCAGCCGATTTGTGAGTTTCTTTCCTGTGATAGAGAGTGCCACCTGATTGGTGTTGTTGACATTCCTGATTTAAGTTCTGTGTCCCCAGGGAAACGGGTTTTTCACACATTATCAGGAGGTTGCCTTTTTGAGCTTTTTAAAAACTTTTCTCTAGTTGTGAACTGTCCAGCTTCAATTCACCCTTTGACTCAAGTCCTTTTTGAGCCTTGGGGATATAAATAAGATAATATCTGAAGCTAGTTCTCAACTTAAGTTGCCTTCCTAAGGAAAGTGGAAGTGTCAGCTTTGGTCTTGGAGAAGTTTCTTTGCTTTGGGCACTAGAGAAAAGGCCTTCTTTCCCAACTGAAGGACCCAGGTCTTGTCACCTTGTTTTGCTTCGTAGCTCTGTGGACCCTGGAGGGGAACTTTGATCCGGCACCTTAGAGAGAAACTTCTTCCTGTCTGTCGGCCAGAAGGGGCTGACTGCTTACCCTGCCCCTCTTGGCTTTGTGTGTGTGTGTTTCACGTGTTCTTGTAACATAATGACATGCCAGAGTGACTGACCTGAGCCTACATGGTGCTCCTAACTGGCCTGCTTACCAAAAGTAATGAAAACATCAGCTGAATGCCTTGAATGCCTAGTTAGACGTTTTTCTGTCTGAGTGTCTCCCGAGGGGGTGAACTGGAAAGCTGGCAAGGATGAATATGAATATATTCCCTTTGACAAAAAGCCACGTTTACAGAGAAGTGAATGTTTGCTCAGTAGCTTTGATTTATGTAGATTTTGTATCTTATCTCAACCATAGATTATGTCTGGCAGTAAAGCACTTAGGGAACCATCTGTGATGTGGATTCTGTTCCATTTTAAAATAAATAAGTGAGAATTTTGGAGAAAAGCAATTTCTTTTTTATCCTTCTGTTTTAGAAGGAAGCTTCTATTTCCAAGAGAATTCTTACTCAGTTTTCATGGAGTAATTGTTAAGCTCCCTGGTGAGTTTTATCTGTCAGAACTGCCCTTACTTTCCTCACTGTTTAATACTATTTGAACTATTACTCATTTGTTCTTCTCTAGTTTTTCTGTTCAATGCCAGGGCTATGTTATTTTGAAGTTTCTAGGTAATGAAACAGGAAAGAAGATGTGAATGAAATTTTCACTGGATCTTTTCTTCCCTGATTGTCAATCTCAATCTGCCTTTTATAAGGATTTGAGCAAATTTAACTCTCTAGCTACCTAACTTCCTTCTTTTGCCTTCCTTACGGAGCAGAAGAGTAACCAAATCAATATTTCCCTTGATATTTCCAATATAAATTATTCTTTTGTCTTTGGACAAGAAGGCTATAGCAGTCAGTTTTTATAAAGAAAAGCAAAAATACCCAGAATTTATTATTTTTCTGATAACAGAATTTCATACAACCCTGATGGAATGGTGGGAAAAGCGTACAGAAAGGTAGTACACACATACACACACGGATACACACACACAGATACACACATATGCACACGGGCGTACACGCAGCAGAATCTGATGGGGCATCAAAAGATGTGCTCATCAGTAATGAGAGAAATGTAAATTAAAACCATATGTCATTTTCGGTCTCTCAGATGGTGAAACATTAAGGAGGAAGACACTATTAGTTAAAGACTGACATCTTCTCCCAGGAGAGCAATTTGGCAGTTCTTATCAAAGTTTAAAATGCTCCTGGTCTTTGACCCAAAATACTTTTAGGTTAGAATATCCATGTTCCCTGTTAATAGTAATTTATTTTGAAAGATATGCGTAATATATTAATTTTTTGAAAAGGTTATAGGACAATATCTATAATATGGTCCCATTTTTATTTTAAAATGCACATTTATATAAAGCATAATTAAGGTATCTGCAGATCGATGTTTGAATATACTATAATAGTGATTAGTAGGAGGAGGTAGAAGTGCTTCAGGGTGGGATTATGGGTAATTTTACTTCAAATGGACTTGCAGTGGGAATCATCAAAATTCATCTGTTTCCACTTACAAATCTTTTCAAGTTTCAAGAACTGTATTATGAAATATTTCAAACACTATTTTAAAATAAAACAGTGAACGTTGAGGTACCCAGTACCTAATTTAAGAAGTAAAACATTACTAAGAACTGAGGTTTCTTTTCATTTATGAATTAAAATATCGTATCCTCTATTTATATAGTTTCCTCCTTCCCTCAGGCTGCTTACAACAAAACTGAACTTTTTGATCTCTCATTATGGATTTTTGCTCTTTAAATTACAATTTTGAGTTGTGCATAAGCATTCCCATTACATTAGAGTAGTGATTCTCAAACTTGGCCACATATGAAAAACACCCAGGTGGACTTCCCTGGTGGTCCGATGGTTAAGAATCCACCTGCCAGTGCAGGGGACATGGGTTGGTCCTAGATCTGGGAAGGTCTCACATGCTGCGGAGCAACTGAGCCCATGTACCGCAACTCCTGAGCGTGAGCTCTACAGCTCGGGGGCCACAGCCACTGAAGTCCACACACCCTAGGGCCTGTGCTCCCCACCAGGAGAAGTCAGTGCAATGAGAAGTCCTCGCATCGCAACAGGAGAGCAGCGCGTGCAGCGGTGACGATAGCAGGAGAGCGGCGCATGCGGCGGTGAAGATAGCAGGAGAGCGGCGCATGCGGCGGTGAAGATAGCAGGAGAGCGGCGCATGCGGCGGTGAAGATAGCAGGAGAGCGGCGCATGCGGCGGTGAAGATAGCAGGAGAGCGGCGCATGCGGCGGTGAAGATAGCAGGAGAGCGGCGCATGCGGCGGTGGCAATCCAGCGCAGTCAGAAACACAAGCCAGCCAGGCCTCACAGCCGCTTGTGTCTGGGTGCCAGGCCCTAGCAGCTGCTTTACTTGCCTGGAATGGCATTGGGCAGTATTTCTTAGAGGATCTCCCAGGATCTTTCTAGTGGGCAGCCAAGGTTGTGAACCATTAACAAAAGGACTTGAGAGTTTGCCGTTGACCAAATCTGCCCTTTGTGGCTTTGACATCCTGTTTTGTTTCATCCCTCTCCCCAGATTGATAGGAAATGGGGTGGTGTGGTGGGGTCGGACGCAAATGGACACTGAATTATTCCCTGCAGAACATGCCCGAAGGGAAGGATGGAGAAGGATGGCCACGGAAGGAGGCACGAGGGGTCTTGTTGAGCAGGCTTTGCCGTGAACCACTGTGGTTCGGGAGGGCAGTCGTTTGTGGTCCTCTACGTCTGCTGCCTCGGAATGTTTGTCTGGGGGTTTATTTTTGGGAGAGGGAGAGGAAAGAGTCAGCAGATTAAGACAAATAGACAATTAGACTGTGGCTTTCTTTTGTAGCTTTTTTGATACCCAGAATTGACATTAACTTAGCTGGAACATAGCAGTACTAGGTGCTATCCACAGGAGGAAAAACACGCAGTGTGGTTTTCTTCTCCTTAGTGAGTTTATGGTTCTGGTCAGAGACTTGTGGCTTGGCAGGCTTCATCCCTGAGATGGTGCACTTCATCAGCATACACATTTAAAAAATATTAAATGCGAATGCAGTTAGGCTGGGCATGCTCTCCAGTCTGACCCTAGGTCACACCACTCCCTAAAACCCACATTCTCATCTTTTTCTTCATTTAAATTTACACTCCTGGACCCTTCTGAGGACTGAAGAGAAACTAAATTGTAGTTTTAAAAAAATTATTTACTTAACAAATCTGGACACCTTTTCAGCTACAGTCCAGGGTTTTATTCTCTTTTGTTCCCTATTAGCAGTCATTTAAAAGGAAATGTTAACAAGAACAACAGTGACAAAAATCCCCACACCCACAGCTAGCTGGAAAAAACTTATAAAAGTACTTTTATTTTGTGTTAGCATATTAGATGCTCCTGGGATAAAAAGAAATTGCTTTTGCTCAAAGCCATGAAAATAAGTCTCTCAGAGGGGAAATTTGATTCCTTTGAAAGAGGCTGGCAGAGTTCACTCTTGTTAGATCAAGGGGACCATGTGATTTTTCTGTCCGATTCTTTACAGCTTCTGGTTTAGCAGACAAGCACCTACTAAGGGAAAAGGGGAAGGAATATAGTGAGTGTATCCATATTTAGTCAGGTTAGAATGATAGATTCTCTCTTTCAGTACAGAATTGTATGATTGGACAAAGGCACAGGTTATTGTCTGATAGGAAACGGTGAGGAAGTCTACACCAGAACTGGGAATAATTCAGAACATATCTTTCATTAATGAATTTCCTTGAATTATATGCTATATCCCAAGCCTGTTTGGAACATCATGTTTTTGTTCACCGACCATTAAAGGAAGTCCCTAATTTTCTTGCAGGGAAAATACTTTGAAATCCAGTTCAGTCCAGGTGGGGAACCAGATGGTGGAAAGATCTCCAACTTCCTTCTGGAAAAATCTCGGGTGGTGATGAGGAACCCTGGCGAGCGGAGTTTTCACATATTTTACCAGGTTTTCCTTTATATTATTTCTTTCCTACTTCTCTGTTCCTTCTCCACATTTAAAATGTTCTTCTCTTGGTCCTCAGGTCCTCAGGGTGAGATAGTCTAGTCTGGCCAGCCCTTGAGTCTTTATTAACGCAGGATGTGCAAGTCATGTGCGAAAGAACTGTGAGGATGCCCTTACTTGCAGGCAGAATAAGGTCTAGCTGGGGTGAGAAGACAACAATTTCCCTAAAGTAAAATAATCAATAAAGTGTTGACACACTTCAGAACAAAAGTAGGGCTGTTTGATTCTTGGCTAAATAGGAGATCACGAGGGGAGATATAGCTGGGACAATAAGGAGAGCTTTTAAGGGGGCACAAGATGGTGTGGAGGAGAGGTTGACTCAGATCAAGTCAGATGGTCTGAACAAAGCAAGGAGGGAGGGATGAGGAGGTAGGGAGATGGGAGAGATGGAGGGGAGGGGACAGGTAAGCTAATGAATGAGCCAGGCTCCGGCCAGATCGCAAGGGTAGAGGTCTCCAAAAGGTGAACTGTGGGAAGAAACACTTGAAAAAAGACTTAAGGTATTTCTTCCCCAGTCAAAAAGTTTTGGCTTAGACTCTTGGAAGCCATGGAGAGTTTGGTGTTAGAGCAGTCAGCCGGATGCTTTTAAATTATGTTCCAGGCTTCAGCAATCATTTGTTTCAACTATTTTTTAAATGTTTTTTTTTAATGGTGATTGATTTTTATTGGAATATAATTGTTTTGAATGTTTTTTAAGTATTTGAAAGTATAATGATACCATAAACAATTTTTTTAATGTATGGATTTTTGTATTAGTACTTCATATACCAGGGACCTACATTAGATTTTCTTTGAAGAATTGGCTGCAAGTGTTAGTTTTTGTTTTTTTGTTTTTTTAATTTTTTGGTAGAGTTTGATGATTATTCAGTTTGAAGGAAGTTAAGCTATGTTGATTGCTTCCATTTCAGTCTTTTCAATTCCATAAACATGTTAGGTGGTGGCAAACAATTCTTCTGGTTAGAATCTATTGGTTTAAAATATCTATAAATGACCAAAAGCTTCTGTCTATTCAGTAATGCTTTTAATTGTATTAATCAAAGCACCATGTACAGGTCTTTGAAAAGTAATTTCATGTATTACACATACTGTATTATTTATTGAGCACTGGACAGAAGTTCATAATTATTTCCTGGATGCTGTACTATAAATGCCAGCTCTACCCCCCTTCAGAATCCTCTGCCCACAAGTTAGAAAACCCCAGCCTGGAGACTGGGGAAGTGATGAGCTCAGGGTAAGACAGAGTTTAAGATTCTGACATAAAAGTGATAGTCGAAGCTGTGAAATAGGTAAGACTCCTGTGGGAGTGAATGTGGTGGGAAAAACCATGCCCATTTAGGACTTGGGGACCTGGAGACCGCCTGTGGATGAGGGAGGCATTGAGGAGCTAGGAAAGTAGTCAGAGGTCCTGCAGTGTCACTGAAGCCAGGGGAAGCTTTGGGGGTGCAGGGCAGGATCACATATTCAGAGCTTTAGGGGGAGGGATGAGGCAAGGGCCTGGGGACCAAGCAAGGCCTGGTGGCTTCAGCCGCTGCAAAGCAGCCATGAGACCTGTTCCATCAGAATGGTGACGGAGAGGAAGAAACCAGATGAGGAAGGAGAGGAAGGAGACTGTAGCTTGAAGGATTTCAGAGTCAAGGAAAAGCTTCTGAAGAAGACAAAGAAGCACGTGACTGTAGGCTGGAGAGAAAGAAAGGGATGTTTGAACCTTCAGGTGAAGGGAGTACATAATGTGGGTAGGGAGAAGACTGAGACAGAGATGGGAGAAGTTCTTCCTTAGCAAAAACAAAACCAAACCAAAAGAAAAAGGAAGAGAATGGCACAAAAAGATTTTAAGGAGATGGGGGAAACTAAGGGAACCTGATGTAATAGGATGACCAAGAACTTCTCCATAAAGGAGATGAGGTTCCCTGTTTTAAGGGTGTGAAGCTGGGACGACATGAGGAACTAAACCAAGATGAAGAAGTGTGGATGAGGGTGGGGGCCAGTGGTGGCTGGCGCTGGCTTGCATGGACTATGTGCATTTCTTCCTTCAGTGACGTTTCTTGGTACTTTGCAATCAGTCGTGGTAGGAGTATTTACACCACCAAAGTTAGCAATTGCTACACATTCATTCCCCACCCCCACCTCAAGAATGGAGTGTTGAGGACTTCCCTGGTGGTCCAGTGGTAAAGAATGCACGCGCCAATGCAGGGAACACAGGTTTGATCCCTGGTCCAGGAGGATTCCCCATGCTGTGGGGCAGCTAAGCCCGTGGTGCCACAAACACTGAGCCCATGCTCTGCAACAAGAGACGTCACCACAGTGAGAAGCCCAGGCACCACAGCTAGATAGTAGGTCTGCACTTGGTGCACCTAGAGAAACGCACATAGCATAGCCAGAAAAAGAGAGAGAGAAAATGGGTTGGTGAACATTTTCTTGCACACCTTTAGGGCCCTTGCTCAGAACTAAGGTAGATACCAGAGACGGAACAGAAAGCCAAGGGACAGGACACCAGCGTGGGGGACCCGAGGCTGTATTTGAATATACACCGTGCTATGAGAAGCATGGAGAGTCCAGCTGCCCTTTACAAAGGCATGTGCATTGACTCACATTGTTGTATAGCAAAAGCTGACACAAGGTTGTAAAACAAATATACTCTGATTAAGAAAATAAAAAATAAGAGTCTGACTCCACCAAAAATAAAAAAAAAGAGCCATGTGCAAGTTGAGCAGGAACAAAGTAGTGATAATCTGGCTTGCTTTCCACTGTTCCAAGGGATCTCACCAGTGTAACTGCGCAGTTCAATGTGTCAGATAAGGGAAAATTCTCAGCCCTTGCAGGTCTAATCAGAGTTAAGAACTAGAATTTGCAGAGATGATTTGGGGCTACTGCACAGAGAGCAGATATTCCGAAGCCCCTTCATATTTTTGAGACCAGGAGCAGCCATCCATTTAGGAAGCAGGGGTAGAAGGTCTGGTCGCCTGACTCCAGGGGTGGTGGGTGGTAGCGGGACCCGTGTGGTACCTTTGCCTGATCCATGGGCCCCACCACACACATGCCACTTTCTCTTGCTCCAGCTTATCGAGGGCGCCTCCCCAGAGCAGAAGCATGGCCTGGGCATCACCACCATGGACTATTATTACTACCTGAGCCTCTCGGGGTCTTACAAGGTGGATGGCATTGATGACAAGAAGGAGTTTCAGGAAACCCTGGTAAGTGCTGGTGCAGGCCGGGCACGATCTGACATCTAGACCAGGCATTGTCTATGGCAGAAAGGGCAGGGGAGGTGAACAAAGCAAAGAGCATCCTGAAACATCACCTCTTTTTGCTGGAAGCGCTCCATTTCTTAAAACACACATGTAAACACCCTTAAATAGCCATCGGCCCAGTTGCCAGATGACCACTTAATGATTTAATATGGGTAATAAAAAAGTTCATCATTACCCCTCTGTAGGTATTCTGATTCACGTAAAAACTATTTTCAGTAATGTATTTACCGTACCTGTTTGCCGAAAGCTAAGCAGTTGTTCAGCTGTTTCCTTACAAAGACAAACCAAAAATTATGGTCTTAATCAGGTTTAGAGGGACTTCCCTTGTGGTCCAGTGGCTAAAACTCTAGGCACCCGATGCAGGGAGCCCAGGTTCAATGGTCAGGGAACTACGTCCCACACGCCACAACTAAGACCCGATATAGTCAAATAAATATTGGAAAAAAAAATCAGTTTGAGAAATCTTAGAACACCTTCAGTCTCATCTCCACCTCAGTATTTACAGGTCAGAGGGCAAGCCTTACTCCATTCTTTAAACATGTTGTGTACGTTATGGTATACACTGTGAATTCAGGTATATTATTGAGGGTTCACATCCTTGGGGAAACAACTTACTAACTCAATCAATCTAGAACTTTCTAGAGACTTCCCTGGTGGTCCAGTGTTTAAGACTCCATGCTTCCACTGCAGGGGGCACATGTTTAAAACCTGGTCAGGGAAATCAAAGAGCCCACATGCCATGTGGTGCTGCCAAAAGAAATTCTAAAAATAAAAAATAGAACCTTCTAGAGGTGGACTGCTCACCCATTTAGCCTCAAGGAACTGCATCACCACTGCCCTTTAAGTCAGGTACCAGCCTGGCTCATCCCTCAGCCTGGATCCCAAACCAAGTGGGAAAACTGAATGGGCAATTGGAGGTACAGTTTCAGGTGGCAGGGGGGCTGACATTTGTGCTTGAAAGGGGCAGACTGTGTCCCAGGTATCAGGAAAGAAGGTGACATCAAGGGGCCACGTGGCCTCAGAGGAGGTGGGAGAAAACGTGCAGACAGGCCTGCAGCGGTCTTAGAAAAGAGCCCCCTTAAGATATGGGTATCTAAGACTCAGGCCTTTCATTTCCTTTTATTTGAATTTAGTGGATCTCAGAAACAAAGCTCTTCTAATGATGCTTTTATTTGGTTTTCCTGGAATTTTTCAAGATCCTTTTGCAAGTACAATTTACTCTCAGCCCTCCCAATGAAGAGAAAAATCTGTGAGAGTTTGGAGTGGCTGGAAAGCAGACTGGTGCCCATAGAGGGAGAGGGTGGCAACAAGGGGAAAATTAAGAGACAAGAACAGACTTGTTGACTGGGCAGCTGCCTCTGCATCTGAATACCTTTCCTCCAGAGCCTTCTCACATGTATTTCTAGACGATTGCATGCTCACACTGGGCAGGTTATTTATTGGGCTCCCCTGGTGGCTCAGTGATAAAGAATCTGCCTGCACTGCAGAAGCTGTGGGTTCAATCCCTGGGTCGGGAAGATCCCCTGAAGAAGGAAATGGCAAGCCACTCCAGTATTCCTGCCTAGGGAATCCCAGGGACTGAGGAGCCTGGTGGGTTACAGTCCATGGAGTCGAAGAAGAGTTGGGCATGACTGAATGACCAAATTGCAAAAAAGAAATTTCAAGACTGAACTGCCTTTCCAGCACCATGTTGAGACTTGAACGTGTGAGAGGGCGTTGGTCAGTGAAAATGTCTTATGGTGACTTCCAGCTGCCGTCGCAGACTAAGCCTTGTGTAACTGCACAGCCCCATCCAAGCTTTGGTTTCTTTCTGATGTGTTCCATAGCTCCTGACCGACTTGTCTGGGTCATTTCTGTCCCCTCTTCCAGCACGCCATGAACGTGATTGGGATCTTTGCGGAGGAGCAGGCGCTGGTGCTACAGATAGTGGCGGGGATTCTCCACCTGGGAAACATCAGCTTCAAGGAAGTTGGCAATTACGCGGCCGTGGAGAGTGAAGAGTGTGAGTGGTTTGGGCACACGGTTGCCAAATGAGGGGATACAGTGTTTAGTTCCGATCAGAGGAACTCACCACTTTCCTATGCTTTGGGTTTTTGAGGAAGAGAGGCTGAGGAGACTGGCAGGTCTTGCTGTGGCAGAACTGAAAGGCCTCTTCTGTGCACCCACACTAGGGACCGCTGAGGAAGCTGTTCTGCTTTCTCTTTAACCTTGGGGAAACCTGGCAGAATTTTACATGGAGGAGTAAAAATCAAGCTATACTTTAATGAGAATTAGAATTGTCTCCTGCTAACAATCTTTTCTGTAACTGATCTTTAGGGTTGATATTCACCTGAAGTTTCTCTCAGGATGTAAGTAAATATGGATAGCTCACAGGTTTGTAAGTTGCCCCATGGGTTGGATTAGATTGGGTTTCTGAAAACAAGGGGGTAAAAAATGGACACTGTTGTGTTGATCTTGCTGATGATGTCTTTAATGGCCCCTCTGTAGCAGTCAGAAGACCTAGATGATCGCTTTGACCCTTTGAGAAGGAATCAGGTGCTCCCTGCAGAGGCGCACTACTGGTTCTGTGTACACCGCTGTGCTACAGCTGCTGTGGCGTGGGACTTTAGCCTCTTTGTCATCGGTCAGCTTTCCAGGCTGCTCTCAGAGCCCACACATCCTTCAACCACCCAGGAAGATGTTTCTTCCTTTCTCAGCATTCTTCCAAGATGATAAATTTAGATGCCCAGTAATAAATAGTATCCTACTCATTGCTGACAGTGCAGTGAGGCTCTTTCCATTCCAAATAAGGTTCTTTTTTACATTTTTGTTCTCTTTGGTGATAAAAGAGGGAAGTTCTGCTAACTTTAGATGTCTGTCTGATAAGGAGAAACATGAATTGTGTTTACCAGGGAAGGGAGTGTGGTGGAAAACAATAAATGCACAGGGTATCCATGAAGTCTAGAAGCACAACCCAAGAATAATAACTATGTTTTCATACTTTATGTGCTTTATCCTTCACATTTAACAAATGCATGTATGTGTCCAGGAGGGTCATGAACACTTGCCTTTCATCACCGACCTTTCCGATTTCTTGACAGTTTCTATAGACGTACACTGGAATTCTGCTGCTTTCTTAAATAGTACAATCCTTTACTGACCCTTTGGGCTGGAGGAAAAGGTCATGGCTTTGACACAGCAAGTATTTTCCTGGATGCTTGAGCCAAGAAGCCTCCTCAGCCAACTGGGTAAAACCCAGGATTGGCAACTGCCATGCGATCCTCTGATTGAAAGTGGTGTCGGGCTGTCTCCATCAGAGAAGGGCTATTCTTGAAGCCAAAGAGCTTGAACAAAGAAATAGGTCCTCCTCCCAGTCGTGCTGTTTTCTCCCAGTTGGTAATACCTAAACATGGTCTGGGCAGTACATGATCACAGTTCTCGCATCTACCCATTTGCTAGTCAGAGCCCGCCTGCAGTGCGGAAGACCTGGCTTCAGCCCCTGGGTTGGGAAGATCCCCTGGAGAAGGGAAAGGCTACCCACTCCAGTATTCTGGCCTGGAGAATTCCATGGACTATGTAGTCTATGGGGTTGAAAAGAGTCGGACACGACTGAACGAATTTCACGTTCACTATTCCCCTCTGTAGTAGGAACCACTGTTTCCAATCTCTTGTATTCCTTTCAGGGGAATACTGTGTTCCTAAGAAACTACTCATAGCTCTTCTTTTTTTCCCTACTATTCTACATTAGTTGGAGTTTATAACATGCTCTGTGATTTTTCATTCCATGTTGTATCTTGGAGATTATTCTATAGTAATTCATTAAGAAGCTTCATTAAAAAAATTTTTTTTTTTTTTTGCTTTATGGTTGATTTACAATGTGTTAGTTTCAAGTGTACCACAAAGTGAATCAGGTCTGCATATACATGTGTCCACTCTTTTTTAGATTCTTTCCCTGTACAGGTCATTACAGAGTAGAGTTCCCGGTGCTACACAGTAGGTTCTGATTGGTTCTGTTCCCTGGGTAGTAGTGTATATATGTCCATCCCAATCGCCCAGTTTATCTCTCCCCCTCTCTTATTCCCTGGTGACCATAAGTTTGTCCTCTGTATCTGTAACTCTGGTTCTAATTTTGTAATTTGTACCCTTTTTTTAAGATTCCACATATAAGCAATATCATATATTTGTCTTTCTCTGCCTGACTTATTTCACACAGTATGACAATATCCAGGTCCATCCACATTGCTGAAAATGAGGAAACCCCATCCTTCTCAAAGCTGCATTAGCATTCCACTGCCTGACTGTACTTTAGTTTATTGAGCCAATCATCTGTTGATGGACATAAAGATGGTTTCCTGTTACTCTTCCAATTACTTAAAGTGGATAACCTGGTTTGTGTTGTCTTTCTCATATTTGACTTTAATACATGGAATGCATTTATAGAGGGAAGGCTTAGCCAATGCTTTTATAAAGGAAGAAAGCAGACTTTTCTTAGCTATTGTATTGTAGGAAAATAAATTGTTAAGACTTTCATCGCAACTGGTCTACTAAAGCAGAATATTAAATACAAATTAGCTTAAGAACTTTGTTGAAGGAAATAAAAATACTACTTAAGTAACCACAGGAGTAGAGTGACAGTGCCCCTTCTTTGCCTTGTTATTAGTGGGTTAGAAAACACAGACCCTCAACACCCAAGACTGATAAACCACATTTACTTTGCCATTTCTTTTAAATTTGTAACAGGGAGTTTTGTTTTGTTACATCTTTTTGGTTTCTCTATATTCCCTATGCTTAAATGGAAAAATTCAGTCCAACTTTGCTTTACACTTGAATGCAGTAGTAGAAATCTATCCTCATTATCAAAATGTGCTAAAACATTCTTTCTAGTGGGTTCTTTTATGCCCTGCATAATTCTGTTTAACTCTACCAGAGTTACGTCAGCATTTTTTAAAATTAATCAGTGCTTTCTCCTTGCTCTCTCCTTCCCAGCCCATTCCCCCAGCCTCTGAACTTCCAAACTGCCGCTCCTATCCAGCCATTCTTGCATATACCTTCATAGAAATTCACAGCTGGAACGAAGTTAATATGAGCAGCCCTACAGTTTTAGTACCAGGGCAACCATTGAAGAAGTTACTATACTTGAAAAGCATGGCATGGATTTTTTGGAAAAGCAAGTACTAGATTTCCTCTCTAGACTTCTTAGCTGTTTCCCTAAGCTTGTGACTCAGATTCTTGGCCAAAACTCCCTGCCTTGGTTTTCAAGTACCTGGGGTCCTTGACTTTTGCCCTCTTCTACTTAAGAGATAGGAGGCCTGGAAGGATATTGTTTCCTTGTCAGTCTTGTCTATTTCATCTCAAGGACCCAAGGACTTATGCCATATTGTTTTGTTTCTTTAGCTGTGGCATAATGGTAATGCCATAAACATTGCTACCAACCATTTTAACTGCATCCCTAGTTTAGCATGGTTGGGGGCTTGGGAGAAGCCCATGTTTCACCTACATGCTGTCTGCCTGGTGAGAGTGAAAATAACCAACATTGTAGTTTCTCCTTAATGAAGGTCTCCTCGGTGTCAGACACTTTGGTAAGTGTCTTTTGATTCTCACACAAAGCTGCCCATGTGATTTACAGGCATCTTATGTCCTTGTTCTGTGCAAGGTAATTTTCATTTTGGCAGAAGACACATCCAGATTCCTAAACATATGTGTGGTGAAACTAAACTTAAAAGAAATTGGCCATTGGCAAATTAGTGTGTTTAATTTTGTTCACATGCCCTTTGAAAAAGGAAGCCCTCTCCTGTCAGAGCATTTCTGTGGAACAGTCACACAGATAATAAATACTTTGTTCTGGCATTGCCCTTTTTCAAAATGCTTTCACTGACTTAATCTCATTGGAAGGTACATACGGAGAAATGTTAGCCTGTTACATTCCATTGCCATCTGTGAAATTCAAACAGATTATCTTTATTGGGAGCTTTATGATTTTTGAGGATTATCGTAAGGTCTTTAATAAAAATCCCTTTATCAGAGAATTTTGGCAAAACTTTGTGCAGAAAAAGAGAATTCATATCCAAGTCCAGAATTTTGATTTGTGTTCATAAAAATCTTTCGTTCGTACTGGAAAAAATTCTGAGCATTCTTTCATGTCCAGGAATCTCATGCTTGTCATTTATTCATATTAGAGTAATTTGACCAAAAAGTCAAGAAAACATGTTTGTATCTCTGGGCCCCCTCCTGGTGAGATTCTTGGCTTGAGACAATTTGCTGAGCTGTGAGAACCTCACCTTTTCTATCTGAAGACCACAAGCTGTGCCAACTGCCATGTCTTTAGTATGGGGTGTTTATTCTGTGGTGTGACTACTACAGTCCCCTCCATTGCTTGTACACTGCCCCAGGGAAATCTGGTAACATCTGTCTCTAGAAGCCATCCAGCCCCCTTTGACTCCAGACCAAATATCCCCTACCATTCAATTCCACCATTAAAATTCATCCTAATCTTTTCATCACCTACCTTGACCTTCATCTCCAGCCAGTGCTCACCTCAGCTGTGTCTCCCTTACCCAGCATGCTTGCCTTTGCACGCCCCACTCCCCTCTCTCCCTCTTCTTTCTTCCTCTGCGTTTGTACAAACCCTGTTCAGCCTTTTAGCCCCTCCCCTTCCCCCCAGCAAATCCCACATCTTCCTTGACCACCCCAGCAAACAGTAATATCTCTCTGCCCTAAATCCTCCAGGGCTTTATTGTCTGTCCACGTCGTATACTCAGCTTTTTGTAGGCTTCTTTATTTGGTAAACTGTCTTTGCCCCATCTAAATTGTCTTCAAGATTTCTTAAGTATTTTATATCCTGTCCTCTGTCTTTAGTACCCCAACACATGGAAAGCGCTCAATAACTATGTGATTTGTTATCATTATAAGTTTGATGATATCAGGTGCTTCAAGCTGGGAATGATGATTCTATGAAAACACTGTACCAGAAAGGAAGAAAAACAGTATTTGGAGCCAAAAAAATGTTTCTTCATTTAGTTCCTTCCAGGCTGTCTTGCTGCAGACTTGGAAAGATGTCCATTTCAGGCATTTGGCTGTGATCTCAGTAGGGGGGATTGGTTTGCCACCCTTCTTGGATCACTGATTTGTATTATTGAAAGTCTCGGTCTTCATAGGAATTGACTCATGTAATAGAAAAGTTGGGAAAAATTAAAGTGGATGGATGTGTGTAAGATTTCTGATGCGCCGTCTTCATTTCAGTGAAAGATCTTGGAGGCTAATGGTGGTTGGTATCTTGCATGTGTGCACACACGTCATGTATTTGTGAGAGGAATTGTTAAAAATCTGAAAGACAGTCATGTTTTTGTTTTGTTTTGTATAGTTTTGGCTTTTCCTGCCTATCTCCTGGGGATCAACCAGGACCGGTTGAAAGAAAAGCTCACAAGCCGGCAGATGGACAGCAAGTGGGGAGGCAAGTCAGAGTCTATCCACGTGACCCTCAACGTAGAGCAAGCCTGTTACACCAGGGACGCACTTGCCAAGGCCCTGCATGCCCGGGTGTTTGATTTCTTGGTAGATGTAAGTAAACACAGATCGACATTGCTGGGGCTCCATATTCTAATGTCACGTAAAGAGTGAAACATCTCAGAGCTTTGTTTCCACATTTTGGCTCATTCCTTATGTGATCATCACTTCGCTCCTCCGTGTTTTATCCTCACACTGGAACCATGTTTTACTTTTCCACTTTTACTTTTAGTATTGTCCAGCAAAACTCTAATATGGTAACAGCTTCTTGTGGACAAAATACTTAGTAAAGCTAAAACTACAGACCAGAAAAACAGAGGCCCACTGTCGTAATCTTTCAGCTTAAAGGTTTGGAATGTTGTATTTGTCATCTATTGTTACATTACAAATTAACCCAAAACTTAGTGACTTAAAATAGTAAGCATTTATTTTTTCATACTTTCTATGGGTCAGCTGTTTGGAGGTGACTTAGTTTGGTGGTTCTGACTCAGGGATGAGAGGGCAAAAAGGTGCTGATTAGAACTACAAGGCTTGACGAGGGTTGGAGAATCTGGTTCCAAGATGGCTCCTTCATATTAGCAGGATGCCTCAGTTCCTTGCTACATGGGCGTCTTTTTTGGAGCTACTTGAATATCCTCACAACATGGCAGTTGATTTCCCCTAGAATGCGTAAGAGAAAGAGCAAGGAAGAAGCTGCAGAGATTTTGATGTCCTAATCTTGGCCTCAGATATTGCCAGTCTGTCAGCTTCTGTTCATCAGAATCAAGTCACTAAGGACAGCCCACAGTTAAGAGCAGAGGATTTAATTTCCAATTTTGGGGGGAGAGGAGTGTCAAAGACTTCTTGGATATATTTTTTAAACTACCACAGACTTTTAAAATGATGGTGTAAAAAATAAAATAAAATAAAATGATGGTGTAAGCATACAGATATTAAATCTAAATATGCATATACATGCATATTTATATATGTATATAACTTATAGGTTCTGAAAATTAGTCTCTCAGCACTGTCACTGCCAGTGACAGTCTGTGTTAATCCCTGTAGCTTGTAAATGATTAGAATAATAATAGCAAGCACTTATATAGCACTTAACTACGTGCCAGATACTGGTCTAAGTCTTTTAGAAAAAGAATAATTCTTACAACTCTGTGACTTAGGTATTATTATCTCTATTAAACATATAAGCTAATTCTGAGGCACAGAGAGGTTCAGGAACTTCCCCAAGGTCACACCACTATTAAGTGATAAACCTAGGAATTAAACCCAGGTAATTTGGCAGATCTCCAGCTATTTCACTCCGCTACCTTTTATTTATTCCAGCCAGAAAGAACCCCATGGGAACCCCAGTCAGGGGACAACAGGCTGGCCATTAGATCCCGAAAGTCTGTGTTTCACTCCAGGCAACATCTATAAGGCTTAAAGTATTGTTGGGTGTGTTTAGGGTTGAGTAGATCAGAGTAGGGTAGGGTAAATATTCTGGGTACTTCTTATGGTTATATTAATGGTAAGATTGCTTAGGAATCTGGTCAGGGTTATACAAAACATTAGTCATGCCTTTAACTTGTCCAGGCCCATCATTATATTGACAAGGGAATCTTAGCCTCGAGTATTGGTGATTTCACCCAAGGCCATTCAGCAGGAGGGTTGTACTGAACTGGGATTAAAACCTACATCTCTTGTCTCTGTTCAGTGAACCTTCCAGTGCTGGCCTTCCCACTTTATTTCCTTTCTGTCCTCCCTTGATTGTGTGGTGTAATGGGGCAGATGCCCTGTGTAAGTGATGCTAATTGGAGCTGACGTTTATTAAGCCCTGACTCCTTGCCAGGTACTGGGCTAAGTGCTATACATCATTACCTGTTGGCTGATAAAAGATGAATGTCATTTTCTTTGCCTGGAAAGCAACTCTGGTACTTAAAAATTCCTCCAGTTATTCTCAATCACCAGGAATTTTTCTTACTTCCTCCCTCCCCTGCAGGCCTGACTAACCCCTTCTAACCTATACCCCACCTCCATCATTATCTGTTTCATTGATTACACATCTCTTTTCACAGTGGTCAAGAACACCAGAATCATCATACTACTTAAATAGAATTCCATACCCTTCCTCTTATCCAGTGTGGTTTTATACATTATGATGTTATCAGTGTCATTAAGAGGATTGTAGCGAGAACTAAATGAAACAAAACTTGGGAAGCCCTTCCCAAAGCCTGGTGAATGTTGAATCCATGTAAAGTCACTTTTCATTACCATCACTTTAATACTAACTAATGACATTACTGTCCATAGTTGCCTCTGAGAATAAAGACTGTCTTGTTGACATTCCTGCCATATAAGTCGCTTCAGTCGTGTCTGACTCTGTGCGACCCCATAGACAGCAGCCCACGAGGCTCCCCCATCCCTGGGATTCTCCAGGCAAGAACACTGGAGTGGGTTGCCATTTCCTTCTCCAATGCATGAAAGTGAAAACTGAAAGTCAAGTCGCTCAGTTGTGTCCGATTCTTAGCGACCCCATGGACTGCAGCCTACCAGCCTCCTCCGTCCATGGGATTTTCCAGGCAAGAGCACTGGAGTGGGGTGCCGTTGCCTTCTCCGGCCATATTATGTTAGATGATCATTAATTGATTACAGGGCATACCTGGTTTTATTGTGCTTTGTAGATACTACATTTTTTTTTTTACAAATGGAAGGTTTGTGGCAACTCTGTTGAACAAACCTATCAGTGCCATTTTTCTGACAACATTTGTTCATGTCATGTCTCTGTCACATCTCGGTAATTCTGGCAATATTTCAGACTTTTTCATTATTATATTTGTGATGGTACTCTGTGATCAGTGATCTTTGATGTTACTACTATGACTTGCTGAAGGCTCAGGTGCTAGCATTTTTTTTATCAATAAAGTAATTTTTAATTTAAGTATGTACATTTTTCAATATGTAATGCTACTTAAAAGACTGCACTTAATAAACTACATACAGTGTAGTATAAGCATCTTTTTTATATGCACTGGGAAACAAACAAAGGGTGTGACTCCCTTTTTGTGATATTTGCTGTATGGCAGTGGTTTGGAACCAAACCCACGGTATCTCTTATGTATGCCTATACTGGATGGGGTTAATGGAAAGAATATTTACAAGGTCTGCAATATTGGTTCTTTTTGTGAAACAGATTTTACTTCACTCATCCAAGATGATATTTTCTAATTCTCAAGACTTCCTGAGAAAAACTAGTTCTGCCAGAAATGAATGGTTTTCATCTTTCTACCATGCTACTTTTTTTTTTTTAAAGATTCTGGTGGTTTTCCCACAAACTTGACATTGCACTGAGGCCTTTTTAAGGAGCAATTCATCTGTCTTCTTGTCTGCTTCTGTTTCCAAAGGCAGTAGTATCTGCTTTTCTTATCCCCATGCATGCCCATTATTAATATGAATGTGAGAGGAGTTAATTACCATGCTGGTTACTTTCTTCTAGTCTATCAACAAAGCAATGGAGAAGGACCACCAGGAATACAACATTGGCGTCCTAGACATCTATGGCTTTGAAATATTTCAGGTAAGACCAGCTTGAGTAATTGAAGACAAAGAAGGGTAATGCTTTTTACCTGGCTTGAAAGAAATAATTCTAGGCAATGAAAAAAATATCATTGTGGCTCACTTTTGCCTTTTTGAGTTCTTCATGTACCTATACTAAATTAGTATCTCCTAAATATAAACCATGCTGTTTCTACTGATGCCGCCAACATTTCCGTTAAGCCTTTTCACTAAATCACTCAAGAAGTGACTTTAAAATGATTTTGCAGAAACAAGTACATAAAAGTAACACTTTGTCTTTTTCTTTTCTTCAGAAAAATGGCTTTGAGCAGTTTTGTATCAATTTTGTTAATGAAAAATTACAGCAGATTTTTATTGAACTCACATTAAAGGCAGAACAGGTGAGCAGTCCTCTTCCTTCATCTTGTTCTGTTTCTGATTTGTTTTGAAGGGTATAGATGTCTCTCTTTTGGTAATAGGTTCAGATTATAGTTTTTTTATTAGAAAATGTACTTAATAGAGTCAGGCAGAAAAACCATATGCCACTGTGACATTTTAGTCTGAAGTATAAACACCATCTGCTACATTTTCTTTCTCTGTAAGTAAATGATGCTGTGAAGTTGGACTTATGACTGGTTGTTTTTACTACTCTATGACTCATTGACCAAGTGCAAATGGAAACCTATTCCAACCCCAATCGCCTATGGCATATACTGTGTTCCAAAGGAAAACTTGGTTTTCTCGGATTTGCTCTGCTCCCAATCTAACATAAAAATAAATGTGTCTTTAACAAAGCTGGTATTTAAATTCTGACTTGAGGTTACTTGCCTTGTTTATACTACCTACTGAAAGTCCAGTGCAAGTTCCCTTTTATTCTGGTGCCTACTGTTTTTTGATTTCTTAGATTGCTATAATAAGGTACCACCAACCAGATAGCTTAACACAATAGAATTTTTTTTCTCTCCCAGTCCAGGAGGCCAGAATTCAAAATCAAGATGTTGTTAGGGTAGTACTCCTTCCAGAGACTATAGGGGAAATTCTTCCTTGCCTCTTGCAGCTCAAGGTGCTCCTGGCATTCCTTGCCTTTGGGCAGCATGCCTTCAGTCTCTGCCTGTGTCTTCTTGTGTCCATTTTCTCCCTGTGTCCAAATCTCATTCTCTCTTCTCTTAGAAAGACACCAGTCTCTGGAATTAGGGGTCACCCTAAATCCACAATAATTTCCTTATGAGATTCTTAGCTAATTATATCTCCAGATATCCTATTTCTGGACATTTTAGGGTTCTAGATGGACACAAAATCTTGGGGGACACACTCAACCCACACTGCACACACCCGAGGCTGTCTGAAGAATGTTTATTCATGGAAGTGTTCATGTGTCTGCTCAGGAACACCAGTGATCAATAGTTTTCCTGGGAAACTCTGCCCTGGAATTCTTCCACTCCTCAGAGTAGCTAGAGCCAAACCCCAAGAGTGGACATGGTGGAGACTGAGATGGGAGAAGGTTGGGTCACAGAGGAACTTGGTAGGGCATGGTAAAGAGTTCAGAGGAAGTATGATGAGAAGCCATTGAAGGATTTTCAGTAGAGTGTGATGCCATCTGATTTGTTTTTGACCAGTTGGCTTTGACTGTTTGCACTTAGACAGGGCAGGCTGAGGCAGGGGAGGACCAACAAGAGTGGAAGTTTCAAAACCAGACTCCCAGGGAGACTGAGCAAGAATGGTGAGGCGTGGACAGTGATGGCTGCAGCAGAGATGGGGACATGATTCCCTAATGAGGGGGTCAGATTTGGTATATATTTTGCAGAATGAGTCAGTGTGACTTGCTCTCAACATAATTAGCTGAGGAAAGAGGAGTCGCAGATGATTCCTAGCTTTGCAGCTTGAGTAACAGGACCAGTGGGGAGACTGTTTACTGAACGGTAAGATGAGGGGGAGAGCAGGTGGCTGGAGACAGGCATGTAGGGCCAGAGCGCTGCTGAATGTGGTAGATAGGAGAGGCCTGTTACCCTCTGAGTGGAAATCCCAGGATATGACGTACATGTGACTCTGGAACTCAGGGGGCCAGCCTAGACTCAAGAAACACTTTCAGGTGTCATTAGCCTATAGGTGTTATCTTAAGCCACCAAGTTGATTGGAATTACCTAGGGAATAAGGTTGAGAAAACAAGGCTGGGAGATTGAGCCCCCATCATATAAAGATCAGGGGGTAGAGGGGAGAGCCAGCAAAGGACGCTAACAAAGCAGGACTGGTGAGGAACGAGGAAAACCAGGAGCATGTGATGGTGTTCATCATGTTTAATGAGCAGCTGACCTGAATGAGGGGCCTTCCTTCTAAGTACCTAGATGCTAATCTGTACTTCTGTTCTCTGTGAAGTTCAAAGAGATTATTTCAAAGCTGGACCTATGGGTTAAGCCATTTTTAATTGCCATCTTTGTATGTCAAAAACAATTATATGGAAGCAATTTTATATGGTTCTAACCAAACATAAAAATTACCAAGCAATGAAATTCTCTTTTCCTGTTCCTCTTAGAAAATATTAGTATTGCTAGTTTTTATGGAAGAGATCCAGGTTTTTCTTCCCTGATGATTTATGTGCCTGTGATATCCATCTGTGCTGAACTCTAGCTGGTCTTCACTGAGTCAATGAGAATTCCTGCTTTCTGTCCTACAGGAAGAGTATGTGCAAGAAGGCATTAGATGGACACCCATTGATTACTTTAATAACAAAGTCGTATGCGACCTCATTGAAAACAAAGTTGTAAGTATGGCCTGGTGTGTCTCTTCACTGTTGACAGGTTTACACTAAGAGAGTTTTTGTTCTCTCCGTCATTGTATTAGAATAGAGAGAGTGAGAGCTCTGACTGAAGAGAGGTTTTTTTTGTTTGCTTATTTGGCTGTGCCTGGCCTTTGTTGTGGCATGTGGGATCGAGCTCCCTTCCCAGGGATTGAACCCAGGCCCCTGCATTGAGAGTGCGGAGTCTTAGCCACTGGACCACCAGGGAAATCCTCGATGCAGAGAGTTTTAGCAATTACATTTATTTTGCTTCTACGTATATGTGTAAAAGCAGGGTTTTATTCTTACAGTTAATATATACATGTGTATATAAGCACATTGTCAATTTATGAAGGGAAGTCATTACTGAATTTTAAGAGGACACAGTTATCACTTATGTTGATGGCATAGTGTATGAAGAGACATAAAATTGACCCTGCCTTCCAGACCATTTATACAACTTCTAGGACTTTAGCCCTAGAAATTATTCAAAAGAAAATAAAAGGGCATAGACACATCTGTACAGTACTGTAAAGTCCCAAACTGGAAATGATGAAAACATTCATAGAGAATTCAGTCCTTAAATAAATTATAGCATACAAAAGCAGGGAAATATAGCCATCAAAATAATAAGTACAAAGACTGTGTAAAACAGGAGGATTATTTATAAACTAGTGCTATGCAGAAAAAGTGATATATGATAGAATGTATCCAGTATGTAGCTGTGTAATCTATGTCTATATGGGTAACAAGCTGAAAACAAACATTAGGAAATGAATTAGGGTCAAAGAAAAATGGTTTTCTTCAGAGTTTTAAAAATCAACCTAGTACAATAAGAGTGAGCAGATAATGATCGTTCTGTGTATGACTTTGAATAGAACCTTGGGAAGCTGAAGTTTTCTTTTTGAAAATGGATTTTGTTCCATCGTTAGATCTAAGAGGTGGCTCCCATTTGGGATTATTAATAGCATCCTTCTTCAAAGGGAACGACTGACTTCCAAGATGGTATCTTAAGTCTCAGGAGCTGTTTCCTTGCTTAAGGAAAGACCTAATGAACATGGTATGTTTTAGAACAGTCAGTGAACTGGGGCTTTGCTTTCTTGGTCCCATCAGAACCCTCCTGGAATCATGAGCATTCTGGACGATGTATGTGCCACGATGCACGCAGTGGGTGAGGGGGCGGACCAGACACTGCTCCAGAAACTGCAGATGCAGATTGGGAACCATGAGCACTTCAACAGCTGGAACCAAGGCTTCATTATTCACCATTATGCTGGGAAGGTATGGCCAGGGAGCAGGGGTTCAACAAAAAGGAAGTTACCTGTATTAAGCCTTTGGGCCTGCAATCTGTTTTCTCATGAGGCAACTGAGAAGTGTCCATATAGTTTTATCTGCCTCGCTGTGTTTTATTGACCCATCTTTCATTCATTCAACATGGGGCTTATGAAATATTTGGAGAGACAAACAAAAGATAGTATACACTGCTGCGTGTTTTTTAACACGAATCACCCTTATATAACATAAGCATGAATCAGCATATATATTAACTGCTGAAGGAATGAGTGTTCGTCTTGCCTCTTATGCAAGCCTGCATCTTTTTACTTGCCCATCTTCCTTGGGAGTATAAATAAGGACCAGGGGTTTGTTCTTATAAAATGCGTGAGTACTCTGTGTTACTGCATTACCAGGCTGGTGATACACAGATAAGTAAACTGAGGTCGTGATATTTGGAGACTTCACAGTACTGTGGAAATTCATTGGTCTCACTCTTCATCCCAATTAATCTCTTGTTAACCAGGGAGGATCGTTGAGCATGAGGCTATAGCTAAATTGATCTAACACCATTCATGGGAGAAATCAAAAAGCCTCAGATGACATGGCCCATTGCAGTGGTTTAGTGTGCTCAGTTTCATTTTATTCCATCTTAGCTAAAATTTAGGGAAGGAATTCAGTGTATTATTTACACACCTGTCTATCTGTAGAAGGACTATGTAATCGTGAGAGCTGGGGGCCTGGTGATGTCTTTTGGATCGTGTATGCAGTCAGCATCTCCAGGCCATCACCAGCTAAGTCATCTAGCAAGTAGAACATACACAGCCTTAATGTGGCATATCAGGATGAAAGCGCATTTGTTACATCTGAAAATATGCATATTCTGTGAAAGATAGCCATGCTGGCTTGGATGTTTTGTTCAATGAAATATTTAAAAGATAAAATTTGATTTCTTTCCATTCTTGGCAAGGTATCCTATGACATGGATGGCTTTTGTGAGCGGAACCGTGATGTGCTTTTTATGGATCTGATCGAGCTTATGCAAAGCAGTGAGCAGTAAGTGTGTTTGCCTTATCTGACACAGGGGTTTGATCATTTTTTAGTATTAGGACAAACTTGTGATGTTTAAATGTCAGCATTTTGGGCTTCCCTGGTGGTCCAGTGGCTAAGACTTGGTGCCCCCAATTCAGGAGACCTGGGTTCAGTCCCTGGTCAGGGAACTAGATCCCACATGCCACAACTAAGAGTCCTCAGGCTGTAGCTAAAACTTGGTGAAGCCAAATAAATAAATATTTTTTTCATGTTTGGGAATGCATGTAAGAATTAAAGATTTTAAAATTTAAAAAATAAAAAACTAAAATTAAAAAAAAAAATAAACAAAATAAAATAAAAATAAATGTCAGCATTTTGCTTCCTTGTGCTGTTAAGTCTGAGTTATCATTAGACAATTTGACTTCTTAAAATAGTTATCCCCCCAATCTTAGTCTCTCCCTTATCCTTAATACGTCCCACCCCCCATTCTAAGTGCCATCTGCAAGCCCTTCAGGGTCTCCAACTTCATCATGTTCAATGGTTTTATCTAGAAGAAGTGCCTATCCTGGGATTGGGTTGGGATAGCCACGTCATCTATGAGTGGAATAGTCTGGTTCTGTGAAACTTTGCCCTTGGAATATCATCCTAAGAATTCCCCTCAGTCACTCAGTTTTAAAAAATGCTAATGGCTTAGCTATACCCAAGTTAACCTGAGTTGCTGAAGCACTTGAGAAATGGCTCAAGAAGTCAGGGAAGGACACTCAGAGATCCATTTTAACTCCCCAGACCTTGACTAAGCTATGGTCATAGAAGCAGTGGGTACACCACGCACCGCCCCCGCCCCCCCCCCACCCCCTTGCAAGCTGCTAGAGCACTTAGGACCAGCTTTGCCATGTCCTTTCCTTCCCTGTTGCCTGCAAAGGTCCCCATGGTCCTGGGTAATGGATGTCAGGCATCATTTTCATGATCAAGCCTCTCTATGCCAGGCAAATACAATATTGCACAGTCTTCCAGTTTTTACAACTTTTAGAGCTTCCTCCAAGTAATAATGTCCTTTTAGTCTCTTACTTCAGATATCATAATATCAGGACTAACTGCTTTAATCAACAGTTGCAAGCATGATTATTTTCTAGAAAGGGCCTGACTTCTATGAAAGCAAAATCAAGTTTCATTTTTGGTCCACAGTTCAAATTTCTGCTCTGTTTAATCCTCTACCCCTCCCGCCAGCCTCCACTCCTCCCCAGCCCGCATCTTCCCAGGCTTGTACTTCCTTGGCACTCACACCCCTCACTTCAGAGATTTCTTCATTCAAAACATAAAACATAAAAATCTATTTGCTCTTAAAAGGTCAGATAAACCGCAAGTCCTGGCTTGTGGGGTTTATGATAATCAGGTGCAGACATGCTTTCAGAGATTTTTTTAAATTATTAAAATTACTGCCAACTTCAAGAGCTATTGATGCTTCCATCTAAAACTTGTGTCGTGTAGACATGGTCTATTGTTTAGAAAACACATGTGCTGTAAAAATCTATAATTGTGTCTGGTGAGGTTAAAAGTAGATTATTGCTGGGGAGACTTCCTGGAAAATTCATGATGCCCAGTAAGTCACTTGGGCTTCCCTGGTGGCTTAGATGGTAAAGAATCTGCATGCAATACAGGAGACCTGGGTTCAGTCCCTGGGTCAGGAAGATCCCCTGGAGAAGGAAGTGGCAGCCCACTCCAGTATTTTTGCCTGGAGAATCCCATGGACGGAGGAGCCTGGTGGGCTACAGTCCACGGGTCACAAAGAGTCGGACACGACTGAGCCACTAGCTCTATTACTGCTACGAGTAAGTCACTTGGGAGGAGTTTACATGGATCACGTTCATTCCATGAGTCAGTCAGCGAGTATTTATTGAGCGCCTACTGTGTTCAGGGTAGAGGTCATGCTCCAAACACTGGGCGCACTGCAGTGACTAAGACATTGTCCTTGCCCCGTGCCCTTTGAGGCAGGCATATCAACAGATGCAGCCCAGTGACACTTCCTAATGAAGACACATTCAGCCAGCAAAGCATTAGTGAATTAGCTTCACTTAAAATTGCTCATACTCAAAAGCACAGTTCATCAGGGTCTTTTGCTCGAGGGAAGGGATGATAGAAAGAGTGGCCTATTGGCATCTAGTGGGCAAAGGCCGCTGATACTGTGAAACATCCCAAAATGTGTAAAGCACACCCCTCACCCCACCCCTGGGTTCCCAACACAGAATTATCCAATTCCAAGTATCCTTAGCACCAAGGCTGAGAAACCCTGCTTTCGAGCAAAGCAGAATCTGCATTGAATCTGGACAGTTCACACACATCCTCCTGCTACGGCCTATCTTACTTAACTCAGCAAATTCACACTCAGCCCCCTCTGTTGTGTCCTGCTGCCAAGGTGTGTCTCAATAATAGTGGGTGGGGAAACATGAAAGGCAGAGTTTAAAATTTTATTTTTCCAACTTTATTTTCCAAGATGTTTCTGTCTTAGAATTCTTTCTCAGTGTTCCTCTTGTCCACTGCTTTATTTTCCTAAGTCTTGATGGCCTGTGCTTTGAGTCAGGTGGCCATTCTGTAGTCAAGGTTCTGTGCTTCTGGATGACTCTCACTTCTCTATGGAAGAAGGTGTTCCAGCCCCCGAGGTACTTGCTAATTGTTAATCCATTCTGTCTCTTTTTTCCCCCAGACCTTTTATAAAGTCTTTATTTCCGGAAAATCTGCAAGCTGACAAGAAAGGGCGCCCAACTACTGCCGGAAGCAAAATAAAGGTTTGTTCTATTTTGGGAAATTTATGGATTCCTGTAAGAGGTAGGATTTTCTGGGACTCGGGAACCATACCCCTGGGCCAGGCCGAGGTCAGTGAGATGCAACAGATTGGTTACAGAAGATGGCCAGAAGTGATGTTGCTGCTCGAGAAAGGCTTACAGGATGCTAGCTGGATTTGACTTGGCTGTACTAAAACCCCAAAGGGATATTAAGTACCTCGTAGCTTAATAGCCAGCAGATGATAATCAGCTACTTTCTAAGAGGAAATGGCTTTGTGCTGAATCTAGGAGAATTCACATTAATCTATCAGAGAAATTTTATGATCTAGAGCCATATTTTGGATTTTGATGACAGTTTTCCAGACTATACCCCAAAACTCCGCCTAGTACTTTATACGTACCTGAAATTCTACTGAGCCTTTTAAGGGGAGTTTATGTACCTTCCTCACTGGACCTTGCGGGCCCTTCTTTTTGTGAATTACAGGCATCTTGGCCCCACAGTATCTCAGAATCAAAGGAATTCTTAGTGTATCTTTTGTTCTTTTTTTTTTTGGCTGTGCCTTGCAGTGTGCATGATCTTAATTGCCAGACTAAGGATCAAACCCATGCCCCATGCATTGGGATCTTGGAGTCTTAATCACTGGACAACCAGGGAAGTTCTCTTAGTGTTTCTTGGAAGCCTCTCATGGGGTGTGCACTGAATTATCAGAGGCCTTGTGTGATAAAATTGTCCCTAACAACACTCTGAATTTAAAGGTTGTGTTGAACATACTCCATCATGTTTTTACTGACTGGTTTTTAAACCAGACAGTAAACTTTTTCTTTTTTAATTATACCAGATGAAAACACTTTTAAAATTATATATTTATTTTAAATTTTTATTTTATATTAGGGTATAGTTGATTTACAGTGTTGTTTTAATTTCAGGTGTACAGCAAGGTGATTCAGCTATGCTTATCCCATATAGGTTATTGCAGAGTATTGAGTAGAGTTCCCTGTGCTATACAGTAGACCCTTGTTGATTATCTGTTTTACATATAGTAGTGTGCATATTAAAAATGCTTTTTTAAAGAATCATACCAATTAAATACCACCCTGTCTTTATAATCAATGGGATCATCAAGTGATTAACAGTAGGGTCCTGGGGTTCATCATTAGTGTTCAAATCTCTCACTACATGATTGCCAGAAAATTACCTAAATTCTCAGTGCTTCTTTTGCCTTCTCTGTAAGGTAGAGATTTTAGTACCTGATCTCAGGGGGGATACCGTGGTAATTAATTTCATAATCCATCTAAGGCACACACTGCCTGAAACAGAAGAAACAAGAAAGCATATGCTCTCACGTTACGTATCCTCCATCTGTCCCCTCCTTCTCTCCCGTGCTGCTATCTCTAGATAATTCTCAGTGGACACTCGATGGCCCTGTGCTGACTCCCCACCTGGACTGTCCTCCCCCCACCAGCTGTACAACCAGATCCTACCTGCCCTTCTCCCCCTTCTCGGTAACCCCAGCCGCATGCATACGGTGGTGGTTCTTGTCTGTTCTACTCACTGGCTTTGTCTTCTCTGAACAGTTCAGGAAAATGGAAGCCTGTATCCCTAGCCTCTGAGGACACAAACGCTGTAATGTCACAGCAATAGGGCAATCCCATCCAGAGGCGCCTCAGGTTTTGTGGAGGAAGTCAGATGCAAGCTGGGTCTTGAGTTAGAGGATAGAGTCCACTAGGGGATGAAGGACAATCCTGGTCAAGGAACTGGAGACATAATGTCCTGGGACGGAGTTTGGATGGAGTTCCCTGGGGCAGAGAGAAGGTGCAGTTCTCATGAAGCCCCAGATGTTGACCTCTGTGCTTGGCTCTGACTCACGCCGTCACTTCTGGGTCCTGGAAGAGGATTCGCTTTAGGCTGGAAACTCTGGTCACAAGACTGTCACACATTCATATCCCCAGATCATCAGGGCTGCAGTGACTCACTTTCAAGTGGTCTGGATTCTCAGTCCAGCTTATTTCCTATAAAAAGGAGGGCGGGGGCAGGGGCATTTTTCTCCTTCTTGGAAGGCTTGAACCCTTTGCCTCCTTCTTATTCTTATCTAGTTGAATGCTCAACATTGCCCCCTTCCAGGCATACTCAGAATGTCCCAGACTGCTATGGTTGGGGGAGTCAGCAAGCTTGTTTAGGGAGACTGGACTTTACATATTCTCACTTCCAATGGTCCCTTCTTGGTGAACCATGTGGCTCTGGCTGTCTGATGTTCTGCCTCCACATAAGAGTGGGTCTCCCTGTTTTATGTCTCATAAGTCACCTCTTAGAGTTGCATAGCTCTGGCCCAATCTCTTACATCTTTCATATCCTCAGTATTTTGCAGATGCTAAGCGTCATCTTTAAAAAAAAAAAAATTTTTATTGAAGTATAGTTGATGTACAATGTTGTATTAGTTTCAGATGTACAGCAAAATGATTGTAATACCTATATATGTACAACTTTTTTAGGTTCTTTTCCTTTATAGATCATGACAAAATATTGAGTATAGTTCCCTGTGCTATACTGGAGGTCCTTGTTGGTTATTTTATATACAGTAGCTACATATCATCTTAATATCTCTGAGGTATAAGTGTTTAAAGGGATCCTGCGTTCCTCAGAAGAAAAATTAGTGTTCAGGGTAGTTTTAATATTGGATATTTTATGTATTCTAATTCTTTAAAATGTGAGAGAGTTCTGTAGAATTTAATTTATAGAATATTTGGTGAGAACTTCCACTATCTTTGTAAAGCGTATTCTTCGTTTAATAACATGTGATTGTTGAGGCTTTCCTAAATTCTACGTTGTCATGGCTAAAGGGACCAGTTTTGAAATTAGAGCCAAAGGTTGATGCTATTGGGAGATAGAATGAAACTCAGAGTCGGCAAAGTAGACTGGGCTGGCAGCTTTATCTAAGTGGGCCTGGCCACTAAAGGAGCAGAGTGACAGGAGACGCAAGTGCCATGAGGTAATTGGACCGAGAGACATTGAACATCCATTCCAACCTGCAGATTGAGGCAGTAGAAGTATTCCAGTTCTGCTTAGTTTACAGATGGGCAACCGTGGTCCAAAGAAATTTAGTGACTTGTCAGACAGCTTGCAAAGAGCAGAGCCAGGATCCTAGTTCAGACCTGCTAACAGTCTGTGTGGAGGGTAGAAGGAGGAGCTGTCCCCCTAAGGAGTGTCACCTTTGCTTACTGTTTGGTCTGCATATCTTGATGGCCACTTCTGCTCAGCAAGTAGCTTTGGAAGCTTTCTGTTCTAAGTCATGGGCTCTTCTTGTCTGGAGTCAGAGTAAATTCAAACTGTGGCTTCCCTACCACCTCTGGGGACATCTACAGTTGACCCATAGCTAAGTACAGGATAATTGTGATGGTTAAGATAAATTCTTATTTGCTCAAATTAATTATCCCACAATCTAAAGGCTTCTGTCTAATCCTAGTCCTCCCAGTTAATTCCTTTTGGTATTACAATAAATTATTCATTATCTTCCTTAGGAAGGAGGAAGGCATTGTGGTTAGGGAAAAAACTTGCTAGCTCACAGACTTGGGTTCAAGCCTCACTGCTGTTGCTTACTAAATTGTGTCATCTCGAGCAGTACTTTATTTAAGGCCCCATTTCCTCATCTAAAATATGGGAATGATAATCGTGAGTCATAAATAAGAAAATCCATGTGTCTGCAAATGAGAGTTTGTGTGTGGCCGTTCTTGGATCCGCAGGGTGAAGCATTTTCAGTACATTACTATTTTGAGCTGGAAAGAACTGTGTCAAGTGGCATATAAACTTAAGTCAAACTTGCCCCTGTGTTTTCAACTTGCTAGGTTGAAAAGAGATGCTCTTAAGTGCTTAGGACTAAATAGTGTGCCAAGTTATTCTTAAAAATAAGAGTTTGGGATTAAAAAAAGGATGCACTCTCTCATCAACAGGGAAGATAAGTCAATTTACATTTTTATCATGGAGCTTTGCTTTGCTCATATAGCCTCTGCACCTTTGCTCTGAATTCCAAGCATTGCAAATAATGCCATATTCTGCATATCTAAATAGAGAACTTTTGCTTCGAATACACTGGAGTTTTTCTCAAGGGTTTCGGATTTCCCAAACCCTTGAAAATAGAAAAGTCCTAACTGAAAGAGGGTTGTCTGCTGCAGGCAAGTCTCTTCTGCTGACTTGGTAATGGTTTTCTGGCTTTAGAGATCCTCTATTTTCTTTTAGAGGTTTTCTCTCTTCACACTGATTTGCTTGGAATGAGAGTTTATGGGTGCCCTGTTCTTGGATCCACGGGGTGTGCTCAGCTGTGGGGATGGAAATGCTGATGTGGGCTCTGATGTGTTTTTCATTTGAGATACTCATGATTTGAAATATGTCATGAGCAATTTTAACCCTATTTATGTGGCTTTTTCTGCTTGAACCCAGTTCCGTTGTGGGTGCCCAGTGTGCAGGTAGTGAGGAATGATTTTACATCGAACATTTTAGTTTGTGAAGGAGTAAGTTTCCTGCTACGCTAAAAGGGCTCCAGGTCAGCAAGTCTGTAAAAAGATGTGCTGAGGAAGAAGATGAATGAAATGGCGTAATAAAGGTTTATGAATTCTGAAGTTGTTATGTGTCTCCCACCTTTTAGTTGTGACTTTCCATCATTTTATTAAGATGATTCTTCATTGCTTGGATTGCCTGGAAAGAGTACAGGGGGTTCTAATGATTTATTCTTGCAGATAATTTGTGCCCTACCTCTCCCTCCAGAGTTTATAAGAAAAATGTTATTTTCAAAAGCCCTCAGTTGATATGAAATTAACTAAAGCTGTTAATAATTAGCATGCTTTCTTATTTCTCTTAAAAATTATGTGTCTGGATATACTGGGTTCAGGGGATTCTTTTTTGCTTTTATTTTATTAACCATACTAAAAAGGCCTCATTGTTGTCAAAAATTTAGTTTCAAATGCACTTGTGAGTGTTCAGATCACTGTAACAGTCAGTGGAGCTTTGAGAAAGTATAGTATCCCTGAGTTAAATCTAATGAACAAACCTTCATGAGGATGAATTTCTAGCTGTACATTTGCACACAAGTCTCCTTCGAAAGCTGATCTACTTTAGAGCACATTCCATGTTTCTAAATGATGTTATTCTTCCTTTCCAGAAACAAGCCAATGACCTCGTGAGCACCCTGATGAAATGTACACCTCACTACATTCGCTGCATCAAACCCAACGAAACCAAGAAGCCCAAAGACTGGGAGGAAAGCAGGTATGGCAAAGGCACAGGTGGAGGTCAAGGGCAGCCTCAGCCTGTTTTCCCACTGCTCAAGTCAGGCCATCCGGCCTCTCCTCCAGGCAGGAGCAGTTTCAGTCATCTTCAGATGTGTTTTATGTCTTCGTGTCTTAACTTCAGGAAGAAGCCTATGTATATATCATTTTCCCCTCCTTGTTTTTTCCTGAAATGTTGGCTCTGCCCTTCAGTTCAGAATTAGCGATTTATAATGTTGATCTTGGCTAGTCCGGGGGCAAATGGAAAAAAGAAAGCAAACCTCAGCACAACAGAGTCAGGATGGTTTTCAGATTAGTTTCGGCCCTGTGTAGACATTCTTAGTGCACTCGGCTCCTCATCAGCACCCACAGGATGTGGCCTGGAATGCTGAGCTCAGGGTTGCAGGTGGGGTTCTGCAGAGCTAGTTAAAAAACGATCTGTCGTTTAGTTGCTTATGTGGGCAGAGGGGCTGTAGGCTCTGTAATCCCCCAAACCCAGTGCTGATGAGCAGCGTGACTCTAGGAGGGAACCAGCCCAAGGGAGATGTGTGGCGTGTAAGCAGTGAGCCATATCCTCCCTGGCTTCCGAGGAGTCCTACGTCACATTCCTCCTACACCTGCCATTTAGGGATGTGGCCTCTGCAGGATACAAGGGGGATGATTGAGTAGGAAAATGTTAAGATGATGACTGGAGAATATAGGTTTTGCATCCAGCTGGGGAAATTCCTCCTGTCCATAGGAACACGGGAAGCAGGGCTGAAGGGGACCCTGTGAGTGACTTGGACTAGAGAGAGAAGTCCTACCACTGTCACCAGATGAGATGGACTTGAGCATACTGGTGTTCCTGTTCATACTAGAATTCATGCCGGAATGCCTGTCTTTTTTCCTATTTTCTTTTCTCTCTTGGAAAAAACATAGACTCTTCTAGGTATCAAGTGACTTAGTCAAGGTTAAACTCCAAAGGGAAGACCAGGATGAAAATTCCTAGCTGCTCATCACCTCCCCCGAGGGGCCTGGAGGGTTCATTTCCCATCTCCTCCGCAAGACCCTTTCCAGCCCACAGCAGACAGACAATGCTTGATCATTTCCAGGGAGGAAAAGATAAATAGGAAGGAAAACTCCCAGGTGCAAGCACTTGCTGTCTGCAAATCCTTCTTGGTATTCTCACACTTTGTGGTGCAGCCTAAGACTGTTTTTCTCACCTTAAGGTGCTGCTGGGATGTGGCAGCCTTCTGTTTGGTTATCTCACAATATTCTGAAAAATCTCATCAATAAATGCGGATTCCTAAAACATCTTTTTTATAGAATTACTCGAATTTTTCGGTTTAAAATAATCTAAGACTCTCACGATATTATCTGTAAATGACATTCATGCTCTGATGGGAAACCCATTCCTCCTGGGTCATCAGCTCACCTTTGGATGCCTCTTGCCACCAGCTGGCACTGCAGCCCTTCTCTAAGTCGGTTTTACTCTATTCGGCCATAAGAACCATTCTTGGGGCTCTTCTGTGTGATGGCTCTTCTGCTAGTTCAAGGCAGTTGCCACGTTTTATCTGGGATCTTCTCTTCCATGAACTCATTACTTAGCCACTCCAGCCATTCCTTTGAAGGTGCTGGATGTGGAATCCAAGCTCGCTCCTTCTTGGTCATTCCTCTGGATGTGCTTAAATTGCCCTCTGCTTTTCTGAACTGTGTTACACACTTTTTCCTTTGATGTCAAGAGGATAACAGGTGGAAAATGTCTGAGGGGTTTTGCCTTCTGACGCTAGTTCTCAAACTTGAGTATGCATCAGAATATCCTCTGGAAGGCTTATGACAGGGCCCCAGTCCCAGAGTTTCTGGGTCATTGAGGCTGGGGTGGGGCCTGGGGGTGTGCATTCTTAACAAGCCCCCAGATGATGCTAGTGATGATGGTCTGGGCCTCATATTTGGAGAACGGCTGATCTAGAGCTAAGTTCTAGCCTAGGATTTGGAAGAACTGTATCCTGTGCTGGTCTGTCACCAACTAGTTTGAGTGAAACACTTCATCTCCTGAGTCCTCAGTCCCTTCCTCTTTAAATAAGAAGGTCAGGCCAGAGAGGGACTCCTTCGGCCAGACAGAATGAACACCCCCAGATCTGTTCCCCTGTGTCTGTCATCCTGCCTCTGCCCGTCTCTTCCTCACTCCTATGCTCGCTCACCCACACTCACATCTCATGCACACACACACCGGGTAGAAGGGTGGTGTCATCAGCAGCCTCAGAAATAAATTACAAGAGTCTAGAAAGCAGAGGATTGCTAAGAAGTGCTGGAGCCCACCCTCCCCCTACTTCAGACTCACTCCAGCTTCCCTTCCCAGCAAACATAACCATGACTGAAAACAGCTCACTCATCCGCACATGCACCACCTCCCTGACACGCTCCTCCCTGCCCCACGTATTCCGCTCTGCTGGCAGGCTCTCTAATGCAGATAGCTTGCAGTAGCTGCTGGTTGGAAGTTCCTCGATCATGATGCCACCTTCTCAAAATCCAAACCGAGTCATTGGAATATCAAAGACTAGAGAAATGAAGACAGTGGTACATTTTATTCAGTAAATTTTCATAGACTTTCCCCCAATGGTGCCCCCCCTAGCTTGCTTTTTCTTTTTTTTTACATCACATCCCTTATTTGAATTTCAGTGACGACCTTCCTAACATACACTCTTGTAAACTGGTGTTACAAAGACTAAGGTGTTCCTTTGTCAAATGTTGATTTGTGTTTCCAGTAGGATGGCATCCTGGGATCCGCCCTCATGTCTTGGTTCAGGTTTACTGTGACAGATGGTTTCGCTCTGGGGCTTTCCCGGTGGTTCAGTGGTAAAGAATCTGCCTGCATTGCAGGAGACATGGGAGATGCGGTTTGATCCTTGGGTCGGGAAGATCCCCTGAAGAGGAAATGGCAACCCACTTGAGTTTCCTTGCCCAGAAAAGTCCCATGGACAGAGGAACCTCGTGGGCTGTGATCTCTGGGGTCTAAAAGAGTTGGACAGGACTGAGCTACTGAGCACGCCTGGTTTCACTTCATCTGTGAGCATGAAACGTCAGGGTCCGTGGAAGGGCAGTGTGCTTCATTGTCAGGGATCACACGGTCAATTGAAGTTCTCGGCAGACAGGGTTACTCATTCCACAAGTTTATGGCGTGTAGTTTATTTTTCTTTTCCTGTTGGAAATGTGTCTTCATTTGGCTTTGGGCAAACTGCCTGCCCTGGATTCTGAATTACTGCCCTGGTGGAGTTCTCTGGCCCTAACCTTCTTGGGTTAATGGCTGAGGACGGTCTTGAAAGAGGACTCCTTCTGAAAGGAGGAGACGGCTTACTCAGGAGAACAACAGGTATTGCCAGCCTGGCTGATGTTTACTGAGGAGTGATGGTGCTCCAGGAATATGTAAAAAACATGGAATTTTAAACATAACAGAAGATTAATACTTTGAACCAGTTGTCCAGTTGACAAAAATTTCCTAATGATGAAAGTTGTAATGAATGGAGCAATGCTTTCACGCAAGATGCATTGTTTTCCATGTGATTCATGAGGAACGAACATTTCTTCTTGAATCAATGGGTGATGCATTCCCTGCTTCAAAGCTTGGGGTGTAGCTAGTATTTGTGTAAAAGACTTAAAATGAGCAGATATCTGTAACTGACAGCATCATGTGTAATTTCCTTAATGGAGAAAAAAAGGTCGATGGTGAGTTTGGGATTTGGAGGATGGGAAAAAAGGAAAATTATTTTCCTGACTCAGGTTTCTACCCCTTTGGTTTACCAGATATGTGTGAATATTGTATAACCTGAGGGCCAGCTCAGACTCAGATTATTATAATTTATAATCTTTTTTAATATGCCTCCCTGAAATGTGGAATTGCGAGTTTGTGGGTATAGTGGGTAGGAGAATAGGGTGAAAAGATTATCCAGTCCCATCCTGGCTCCCTCTCTCCTTTATAGGGTAAAGCATCAAGTAGAATACCTGGGCCTCAAAGAGAACATTCGAGTGAGGAGAGCTGGTTACGCCTATCGGCGTGTCTTTCAAAAATTCCTGCAGAGGTAAGACTGGTGACTTGGGACTCTTATGTTTTAAACAGGCTTATTGAGATATAATTCCCATATCATACAATTCACTCATTTGAAGTATACAATTTAGTGGCTTTTAATATATTCATAGAGTTGTACATCCAACAATACTGTGATAGACATCACATTTGGCTCTTATGAATAACAAATAATGTGTCTATCAGTGCTCACATACACATTTTTATGTAGGCATATGTTTTTATTTCTGGCATTGCCAGATCAAATGGTCTTTATGTTTAACCCTTTTGATGAACTGCTCTATGTTTTACAAGCGGCTGCACCGTTTAACATCCCCACCAACAGTGTTTGAGGGTTCCAGTTTATGTGCATCCTTGCCAACATTTGTTATTATCCAGCTTTTTGGTTCTAGCCATCCCGGTTGGTATGAAGTAGTTTCTCACTGTGGTTTTGATTTGTACTTCCCTAATGGAAGATATTGCTGAGTATCTTTCCATGTGCTTATTAGCCGTTAGAGAAATGTCTGTCCAGTCCTTTGATCACTTTTAAATTACTTGTCTTTCTAGTATTAAGTTATAACAATTCTTTTTAGCATCATTTATTGTGAATAAATCATTTTAAAGCATCATTTATTTTAAGTAAAATCAAATATTTTGTCTGTTTAGAGTGATACATCAGTTCAGAAATTCATGGTAATTGTGACAGGGGGAGAGACTGACATTTAACTGACTGAGCAAATTAGTAGTGTGGAGACAATTTCAGGAAAATATTTAATAGCTTAAGGTATTTAACCTCAAATTTTTTGTCCAAACATAAAGTTAAACTGATTTTTATATTTCTATTAAAGTACATTTGGCAAGATCTGTGCTAAATTGTTCTTACTTTGTGTTGTTTTTAAAAAGGATAAAATTGCAGTGTTCTTAAAATACTACATGGTTCTAATTTCTCTAGTGATTCTAAATTAGTGGAGTTTCACTGATGTTCTACATTTATTTAATTTCCTTTATGAAAGAAGGAAGCCATATTTACTGTTTTAATCAGAAAATAATTATGTCTTCCTGGTATATGATACGGACCAGGATATAAGAACATTTTTTAATTCAGATTTTATGTGACAAGGAGGTTTAGGAAGGAGAAGAACTTAATTGCCATCTTTGAGATCCAGTATTTCTAATAGAGTAGCTTTCCCTTTGAGGATGTTGTTTCTTCTGCTGGGAGATAGGGATGGCTAATCTACCGCTTATCAGTGTGGGTCATCATCTGTGGAAGGTCATTGATGTGGAAGGTCAGGAGAGGCTTGGCCAAAGGGTGGATCATTCTGTACAGTAAAACTTCATTGATTTTTCTCCCCACACATTCAAGATTGCTGATGATTTTGGAGGCTGATTAAACTAGGAATAAAATTCACCATCAGGGCTCTCTGAATTAAAAGGCCCACTACACCTCTAGCGTAAACACAGCAATGTGATAAGAAGTCTTCAGGAAGATTAGAAAATAAATTTGGAGTGCTCTTGCATCACTGTAGCAGTATCCATTTGCTGACCAACACCTGAGATGTTAATTATGAAAGACTTTGCTCTTCTTTAAACAGATGGCCGGCACTAGCTTAGGACAGGATTTCTCAACCTCAGCTATTGACATTTTGGTTTAGATGAGTCCTTGTGTGAGGCTGTCCTGGACATTGTAGGATGTTTAGCAACCTTCTTGGCTTCTACCTACTAGATGCCAGTAGTACCAGCAATGCCTCCATCCCACCCTTATTTTCCCCTAGTTGTGACACTCAAAACTATCCAGACATTGCCCCATGTGGCCTGGGGAGACAAAGTCAGTTGAGAGAACCGTGGCTTAGATTATCATTAAGGTTCTTCGCAGAACTGCATTTCTTTGAAAATACCCTTTTTTAATTAAGAGGGAAGAAAGTTAAATACAGAACATAGTGAATAAGAAGTATTTCCTCCGACTTGCTTTAATTTCAAAAGGCTTGCCCTCAACAATTCCAAAATGTTTCTAGTATTATTCTCCTTCAATATTTTTTCTAGACTTAAAAAACTTTTTCTTTTTTATGTAAAGTTCTTTTTTCACATTAATCCATTTTCGGCTGCCCTGGGTCTTTGTTGCTTGCATAGGCTTTCTCTGGTTACAGAGAGTGGGGCTACGCTTTGCTGTGGTGCACAGGCTTCTCCTAGCGGTTGTGGTTTTGCAGAACGCAGAATCCAGGTGTGCAGGCCTTGGTGGTGGTAACCCACGGGCTCAGGAGTCGTGGCTCACCAGCTCTAGCGCACCGGCTCCGCAGTTGTGTCACACGGTCATGGGTGCTCCGCAGCGTGTGGGATCTTCCTGGAGCAGGGATCGAACCCGTGTCCCCTGCATTGGCAGGCAAATTCTTTACCACTGAGCCACCAGGGAAGTTCCTGTGCTTAAAAACTCTTTATTCGATATTTTCAGATTCTCTCTAATTGACATTGCTATTGAAAATGGATCTGATTTTTTTTTTTAATTTTACCTTAATTTTTTTTTCTTTTAAGAAACCGATCCCTTCCTTCCATATTATTTAAAAACAATCTGACAAACCTGACTTCCATCGGCAGTGCTGTGAGCTCCGCCACTCTGTGGGGAGCAGGAAGTCCATGCTCTCGGCCAGATTGTCTGGGGTGCCCTGAGCAGGCTGCGTTACTTGTTTGCAGCAGCTCCTTAAATGAGCTGTGACATGACCTGGATCTAATATCCGGACCTCTCTCAGGTACCGGGCTAGCTGCATGGCTGCACAAGTGGTACTTTCTTGTGTGCCTTCCAGAGTCAGCGTTTAGTGCGTATCTGTTATGCCCTTTGTGTCAAGCGTCTTTTTCTGAAATGATTTTATCCTTAGATGCCTTCCTGCTCAGCACTCCTGCTGTGGGCTTTTCCTTTTAGAACAGACAGACGGGCTTCCCTGTCTTACACAAAGCAGACTCTTGATGTTGTCATATTTTTTGTTTTGTTTTGATTTGAAAGTACTGGGAGGATAATACAGAGTTCAGAAAGAAAATTTGTTTTTCAGTATAAAGTATGTGTTGAGTCTCCTACTCAAAAATGGCTACAAGGCCATATATCTGTCAGTGGGCAAGGAATATTTTTCCAGAGACAGTGCTGTTTTCCATAAGGTGTGTGAGTCTGGGATTGTAACAGGATTTGTCCAGAGTCTGACAGTCACGTTCTCATCCTGTGATCCACTGTGAGTAATTGAATCAGTTTATACCTTTATTATCTCAAGCACAGAGTGTAGCGACTGTCCTGTTGGCTCCCAGGACTTTTTAGTGTCCTTGGGGGTCAGACACATCCTTAAATCCAAGTATCAGAAGCTGGAGGTCACAAGTTTGGGCTGTGTTTCCTCTGGGGAGCAACCACTGGATTGGTCATCTGGGCAATTACAAGAAGCGTTGCAGGACTTCCCTGGTGGTGCAGTGGTTAAGAATCCACCTGCCAGTGCAGGGGACACAAATTCAACCCCCAGTTTAGGAAGATCCCACATGCCTCAGAGCAACTAAACTTGTGGGCTACAGCTACTGAGCTCATGCTTGGGAGCCCATGTGCCGCAACTACACAAGCCCGTTCACCCTAGAGCCCGTGTTCCCCGACTAGAGAAGCCACCACAATGAGAAGCCTGCGCACCATACCTAGAGAGCAGCCGCTACTTGCTGCAACCAGAGAAACTTGTGAGCAGCAACAAAGACCTCGCACAACCAAAAATACATTTAAAAAGATTTTAAAGGAGCCTTGCAGCCTAGGGGCAAGGAAGGGAAATCTAGGCAGTGACAATAGCCAGTGCAAAGGCCCTGGGATGAAATATTGGTCTTAAGTTGAAACCACTTGATGAAAGGCGTGTAAGTCATTAGGCTCATCTCTGCAAAATTGTCATAGGCACCTATTAGGCAGCATCCCATTGCCTTGTGAACCCATTCCCACCAGTATGTCCTGGAGAAACATGACTGAACTGGGTGTACTTATATAGTGAGAGAACACTGTACTAGAATTATGCTCTGGTCTCTCCAGTGAAGTACAAAAGGAAGTGAGGAGAATGCTGCCAGTCTTCCTAAAAGCAAAGGGAACCACCACAAGTGGTCCATGGTCAAAGGGACAGGCAATTCCCATGTCTTACCCAGACCCAAACTCTTATAGGTCTTGTCAGGAAAAAGGAGAAGACAAAGTCTCTGGAAACCAAGTTCCGTACTATTAAAACAAGAGAGAGAGAAATACAGTGTTATTTTAATAGGGGATTGATGTGAATTGCACAGAGGTACCTATTTGTAGTTGCACAATAAAAATACTTTGGTTTATCATTTTGATTGGATTAAATCAAGCCAAGCAAAATCGCACTCTTAGAAGAAACGTGTCACCTTGTTGGTCTGCTCTTTCCCTTTGCACCCATACTCTGCATGAGCTTTCTCCCTCCTCCCTTTAGATTGCAGACACATTACTACTTCTTCACCACTGAGATCCCCCAGTAGCATCTCTGCTGTCAGTCATTTCTATGAGGCTTAATTGGTGTAGCCGACTTTATTATGCCATGTAAGAAATGTACTCAGGCTACTATGTGGCTTCAGGTAGACATTTTCATTTTTAAGCTTTTTATCTCTAATTAGTGAATAGGATAATTCACATTAATCTATCAATCAGAGAAATTTTATGATCTAGAGCCATATGGAGAAGGCAATAGCACCCCACTCCAGTACTCTTGCCTGGAAAATCCCATGGACGGAGGAGCCTGCTAGGCTGTAGTCCATGGGGTTGCTAAGGGTTGGACATCACTGAGCGACTTGACTTTCACTTTTCACTTTCATGCGTTGGAGAAGGAAATGGCAACCCACTCCAGTGTTCTTGCCTGGAGAATCCCAGGGACGGGGGAGCCTGGTGGGCTGCCATCTATGGGGTCGCACAGAGTCGGACACGACTGAAGCGACTTAGCAGCAGCAGCAGCAGCAGCAGGATTTGCTACTCAAGGAAATTTATATTATCAGGCAGAACATGGATATTTAGGAGGAGCAGAGAGGGTCCCTAGATCCCCTTAGTCCCAACCAGCTGGCTCTGTGCACGTGATGTGCCTGGTTGTGTCCTCTTAGAGAGCCCAGGATCCTGAAGGCAGAGCCACTCTCCTTGTCAAGGTTCCCTTCTCCCTTTGATGCCGTTAGTGAGTCTACTCCTGGTAGTAGCTTCTGGGAACAGAGGAGGAGGGGGGCTTCTTTAGTGGCCTGGGCCCATTCATTGTTCATCTTCCAGATGTGCCTGCACCTAGAACACACCCTCCAGTTCCTCACCCATACTGTCCTCTAATTTCCCCTCCTTCCCGCCATCCTTCTCTCCCTTCCTTCCACCTCGAGTCTTTGGTATCTTTTGTATTTGACATTCTGTAATAGGCTTCTGTCTCCCCTATTAGGTTAGCCTCTTATATAATTGGGCTTCCCTCATAGCTCAGTTGGTAAAGAATCTGCCTGCAATGCAGGAGACCCTGGTTCAATTCCTGGGTCAGGAAGATCTGCTGGAGAAGGGAAAGGCTACCCACTCCAGTATTCTTGCCTGGAGAATTGCATGGACTGTATAGTCCATGGGGTCACAAAGAGTCGGACACAACTGAACAACTTTCACTTTCACTTATGTAATTATCATGTTTCTAACATAGACATATGTAGTAGACTGTATCATCTGTGAAGGAAAGGTTTACACGTATACTAATCCATGTCTTGTATGTACTGCTGTGATGAAAGAAACAGCTTGGGGTTCAAATCCCAGCTCTGACGTCTGCTAGCTCAGTAGCCTTGGGTAGTTCTCTATTTTCCTCTCTTTCCTGTTTTGCAAAATGGGAAAACCAGCTGACTGAGGTTGCTATAGAGATAAAGGAATCTACTGCACCAAGAACAACACCTGATGCAGAGAACACCCTTTAATTACAACAGGTTACTCTTTCCTGCCGTGTTCCTGGCATTGTATCAGGTGCCAGATGTGTGGGGTGAGCCCCACAGATATGACATCCCTTCGTGGAGCTTCTATCCCCATGGGGGTGGCATAAATTACCCGAATAGGTACAGACATGACTATCATTACAAATTGATATATACTCTGAAGGCAAAATATTATTTTCTATGAGAGAAAATAGCAAAGGGGACAGTTTTTGCGTGGGTCGTCCAAAAAGGTTTCTATGGAAGCGTCGTTGAAGTCCAGACCCTCCCCGCTACACCCCAACCGCTGGGTAGGAGCCAGCCCTCTGAGGGGTTTGGAGACCAGCACATCTGCCAGAGAAAATAGCACGGGCGAAGCCTCTGAAGAGGGACTGTGTGCAGGAAGAGGAGGCCATCCTCCCAGGAGTGGGGTGAGCCAGAGAAAGCAGAGATGAGACTGGAGAAAGCTGAGGACCAGTCACCAGGGCCTCCTGACTCAGGATGCAGAGAGCTCCACAGGTGAAAGCCGATCCATCGTAATCACAACAGCTGCTTATGGGGAGCTCCATAAAACTCTTCACGTTGACTGTTAAGTGCTCCCAAGAAGTCAGGGGAAATCAGTGTTGAGAAAAGACCATTTGATTTTGCCAGAAGAGTGTCGTTGGTGACCTTCAGTGATGCTATTTTTAGACAGTGGTAGAAAGGAAAAGCAGATTTTCTCCAGGGCGTTAGCATGGAAACAGTTGGAGAAGGAAAGAGTAGGTGGCGGCTCTGAAATGGGCATACCAGACCCAGTGGGTTTTTGCAGTTGTCAAGGTCTACGCCTGAGCCTCGGAAGGGAGGCGAGGGGATGGCTAGGACTCCAGCAGCACCGGCTGCCTTTGGGGGGCGTCCAGGCCAAGCCTGATCCTTCTCTCCCTGTTTTCCTCACAGGTATGCCATCCTGACAAAAGCCACCTGGCCCTCATGGAAGGGGGATGAGAAACAAGGCGTCCTGCACTTGCTGCAGTCCGTCAACATGGACAGTGACCAGTTCCAGCTAGGGAAGAGCAAAGTGTTCATCAAAGCCCCCGAGTCTGTGAGTTTTCTCCGGCCACGCCTCTCCCTGCGGCCCCCCTCAGCCCCCTCCACACAGCGAGGCTGGTTTCTTTACTTCTCCTGTGCTTCATGTCTTAAATGTCAGTTCCTCAAAGAAGGCTTTCCGCTACTCCGAGTCTGTGTGGTTCATGCCCCACACCCTAGCACCTTTGGAGTCCTCAGCTTGGATACAAAACTATCATCACAAGAGCTTTCTTTATCTCTCCCATTCTAGGTGGTCATTGCCTTGAGGTCGGGGTCTGTTTATGAGCCTCTGTGTACTCAGAGCTTCAGGAGGAAAGTGGCTCAGAGGAGGTGCCCAGCAGTTATTTTTAGTGTCCAGTAGTGTCTCAGCTAATAGGTACTTCTTTGCCCAGAAAGGAGGCTTGGGTTAACCTACATCCTCACCTGGCTGACACCAAAGAAAGCATGTCACCCAAAGGCGGAGCAGAGCCTGGGAGTGAGAATTCCCAGGACTGTACTTTGAAGGCCGTGAGGAAGCCCAGAAAGGACTTTGAGGAGACCAACAGATAGAAGGCGAAATCTCCAGTCTTAAAGGATACAGATATTTACCAGTAAGGAACTCAAAACACAAAGGTTTTACAATTTACAAACTTATCAGACTTCCACAGATTAATTTAGTGGAACTTCTTAATCTTTCCTGTGGAGCATGTGATCACCCTGAGCTGAATGATTGTTCACAGGAAGTTCTCAGTTTGAGCAGGAACCCAACACAGCCCCTCAGTGCTTCTGCCCCATAGCTCTGGGGCTGTGGAATGAAGACAATTTCAGCTTAAAAATGAAGACAATTTTTAAGCTGGAGAAACTGCTGGAACTAATGGGGGTGGGTGTCACCGTTTCTTGAGGTTCCTGTAATAATCACAAGACTATTTTCAAGAGTCTATGGAGACAGACTTCCCTGCTGGTTCAGTCGTTAGGGCTCTTTGCTTCCACCGCAGTGGGGCACAGTTTCGATCCCTGGTTGGGGAACTAAGATCCTGCATGCCATGTGGAGTAGCCAAAAAAAAAAAAGAGTTGGTGGTGAATTTGTCAAAAGTAGTCACCATGTCACCAAGAGAACCTGCAGTGTTGGTCATAACGGAAACCCTTGACTCTAGGCAGATTCTGGTCCTGCCATGCGTTTTCTCCACTAGAAGGGGCCCCATCACTGCTATTCTGCCTGCCTCCCAGGATCATCCTGAGATCAGAAATGCTAATAATTGTAACTGAATTACTTTAAAGGCTGTTAAATAATAAGTGGCACACATCGATAGAACCCGTATGAAAAGTTTGTGGTAGCATTTTCCACTTTGAGATATTTGTAGCTTCACAGCAATTTCATTTCCAAATATAAAATGAAAATGTTGTGTCATACACCATTAAGCAACCCACAGAACAGTTCCTGTTCTTTCTAAAACGGGCTGGAGTGATTTATCGGTACAATGGAGAACTCTTCTGTTTTATACCCTCTCCTCTGTTTTTACTTTTTCGACCTGCTGAATTTTCACAGAAACAGCCTCAATGTTTTTCATGCTTTTTTTTTTTTTTTTCCTGATTCAGTAGAGCTTTGAGATTTTACTTTCAAATCAAGATTTATTTTTGGCTTTTCTTTTCCATGTTTTCCTCCCAGTTGCATTTTTACCTTCACTTGACTCTTCCTCTCCCCCATTTTCTCACACACACACACCCACACACACACACACCCATCATTACTACTCTGTCCCCTCCCCGCATTGCTCTTCCATCAGTTTCTAGCCCTGACATTACAAACACTTTTACAAAAATTGTTTTTTAGGGACTTCCCTGGCAGTCCATTGGTTAAGACTCCATGCTTCCACTGCGGGGGGCATGAGTTCCATCCCTGGTTGGGGAACTAAGATCCTACATGCCGCAAGAAAGACATGGCCAAAAAAAAAGGTTTTTAAAAATCTAACCTGTGATTTTGCTTTAACTTTTATACTAAATGTGCTGAATTTACAAAATAACCCATTTGCTCTGAGAACCCACATTAGGCATGAGAGAGTTTGGTTTGGGTTTGTTATGTGTGTCCATGCTTTTTGCTTTTCTCTCTTCTTCTCCCTCTCTCTCTCTTTCTTCTTGAACCTCCCTAATTTCTAACCCCGATGGCTTTTGGAAAGACCCTAAAAACCAGCTCATCTTTGAACTGGTCTATAGGAAGTTGGGAATTGGTTGACTCTTCATCCTTTCTGAGTCACAAGTATATTTTCTATGACGCTCTCAAAATAGTTCTGGGAAAGAAGAAGAAAACAAGACTTACTCAGAAACCCAACACAGAAAAGAAAACACCAATGGATAATCTTCCAGGCAACTGCTGGGCTCAGATTTTTAAACATTCTGGCCAGTTGTTGAAAAAACCTTTTGTTCTTGAAATATGCACCTTTGTTTATTGTATGGCACTGATGGCTGTGGAATGAAGTGCCCCTCTCTTATACGTTGAGTCTGAGGTGGAGCTGTGAGAAGGAGAAGATGAATGTCAGGAGGAGAGATCACTCGCTCCAGGGTACAAACCCAGATAAACCGAGGCAACAAATCAAGCCCAGCTGCCTTCAAACCAAATTTACTTGTTTAGTTCTGGAATGTTTTTACATAGACATCCGTCATCATTACTTTTGTTTTTTATTGGTCTGTTTTTTATTCCTAGAGAGTCATGTAAACTACTTCCTAGGTGAATGAGAGTTTGCCACCATTTTATGAGTTGATTAGATGCAGATGATTCTATGTCCAAGTGAGGAGGAGCCTGGCAGAACCTGAAAGACCTCGGTTCGCTTTCCAGCTCCGCCCAGTCTTAGTACTGATGTTCTTCTCTTTAAGTTGGAGATAAAGCAAATAAGTGGTACATGTAGTTGCTGAGTGGTTGAATGAAGTAATGTGTGTAAAGCATCTAGAATGATTCCTGATCCATTGTGGGCATTACAGCTGTTTGCTGGCGTCTTCGTCACTCTAGAGCTTTGGTGAGTCGTGTACAACAGTATTCATCGTTAAGATGACCTGAGTCTCAAGACCTGCCAGTGTCTGACATGAGCCCTTAACCAAATCAGCCTCAGCCCCTCTTGGTGAATCCAAGTCCTTATTAACACATCATAAGTCCACCTCCAATCACTGGTTATTATCCTCTGCCCAGTGACTCCCTATAGATTTCTGTGAGGCAGGAAGTCTGTACTTTCATGGAACCAAAAGTTGGGCAGCCCTCCTTCCACAGCAGCACGAGCTTTCTGCAAAAGCTGGAAAATTCTAGTACGAGGCTTATATTGCAGCACTAAAAGCTGCCTCCGTGAGCTCATTTGATCTAGCCACTTAATGTCCTCTTTGGATCAAGGTGGGAAATAAATGGGTGTGTGTTGAATCACTCATCTGATTCTTACAGAGGTTAGGAACAAGGTAGGGCAGATACCATCATTAAGGTCCAACTGAATACACTCAGATCCAGCTATTTTCCACTATGTTTTTTAGTAAAAGAATATATATAAGGACTTATGTGGTGGTACAGTGGATGAGAATCCACCTGCCAGTGCAGGGGATGTGGGTTTGATCCCTGATCCAGGAAGAGCCCACATGCTGTGGAGCAGCTAAGCCCATGTGCCACAACCACTGGCCCTGTGTCCTAGAGCCCACGCTCCACGATAGGAGAAACCACCACGACGAGAAGCACTTGCACCGCACGGAAGAGTAGCCCCGCTCAGCACGGCCAGAGAAAGCCTGCGTGCAACGACAGAGACCCAGCAACCGGAAAGGAACTAGTTTTTAAAATATCTTGTCTCTGTATATTTACATATAAAAGTTATAGTGACCATAAGCAACACATTTTTTTCACCTTTGTTTATGAGTCTGAGAAGCTGCTTCCCATTGTGTCCTTGACTAAACTGAGTGTCCTTGAAATATCCAAGAAAGTAATATTCAGGTCCTGTGAACTGACTCACACTTGTCTTCTCTCTTTTCACAGCTCTTTCTTCTCGAAGAAATGAGGGAGCGAAAGTACGATGGGTATGCTCGAGTGATACAGAAATCATGGAGGAAATTCGTGGCCCGGAAGAAATATGTCCAAATGAGAGAAGAGGGTATTATAGTCATTTTATTTCATTCATTTACCAAATCTCAAGAATATTTTTGAGCTTAGATGAAGTTACAAGTTCATTGTACTTTGCACATGCTGTGCATTGCAGCCTTGCATTCATTAGGAGTCTCTCTGTGTCTTTCCACACGGAGCATTTTCCTCCTTGTAGGGAACTGATCCTTCTCCCTTCTCTGCCCTTTTGGGAACTGCAGCCTCCAACCTTCTGTTGAACAAGAAGGAGAGACGGAGAAACAGTATCAACAGGAACTTCATTGGGGACTACATTGGGATGGAGGAGCACCCGGAACTCCAGCAGTTTGTGGGCAAGAGGGAGAAGATCGATTTTGCAGACACAGTGACCAAGTACGACAGGAGGTTCAAGGTGCGTGCTGCCTGCCCAGCCCTGGGAGCCACCAAACGGGTTCCTTAGTTTTAAAAATAACTCATCATTTTGCTTTTGGGATTACCAAAACAGAACGTATCCATTGTAGATAAATGTGGAAAATGCAGATAAGCCAAGAGAAAAATAGCCACCTATACCCAGAAACAATCACTATTAACATCGTGTGTGCCTCCTGTAGAACGTTTTCATGCAGACATACATTTGTATATTTAGTTTACAAAACTGAAATCTACCTTAATGCTGGTTTGTGTTCTGCGTTGGTTTTCTCCTAAAATACACCAGGGAGAACTTTCTATATTAATAGATATGTTAATATCATAACAATTTATACATTGTTTTGTTTACCTGCATAGTATCCCATTCAACAGTTGCTTCACTATTATTTTGAGCCAGTTTCTTCTTAATTTCTTCTCATGACTTTTTTTTTTTTTTTTACCATCATAAATAAAGGGATACTGTGAGCATTCTTTCACATGGCTTTGTGCATTTGTCTACTTATGCTTTTAGAGTAAATTGTTAGGAGTAGACTCATTGGATCAAAAGATTGAGAATATAAAGTGAAGTGTTCTTGTCCATTTTCCCTGGGCAAATGACTATGCGGGGCTTTGACAGAGCCACTGGAGGACAGCTGATTTTTTAACCTCTTTCTTTAGACATCTGTCTTTTTTCTTTTGCCTAATAAAATTTTGACCCTAATAGTGAAATCTGAAGCCATAATAAATTATGGGCCATTAAGAGCTTTTTATGTGAGTTATTTCTTGTTTGGTTTTTGGTCGGGGAAAAAAATAAAGAACGAACAATAATAATTTCAGAAGAAGGATGATGTTGTTTTGCCAAAACCAAATCACTGCTTACAAACTAAATATGGTGCTAGCTGGCTCTGGTGGCAGGTTTGAATACTAACATGAATGTTAAGTCTCTCAGTATTGTTTGGATATAACACGGTACATTTGTATTAGATTTTTAAGGATTACCATTGAAATGAAAATGTATCCACTTTAAAGAGTAAAACTTTAATGGACTCACAAACATTACATATGCAGGGTCCCTTGAGGGACCCCTGTATGAGAAACATCCTGGAGCAGACCATTGGTAGGGTCACCCTGCATGTTGGTTTGCCCTGATCCCTTAGGTGGATCCACGTGAGTCTAACATTTTTATAAGTTAAAGAGAGTCAAGTATCAGCAGTTTTGTATATGTCAACCTAACAATCATAAGTAACATGTTCTTTTGCTCTCGAAAGAGTTAGATGATAAAGGGAGTCACCCTCCGATCGTAGTGAAAGTTGACCGCCTGAAGCAGCTTCCTTTCACCTGGTCACCAATGTCCTGTGTGTAGACTACTGTCACTCTGACACTTTTCTAAAACACCTGTCCTTGCAGAGCGTAAAGCGAGACTTGCTTCTGACTCCAAAATGCTTGTACTTGATTGGACGAGAAAAGGTCAAACAGGGTCCAGACAAAGGCCTGGTGAAGGAGGTACTGAAGCGGAGGATCGAGATGGAGAGGATCTTGTCTGTGTCCCTCAGGTAAGTGGCCAAGGGTGGGGACGGGGAGCCCCACCTCTGCACGACACTGCCATCTGCTATTCCAAACACCACCTGGAGAGACGCGGCGTCAGGCTCCCCAGTTGTAAAAATGACGATGAAGAGAACACAGTTTTCTCTTCTTCCCTGAGAAGAGCTGATCTTCTTGGGTCTCAGAGAGTACTACAATCACAAGAAAAGGTTACCTTCTGATCTGCTCCTCTAGTCAAGGGATACTCAGATCCTTTGCTCCCATAAAATCTGAGGGGAAAAAAAATGTAGTCTGTGAAACAAACAGGGCATAATTGCTGTTATTGAAGGCGGGGATCAACATTCTTGAGTCCACCTTGCCCACCTTGCCCCTGATGAAGAGGGCATTTCACCAGGAAAAGCCTGAGCAGAGGTGGCCGCTAGGTCATCAGTGCTGCTTTTAGTTTGCTGTGAGCTTGGATTGTCCTGATAGGAAGGATCTCTGGACTCCTTGAGGCCCCTCTGCCTGCTCATTCCCCTGGGGGTGAGGGGGAATACAAATTGGTCTCCATAATCTGTAACCCTGGGGTCATTGCCAAATGCTCCCTTCAACTCCAGGTTCACAGGTAGGCACCCTTGCTCTTCCCATCAGCACTCTGGTTTATGAAATGAGTGCAATTGTGCAGTAATTTGAGCGTTCTTTGGCATTGCCTTTCTTTGGAATTGGAATGAAGGACCTTTTCCAGTCCTGTGGCCACAGGAGCTTTTGCAGTCCTGTGGCCACTGCTGAGTTTTCCAAATTTGCTGGCATAATGAATGCAGCACTTTCACGGCATCATCTTTTAAGATTTGAAATAGCTCAGCTGGAATTTCATCACGTTCGCTAGCTTCGTTTGTAGAAATCTTCCTCAGGCCCATCTGACTTCACACTCCAGGATGTCCACACCCTCATGGTTATCTGGGTCACTGAGAGCTTTTTTGTAGAGTTCTTCTGTATATCCTTGCCACCTTTTCTTGATCTCTTCTGCTTCTATTAGGTCCGTACCATTTCTGTCCTTTATTGCAAGAAGGCTGACTGGTTGTCTGAGGAGGCCTTACAAATAGCTGAGAAAAGAAGAGAAACAAAAGGCAAAGAACAAAGGGAAAGATACAACGGAATGCAGAGTTTCATAGAATAGCAGAGAGAGATGAGAAAGCCTTCTTAAGGGGACAATGCAAAGAAATAGTGGAAAATAGAATGGGAAAGACTAGAGATCTCTTTAAGAAAATTTGAAATACCAAGGGAACATTTCATGCAAAGATGGGCACAGTAAAGGACAAAATGGCAAGGACCCACATATGCTGAGACTTCCCCAAATCCTCCCTGTGATGAGAGGAAATCCTCACGTCACAGAAGGCGAAGAAAAGAGGAAGAAAGGCCCCTTTGAGGCTTCCTCCTTGAGTCATGTCCTGGGACCCTTCTGAGGATGCCTCAACTTCTGCCAGGGCAAGCTTAGGGCTGCCATCGTATTAAAATATTAGGGATGTTCTGGTCACCTGCAGGTGCGTCTTCTTGGAATTAGGACTGCTCTACACTGTTACTCCACACACAAGACAAAATCGCTGCTCGTAGGCAAAAGCAGAGTTTCTGTGCACACAGGAAACTGATTTACCAGGCTACAAAAGCCTGGCTCCAGTGCGATCATCCAAAGCAGATTTTAAGTTGTGTCTGTTCTTGCCTATGTCACTGTGGTTTCTGATTTTGTCTGTTCCCAATTTTCCTGATAAAGAGCCAGGCAGGGCAGTGACGTTGTGTTTAAAACACTTCAGTTGAAGATGCGGTAGAACTGGTAAGCAGATGTGTTCATCAGCAGCTCTTTGCAGCCACACCTCAGGTGGTTCTCAGTGCCATGGATTTCACAGACACACTCTAGGCACTGTCTGGTTTCCCAAAGGTCTTTCTGATCATGCAGCTCACTGACCAGGCCACGACCTGCTGACCATACTCTCCTGGTTACTGGGCCCCGAGACTGCCCTTGCTGGTCCAAGGAATCCAAGTGGAAGCTTCTTTTTTTATCTTGCATGGGAACAAGGGCTTGTACCTGGGCTAATGAGTGAGCTAAAACGTGCTGGGCACACTTGACAGTTGAAAGCCCAGGAGTCACAGCTCTGGGACACAAGTGCTCACTACTCAGAGTGAGTGTTGTTCTCACTGTTACTACTGCCTAGGTGTGTCTGCAGCCCTCAGAGGCCTTAAGCGGTGCTTGATCTTTGTATATCTACACGTGCACCTGGCACTTGGACACTCAGTGTCTTGTTGATCAAGTCTCTGAGGCTTATCAAGGTGTGGGATATTCACACTCAAGTGTTTTCCCTATCTCTTTTTCTTTTTTCACAGCTTCTGGGGATACAGTGTCTCACAGTTAAGATCAGATTCTTTTTCCACTTTCTTTTTAGTATTCATGGTCTGGATGTTTGCTTCCTTGTGGCCTTTCCTTATTGGAGGATGTAATAAAATGAGGTACTTAGCCTGAAATTTGTTCTGACTCTAGGAGGGAAAAAGAGCCCGAGTCATTTAAAGGTGTTATTTCTGTGTGTTACAGTCACTGAGCCCCAGTTTGCCAGGATTAATAACCATTGTCTCATTTCTTTCAGCCACTGGGATAGGCTAGTAATCTAAACCAATAGAAGTGCAATCAGATAGAGTGTGCAGAATCAAAATAGAGGAGAAATTGATTGTGGTACCAGGAGAACGTATCTGTGTGGGTGTGTGTACACGTGTATTCTCAATATATTTCAGTATTAGTATAGAGAAAAATTTGAACAGTTGTCTTGCACTTTGGGAAGAGAGTCGTAATGTGTGTTTTGAAGACTTCATGGGACTTACTTCTTGACTGTTGGCTAGAATGATCACCTAATGGCTTCTAATTCAGACTATCAAAGTGTCCTACAAACCTGATCTTTCAGCCCATCCCTAACTCTTATAACTACTGGGGAGGCCAGATTGGCTCACAGCTGCCTATTCAGACCAACCAACCATACAAGGAAATATACAGGGCAATTTGGGGAATGTGAAATAACTAAATATTTTGCAAGTGTGTTACGAGTGTTCGTTGCTCAGTTGTGTCCAACTCTTTGTGACTATGGACTGTAGCCTGCCAGGCTCCTCTGTCCATGGAATTCTGCAGGCAAGAATACTAGAGTGGGTTGTCATTCCCTTCTCTAGAGGATCTTCCCAAGCCAGGGATTGAACTCAGTTCTCCCGCATTGCAGGCAGCTTCTTTACTGTCAGAGCTACCAGGGAACGTAGCAAGTATTTTGTATGAAGGATTTACTGTTTATTCCTTTAGGTGTGATAATAATATTGTGGTTATTTATATTTAAGAAGGCTTTATCTTTTAGAGATAGACACTGAAATGTTTAATGATAAAATAATATGATTATACTCTGCTGTAAAATAACCTAGCTGATGTTGTGGAAGTGGGGGTAATGAGACTGCAGATGAATTTGACTGTCTGTAGATTGATCATTGTTGAAAACTCCTGCCATGTGGTGGTTCATTCTGCTACTCTACTTTTTGATATACTTGAAATTTTCCATAATAAAAAGTGTTTCCTAATACTTTAATAGACATCATATTTTTAGAAGTCTCTACCTTTTATAAGTGTACTGAAATATATCTAGTTGAATTATAATTGAAATTTTTTAAAAACTTTTTTTAACTTACAAGAAAAAAAAAATAGGTTAGGCCCAATAGCTCAGAGAGCTGTGATGATAACAGTCACTCACAGGGCAAGAACTCCTTATCTAAATAAAAGGCCAGACACTGACAACCTGCATTTCTGCCTTCATGGAGACGTGGTGAGACTATCGGGAGGTGACACACTCCTGATGACTGATGCCCTTGGGGCATCATATTTCCAAGCCTTTGAGGGGACCGCTGATGAAAGGCCGAGCATCGTTTCTGCAGGCTCCTTCAAGAGCTGCTGCCTGTCCAAATACCTCACTGGCCTGTGTGTGTGTGCTTAGTATCCGACTCTGCAACCCTTTGGACTGTAGCCTGCCAGGCTCCTCAGTCCTTCAGGCAAGAATACTGGAGTGGGTTGCCATGCCCTCCTTCAGGGCCTCTGCCCAGCCTAGGGATCAAACCCGGGTCTCCTGCATTGCAGGCGGATTCTCTACCTGCTGAGCCATCGAGGAACTGACCTTGTCTCGCTCTTATTTGAAAAACTCAGTTTGCTGGAAGAGTGGTCAGGAGGTACAATGGCCTGTATTCTTGGCCTTCCTGTTGTAGCTCATGAGGTTTGAAACATAAAATCTCCTATATGGAGCTCTCTCTGATGAAGCTTCTAGTAGTCCTTCTCTTTCCCATAGCTGACCCCCAGAGGCCTAAGATCAAAAGCTTCAGGGCTGTCTGCGTAGGTCAGTAGATTTCCAGTACTTGTACATACTAGGAAAGTCAGCCTAGAAGGAGTGGGCTTTAGACAGAGGCCCCAGCACTCCTGGGCATGACATTCTTGCCTTAAAATGGTTCATTGCCTAATTGTCCTAACTCTCCAGCAATAAGAACAGCCTCCTTCACTTGGGATCTGCTCTGCTGACCTGATGCTTTCCTGAAATCTTGACTTCCTATGGATTTTGAGCTCTGGGAAGCTGGAAGTTTTCTGCATTTTTGGACTGACCACCAACCTTGTGTTCAACTCTGGATTTGCAGTTGGTGAGACACAGTCCCTGCCTCAGGGCATTCTGGAAGGAGGAGCCATGCCCTGCATAAACATGGGGCACACAGCTTGCAAGTGTGGAGAGATTGGTTTCCAGGATATTCCTGGGACACAAAAATGGGACTGAGCCTTTCCCCTGTGGTCGGGTGAAGCTCTTCCCAGGAGGCCTGACACCACATGTATCTGCACTTTCTCAGAGAAATTAAGTAGGCTCCCAAACTGGTGCTACTGGTGTCTCTGGGGGGTAGAGTTCTGGATAAGGCTTGTTTTCTTCTGCTTTTAATTTTCACCTTTGTAGTTCTCAGTTTACTGAAAGGAGCACTGGGGACTTCCCTGGTAGTCTAGGGTTAAATATCTGCCTTGAAAGGTAAGCAAATCTGGTTTGATCCCTGGTCAGGGAACTAATATCCCACATGCAAATAAGACCATTTGCCACAACAAGAGAAGCCCCTGCACGCTGCAACTAGAGCAAGCCTGAGTGCTGCGGCAAAGACCCAGCACAGCCAAAATAAAGAAATAAACATAATTTTTTTTAAGGAGTATCTATTTCATAAGCAGAAAACATTTCTTTTTGAGAGTTTAAATAAAAGCAGGGGCCATCCTAGCTGAAATTGCCTTTTCAGCTTAAGGAAAAAAAGAAAAAAGTCCGTTAAAACTTTACCCAGGGTTTTGTAACTAACATTTTTATGAAGAAGATTTGGTTAAGGGAGTAAACCAAGCATTTCTAGTGTGGTCAGCTGTACAACAATAAGCCACAGAAACAGAGGATAAAGAACCAATCAAGAGCCAAACCAGGGACTAGTTAAGCTTCTTTCAACATAAGCTCCTACGTCAAACATCTGTAAGGAATTGCAGCTTGAGCAATTGAAGAAGATGGAGGTGAAGTCCAAAAATAAGTCTGATATTTTAGGGGAAAAAAACAAGATGTAAAAGCTTTGTTTTCAGACCTAGGAACCTGGGCTGAGGCAAGGAGAATGAGCTGAAGCTCTGGCCTGGGTGAAGAGAATTCCTGATTTTCTGACTCCGATCACCAAAGGGAAGGGCTCTTGAATTTGATGGTTAAAGTCCTAATGTCCAAACAGTCTCTTCTCATTTCCAGACTCATGCTGATAATTGACCTTGATGTTTTGGCCTGCTGGCTTTATTTCTTCCTGATCATGAAACTCCTAATAGTCTGCACACATTAAACCGCTCAAGGTTTCTTATGTTGGACTCCTTTAATAATCCAGTCGAATAATCACTGTCCCACCTAAAGGCCAGCCAGGCAAATGGACATGCCCAGACGTGAATCCAGCAGCTGAAACGGGAGTTTCACTCCGCCCCATACACCAAACAGCGGCGCCTCTTGTTGCCCTCTTCCCCATCTGTACACTCTCCTTCCTGACACAGAGGTCTTCGTAGCCCTGCGCTAGGATACTGGGACTTTATTTCATTAATTCCAAATGACTTGGGAGAGTTGTTTTGAGCAGCTTTTTACACAAGTGCCTTTTGGAGTTTGGAATTGCTGTCGTTGAAGTAATTGAAACAATTCCAGAGTTTTCATCTACCTAGAAACAGGAGGATTATAGGAGTGTTGTGGCCGCACCTTCTGAGGTATACTGTTCTCAGAAAAGACTCCAACTCCAAAGCTGGGTAAATCTGTGAGCAAGGAGGTAGAGTGGAGACTCTCAGCTGTCCTGTAATACCCATTCTCTCCTTTACATGACAATAGCTGACAGCCAACCGAGGACTGCATTCCCAGGCTCCCTGCAGCTAGGTGTGACCGTGTGACATATGCCGGCCAATGAGGTGCAAGCAGAAATGACTTGTATGACTTTCTGATCATACCTGTAAGGAGGAGTAGATACCTGGCTCCCAGGCACTGTAGAACTGTCATGTTGGCCCTGAATTGCTTTTTCTTATATTTGGAAACACTGTTGAGGTAATAGTAATGGCCACATGCTCCACCCAAATGGCTATTATGTCCCAACATGCCTGTAAAGTGTTCTGACTTCACATCCAGGCAGAGCTGTTTGGTCTACTGGTCTTCAGTAAGCAGGATGTGAAGGGCCGGGCTCCTCTTTCCTGGTGAGGGTATCTCGCTGCTACTCTACTCCATTCCTCCCCTGTAGTTATGAATGCTGTCATACTGTGCCTTTGCAATCCAACTCTATTGTGGTCCTACCTTATATATTTTTCCTCCTGTGGATTAAAAGCTCTTGTAGAAAGACTGAGGAGCTGAGGGTTTAGAGTGAGGAGCTGTGGCTGTAGCTACTGGCTTGACAAGGTACAAGTCATTAGCTCCCTGCCTTGGAACAGAGAGAGAAGGTTCCTAACAAGCCCAGGATCATCCACAAAGGCTCTTTCTACTCAAGGAAGACTTCTGGTCCCATGGACTGCCCATCCCCACCTTGTCATATTCCTGTGACTGAATAGAGAGACCACAGGGGTTGCTGTTTTGTAACCTTAGTCAGTCAGTTGTGTCCGACTCTTTGCAACCCCATGGACTGTTACTTGCCAGGCTCCTCTGTCCATGGGATTCTCCAGGCAAGAAGACTGAAGTAGGTTGCCATGCCCTCCTCCAGGGGATCTTCCCAACCCAGGGATCGAATCCAGGTCTCCCACATTGTAGGCAGATTCTTTACCTTCGGAACCACCAGGGAAACCCAGTTGCTGTTTAGTTGGATCAGACTCCATGGAAGAAGGCTCCCCAGTCTCAGAGATTTTTTATACCCAGTCCTCTGCACTCGCCTCACTGTCTGGTCATGTCACATCGCAATAATCCTACTGATGCCCCAACCCTGGGGCCCCCTGCGCGGGACACAGGAACAGCTCCTGTGTTAGTGATAGAACCGTGTCATTGGTATTTCCTGTACTTGGAGAGATTAAAATTTAATCTCTGTGGTCAGTTTACTGAAGTGAGTTCACTTACTTTGTTTTTAGTACCTGGAAAAACACTTACTGTCCCTAATGTGACGTCATTCTTAGGAGGGTTGTCTTAGATGTATGACAGTGTTGCTAGGAGGTAATGGTAGGGTTGTATATAATGAAGCCTTTGGGGGTGGTGGCCTCTTTCAGGTGAGCAGTTGAGCAATACATCTAGCAACTATGGAAGAAAAATTCTCAAGTGTATATGTGTTCTGATTTCCACAAACTCCGGCTGGGCCTGGAGAGGAACTGTCTGAAAAGTCCCCTTACCACTAAGCATATTCCCCAGTTCTGGCTTTGCCCCTCACCCTCTCTCTTCCATTCTTCCTGCAGCTCCTAACATCCACTGTGTGTATGAATTTCCCCATCAGCCCTACCCTGTCCAAACAAGGAACTCCCACAAAGGCATGTCCTTTCCCTGACCCACCCTGAGGGTGGGGACTATGCTTGCTGTGTGTACACCTGTCTCTCATTTCTCTGCAGTTTGATGTGTTTATGCATCTGGCAGGCAGTATTAGCAGAGCACTGAATACCTAAAGGCTTCCGACTCGTGCCTGTGAAGTGTAGGACTTTGGTTTCTCTTTTGATAACGGAGCTTACGATTCTTCAAGTTAGGATGTATTACAGTAGCTGCAACCATATCCTAAATGCTGCTGACTTGAGGCTTAAGGGGAGTTGTCCCTTTTTTAACACATTCATAACATTCTGGGTTATTATGATTTTAAGAACATAGAAGTTGAATTTGAAAATGGATTTTTTAAAATGCAGACTAAATTGTCCTTAATTTCCTGATTTTAAAAGTCATGTGAGAGAATATTTTGATTATGCTGTGGTAGACTATAAACTTCTTTTAAAAGCAGATATTAGGGATTTTATTTTTGTACTTCATTGTTGTGTTTTGTTTTAAAGATTTTCAGTAGCAGAGGAAGATGGTGGAATTTTAGTGCTATCTTACAGGATTAGAAAAAGGGTGGGGAAAAAAATCACGGAATCAACAAAACTGCAACTTTCATTGAATCTTTACAATCTCTTTGCAGTACTATGCAGGATGACCTTTTTATTCTTCATGAGCAAGAATATGACAGTTTGCTTGAATCTGTCTTCAAAACTGAGTTCTTGAGCCTCTTAGCAAAGCGTTATGAGGAAAAAACCCAGAAGCAACTACCTCTGAAATTTAGCAACACGTAAGTTGGGATCTGAGGCCTTGATCTCACTGCTGGAGTCCACTGTGGAGTAGGGGTGGGGTCTGACTGGCTTGGGTGGCTCTAAGGAGCTCTGGGGCCTTGGCTTCTCCTGTGGACTCATACGGCCTGCAGAGGACAGTCAGGGTGATTGCCATGGACTTTGGGAAGGTTACTTTTGCATTTCTGTGAGATGACTTCATTGAATGGTATATTTTATCCCTTGGGCAAAGGTCACCAACGTGAGGTCAAGAAAGGCAGATTTTTGTATCTTACTAATGAAGGAATATTTTATTTCGCAGAGCAGGCAGAAACAGTGTAAGGCTGAAGCAGAAGAAAGTGATTGGGGCTTAAATCCCCTAGACGAGTGCATGGCACAGCCTGCTGGTGGGGCATTTGGAGACTGGGGACTGTGGACAGCCAGTGTCTTGTGTCCGGGCTCGCCTTCGTTTACGTTAATAACATCGTCTTACGTGCCAGACATTGGCAGACTGTTGAACTTCTAGTCTCACGTTTGCCAAGTGATTTATTTGGCTTTTTGTTCTTCTTCAATTTCCCCATCTATAAAACGAGGATACCCTCCACTCTTCCTACTCACAAGCAAGGGGCCAAAGTAAAGCCTTTGTTCCAGGAGTGGGGGAACGTAGCATAACTCATCCTGCTGCGGTTGAAGTGAAACAGACACTAGAAGTAGAATGAAGTCATTATAGCTTTTTCAAACAACAATTTGGCCATGAGAACCAGGGGCAGTTATTTTTGTCTGAGAATTTGGGATAAAGGGAGTAACTCAAAAAAAGTAAGAATATGTGTAAGCCAAGCTGCTCAAAAGAATAGGCAACTACTGACAATTATGGTTTTTCTGTCTTACAAAATAAAAATACAAGGTTAAAAAAGCAGAATATGGAATTGCATTATGTAGGCATATGGGCAACATAGGAAATAAAAAAACTGGCTGGGGAGTTTTGCATTTGTGAGTAAACTTCCCTTTTATTTGGGTATTGGCTGCTAGTGTCCTTTCCTCCCTGGGGTGGGGGTGAAGGTGGATGACTAGAACTTAATTAAATAATAGCCACGTTCTCAGCCTAGATGGGAGGGGGGTCTGGGGAAGAATGGATACATGTGTATGTATGGCTGAGTCCCTTTGTCATCCACCTGAAACTGTCACAACATTGTCAATCAGCTATACCCCAGTACAAAAAAAAACAGTTAAAAAAATAACTAAAAAAAAAAAAACTTAAAAATACTAGCCACACACTGTACAAAGGAGACTGAGCTCCCTGTCTGGCATCTCTCAGTCCTCCTCACCCACAGACCTGGGCAATCAGACAGGACACGGAGAGGCAGCGCAGCAGGTGTGGCCTGGAGGGTGGCCTTTCCTTCTGTCCCCACCTGTCTCCACCTGACCATGCTCCAATACTGGGGCACCTCCCTTACCAGCTATTATCTCCCAGGGGCTGGGCCCCCAATTCTCTGCCTCTGGTTGGTGGCTCAGCATGTGCCATGCCCGTCCACTGGGCCCCAGACTGGTTCCCGTGATCCAGTCTTGTCTTGTTTTTACAAAGCAACTCCAGGCTGGGGTCTGTGAACGCCACTTTCTCCCTGCTTCTCTCCCTTTCTTTGTTAATTCGAACATATACGCTTGTCACAGGCTTGAAATCAAGTTGAAAAAGGAGAACTGGGGTCCCTGGAGTGCAGGGGGCTCCCGGCAAGTGCAGTTCCACCAAGGCTTTGGCGACCTGGCCATCCTCAAGCCCAGCAACAAAGTGCTGCAGGTCAGCATCGGACCCGGGCTGCCCAGAAACTCCCGTAAGTGTGCACAGGCCCACGGGCGGGGCCGCTGCTGGGCCGCTGGGCTCCCTGCCTGGCCCCCACTCACCCTCTCTCCAAGCTAAACTCTTTTCCCACCAAATGCTCATAACACTGCACAGATCTGCGGGCCAAAGAACCAGTACACTGACCGCTTCCCGTGGCTGGGGTTTTCTTCTGATTGAAACGTTTCAGACTAAACCAACGTCAAGGCAAATGGGCAGGTTAAACTTTTCTGAATCATTTAGTAGTTATGTGTAGTATTCCTGGCATTACAGTATTAATTATGTTTAAAACAAATCTATTTGTCAGCTTTACATTTCCCAGCCTTTTCCAGTCCAGTCTTGTCAACAATACAAACTTCATCCTCTGTGTCAGTGTTAAAGAAATTGACAACACTTACCAACTCCTTACAAGGGTTCACTCCGTTACAGTGCATCACGTTTAATATCTCCCTCCTTCACTTTAAATTGTTTCATTAGGAGACACACACGCACTTACTCACACTCTGTAGTTCGACTCCTTTTCCTGGCCTATGATTCTTTTTTTTTAGATGCCACCCTTACAGAATACAGTCCACATGTATACCCAATGAAGAGTATGCCAAGTATAAAACGGGCCTTCGTGGCTTCTGTCTACAGTGCACGCTGGCAGGCACTGTGTAACTCACTAGTACAGCACAGAAAAGTAGCCACTCAGAAAATGGTGTATGTCTGAGTAGCAGTGAGTACTTGCAGAAGACAGCACATTTAGGTGGGATTTTTGAAGACGCTTACATAAAAGGACTCTTTACAGAGATGTGGGCAGGATGAAGGGAACAGGGTTGGGGCTCGGGCAGAGAAATCCAAGATGCTACTATTATCCTAAGGATGTAGGATGTGGAGGAGACCCCAGAAATCTAAAAAAGCACGTGTCTCAGAATCACTTTGCTGTACATCAGAAACTAACACAATAATGTAAATTAAATACTTAAATTTGAAAAAAAAAAAGTATCCCAACTCCTGTCCCCTCCGGCACTCCGGCCTCCTGCCAGCACCTCCCACACGGCCAAACCCGACTCGAGTGCAAAAGCCTAGCAGTCACTGGCTTAGACCCCAGGGCACAGGGCCGGGCCAAGGAGCGCTGTGGATAACCAGAGGATGAGTGAGAGCGCTGCTCAGTGGGCCTCGAAGTGAGCCACTGTGTAATACGGTGTTTGAGCGTATCTCCATGAGACAGGGAGGGCAGGAAGGGGGGCCCCCACACCTGGCCTCCTCCCCTCACCCCAGGACCTGATACCCGGCTCCTCTGCGTTGTGCTGTTCATACCTTGCCACTTCCTGCTCTCCTCTTTACTAGGAATTTCCTCTGCGGCCCTGTTCCAGCTGGCTTAATCGCACTCTCCTTCATGTCCCACTCGAGACCTTATTGACTGTAGTTCTTTCCAACACATCGCCTCTGCAGAGGTCTCGTCTGGGCCGCAGTCACCCCGCCTCCCCGGGCCTCATTCTGGCCCCACAGGGCTCCATTTAGCGCTGCTTATTTTCTGATGCTTGTGCATCATGTCGAGGGTGCCAGTCTGCTTCTCCCCTTCAGCATCTCTGTGTTTCCTTCAAAGACTGTAGAGCACAAACTCTGGTGAGGAAGGCTCTGGATGACAGCAGAGGTGGGGGAGCTGCGGTGTCCACTCCAGGGACCGTGGTATGCAGCTAACACAGCCTCAGCTTCTGTGCTCTCTGGGCAGAACATGAGTGCAAACACTCATTTGACCCATCTGTCTCTTCGCAAAGTCAACAACGATAGAAACCCCTTTGTATGCTTATTAACAATTCTTTGTAAAGCCATTGTCTCTGACATTCCAAATCTCTCCCTCGGTCAGCGAATCCTCCGGCCCCTCCCATCCAGCTGCTGCCAGGACAACATGCCCCTCACAGAGCCTGTCGACCCTGCAACCAGTCTCCTATAGATCCCACAGAGACCTGCCTTCCAGACTTCTCAAAAGTTTTCCACCAGCAAAAATCCATCAGGAGCCATAAAAACCAGCCTGTAGCACTGATCTGGACCTTATCTTGCTGGCTTATTTCAGGTCCTACCCGAAGGAATACAATTCAAAGCAGAGATTATTCCAGCAGGACTCACAATGCCAACTACCCGATGAGAGCTGCCCCTCTGCCACCAGGTAAGCCTAGCATGCGCTGTAGGCGAGACCCAGATGTGTAAAATGCATTGAGGAAGAAATGCATTAGCCAACAGATGCCAACATATTAGCCAGCCGTGAGCCGTCTCAGTGTCAGATGTCCTCCTCCCAACATGATGGCCCTACCTGTGACCCTAAAATTCACAGGACTTGTGTATGAACCTGTGAGACCGTACTGTAGCTAAGTTAGCGATTTGCCTGGAAGTATTAATTCCTTAGGAAAGGCTTCCTACATCAGTAAGAGGAAGAAGAGTTCACTGCCCATAGCAACCAGAATGTCATCAGTTTTTAAGATGTAGGATGCTGCCTTAATGGAAACTGGAGTTTGCAGGTATAACCCCACCATCACTACCCAGCTCCAGCCAAAAGCTGACAATACTTTGCATCTAGTTAACAGCTGAATGAAGAAATAGTAAGTCTTTATTCTTAGCCAGATAGGATCTAGGAGGTTGGCTCCAAAAAAATAAAGTAATATCTGAGAGAATTGCAAAATTGATACCAAAAAATTTTTAGATCTTATGTTAGATTGTTCTCATTGTTTAACTGATAAACATATAGCATGCAAGTCAAAATCCAAACCCAAATAAATGTAAGAGGTTTTGCCCTTTAAAATCTGTTTAGTATTGGAAGAGTGCTCTCCAAATTCACAAGTGTTTTTCCATCGCTCACAATTCTGTTAATAAGAAACTGCCTCCAGAATGCTTGATGTTATTAAGTTTAGTGTTATAGGTCTTAAAAGGGTCATCTCTGGACCACGCTTGACTCAGATCATGCCAGACAAAGCAATCTATTTGTAGCAGCATCCAAAATAAGCAGTAAGAAGCATTTCTTTAGTCCCCTGCCCTGGAATCACATAGTTGAGTGCTTCAGTATGGACAACGGTGCCTACCAGTGAGAAGCCAATTCTCATCTCTCTTGGAGTCCCCATCCTGCCTGGCCTGGCTGTCTTTCCTCCTCTCTGCCTTTATTCTTGAAGGAAATCCAAGCACAAAAGAACCTAAGAGAACCATGTAGTATTGTGTTACTACTTATGCGCCAGCCACCCGTGCAAAATCTTGGCCAGACCACCTGGAAAGTTCATTTGCCTCAACTACACTGGCCAGAGTCGCCTCAGACCAACTACCTGACCTTGAGCACAGCTCTCAACCTCTGTACATGACAGTTTCTTCATCAGTAAAATGAGGCAATTAGACCCAAGTCCCTTATGTCAGTACTTACACTTTCTGTGGTGAAGGATCAAAAGCTAGGGGGTTTTTTTAGCTTTGGTTTAGTTTTTTGTGTTGTTGTTTTTTTCCTTAATTTTTAACCCATCACAAACTATACTTTTGTAAGATATAATAAAAACTACTAGGATTTTAAAAGCAATCAAAATACAAGCCAAAATTTCTTATTAGATTCAGCAGACATGAGATATATCTGTGAAACTGCTCCGAACATTTCTAAATGCTGGCTCTTAATTTCTTTTTTTTTTGGCTCTTAATTTCTGAACTTACAAGGGTAGCTGGTTCATGGGTGGCACAGAGCAGCCCATCTGTGGGACCCCCTTTGAGTGTCATGGCCCTAGAATATGTCCCACTCTGGATGTCCCTTGGCTGTCCTTGGTGACTTGGGCAGCAGGTGGGGTTTCACCAAGCTCCTTGTTCTTTAATGAAGAAATTGACAGTCCATCCTAAAGGAGATCAGTCCTGAATATTCATTGGAAGGACTGATGCTGAAGCTGAAACTCCAATACTTTGGCCACCTGATGGGAAGGACTGACTCATTTGAAAAGACCCTGATGCTGGGAGGGATTGAGGAGGAGAAGGGGACGACAGAGGTTGAGATGGTTGGATGGCATCACTGACTCGATGGACGTGGGTTTGGGTGGACTCTGGGAGTTGGTGATGGACAGGGAAGCCTGGCATGCTGAGGTTCATGGGGGTCACAAAAAGGCAGACACGACTGAGCGACTGAACTGAACTGAGCTGACGTTCTGAAAGATCAAGTGTCTTGCTCGAGGTCAAGTAGCTATCAGAGGCAGGCAAAAACTGAACCTCAATTCCTCTTTATAAGCTAAGTGTCATCCCACTGGTACCAAAGAGTTGTTCTCTTAATTGGTATGGAAAAGGTTTTGTGGCTCCTTGGGGAGCCTTGTTCCCCTTCATTCTTGCCCAAACCTGTCAGTGAGAGAAGAGATAAGGCCTTCTGCATATGTAACACAGAACAACAGTTCCCCTTTCAGGCAAGGTGTGCGGTTTGGAGCCCAGCACCGTAATCCATCACTTACCGGATAATGTGATCTTGACTAGGAACGGTTGTTTGACTAGGAGAGCTTGCTCTGTTCAGATTAATCCAACCAGTGGCCACATTTCCCCTGCCTGTGTAGACTCCTCTCTCCGTCTCCCATGACTGGCTCTCACAGAGTACACCCAGGACTGACTCCTTGAAAATGGATGTCCAGCTGTTTAAACAGCTGCCTGCCAGCCCTTTTGAATCATAACCTCATCATTTTTCTTAGACCCAAAAATGTGCCTTCCAACTAGTCAGAAGCTTACCTTTCTTTGACGTCGGCTTTGAAACCCTGAACACCTGGTAGTTCTAATGTCAAGTTCAACAAGCACACATGAGAGTCTGCTCTGTTCCACGTATTTGCCAGGGAGTTTACAACATCTTGGGTCTATTCTTCACAATATATGATATTAGCAGTTATGCCCTTAGATGAGGAAACTGAGGCCTAGCAAAGCTAAGTAACTCGCTCTTGGCTAATAGAGAGGAAAAGTTTGAAGAGCCTTTTAACACAGGATCAGAAATTTTCAGCTTTGTTTTCTTCTGTTTTCCTCTTTCTAGGATTGCATCAGAATGGAGTCATTAAAAACCAGTTTGTGCCATATTCCTATGCTGCTGGAAACCAAAGGTCAAATCAGAAGAGCCTGTACACATCCATGGCACGCCCGCCTTTGCCACAGCAGCAGTCCATCGGCTCGGACCGAGCATCACAGGTGCTGGAGAGCTTGGATTTCCTCAAGGTCCCAGACCAGGGTGCTGCCGGGTAAGAGTGCCACCTCCTGTGAGTGACGCTTGTGACCTCCATCTCCGTCAGTCATACCAGGGTTCAAGAACTCGGGGCTTCATCTGTGTGTGATTCTCAAGATGAGTTCTGCACCCACGTGTGGTCACCCAGCCGCATCCAGCCCTGGGGCTGTGAGGCTCTAGGTTGGCATCTTGAAAAGTACAACCAAGCTGATGTCAAAGGCCTTATCCTGGAAACACTAGAAAAGGGATTCCCTTCCACCCCGAGACTGAATCACTCTGTGACTTATTTTGCTCTCTGGGATGGTTGAGGAATAATAAGGGTGTTGATTTATGTCTCTGCTAAAGGTTCATAAACACAGTGGCTCAAAGAGTCATTAGCAACATAAGGAGTACCATCCCAGCATTCTATGAGGTGTAGACGTTTGTTTATGAATACAGACTGTCAAGGCTTTAAAATAAGAGCCTGTCTGCCTCTCTAGAACAGAAGAGGGGAGGACAGAAACCAGCTTTTTAGTTGAAAGAAGTAAAGATTCATGGAACTCTGTGCAGATAGAGTTATCAGTGGGGGAAAAGGAGTTGGCTGTGTCCTGTGGAGTCACCTGGCGTGTAACTAGGGCTGGCTTCAAGACAAGGGAGTGAACTCTGCCAGGAAATAGATTTTGGCACCGATAAACAAAGAAAGCATTCCAGTGGCCTAAAGATGAACTGCCCTAGGATGTAAGGAGCACCTGGTCCCTGCATGTATTTAGTCACAGGGCAGATGGAAACCACAGACAGGAGTATTATAGAGTGACTGTGTCATATACCAGAGAAGGGTGAGAATCCTGTCTCAGCCCCTGCTAACTAATATTGGACCTGCTTCTTACCTTCTCCAGCCTGCATTCTGCTTATCTGTACACTGGTGTAATACCACCAAACTTACAGGGTTGCTGGGAGGACTAGAGAGAATTTAAATAAAACATCTACCATGGTTCCAGGCACGTAGCTGGCTGCTCGGTCAGCTGTAGCCTGATGATGAAGATGGTGGTGACGGTGATGGTGGTGATGAAGTGGTTTTTGTCTCATGATGGCCAAACTAGTGACTTTTCACATTCGTTTTTAATTGGAGGATAATTGCTTCAGTGTCGTCTTGGTTTCTGCCGTACCACAGCGTGAATCAGCTCTATGTGTACGCTTATCTCCTTCCCCTTGAGCCTCTGCCCCCTCACCCCACCCCACCCCCCTAGGTCACCGCAGAGCACCAGGCCCTGCTCCCTGTCCTACGCGGCAGCCTCTCGCCAGCTGTCTGTTCCCCGCATGGGAGTGTATATATGTCAGCCCTGCTCTCCCAGTTCATCCCACTCTCCCCTTCCTCTGCTGTGCCCACAAGTTTTCCGTTTTCTATATCTGCATCTCTATTCCTGCTCTGCAGATAGGTTCGTCAGTACCATTTTTCTAGATCCCGTATATATGCATTAATAAACAGTGTTTGTCTTTCTCTTTCTGACTCACTTCACTCTGTATAACAAGCTCTAGGGTCATCCACCTCGCTACAATGCAAATATGTTCTTTCTGTGGCTGAGTAGCATTCCATTGTATATATGTACCACAGCTTTTTTATCTGTTGATGTGAACTAGTGGCTTTTAAGGAATCTCTGACTCTTGGCAAGAATCTCTTACACGATCCTCAGTGGTGGAATAGTTCTCTCTGCTGAACCCCATAATGGGGCTGCTGCAGCCCACTCTTCCCCTCCCTCTTGCCCACCTCCACTGTCTAGTCTCTCCATGTCTGTAGAATAATTAAGAACTTTTGAGTGTGATCAGGAGACTCATGTACAAACTAGAGCAGTGCTGGGTGAGAAGCAACAGCTCCTTCCTTTGGGCGGGGAGCCACCCATTCACTTGAGGCCTTATCAAAGGCAACAGACTCTTAGGAACTTTCCCAGATCTCACCAGGTTCTCTCCTCACGTTCCTTTTCCCCTGGCAAGTCTTCCCTCATTTGGGCTTCAGAGAGGAAAGCACTTTCGTTTAAAAATTTTATTTAGCTGTGCTGGCTCTTAATTATGACATGCAGGGTCTTAGTTGTGTCACATGGGACCTGGTTCCCTGAGCAGGGGTTGAACCTGCGCCCCCTGCATTGGTAGCTTGGGGTCTTAGCCACTGGACCACCAGGGAAGTCCCAGCACCTTGGTTTTATACAAATGGCCAGCAGGAGAGTGGCCGCCACTTTCTATGACGTCTCTCTCCCTGCTCCCACCACTCCTGCATATGAAGCTCTGTTCCTCCAGTTCTCATGATCATAGTTTGCCTAATCGGCTTGGTCTAAAGACGTGGTTCTCACACTTTAATGTGCTCCAGAGTCACCTGGAGAACTTACTGGCCCACTTCTGGCATTTCTAATTCAGTAGTACTGGGATGGGGCCCAAGAACTTACATTTCTAACAAGTTTTGAGTTGATGGTGATGCTGCTGATCCAGGGACCACATTTTGAAAACCACTTTTATCAAACCATTTTGATAAAAACAGGGAAGTTTCTGTGTAAAGGTGAATTGAGGGGTGCTATTGCAGCAACAGGATTCTTACTCCATAATCCAGACCTACACTACTCAGATGGATGAAACTAAAATAATCAAACAAGCCTTCCTGGGCCCAGTTTGAGTTCCCAAAGTAGGCAGGGGATTAAAACCAGTCAGCAAAATGCACCAAATCTCTTCACTCTGTCTGCTAGCTTCCTACTTGCTTTGGTTTTGGCAAGCAACACCGTCTTTCCAGGCTGCTTTGCAAGTTGCAGACTTGCACACCAGCCAGCTGGGAGCATCTGCCAGCCAAGATGCAGGCAACTGAGGAACACTGCGTCCTAACCGAGGCTGCTCCCTTCCAGCCCGCAGCTGTGCTGTTCCCTATTGCAGTCTTGTCACACCTTTGCCACCTTTAAGCTTAAAGATCAGGCATACGTGATGCTATTTTGGCAGTGGCTGTGAGGCTGGAAGGAGGGAACCTTCACTCCTGTCTACTAGACAGTAAGATTTTCCTCTGTATAAAACTCCCATGAGGCACACTGAGTCCCATAGCTATAACATCTCAGCCAGCCTCCTCTTTGTACATCTGCAGTGATGCAGATTCTTCCTTAAGAAGTCATACCCTGATCAAACAGCTGAGCTGTTGCTTAGTATTTCTTTTCTAAAACACATCAAGTCAAAGCTAAAATAATTTCTAATGTGGCCACAGACCTTAGACAGGCATCTCAGGGCCCTTGTGATTACCTACATTTAACAGTTCTTCATTGCCAAGAAAACATGAGTTGCGTTTCCCGTGGGAGGTTGTTGAGCAAACGGAACTGTAGGATCCCTAGCTGGTTCCTTTCCACAAAGATGGAAGTTCCTGTTTACATCACTGCCTCAAATGATGCCCTTGGATTTACCAGCCTATAAAAGGGAGGCTACCTCTAGGTCTCCTTGGACTTTCAACTCTTAGGTTCATCTTTCCTTTCCCTCCCTCCCCCACCCCTAGTGCACTTTAAAATTTTATTTATTTGCACTGGGTCTTGCTTGTGGCAAGAGGGATCCTCAAACCTTCATTGTAGCTTGTAGGATCTAGTTCCCTGACAGGGATCAAACCTGGGCCCCCTGCATTAACAGAATGGAGTCACTGGACCACCAGGGAAGCCCCAATGTACTTTTCTTTATAGACATATTTAATATAAGCAGTCATTTCTTTTGGATCATGTAATGTGGATAAAATCAAATGGTGTAATTAGCACCTCAAGTTAATTCAAGAAAGTCTTTATCAGTTTGTTTTGGGCTCAGTCAGTTGGGTTCTGGGTTTTTGGGTATTTGCTTTAGGAGAGAGCATGACACCTTCGCTAAATTCCCACCCCACGTGGATTCTTTACCCTTGCCACGCCATGTTAGTTGTCATCGTCATAATCATTATCCAAGAAAACTAAGATATAGAAAGAATTATCATCTTACAGTCCCTTAGCATACCTTTTCAACAGTCTGTTTCAGGTTCAAAATCTGTCCTAATTCTCAGGAAAAGAGGACAGGTAACACAAGAATCATAAAAACATTTCATTCACGGGGCTCTGCTCTGGCTCCATAGGAACACTTGATTTACCAATCAATGTACCTTATATTCTCCCTCCTGTAACTGAGATGTACATAACCCACCTCCAGTTCATTACTGGAAGCATTAAAACCCAGACTGGAAATTTTTTTTTTTCTGTTGGCCTTTTTAATCCTGTGGTCCATTTCAGGGGAGGACCACGTCAGGAAATTTCAAGATACTCCAGAGATGAATCCAACTGGAAGGTGGAGAAACAGAAAAATATTGAAAGTGCTCAGTGGTTGGGCTTCTGGCCATGCCACAAAAGAGAGATCGATCGAAAACTGTAAATGCTGCCTGGGTGTCTCCTGACAAGATTCTCCTAATGGAGTCATATTTTTCAAGGGGCTTAAAATTTCCAACAAGTGTCCAATAGCAATATTTCTTAACCCATAGTCTACAGGAGCAGCAGCCATATCCTGGCCCAGGCAGACATGAAGCCTAGGAATTTCTGGCATCCATTCCCACATTTCCAGTAATGTTTATAGATTCAACCTTTTGGAACAGAGCATATTTTAAAGAGCCAATGAAATAAAATGCCATTATTTTCCTTCTTGGAATTTTGAGACATAAATTTCACATCTGCAGAACAAAGACGTGATGCTTGAAAGCTTAATCCCAGCTCTCACTGGCACAGTGACAGAGGCACACCCGGGTGCCCCAGAGGCATGGGGGCTGCAGGGAAGCTCACAGAATGTAGCCTGGCCATTTGCAGGAAGCCAGGGTCACAGTAGCCAAGGCTGGGCGTGAGTCCTGGGTCACTTGTTGACTATTGACTGAACCATGTGCCTTCTGTATGCCACCTGCTGGGCACACGGATTGTCTCACTAATTACCAGCCGACAACCTCACATGTATCATTTAATCTTCCCACACCTTGGTGTCCTCATCTGTATCATGCTGCTGCTGCTGAGTCGCTTCAGTCGTGTCCAACTCTGTGCGACCCCATGGACTGCAGCCCACCAGGCTCCCCCGTCCCTGGGATTCTCCAGGCAGGAACACTGGAGTGGGGTGCCATTTCCTTCTCCAATGCATGAAAGTGAAAAGTGAAGTCACTCAGTCATGTCCGACCCTTAGCGACCCCATGGACTACATCCCACCAGGCTCCCCCGTCCCTGGGATTCTCCAGGCAAGAACACTGGAGTGGGTTGCCATTTCCTTCTCCAATGCGTGAAAGTGAAGTCGCTCAGTCGTGTCCGACCCTTAGCGACCCCATGGACTGCAGCCCACCAGGCTCCTCCGTCCATGGCTCATAGAGCCAGTTAATAGACATTTAAAGCCCATTCACAGTTCTGTGGCGATTATATAAGGCCTCTTGAAAGTTTATCTGTGTTTTTGGCTGCACTGGGTCCCTGTTGCTGCGTGCAGGCTTTCTCTGGCTGCAGTAAGCAGTGGGCGCGCTCCAGCTGAGGCGCCCTGGCTTCTCGTTGCGGTGGCTTCCTTTGTCGCAGAGCACAGGCTCTAGGGTGCATGAGCTCAGTAGCTGTGGCTGCGCACAGGCTTAGAAGCCCCAAGACATGTGGCATCTCCCTGGACCAGGGATTGAACCTGTGTCCCCTGCATTGGCAGGTGGATTCTTTACCACTGGACCACCAGGAAAGTCCTATTTGTGTTTATCTTATGACTGTTATTCATGTGATTTGATCTTACAGAGAAATATTAATATTCTCCCAAGGTTGAAAAGTGGGTGTCCCCTGGCCCAGTGGCTTTATCCACAAGAACTCAACCCTCTGGCCTGCATAGAGCTCTAGGCTACGGAGGGGCTAAGCTTCAGGAATTGCTGGCTTTAATGGGGTGGGGGAGGGGGTGATGGGGCAACCTAGGGAAGCCAAGACAAGGGGACTAGTCAGGGAGACAATCCGTCTCACTCCCCCTTCTCTGACCACTGCACGTGTAAAGCCATGCTGCTCTCTGGCCTCAGACCAAAAGCAGAACAAAGCTGAGAGGCTATACTGTAGTGGATACTAGCTGTGTTTCAATAACAGAAATAAAATCCAAAATTCCTTCTTGTGCTATACTATTCTACAGTCTTTTTCGAGTTAAACCTCCTTTGCTCCAGTCACCATAACAACTCATATCCCATGAAGAGTGTGAACAGTCCCTGTCTCTACGTCGTTGATGTCACTTGGCGTTTTGTGTTCTTGTGGGCTTCTGGCCCCTGTGAGGTTGGACAGCTGTCTGTAAGGGCTCATCGGTCGGTCAGCATCCGGTGTCTCAGGGCCTAGCACCTCTTGGCCTCCCCAGGCACTGAAACAGGCAGGTTTTCACAAAGCCAACTGGGTGTGATGTGCCTGATTACTCAGGAAACTTTGTGGTATGGGTTATGCTGTGACTGCATTAGATGTCTAACACCCTACTCAGAAAAAGACCTAATGTAAAAGCAAGGTGTAACCAAGCTTCTTCATGTGTTGCTTTTTCTAATGAAGGATAAACACAGTAAAGTGGTAAATGTGTACAGTCCCTTGGTATCCACCAGAGATTAGTTCCATCACACGCACACACACACCAGATACAAAAATCCATGCATACTCGAGTCACTTGTATAACATGGCATGGTATTTGCAAGGGCTTCCCTGGTGGCTCAGTGGTAAAGAATCTGCCTGCGATGCAGGAGATGCGGGTTCGATCCCTGGGTCAGGAAGACTCCCTGGGGAAGGAAATGGCTACCCACTCTTGCCTGGAGAATCTCATGGACAGAGGAGCCCGACAGGCTGCCTAGATCTCCTTGCTCAGTTGTCTGTGGTCCATAAGAAACATACTTAGTATAACTTCCCAGGTGGCTTAGTAGTAAAGAATCCACCTGCCAATGCAAGAGACTCAGGAGTCACAGATTTGATCCCTGGATCAGGAAGATCCCTTGGAGTAGGAAATGGCAACCCACTCTGGTATTCTTGCCTGGAAAATTCCATGGACAGAGGAGCCTGGCGGTCTACAGTCCAGGGGATTGCAGAGAGTTGGACACGACTGAGTGACTGAGCAGGCACATAGTATTTGCATATAACCTACGCACATTCTCCTGCGTACTTTAAGTCATCGCTGGGTGACCTGTAATACTGAATACAATGTAAATGTTATGGAAATAGTTGCCCTGCCCAGCAAATGCAAGTTTTGCTTTTCAGAACTTTCTGGAATTTTTTTCCCAAATATTTTCAACCTGCAGTTGATTGTATCTGCATCTGGGATGCAGAACTCCTGAGTGTGAAGGGTCGACTATACAGATTACACTGAAATGATGCGTCACATGGTAACAGCAAAGCTACTTTACACTAGGCCAGAGTTACATATAATGAAACAACCGGATTTGCTCCGTGATGTGGAGTTTTATAACTCCATACAAATCTGCACACAGAGAACCTTTATTATTGAAATGGCAATAGGAAAAATAACTTTGTTGTTTTGATTCAGAAATTCTTGCTCCAACCCCCATTATCCCAGTAACGCAGTTTTCAATCAGGTGAGGTTTAATTGGACTACAAATATCAAAATATGAGCACTACCAAAAACTACCTTGTTGTGGTTTAGTCGCTCAGTCGTGTCCAACTCTTTGAGCCTCTGTGGACTGTAGCCCGCCAGGCTCCTCTGTCTATAGGACTCTCCATGTAAGAGTACTGGAGTGCATTGCCATTTCCTTCTCCAGGGGATCTTCCCAACCCAGGGACTGAACCCGCATCTCTTGGGTCTCCTGCATTGGCAGGCAGATCCTTTACCGCTGAGCCAGCAGGGAAGCCCCATAAAATCCTGCATATTCGTTGTAAAATAAAACTAGTCTAAGTGCTTTCAGACGAGTAAACGTGAGTGACTATGAGGGACAGTGGTGTGCTCTGAGAGACTTTTCTAGTCTTTCCGACAGAGCTGTAACATTTGTTAGTTTCCCCTCTCTGTGTGGCCCGTTTCAAGCTACCAGGGTGACTCCCCCACTGGTTGCAGAGCTGGGAGGAGATGCAATCTCCCACCGTCATGTAGGCAGCAGACATTAATAGCATGGATAGATGTAAAATGTGGTAAAATAATTAGGGAGGGTTAAATTCTGAGTATTTGTTGCCGTTGCTTTTAATTTAACTTATTCAGTGAGATGTTTTTTATTTCATCTTTGTTGTTCAGTCACTCAGTCATGTCTGACTCTTCACAACCCCATGGACTGCAGCACGCCAGGCTTCCATGTCCTTCACTATCTCCTGGAGTTTGCTCAAACTCATGTCCATTGAGTCCAGCCATCTCATCCTCTTTCGCCCCCTTCCTCCTCATGCCCTCAATCATTCCCAGCATCAGGGTCTTTTCCAATGAGTCAGCTCTCTGAACCAAGTGGCCAAAGTATTGGAGCTTCAGCTTCAGCATCAGTCCTTCCACTGAATAGTCAGGGTTGATTTCCTTTAGGATGGACTGGTTTGATCTCCTTGCTGTCCAAGGGACTCTCAAGTCTTCAACACCACAGATTTCATCTTTAACGATTCTTTAACAACTGACCCACATAATTTCTGAAAGTGTGACAGCCTGCTCTCACAGGCTGGGTTGAAGCCAGTTCCTGCACACTGGGCACAAGGGTCTTGTTTGCTAGGTAAGAAAGTCTGAATCCCTTTTTCATGACTGTGAGAGGTGTCAATTTCTGGTAGCTGGTAGAAAGGAGCCGTCATCTCCTCGTTATTGACTGCACAGGATCGCCACCTAGTGGTGGAAAGAGATAGTCTGAGTTGAGTCCAAGCCAGCCAGGAAAATGGCTGTTCTGACTGATTTGTGTGATGGTTTCCAGGTCTGCACTGCAGTTAGTAAAGAGCCAGTGATCACCCCATCGGAGCAGGTGTCCTGTGTTCTGTGGTTGGTCTGACAGTAGAGATCTTAAAAGCACTCTGGAAAGCTGTCTTAGAATTAGGAAAAGGGCCTGGGCCATTGCCAGAATTCCCTCTTTTTAACCCATGAAGACAGATCCCTAAAGATGTGAAGTGATGGATCCAAGTCATGTGCCAGCCAGTGTCGGAACTGGGCCTCAAACCCAGTGCACCTACTCCGATTCAAGCCACAGTCCCTTATACTACTCCTGCAGGACGTGCAGATTGAGGCCACACAGTCTTCCTGGGCCTGACACCAGGTCCAGGGATGACTATGGTGAGAACAGACACCTCCATGGACTCTGCTGTCCTGCTAGGGAGACAGGTAGCCCAGGCCCCTGTCCCCAGTGCACCTACCCCCTGCTTAGAGCAGACACAGGCTACCAGAGGATGCTGCAGGGGCTGAAACAAGATCCAAAGGCTGAGTAGGAATTAGCAGTGCTCTGTGTGGGCCGGGGAGCATGGGGCCAGAAAAATCAGTGTGGCTGGAGCTCTGGGAGTCTGCCGCGTATGCATCACGCCATTCGCTGACGAAGCCAGCAGGAAATTCCAGGAACCCACGTCAGTGATCTCATGGGAGTGTCGTGAGGCTAAATGAAGCAACATTTGAAAATGCCCAGCATGGTATCTTTCCCAGAGCTCCAGGCAGGGGTTCCCAGACCACACCCCCTCTGCTGACACTCACAAGAAGAGCAAGGACATGCTTAGATGTGAGAATGGGGCAAAAGTGACTGGAGAGGAGGAGGGCTCACTTGGCGAAGGTGCTGCCTGACTGGACAGTTGTCCCCTTTCCTGGTTCCAGAGGCAGACAGTGGTGATCTTGGGATCGCCTAAACAGCCCCTTTCCTGATGCAAAATGCCGAGCTGTTCTCCACCCCCAGGTCCTTTCCCCATCAAGCACAGCCCACCTCGTCGATACTGCTGCTCCCCAGCAAACAGTGCCCCATTTCAGAGCTCTCTGGAATCTCCCCCTCCCAACTGTGGAGCACTGTGAGCCCCATTCAGCCAAGAGATACACGACCAGATGACCTTACACTGCATGACAGCTGTTGTCCAGGGCCTGGGACAATCAGGCCAATGTCCACTGTCCACGGGAACCCAATGCCTCAGTAATCCCTGAGGTTTTACTTTGATGACTTATTCTGAGGAAGTAGGCTCTGATGGCTTGGAATCAAAGACCACACAGTGGCTGTGTTCACACAGGTGTTTAAATGGTCTTCCATCCCCTCCTCCACTGTGTCCCAGTTCCTGGGTGGGACATCCAGCAGCTGCTTGTACACAAGCTGGCTGAGCTGACTCTGGGTATCAAGAGTGCACTGCAGAGCCCGGGGGGCCCATGCAATTTACTTATTTTAAAAATATTTTTTGTGCAAGTATCTTTGAAAGAAATATCTGTGTATGGCTGTGTGGGGTCTTTGCTGCTGTGCCGGCTTTCTCTAGCTGCAGAGAGCAGGGGCTACTCTCTAGTTGCCATGCACAGGCTTCTCGTTGCAGTGGCTTCACTTGTTGTGGAGCACCGGCTCTAGGGCATGAGGGCTTCAGGAATTATGGAGCACAGGCTCAGTGGCTGTGGCACTCTGGCTTAGCTGCCCAGCAGCATGTGGGATCTTCTCCGAACAGGAATCAAACCCGTGTCCCCTGCATTGCAAGGCAGATCCTTAACCACTGGACCACCAGGGAAGCCCCTTACTTTTTTACTTTTGAGTCAGCTTTCTTGAGATATAATTTACATACCATAACATCAACCCATTCAAAATACAGTTCACCAGCTTTTAGTATAGTCAGGGGTATACAACCATCATCATAATCTAATTTAGGAAGATTTGCGTTATCCCAGAGGGAAACCTTCTTCTCCTTAGCCGTCATCCCTCCCTCCCCTAGCCCTCAGCAACCACTAATCTACTTTCTGTCAGAATAGGTTAGTTTTTTCTGGACATTTCATGTAAATAGAATCATCCTTCTTTTGTTAAATTTATTCCTAAGTAATATTCTGTTTGTGTATTGTAACTGAAATTGTCCTCTCAGTTCCTTTTCTAGATTGCTCATTGCTAGTTCCTAGAAATATAGCTGATTTTTGTATATTGATCTTGTGTTCTATAGTCTTTCTGAATCTTTTTATTCTAGTAGTATTTTTTAGCGTATTCCTTGGGCTCTTCTGTGTGCAAGCTCATCTCATCTGCAAATAGAGGTATTTTTCACTTCTTTTCCAGTCTGTATGCCTTTCATTTTTGACTAATCGCCCTGGCTGTAGAGCCTGCAGTGCATATTGATGAGCTGACATCTCTGTTCCTGATCATAGGGGCGAAAGTATATTTGTCACCAGCAAATAGGATGTAGACTAGGAGTATGTGGACAGGGTTCCTAAACCCAGCCAGGGCTCGGACTGCATGGAGAGAGGCAGGAAGATGCCAGTGTGGCCTGCAGTGGGATGAGAGGCTGGGAGCAAGTGGGGCCACACCTGGCAGGGACTTGATAAGCCAAGGGCAGGGGGAAGCTGTTGAAGGCTCAGTGGAGAGTGAGGTAAACTAATAACACACTGAGCTGGTGTTCAGGGAGCCTTGAAAGAAAGCAGCTGGCAGGAGTGACATGAAGGGGAGGAGCTGGGTGACCTCAGCCAAAGCTGGAGGCAGGTGGGCAGAGGAGCAAGGAGGGAGACTCCTGGGAAGGCTGCAGGCCGGCTGGCCCTTCTTTTCAGAGAGTCACCCAGCTTTGTGTCTACACTGAGGGCCCCCTGCCCAGAGAATGCACCCAAGTCGCAGTACTCTTGGCCTCCAGACACCCCAACCACCTACATTAATGGTGGTAGGTTTCTCCCCATGGACAAAAAAGAGGCCAGCTCTTCATCTAAGAATATTTGGTGAGTGTACATGTGTGCACGAGTGTGCATGAGAACACATACCCTCCCAACCCCACTCCCTGGAAGTGCCAGGCTGCAGGCTTCCTCCGTCCCAGGGTGTTCTAAATGCACACACACACCCCCCTCCCCGCCCCATTCCTCGTTGCTGGGAAATCAGAAGACTTCTGGTATCCAGGCTAATGGCTCTTATTAACCAAATGCTGACACATCTCTAATATATAGGTTACTTAATTAAAAACCTGCTTATCCAGCCAGCCTGCCTTCTCAAGCAGGCGATGGGGATTTCCAAGACTAGGAAGGAAATGATGTAATGCTAACGATCTATACGACGTCTTCCCTCTTCTATAAAAGTGCCTGGAGAGGGTGGCAAGGTGGGCATGGGGGTTGATGTGAGAAGAGTGGAGCCTGAGTTACCTTGGGGTTTGCTCCCTTCTACATAGGGAGACCCGGGAAGCACTCAAGGAACCCCACCCCTGCTGGGGACAGCTAGCAGCCAGTATCCCCCTACCCTCAGCCACCCCCTCATGATCTGACTTGCTCAGCAGCACCCTGTAGCATCTATTGTCACAGGACCTCAGCGAGGACAGTGAGGCTCTGGCCTCTTCAGAACACGCCTCAAAACTAGGTGTGCTTTTTCTCTCCAGAACTCAGGCCCCAGGAAATACCCTGCCTTTTGCTCCGCCCTCCCACAGGTATTAACAGGCCTGACCAGACCTAACAGCCAGCCCCACTGTGTTGAGTTCAGTCCAGCCCCTCTTAGAAGTCTTCAGTTTCTTTCAGAAGCAAATGAGCATAGGCTTCACTTTAGTTAGTCCTTAAAGGGGCGTGGGGGTGTTTGCTGTATTTGTTTCCTAAATGCATTCTCTAAATGCTTTTGATGAACATATTTAATAAGAGTTATTCCAGACATGTTTCAAGATCTCCCTGACTAGGCCCATGCCTTTGAGACAAGGCATGAATGGTGACTGGAGGAAGCACAGTTTGTAGAAGGAATACATTTAAAGCTAGAAGACATTTAAATACATTTAAAACTGGATTAGGGCCTCAGCACCGGAGACACCTCTGGTGATCGTCACCAGGTAGAGGCGGCGGCACTGGCGTCTGTGGGGCAAAGGCGAGGGATGTTTAACCCCCTACAGGGCACAGGGTACCCCCTGCAACAAGATCGGGATACCCACAGCGTCAGGAGTGCTGATGTTGAGACGTTACTTTGGATAAGTTTTCTGCACAAGAACATTCACAGCAGCATTTTTCTGTAATGAAACTGGAATTATCTCGAATGACCACCAACAGTAGACTGGATAAGTAAATGGTGACATAGTCATGGAATGGAATAGTAAATATAAAGCCATGAGAGTGAATGAGTCAGAACTACATGCATCAACAGTGCTCATCTCAAAAATGGAGCGAGGGAGAGAATCCCCTGGTGGCCCAGTGGTCAGCACTTGGTGCTTCCACTGCCCTGGCCTGGATTCAGTCCCTGGTCAGAGAACTAAGATCCTGCAAGCTGTGCACTGTGGCCGGGGGGAAGAAAATGGAGCAGGTTATAGCTGTGTGTGATTTTTACACAGCTAAACAGGTAAACTATACCTACTGTTTAGGGATACTTATGTGCATGGTAAAACTACAAAGCAAAGCAGAATTAATATAAAATGCAAACTAGGGGTTCATTGTGGGAGGGCTTGCAGCTGAAAGGAGGCACCTGTAGGCTTCCGTGGCAGAGTTCTGGTTTCACAGTTCGGGGTGAGGGGAGTATACACATGGCTGTCATATTATCATTTAGATGTGTAAATATGTTTTATAAACTTGTCTTACATATTTCCTTTTATGCTGAGAACACAGCAACAGCAGCTAATGTTTATGCAGAATTAACTACGTGTTTTTGCACCGACCTTGTCAGGAAGGGTGTTTTATTCTCCAAGAAAGTTTAGAGGTTGACGTGTCCTTCTAAGGATGGGGCTAGATTTGAACTTGAGCAGTGTTGGCTCCAGGCTCCAAACCAGCACACAGGGCTACTGCCTCCTCTTGGGGCCCAGCTCACCGCCTCCACTCTCTCCACAGGGCCCGGAGACAAACCACCAGCCGGCCTCCCCCAGCGGGGGGCAGACCCAAGCCCCAGCCCAAGCCCAAGCCTCAGGTGCCACAGTGCAAGGCTCTGTATGCCTATGATGCTCAGGACACAGACGAACTCAGCTTCAATGCCAATGACATTATCGATATTATCAAAGAAGGTAAGTGCACGGCTGGCTGGGATAGGCTCAAAGAGCAGACTAGTCATGAGGCTATAAAAACTAGTTTAAATGTGAACGGAATTTATGGGCTCCTCTAACTGAAATTTGAAGAGGTAGGTCAGGCTTCAGGCTGATTGAACTGGAATTAAACTCCAGCTTAATTTTTCAATACTCCTGCCAGCTCTACTCTCTCCTTTGTATTTCTTCACTCCTCTGGCTGTTTTTCCTCATGGTAACAGAAAGACTGCATCAGTGCTAGGCCAACAGATCAAACCATGTCTAAAATCCATTTTACTTCTGAAACTTCTCTTAGCCATTGGATAGAAAGCCTAGGTTTCACTCTGATTGGACCAAAGTGGTCATGTGCCCATTCCTGAATCAGTCTCTGTAGCAAGGCAAATGCTGTACCCTAAGAGGGCTAGACCTGGCGGGGACTGCCCTAGGATATGGTAGGTAGGGCTATCCTACCCAGATTTCATGGCCTCTCAGACTGAAGGTAGATGGAATGGAAGCCAGGGAGACAACCTGTAACATCCACTATAAAAATGGTCTGGTCTGTGGGTGCGGCTGAATACTTTATTAATTTGGTAGAGAAGATATGTTAGCACAAACATTACTGCTTATGGAAGCATGAAAAACAAAGATCACTCCTAACTTAGGATGTTAGAAAAAGTACCCTGACGGGAATGACATCTGTGGTGAGGGCGGGGGGGCGGGGCACAGAGAGAGGAGCCTTGGAGGCTAGAAAAAGCAGGCCATTTTTGGAAAATGGGGGTTCCTCACCGGGGTCAAGTGTCAGCTCAAGGAGATGTCACAGGGGATGAAAGGAAGCCAGAGTGGCCTGGTCACGGAAGCCCTGGGTGCCAGGCTTAAGTTGTCAAGACAGAGCAGAGCCATCCAAGGAGTCGGGACAGAGCAGCGGCAATCCGAGTGGACAGTGGTTCCCCAGCAGGGGCCGCTTTCCGGAAGAGGTGGCCAGTTCTCACTCCCAGGAGAATTCTAGGTCCCCAGACCAAAGTCCTCCTAAGCAGCCTCTGGGTGTTATTTTTAATCTCCTTTTAACCACCTGGTTTTCTACAGGTGTTAATATTTTAAGCCATTTAATAGTCTTCAAAAAGTTGGAATAAAAATAAGTATTGAAATAAACTTTTAGTGACACAAACAGGATTTTTATCACCAGCATTGTTCAGCAAAAATATGGGAAATGACCTAATAGCCAGTGACAGGGATTAGTTAAATAAGGTTTGCCATATCCACTCAGTGAACTTGGATGCAAAAATGTGTGAATAATGTGGAAGTACAGTACATTTATTGAAATGGAAAAATGTTCATGACGAAAAGGAAAAATTAGAGGCTGAACTAGTCTCATTTTTGTAAAAATATAAAACACATGGAATAGAAAAAAATTTTTAATGTTTTTAAAAGTAGAAAATGTTATAGTGTTCCCTTAAGAGTTGAACTTTCTTTTCATTTCTCAATATTTTCAAAGTTTTCTAGAAATAACACTGCTGCTGCTAAGTCGCTTCAGTCGTGTCCGACTCTGTGCGACGCCATAGACGGCAGCCCATCAGGCTCCCCCAATCCCTGGGATTCTCCAGGCAAGAGTAGTGGAGTGGGGTGCCGTTGCCTTCTCCGTAAGAAATAACACAGTGGGTATAATTAAAACAATTATATATTTGTGTAAAATATAGTCCTAAAAGTTATCAAAACATGCTATAAAGTATTGCTTTACTTTAAACAGTGCAGGAATTGACATACGGATACAAGGGATAGAATAGCATCCAGAAACAGACCCCTGTGTGTATAGGTATTTAATAGATGATAAATGTGGCACTTGAAATCAGGGGAAAGGATAAAGAGTTACTTTCCATTTTGAAAAGAAAGTTTGCTATATGCTTCATATACAAAATAAATATCAGATGAATTAAAGATCTGAAAATGTATGACTAAACTATAAGTCTTAGAAGGAAACCTAGAATATTATATTAATCTTTGGGTGAGAAAAATCTTCCTATGGAAGATGTCAAACTCAAAAACCATATAGGATTTAACCTCATAAAAAGGCTACATTGAAACCTAGGTGGTGAATAGCACTGGGAAAGTTAAATGATAGAAAATAAACTAGGGAAAAAAATGTCTTACATATATAAATAACTCCTCTATGAAAATAATACAAATAATCCAGCCCCAGAGTAGACACGGCTATCGGGGCAGTCAGTGCACAACAGAGCCTCCTGTGATGTCAGCAAAGATTAAAATGTGAGAGAATCCACCACATTCTCTTATCCAAATCCTTTGAGTAAACTGAGATTCAGAAATCAGAGCTTTTGCAAAGTTGATAATGGAGTATATATAAACATCATGTAATATCTATACACATCATGTGATATATAACCCCCCTTCCAATTCCCAGGGCAACAGCTTAGATCAGCCAGTTTCTGCTGTGGAAACTAAGAGCCTTCACGCTCAATCAAAGACATCATAAACAAGCCCATGTCAGTTCAGGTCAAGTTTGGCCATCAGATGGGTTATAGAAAACTTTCAATTTTTAGAACTTTCTGGATTGTGTCACTGCAAATAAAGTATGGAGTGTAATGTCTGTGTTTAATCAGGGAAATAGGTACCTTCTTTCACTATTTACTGCTGAAATAGGCTTTTGGGAAGGAAATTTAATAGTATTTATCAAAATTGTTACTTTGGATTTATATATTAACCCCTTCCCCCAAGGTCAGTTACAAATAAATTAATACATGCATAAAAGAAATACAGAAGTCCTTGATGTAAGTATAGGAGAGTTTTCTTTTCTTAATAGTGTCAGTGTGGGAAAGGATTTCTAAAAGTGATAGAAAACTAAGACTGTAAAATAATCATTTGATTCAATTGCTCAAATACTATGTCAGAGTTAATAAAAATGGGAAGAAGAACATTTGTAACTCATGTGACAGATTCACTAGTATATAAAAAAACTCCTAATCAACAAGAGGCCAACGTGAAATAAAATTAAGCAAGTGATATGAACAGTGGGCATATCTATAGAATACAGAAGTTCTTTATATACAGATGTGAAATGATCTTTAGTCTGTGTTATTAAGGTTAAAGTACAGAACACAATCGTATGCTATCATTTATATACAAAAGGTTGTTGGCTTTTTAACAAATACTTGACTTTATAGACATGAACTATATCTTTGGAAGAAGTGCAGCTGGCTCAGACAGTAAAGGATCTGCCTGTAATGGAGGAGACCTGGGTTTAATCCCTGGGTTGGGAAGATCTCCTGGTGAAGGGAATGGCAACCCACTCTAGTATTCTTGCCTAGAGAATCCCATGGGCAGAAGAGCCTGGCAGGCTACAGTCCATAGGGTCCAAATAGTCGGATACGAATGAGCGACTAACACTTTCACTATCATTTGTATACAAACGGTGGTTTGTTTTAAATAAATACTTGCCTTTATAGACATAAACTATCTCTGGAAGAAAGTACAAGTAATAGGTAATACTGCTTGCCTTCCAAGAAGGGATCTGGGTGGCTGGATTCACTGTTAATACTTTCACGTGCACTTTCAAAAGTACAAAAGGATAATCTATCACAAAAAGTAAATTAGATTTTCTTAAAGGATAATAGAAGGTCCATGTTCTTTGCTCCAAGAATCTATCCTATAGAACTACTTGCACATGGGCATAAAGATATTATGTATGGACATTTATTGCATTAACAGCAAAAAATAAGAGAATGGTATACAAATTTTGGTTTATGATGCAGCTGTTTAAAAAATGGGATGCAGTCATGGAAAGATGACTGAGTACTGAAAAGCAAGATGCAGAAGAGTAAGATATAGAATGACCTATCTAAAATGAATGTGTGTTTATAATCATAGAAAAAGGTCTGGAAGAATATATATCAAATACTTATTACTGGTAAGGGACTGGGATTAAGCTGGGAAGTAAGGATGGTGAAGTGGTACAGATCAGTTCTCCCAGAAAGATGGTGAGGTGGAATAAGGCGTGTGAAAGGTGAGTTGGGAAAGAAAAGGGGGGACGCAGGATTAGAGTCAGACCACAAGCTGACCTCACAGTCTGCCAGCCCAGCAGCTGGCCCGCCTCACAGGCAGGAAGATCCCACAGGGCCAACCACTAGAGACGGGCAGCGAAATCTCACAACTGGGCAGTGGGTTCTTCTGGAAGGGGGCCTGTGAGGCACATCTGCATGTCTGATTTTCATTAAAAGAACATGAGAAAGAACATGGACGGAGCCTAGTCTCCTCTGCCTGTGGGAGCAGCTATGGGAGCAGAGGCCCCGACTCACTTTCACAATCTCTGTGTCCCCACAGATCCTTCTGGCTGGTGGACGGGGCGACTGCGTGGTAAACAGGGCCTGTTCCCCAACAACTACGTGACCAAGATCTGAGGCGAGCAGAGACTCCAACGCTAGGGACGAAGGAGCTTCAGGCACACGTGGGAGGGGACGTGTGGGGGCCCTCCTCCCGACCCACAGCGAGCAGCTGCTTCTGCGAGGCCTGGAGCTCCTCAGGCCCCTGCCCATGGAGGACTTCGCAGAGCTGGGTTGGAGACAGGGAGTGTCACTCCATTGGATCCCAGGAGGGCAAAACAAGCACCCACTAAGATTTATTTATTCTATTTAAACCTGGTGAGAGGACCAGCGAGGTCCACGCAGACCTTGCCAGCTCTATCAAAACAGCACCTGCTCGCTCACCGGGCCCAGGGGAACGGCCATGGGTGGCCGCTGACAAGTGCCTTTAGTTAAAGAGCACATCTCTCTCATCCCTCTCTTCATTACCTGACATGCACATTCCTCGGCCACCTGCCCTCATGGGGGACCCGCTCTCTGCAGGCGCAGGGGGGCTTGGCGGGAGCGGGCACTTCCCATGCAGATGCCAAGGGCCTGCTGAGCCCACAGGTGCATGGGTGCTGCTGATTTTGCCAGGCAGCAGGGCAGGGGCTGGGCTGTGGGCAGGCTCTCTCTGGGTCTTCAGTTGGTATGTGGCTGGCCCATGTTGGTTTTTGTGTTTAATGCTGTATCTATTATGAGAAGGATCTTTTTTTTTCAAGCTGTACATTTATAAAAAAAAAATACACACACAACAGATCATATACTGTATATATAAAAATCTCAAGATGGTAGAAACATGTATGAATGTACTAAGTAGTATCCCACTGTACTTACTCTTAAGATAGGTTTTATGACAAGACTCACGCCAGGTACTTACAGATGTGCACTACTCCTTTCTGACTATAGAACTATCAGTGTTACCGCTTCCTAGCTCAGTCCCTGCACTCCCTTCCCAGCCCTCACCTGTTGGGAGTTCTCCTCTGCCCCCACTCCGTGTCTCCTCCCCTGCCCTCCAAAATAAAGAATCAGTGAACCACCTTGCTCTTTCATGACCTGTGTCTGGGTTGCGTCCACCTCCACAGGAGAAGGTATGTTCAGGTCCTAAACGCCAGCACCTTACTTGGAAATCAGGTCTTCACAGAGGTGACTAAGTTAAAATGGGGTCATCAGCAGGGCCCCTAATCCAATATAACTACCATCCTGATAAAAAGAGGAGATTTAGACACAGATCAACACAGAGAGAGGGAAAAGATGAGTGAAGAGTCAGCCACCTACAAGCCAAGGGAGAGGGCCTGGAACAGAGCCTCATGGTCCACAGAGGAGACCAGCCCTGCCAACACCTGCATTGTGGGCTTGCAGCCCCCACAGTGGTGAGGCCGGGGGTTTCTGCGGGTAAGCCACCTGGTCTGTGGCACTTAAGTAACGCAGCGCTAGCACGAGGCAGTGTTCACTGCAACAGCAGGGAGAAGTTGGAAACAGTATTGTGTCCACCGACAAAGGAATAGTCGCAACCTCTTCTCCTGGTTGCCACAGCTGGTCTTAAGCTCCTGGGAAAGTAGGATTTGATGGCACGTCCCTTTTTGTCATTTTGGGGTCTCCAGGTCCAAGGGAAAAAAATTATCAGGGATTACATATTTGGGGAAAATGTATTTGAACTTGGGGCAAATAATTCTACTTCAAGAGCAGAGAGCAAATATCATTTGCTAACGATGTTTAAAGTATATTTCAGTTCCATTTTATGACCACTTAAGAAAGGAAAAGCAAGCCGTAACGTGATGACATAAGGAAAGGTGATTCTACTGACACTAACAGTCTCTGTATTTCACAAGGGACTTTCAGTTTCACTTACTTGGACTCACTGAAGAGCAGGAGGAAGGAGACAGAGGAGCGTCACAGACTCCCCACAGCCCCAAAGCCAGGCCACCTCCTTAGGAGCAGGACCGTCCAGATCGCCTTGGTGTCACCATGAGCCCCAGGCCCAACGCCCACACGAGGCTGTGCCCAGGGCTCGTGGTGACGGACACCGAAGTCTGGGGCCAGGCTCCAGGAATTCGGGCGTTGCCTGAATTGGTGACGGTACTGACGTTTCTAGGTAAAGACTTTACTTGGGTTTCTCTCATCTGTGGATCCAGCCAGGCCTGCCATTTGTTTAGACAGACATGAGGCTAGTACAGGAGCCACTTAATAAAACAATGCAGAGGGTGAGGGGCCATCCCCACCTCCTAGAACTGGTCATCCTACTTAGGAGAAGGGGCCTGTGTGTACAGCAGTAGAAACTGTTACATTATGAAAAGGCGACAGATCCCTTCAGCCAACGACACAAAGTAACCAAGAGCCACAGAAGCAAGCTTGAACTTGGACCCTAGGGCAGAGGTGTTCAGACTGGTAGTGGACCAGCAGTTCCCAAACCCTTGGGCCTCAGAACTCCTCCACACACTTCTGTACTATTAACGACCTCCAAGAGCTCTGCTTTTGTGGGTTGTAGTCATCAGTGTTTACCATACTAGAAATTCGAACAGAACATTTTAAAACACCAGTGAACACACACATTCTATCATCACATGTCACATAGCCTCTGGAAGATTCCACCATAAACTACTGACAGACTGAACAGTAAAAAAAAAAACAAAAGAAGCAAATAACATCCTAGTATTAGGAAGAGTTTTTGGCCTCATGGCCATGTTTTGAGAACGACAGAGGTGGGTAAGTGCTAATAAGCAGAGGATGCCACAGGCAGGGAGAAACCTGGCTTCCTGAAAACATTAAGCAAAGGGTCAACTTTGCACAGTGTTTGGGAAAGCAAGATTGACACCCGTGAAGAGGGCAAAGCTGAGCCTTATGAGCTTGCTCCCCTATCAGCAGGGGTACAACCACCCATACCCACCTCCCCCATCACACCTGACCCGTCGCCAAGTCTGCCCCACGAAGGCAGTAAGGGGTGAGGAGCGCAGTTTCCCCATTTAAAGGACATTCCCTTCAAAATGCACATACCTGAGTCCTGTGGCCTCAGATGCAGGGGTTGGGAGTCTCTTGCTGGGGATAGTCTCTGCCCAGAGCAGCTGGCCCAGCGCTGAGAGCTCACTCACAGCCATGCCTCCTTCCAGGGAGAGATGCTCACAAGCACAAGTGAGGGAGAGCAAGGTTGTGCACCCATGGAACTTAAGTCTCCAGGCTCACTGCAGAGCAGGACGTGCACACAACCCAAATCCTCTCCCACATGATTCCCCTCAGCTCCCCAGACTTGTGTGCTGCTGGGCAGGCCCGGCTTGTCCTGCCTCTGGTATAGGTGATTTCCTGGGTGGTTTCATGGGGGAGTTCTGGGAGTAAAGTCCGGGTGTGGGAGCAGAGCACACACAGTGTATCTTTGGTGGAGACCTAACAGTTTCAGTGGATCCCTCACCTTTGTGGTCATGAGAATGGGGGCCACTCTGCACTGCTGCCCCCATCCCTCCTTGTTTTGTCTCCCAAGGCCTTGCCAGTCTCACTTTTACTCCTCCCAGCCCATCTTGATGCCTTCCCCTCCCAGTGTACGGGACTACCTACCCTGCTAACCAGCATCTCCTAGCCTAAAATGTCCACTTTGCAAATGAGAAAGTGTAAAGACAATGCCCAATTAGAACCAGCTACTACTGGAACCCTGATCTAACCCCAAGGTCTATGCTTTTAGTCTCTGTCTTCAATTAAACAAATATTAAGGTGTTTGATAGTCTGTTAACCTTTAAACTGCCAATATCTTTCAAAAATCAGAAACCTAAAAACAAAAACAAAACCTTACAAATATGACTCAGAGCCTAGAAACAAACCCACACACCTACTGTCAATTAATCTTTGACAAAGGAGGCAAGAATATACAGTGGGGAAAAAGAGTCTCTTCCCCAAGTGGTGTTGGGAAAGCTGGACAGCTACATGTAAGTCAATGAAGTTAGAACACCCCTCACACACCATATACAAAAATAAACTCAAAATAGTTTACATACTTAAATATTAGACATAACACCATAAAACTCCTAGAAGAGAACATAGGCAAAACATTCACTGACATAAATTGTACCTATGTTTTCTTAGGTCAGTCTCCCAAGGCCATAGAAATAAAAGCAAAATAAATGGGACCTAGTCAAACACAAGCTTTTGCACAGCAAAGGAAACCATAAAAAAGAAAAACAACAACCTACAGGATGGGATAAAGTATTTGCAAACAATGCAACCAATAAGGGCCTAATTTCCAAAATATACAAACAGCTCATACAACTCAACAAAAAAAGCCATTTAAAAAACAGGCAGAAGACCTTAGTAGACATTTCTCAATGTCTACAGACGGCCAACAGGCATATAAAAAGATGCTGAACACCACTAGTTATGAGAGAAATGCAAATCAAAACTATTCAATAAAATGAAGTACCACCTCACATCAGTGATTAGAATGCCCACCATTAAAAACTCTACAAACAACAAATGCTAGAGAGGATGTGGAGAAAAGGGAACCCTTGTACACTGTTGGTGGGAATATAGGTTGGTACAGCCACTTTGGAAAACAGTATGGAGTTTCCCCAGAAAACTAGAGTTTGATCCAGCAATCCCCCTCCTGCACGTATATCCAGACAAAGCTACAATTCAAAAAGGTACACGCACCCCTATGTTCATAACAGCACTGTTCACAATAGCCAAGATGTGGAAATAAGCTGACAGATGAATGGATAAAGCAGATGTGGTACATATATACAGTGGAATACTACTAAGCCAAAAAAAAGAACAAAATAATGCCACATGGGTGCAACAAGAGATTATTGTGCTAAGAGAAGTCAGTCAGGAAGAGGACAGATACCATATGATACCACTCAAACGTGTCATCTAAATATGACACGGATAAACCTATCTATGAAACAGACTCATGGACGTAGAGCACAGACTTGTGGTTGCTCAGGGGGAGAGGTTTGGGGAAGGGATGGACTGGGAGGGTGGGATTGGCAGATATAAGCTATTATATATGGAATGGACAGATGAACAACAAGGTCCTACTGTATAACACAGAGAACTACATTCAGTATCCTATGATAGGCCATAACTGAAAAGAATATTAAAAAAAGAATATATCAATATATGCATAACTGAATCTCCTTGCTGTACAGAAATTAATACATTGTAAAATAAAAACATTTTTTAAAAGAACTATGTACAATATATCTTTGAATGCCCAGAGTCCATCTCTTTACAAGACCATCAACCTTCTTAAACTAACAGCCACTCACATTTGAGCACCTCCAGATACTTGCTTGACATGCTTGAGTACAACACTGTGAGCCAGATACCTTTTTTGGGGGGCCACACCATGGCAAAACATGGGATCTTAATTTCTGCAATCAGGGAATGAACTCACATGCCCTGCATTGGATGCTGACCCCCAGCCCTAAGGTAGATGCTCATATCCCCAATTTATAGACACAGAAACAAGCACAGAGGTTCCACAGCTGCTAAGGACACTTAAACCCAAGCAGCCCAACTTTTAAAATACTGGGGCTCCATCATCTCATAGTCTAATTTCAGTGTTTTTAAGACGTTATATGATTTCTACTTTTACAGCTTATTTCACATTTATAACACTTCAGTTTTAGGTGCCTGGTTGGCACGTGAATATCTTAAAAGGTTTTTGGCTGTTGTTTTTTTAATGACATCCTGGAAGTATGAATTTCCTGAGTCAGGGTATTAATAAAATAACTAAGCAAAATATGTAATAAAGAAGTTCTAAAATGTCTTTAGAATACGCCTAGAAAAACCCATCCTTTCTTGATGAGAAGTTGGAGCTCAAGTGTCCCTGGGAAATAACTGCTTTTCAGAGCCAGGAAATCTCCCTCTCAAGGTCTCACTTCGTCACCATTCACACTAGTGACTAAGTGGGTCTAAGGCTGCCATGGGAACAAGTGTCACTAACTCAACAAGAGATATTTATAAAACTTTATACTAAGACACAACATATAAAGACACCCAGTTCCTCTCCATACTTGAAACTTACAGGCTTACTAGCCAGGCAGCCTGGCCTACCCAGGAAGAGGGGTGAGGCCTCTGTGGAGTCAGACAGCCCTCCCGGGATGGGGCAGTCTCACACCATAGCTGAGCACAGAGCCAGGCACCTGTGGACCTCGGTGCTGCAGGAGGCAGCTTTTAACACATTCTAGGTTGAGTAAACCACATTAAATGAGCTTAGTGCAAAGCTTCTGAGCCTTTATGAATGTTACATGAATTTGCAATGTTTCCCAAATGTATCTAACTCCTGTCCCTCAGAAAATCAATTATCCTCTTGTTGAACTAGTAGTTTAGGAAGCTGTTGCTATAAGAGACTTTTTTTCTTTTTCAGGTTAGTGGTTGGAGACTGAGAATGTACTCCCTCTTAGAAAACAGTATTAAATGTAATCAAATGCCCACCAAAGGGAAAAAAAAGTAAACCATAATGTCGTTGGAACAAACAAGCATCCCAAGTTTCACCTTTAACAAGATGTCACAGGCCTGCTTCCTTTTTCCAGCTGTGGCCCCTTGGCACTGGTATTCCTGGTCTCAACCCGTGCCTTCGCGTGAAACACATCAGGAGGGTTACGTCTGGAAGCCATCACCCTAGTGGGCCAGGTGCTCCTGTACAGGAATTAGAGGATAGATAAGTATGATCTTGAAAGAGAATGTCATGGTTATTCCCCCATTTTAAATTTTCTATGATGAACCAATACTCATATTCACAGTTTAGGAATAGTTGAGTATTCACTGAAGCCAAGTTCTAGTTTTCTCTGAGAAAATGGTTTAAATCTTCCCCACATCTAAATATAACAATCATAACAGCTCAAAAAGAAATTAGTCATAGCAAGGCTTCTATTGACTTCTTCAGTATAGAATACCCAAACACAAACACACAGGATACCTTAAGAAAATCGATAGCTTTATTTTTCCTCAATATACATTTAGAAAACTGGTCTAAGAGGTTTCATGCGATAGACCAGAGGACTATATACAAACTCAGGAATTCCAGATCAGCAAGACAAAGTGCACAGACGACACACTCTTCCCCAGGGCTCTGGAGCCTAGGACCGTCCCAGCAGAGGTGAGGCAAGCTCCTGGATGGCTTTTGAGTTCAGCTGAGGAATCGTGCTGATCTTCAGGAGTTTGCTGCTTGCATACTTATTCTTGACAGCCTGCAGAAGTCATCTGCGGTTAAGCACACATCAGGAGCCCCCCACGATGCCCCCAACCTTATACCTTATTCCTAGTCTAATTTACAAGTATCAGAGGGCCAGATCCACAATTTCCAAAGGGTATGATGATGCCAAACCACTAAAGTTCACAAGTGCTCTAGGCAGGGGTCCCCAGCCTCTGGGATCTAATGCCTGATGACCTGAGGTGGGGCTGATGTAAAAATAATAGAAATAAAGTGCACAATGAAAGTAACTGTGTTTCAGTCATCTCGAAATTATGCCCCCCATCCCATCCATGGAATAACTGTCTTCTACGAAGCTGGTCCCTGGTGCTGAAAACACTGGTGACCACTGTTCTAGAGCAGTTTCCTGCCATGCCTAGGAATGGATAAAACCCAGCTGGTAGCACAGGTGATGGGGAACAAACGATTTCAAGGTCCAGAGAGCAGGCTTTCTCTCACAAGGGGTAGAGATAGGAGCTGTTTATCCTATCTAGTGCCACTGGGACATAACAGATTCACCAGCACTGGAGCAGTAACTGGCCATAAAGATGAGCGGTAACTGGTGCTCAGGTCCCAGAGGACACTCAGGACCAAAAACACATTGCTTCCCTGGTGTGCTAAGTCATGCTGAAGCTACAAGGGAGGATGCACGCCTGACCGTGAGGACACTCGGTATAGATGTCTTGCTCTCGTCACCAGACCCTGGGTGAGCCCTGATATTCAGCATCACACAGGCACAGGACAGCACCCTGTCTCCCCTGGTTTCTCCTCTCAGATGGGCCATAAAGAGACAGACGCCAGCCCCCAGGACTCTTCCTGAATGGGCTGCCTGCCTCGCCTCCTTCACCAGGCTTGCTGTTCAGGTGTTGTATAGTGTTAATTGCTCAGCTGTGTCCAACTCTTTGCGACCCTATGGAGTGGAGTCCACTAGGCTCCTCTGTCCATGGGATTCTCTAGGCAAGAACAGAGGATCTTCCCCACCCAGGGATTGAACCGCGTCACTTATGTCTCCCGCACTGGTAGGTGGCTTCTTTACCACTAGTGCCACCTGGGCAGTCCCTCTCAGTCACTGTCCTAAAAGATGCTGGACAAAGGCCCTGTGTGAGGTCACCCGAATACGCAAGCCTTCCACAGGGCCACTCGAGCTGGGCCCTTACGTGCTGGCCAGCATTCCCGGCTTGTGGTGCGCCTTCCCCAGAAAGTTGGGTGGGACACAGGTAATACACTGAACAGCTGCCTCGGGCTGGACACAGGGAGCCTGTCTACCTTGTTGTAAAGGCCGTCAGCACTCGGGGTTTATCAGTATGCTCCAGCCCCTGGTCTACTAGAGAAATATAACATGTGAAACAGACTCACACACATGCCCGAGTATTTACATGAAGATGCAAACACATACACACCCGCCCTCTCACACCCTGAACCCATAACCTCGAGTCTGACCAGCTGCGGGAAGAGTACTCACGGTGAACTTGGTCATGTTCTCATTGACACGCACGACGTTTTTGGCCATGTGCCGCATGACCTCCAGCACCTCGCTCTCTGTGTAGCCGGTGTAATACTGCTGCTTTAGGTTCTGGAACACAGCGCAAAGCAGCCGCGAGATGAAATCCCCTCTCCCTTAGGAGAGCACATCTTACATATGCTGACATTAGTGATGTAAAAGCTATAAAAATATCCTTCCCTGCTGGAAATTCAGCCTCAGTCTCAGCCACTATCATGGTATTTACAAAGCTGCCAGTAAACCCAGGATGACTCTGGCTCTGAGCTGGACTAAGTTAAGACACTATAAAAACTCTCAGCTCAATCAAATGGCGAAGATCCCAAACAATTACATTTTAAAGAAGGTTGCACAGGAAGTAGGTTAGTTCAACTAACAAAGCTTTCAGGCTTGCCTCTGTCACCACACTGAAAGGGGAAGGAAAGAGGGACACGTATAAACAGCCTCAAAAGGGCTGACCGTAACGGCACGCCTCAGTCCCCACTTAACAGCCCAGCTCGGCAGCGTCCAGTGGGAAGCTGAGAGCCCAGATATCCATCCTGGCAGTCAGGGAAAAGGGTTCAGGATTAGGAAATAAACTGGGGGACTTCAGTGGTGAAGAGTCCACCTGCTACAAAAATATACAATTGAGAAAAGACAACCTCTTTAACAAATGGTGCTGGGAAAACTGGTCAACCACCTGTGAAAGAATGAAACTTGAACACTTTCTAAATACCATTCACAAAAATAAACCTGAATTAAAGATCTAAATGTAAGACCAGAAACTATAAAACTCTTAGAGGAAAACACAGGTAGGACACTCTGACATAAATCACAGCAAGATCCTCTATGACCCACCTACCAGAGTAATGGAAATAAAAACAAAAATAAACAAATGGGACCTAATTAAACTTAAAAGCTTTTGCACAACGAAGGACACTATAATCAAGGTGAAAAGGCAACCTTCAGAATGGGAGAAAATAATAGCAAACAAAACAGCTGACAAAGAATTAATCTCCAAAATATACAAGTAGCTCATGCAGCTCAATACCAGAAAAATAAACAACTCAATCAAAAAGTGGGCCAAAGAACTAAATAGATATTTCTCTAAAGAAGACATACAGATGACTAACAAACACATGAAAAGATGCTCAACATCACTCATTATCAGACAAATGCAAATCAAAACCACAATGAGGTACCATTTCACACCAGTCAGAATGGCTGCGATCCAAAAGTCTACAAGCAATAAATGCTGGAGAGGGTGTGGAGAAAAGGGAACCCTCTTACACTGTTGGTAGGAATGCAAACTAGTACAGCCACTATGGAGAATAGTCTGGAGATGTGTTAAAAAACTGGAAATAGAATTGCCATATGACCCAGCAATCCCACTGCAGGGCATACACACCGAGGAAACCAGAATTGAAAGAGACACATGTACCCCAGTGTTCATCGCAGCACTGTTTACAATAGCTAGGATATGGAAGCAGCCTAGATGTCCATGGGCAGACGAATGGATAAGGAAGTTGTGGTACATATACACGATGGAATATTACTTGGCTATAAAAAAGAATGCATTTGAGTTAGTTCTAATGAGATGGATGAAACTGGAGCCTATTATACAGAGTGAAGTCAGAAAGAGAAACACCAATACAATATATTAACACATATATATGGAATTTAGAAAGATGGTAATGATGACCCTATATGCAAGACAGCAAAAGAGACACAGATGTAAAGAACAGACTTTTGGACTATGTGGGAGAGGGAGAGGGTGGGATGACTTGGGAGAATAACACTGAAACATGCATATTACCATAGGTAAAATAGATGACCAGTGCAAGCTCAATGCATAAAACAGGGCACTCAAAGCTGGTGCTCTGGGACAACCCAGAGAGATGGGGTGGGGAGGGAGGTGGGGGGGGGTGCTCAGGACGGGGGATGCATGTACACCTGTGGCTGATTCATGTCAACATATGGCAAAAACCACCACAATATTGTAAAGTATTTAGCCTCCAATTAAAATAATTTGAAAAAAAAAAAAAAGAGAATCCATCTACTACCACTATTTACAATAGCTAGGACATGGAAGCAAACTAGATATCCACCAACAGATGACTGGACTAAGAAGCTGTGGTACATATGTACAATGGAAAACTACTCAGCCATAAAAAGGAAAGCATCTGAGTCAGTGCTAATGAGGTGGATGAACCTAGAGCCTATCCTACAGAGTGAAGTAAGTCAAAAAGAGAAAAACAAAATATCGTTTATTAACACACACACATGGAATCTAGACAGATGGTACTGGTGAAGCTATTTGCAGGGCAGGGATGGAGATGCAGACATACAGAACAGACTTATGGACACAGCGAGCAGGGAAGGAAAAGGCGGGACAAATGCGGGGAGAGAGGCATGGGAACATACACACTGCCGTATGTAAAACAGATGGCCAGTAGGGATTTGCTTTACAACCCGGGGAACTCAAGCCAGGGCTCTGTGACAACCTAGAAGGGTGTGATGGGGTGGGAGGCGGAAGGGAGGTTCAAGAGGGAGGGGACATATGTATGCCTATGGCTGATTCCTGTTGATGTATGGCAGAAACCAAGGCAATACTGTAAAGCAATTATCCTTCAATTAAACAAAAAAAGGAATTCACCTGCTAATGCAGGGAACACGGGTTCAATCCCTGGTCCAGGAAGAGTTCACATGACACAGGGCAGCTAAGCCCATGCACTGTAACAAGAAAAGCCACTCGCAATAAGGAGCCCATGCACAGGGACTAGAGAGTAGTCCTGCGTGCTGCAACTAGAGAAAACCCACGCTCACCAATGAAGACCCAGCACAGCCAAAAATAAATAAATCTTTTTAAAAAAGAAATAAACTGGGCCATAAGCAGCAATCTAAGCTATGAAACCCAAAAGAACTGACTTCCCAGGTGGCACCAGTGGTAAAGTACACCTGCCAATGCAGGAGACACAAGAGACGCACGTTTGATTCCTGGGTCAGGAAGATCCCCTGGAGCAGGGCATGGCAACCCACTGCAGTATTCTTGCCTGGAGAATCTCATGGACAGAGAAGACCGGTGGGCTACAGCCCATAGGGTTCGGGTTGCAAAAGAGTCAGACACTACTGAAGCAACTTGAGCACACAACACACAGGGCTCTCTTGTTGGGCCCTCATAGTTAAGAACGAGAAAACCCACAACACTCAGAAGCATGTGCACCCAGCCTCCCAGAGAACAAAACTTAAGCAAAAAAGATGGCTGTTGACTGAGAGTAAGACTTATTCTGCATAAAGATATGTAACCTGATGATTTCAGTTTGTGATAAAATTCTAAAAGCTAAAACACACCACTTTCATATGTACAATTGGGAAAATAAACCACAATATCCTTAATAAACCACAATAAATAAACCACAATAACCTTAATCCTAAAATAGTTAAAAGGCAAAAAGAAGTAAGCAAGAGTGAATCTGATGTAACACATAGCTACTGGCATTTTGATATTAACTGCCAGTAAACAGGGAGGCCTACAGTTGATAGGTTGAGAGCCAAGGAAGCAACTCTAATTGACTAAAATGGGCCACTGGTACCAAGATCATGTGCCCTACATGGACCAGTGACTTTTTTGTCTCCAATTTCATGTGTTTATTTTTTATTTTTTTTAATTGGAGGAAAATTGCTTTACAATGTTTTGTTGGTTTCTGCTATACAACAGCGTTAATAAACCATTGTCCGACTCTGCGACCCCATGGACTGCAGCACGCCAGGCTTCCATGTTCTTCACCATCTCCTGGAGTTTGCTCAAACTCATGTCATATATGCCCCTCTATTAAACCTCCCTCCCACCTCCCCATCCTTGCCTCCTATTTTTATGTCAAATAATCTCAAATCTATAGAAAAAATGAAATAAAATAATGAATATCTGTATATTCTTTGTGCAGATTCATCAGTTCTTAATACTTCACCACTTTCTCTCCTCCTCTTCTCCCCTGCCACTCACTCATAGCATCTGCAACTCACTTTCACATGGTTCAGCAAAAGTTGTGATTTTTTAAGCCATCAAATGGCTGAACCATGTGAAAGTGAGTCGTAGGACTTCCCTGGTGGTTCAGGGGTTATGAAGCCGCCTGCCAATACAAGGCATATAGGTTCGATCCCTGGTTCCAGGAAGATTCCACATGCTGTGTTGTAAAGAAGCCCGTGTGCCACAACTATTGAGCTTGCGCTCTAGAGCCCACAAGTTGAAACTACTGGAATATGTGCACCCTAGGACTGCAATGAGAAGCCTGCGCACCACAACTATAGAGTAGCCCCCACTCACCACAACTAGAGAAAGCCCGCATGCAGCAACAAGACCCAGCGCAGCCAAAAATAAATAAAAATAAATTATAAAAAGGAAGTGAGTTGCAGACACCGTGACACGTCACTTCTAAATGTTTCACAAGTATCTCCTAAAAAGTATTGATATTCATTCCTCCCTAGCCACAATAACTTTATCACATAAGAAACATCAACAGTTCCATAATATACAGTCAATATTCAAATCTCGCCAATTGCTGCAAATATATATTTTACAGATTTTTTAAAAATATATATATCCAGGGTCCAATCAAGATACACACAGTCCATTTGGTGGTTGTTGTCTTTGGTGTTTAATTTCAAACTCCCATTTTCTTGGCTTTAAATGACACTGACTTTTTTGAAGGATCCAGGCCCGTTGGTTTGAAAATGTCCCACATTCTGTATTTGTCTGTTTCCTGATGGCTAGATTCATATCTAACATTTTGGACATGAATTCTCTATAGGGGAAAATGCATACTTCCTACTGCATGAGAAGGAGGTCAAGTCAGGTTGTCAAAGATACAGGTTTTCTTCAGAATCACTATGCAACTGAGGGGTGATATTTGGAGAACAATATGAATCTCGTTCTCCAAAATTATTTTACTTAATGCTTATAAGCATCAATTAATGATCCTTGCTGGAATCAGTTATCACTGGGGGTTTAGAAATGGTGGGTTTCTATCTCTACCATTAATTCTAATTAGCTGGCTTTCTACTGAATTTTTTTTAACTCCCTTCCTCATCTTCCTTCTTTCCTTTTTTATCATTATGGACTCATGCATTTTTTAATACATTATAATCTATTGGATCATAATTCTTTTTAATGCTCAACTGCAGTCAGAAGGAAACCTTCCAAGCCAGTTTCTATGTCCTCTTTTGATGTATCCCCACTGATGTTTGAGAATTTGCTTGCTACCTGTTATAAACTGCTCTAGGCTCACCATGTACTTCCCTCTACCATAGTTCTGAAATCAGATTATTTCTCAAAGGAGCTCTAATTCCTGGTGGGTCATGCCTTGAGTATCCAAGAAGTGAGCACTAGGCATCTTCATTGCTACTGAGTTATCACTCTTTCTGGTCCTTTCATTATGGATTTATTGATGTTTCTAAAACAGAATTAATATTATAGGGTTTTCCTTTTGTTTTTAATTGTTAACAACATTTTATCTTTAACACGAATGTTTATTTGCTTTGAGTGTTAGTCGCTCAGTCATGTCAAACTCTATGCAATCCCATAGATGGTCTCCTCTGTCAAATTCTCCAGGCAAGAATACAGGAGTGGGTTGCCATTCCCTTCTCCAGGATATCTTACCGACCCAGAAAAAGAACCTGGGTCTCCACATTGCAGGCAGACTCTTTACTATCTGAGACACCAAGGAAGCTCTACTCTTATTTGCTTTATCCTACAACATAGTTTCAGAATTATAACAGACTACTATTAATCTCCTATTAACAGATTAGTAAACCTCCTAAGAAAGCTTTAAATATGTGACATTTTTTGTTCCTTTGTTTTGTTGACCTTCACATCCCACTATAGATGCACAGTCAGAATGCTGTGTTCAAAAGCTACCAGAATTAATTATTCTGTTACCACTCTGAATATATAGTAACATTTTTTGGGTTAATTCCAGTTCAGGATTTGCATAGAATGTTCAAAAGTCAAAACAGTTACATTACTGTTGTAAGAAGCTAATAAAAAATTACAACCAGGAGTCCTGCTTCCCCACCCTCAACCTTCTACTCTGATACCCACACCCAGAGGTACCCATCTTCATTCATTTCCATTTATATGTTTTTTGAAAAATGAGCAAATACATCCCACACATACATATCCCCTCTCTCTTATTTCCATTCTTTCTTATGTAAAATGTAAACTCTATCGACTGTGTAGAGGAACAGGTTCACCATGGTGCCTTGCACGTATCCATCACAGGCCATGCAGACAAAGGTTGGAACCACACGGATCTGCCTTGGCTTTGTGATCTTGTGATAAGATGGGGTCTTATCGCCTCCTGGGTTCAGCTAATGTGTTTGCTCTGCTGTCTGTGAACTCTAAAACTGCTTAATAGGAACCTCCCTGGTGGTCCAGCAGCTAAGACTCTGTGCTCCCAATGTAAGGGATCCCTCATCAGGGAACTAGGGCCCACATACTGCAACTAAGAACTGGTGTAGCCAAATAAATAAGTGCTTTTTTTAAAAAAATATAAATAAATAAAACTGTTTAGTGGCGGTCAAGAGCAGGCTCGTCCACAAAAGCGCTCCTCTGACTCTCACCGCAGGCAACGCCCCCTATGTTTCACTGCTATCCTTTTTGGTGTTCGAAACAAGAATCCAGGGAGCAGCTGACATCTTTGACTACTTGAATGACCCTGAAAGTGGCTCAGTTCTTCTTTACCCATCTAAACAAGGTCAGGTCTTGGCCCTACTTTGTCTTATGTGCTTGACAACTTGCTTGTTTCACTTAACAAAATAACCCAGAAATCTTATTGTATCAGTTCTCAGTGGCCTTCCTCACTCTTGACGATGCTGTAACACAACATGTGTAAAATACCATGGCATAGTCCTCCAGTCTCCACCTGCATCATTCCAGCGGCTCTTTTAAGCCTGTGGAATTTTAACAGCTGTTTCAAGGACAGCACTGTGAAAATGCTAATACATTTCATATCAAGAGGCCCTAAAATATAGCTAATACATTTCTTCTTAAACTCAATACTCACCCATTTTCCTTGGCCTAGAACCTTCTGGGACAGGCAGGAAGCAGCTGCCGCCACCTTGGAAGGGTGATAGTGTACCATGTCATAGTCAACGAGAGTCAGCTCCATCAAGTATTTGGCTAAAGTGTGCTGTTCAACATCGACCTACAAAAAAACAGCCGGAAATGGAGAGAAGCACGTCTGTTATTACTCTCCTGAAAAATTCTGGGTGAAGACCTAGGAACTCAAAGCCACTGAACTCTCTTTTCCTTCCCAGGCACTGCTCTGTTCCACAGCATGTTACAAACACAGAACATAAAGTCTTTGAAGAACTGACAAGTGTTAGGACTTATCTAAGAAATGCTTCCTATCAACTCATAAGCTTTCCGTTCACTGGATCATTTCTGGGATGAGACGACAAACAGCAAAATAAAGTCTCCTAGAGAACTGGAGGCACTTACCTCCCCAGCTTTTGACGCCCGCCTTAAGAAATGTAGCGGCAACGGTCGACCCAGCTCAAATTTCAGTTCCTTCAAAATCAGAGTTTCCATTTCTCGAATTTGAGAACTGGTATAAGCATTGTCAGTGATGTAAACAAAGTCTTCGATGTTTGGAGAAAACATTTCCTCATACTTGGAAGCCAAGAGCAGTGCCGTAATGCCAACCAGCTGAAGCTTCTTACGAGAGACTGGCTGAACCTAAAGAAGAAAAATGTGTCAGAAGTCTTAACCAAGGAGAACGGGGGCTCTGGGTGGAGGAAAGTGAGAGGAAACCAAATCCTGGAGAAGCCCACATCAGCCCTGCTCACATCTCTCTTAAAGCCCAGGAACCTCAGCACTGACCACAGTTACCATCACAGCCCGTGGCACCTGCCTGTCATGGAGTGCTCGCTCTGTGCCAGGCACAGGGCTGAGATTTAATCATCTCATGGAATCCTCACAAAAATCCTGGGCAGTACATATTTTTTCCCTCACAATTAGATGGCCTGAGAAGAGATGCAGACACTAGCCCTAGATCGGTGAATTGCTAACAGGGAAGAATGAGCCTGAAGACCAAGCTCTCAGGCAGTACTCTGCACGCATCGTCCTGGCTTGAGTGTCTGGGGAAGCCCCAATGTGGCACTTAGCATGGTCTGAGTCATGATGAGGCCAACAGAAAAAGCAGGCGTTTAACAGGTGAGGAGGGCCAAGGAAGGGGGGCCTCAAGCATTCCTTTAATCCTCACCAAAAGTACACTTATTATTCAGCCTGAAGACCCTTCCAGAGATGCTTCAGTGTCAGAGGAAATCTAAATCTAGAGTGTAAGTGCTTCTCTTGACTTTTATTTTTAAACTAGGAATTTATGTGTTTTGCTTTAACTCTCACTATTGAAAATCTGCCAAAAATATGACAATGCTTTCTATACCACTGAGGATTTTTGGACAATGAAAACCAATGGCTCTATGGTTGCTTAGCATTTCGCAGACTCTCAGGGTCATTATTATCAAGACAGTTATTACTGTACTGTTTGGGCAGCATTGTATTTGACCTACACCTATATTATAAATGTTGACTTCAAATAAATAAAACCTTAGGATTTCCCTGGTGGTCCAGTGGCTAAGACTCCAAATTCTCAATGCTGAGGGCCTGGGTTCAATCCTTGGTTGGGGAACCAGACCCCACATGCTCCAACTGAAGATCCCACATGCTGCAACTAAGACCTGGTGCAGCCAAATAAATTAATTGAAAATAAATCAATAAATCCTGACCTGTAGGACCACCAGTTGGTAGATAACACACTAGAGGTTAAGGTCTGGCATTTCTTCTCAGTCAGTGTTCTTGCATTACTGGTAGATATTTGGATGGTTACTTCTGCCTCTCAGCTTCATTTCTTACCTTCCTCTTTGCTTTAGACCGCACACTCTGAGTATACTCCCTACAGATCCCTCCAACCCTTTTAAGAAAACTGTCTCTTCCCTCTTCTACAGTGATTCAATGCTACAACTGGCTGGAAACTATTAAGTTCTCTAGTAAAACTCTTCATTTTTCATATAAGAGAGCTTAACACCAAAGAGTACTAAACTATGGAAATTGTGCAAGTGGGCCTGGAGAACCAGCCTCCAAAGCCACCATGGGCTTCAGATGGACTTTCAGACCATCTGCTGGTTTATCTCCTTTGATGAATGATTGTGGTGAGACAGCATCTCCCCTGGGCACTTTTCAGCAGGCTGACCTAACAGCAATGGTCAGCATTCCTGGAAATGTGACATGCTTGAACTACAGCCTTTCCTAGCACTTGAAGTTCTTTGGCATCTCATAAACTGGCCTTTGGTCTTTTCTTCTGCGCAGAGTCCCCACAGCGTGCTCACCTGTAAATATCGGTCCATGACGGCAACACACATGTACAGCGTTTCCTGCAGCAGCCTGAACTTGGAGTGCACCTGCACCAGCCAATCCACCAGGATGGCACGCATGCGGCCATTTATGTCTCTCCCATCCAGGAAATGTGGGTTTATGGACTGCAGAACCTGTTGGTGGAATTGAAAAGTTTAAAAACCTGACTTCGGTGAACAACAAGGTCCTGCTTTAGCCATAGTCAATATCCTGTGATAAACCATAATGGAAAAGATTACAAGAAAGAACATATATGTATATATAACCAAGTCATTTTGCTGTACAGCAGTAATTAATACATTATAATTCAACTATACCTTCAATAAAAAATAAATTTAAGTTTAAAAAAAAAAAAGCAAATTTCATTTCCTTCCCAGCTGTGTGGCAGATTCCACACTGCTGTACAACCAAACCACAAAGGCCCCCTCACCTCAAGCTGCCTTAGATATTGGTAGATATCCTTTACATAGTCGCTGCAGAGCTGCGGGTTCTCCCAGTCCTCAGTATCAATATCCTCAATTTTGCAGAGCAAGGCGTCAGAAAAAGCTTGGCAGAGGTTCTCTTCCTTCATGGAGATGTCCTGAGGTGTGGGAGAAGGACCCTGCATCCACAAGGGAAAGCACACGTGTCACTACCTTAGGAGGAGACTTGATCACAAATGCAGGGTCAACTGGTTTAAAAGCATCATACGCATTTTTATAAATAATAAAGCCCCAACAAATACATTTCAGAGTAAGAGGTGAATAATTCAAGTAGATGAAGTGTTTGGAGATAAACTCTTCTGTTTAAAAATGGTCTCATCCTTCAGTTAAAAATGTACTTTAGGCAAAAAAGAAAAAGCTCTAATTTCACTCAAAATGAAAACCCAGGTCCTCACAGTGTAGGCCTTTCCCTCTTCCCTTGCTAATCCGTCTCTTACTTCTCTCCCCACTGTCTGCTCCTCACCAGCCTGCTGGTCACGCCTCCCTCACCGCAAGCAGGCTCCCTCTTCCGGGAAGGCTCAGTCCTTGTAGCCACATGGGTAATTCCCTCACGTACTTCCTCAAGTTTGGCTTAAGTGTTACCTTTTCAATTAGATTTATCCTATTTAAAATTGCCATCTGTCTCTACAATGCCCCCCCAACACACACATGTTTCATCTCTCTAGTGTTTTACCCAACGAATCTATAACCTCCTAATATACCACAGAGGAGAGGCCAGGGTGCCCTCTGCTCCTGGGTGGTGGAACGGCCCCAGGGTGGCCAATGGCAGCAGTGAGGTGGGGGTGCCCGCCACTCCTGTGCGTCCTTCAGCATCAGTTCCAGCCTTTCCCAGAGCCCCTCCCTGGCGACTCCAGCAGGGCCTTTGCTTTGGCCCCCAGACAGCACATTGACCAACATTCAATGGCCAGTGAAGGTTTACACACTCAACGAGGACCAGCAGGGGGACAACCAGGGCACAGGGCATGTCATCCAGCTACATGAGGTGGCTGAAGGGCATGTCCCTGCAAGTCAGGGCCTGATAAAATGTGGTCCACTGGCAAAGGGAATGGCAAATCACTTACTATTCTAGCCTTGAGAACCCCATGAACACTATGAAAACGCAAAAAGATATGACAATGAAAGATGAGCCCTCCAGGTCGGTAGGTGTCCACTATGCTAATGGGGAAGAACAGAGAAAATAGCTCCAAAAGAATGAAGTGGCTGAGCCAAAGGCAAACAACGCCCAGTTGTGGATGTGTCTGGTGGTGAAAGTAAAGTCCGATGCTGTAAAAAAACATTACACAGGAACCTGGAATGTTCAGTCCATGAATCAAGGTAAATTGGATGTGGTCAAACAGAAGATGGCAAAAGTGAATATCTACATTTTAGGAATCAGTGAACTAAAATGGACGGGAATGGACGAATTTAATTCAGATGACCATTTTATCTACTACTGTGGAAAAGAATCCCTTAGAAGAAATGGAGTAGCCCTCATAGTCAACAAGAGAGTCCAAAATGCAGTACTTGGGTGCAATCTCAGAAACAACAGAATGATCTTGGTTAATTTCCAAGACAAACCATTCAATATCACAATAATCCAAGTCTATGCCCCAACCACTAATGCTGAAGCTGAACTATTTTATGAAGACCTACATAGACCTCCTGGAACTAACACCAAAAAAATGTCCTTTATCATAGGGGACTGGAATCCAAAAGTAGGAAGTCAAGAGATATCTGGAGTGACACACAAGTTTGGCCCTGGAGTACAAAAAGAAGCAGGGCAAAGGCTAACAGTTTTGCCAAGAGAATGCACCAATCATAGTAAACACCCTCTTCCAACAACACAACAGACAGCTCTACACAAGGATATCACCTGATGGTCAATACCAAAATCAGACTGATTATATTCTTTGCAGTTGAAGATGGAGAAGCTCTATAAGTCAGCAAAAACAAGAGCGGGAGCTGACTGTGACTCAGATCATCAGCTCCTTATTGCAAAATTCAGGCTCAATTTGAAGAAAGTAAGGAAAACTACTAGGCCATTCAGGTATGACCTAAATCAAATCCCTTATGATTATACAGTGGAGGTGACGAATAGATTCAAGAGACTAAATCTGACAGACTGAGTGCCTGAAGAACTATGGATGGAAATTCATACCATTGTACAGGATCAGTGATTAAAACCATCCCCAAGAGAAAGAAATGGCAAGAAGGCAAAGTGGTTGCCTCAGGAGGTCTTACAAATAGCCGAGAAAAGAAGAGAAGCGAAAGGCAAAGGAGGAAAAGAAAGATATACACATCTGAATGCAGAGTTCCAAAAGAATAGCAAGGAGAGATAAGAAAGACTTCCTAAATGAACAATGCAAAGAAACAGAGGAAAACAACAGAATGGGAAAGACTAGCGATCTCTTCAAGAAATTAGAGATACCAAAGGAACATTTCATGCAAAGATGGATACTACAAAGGACAGAAATGGTATAGATCTAACAGAAGCAGAAGATATTAAGAGGTGGCAAGAATACACAGAAGAACTGTATGAAAAAGGCCTTAATGATCCAGATAACAACAATGGTATGATCACTCACCTAGAGCCAGACATCCTGGAATGGGAAGTCAAGTGGGCCCTAGGAAGCATCACTACGAACAAAGCTAGTGGAGGTGATGGAATTCTAGCTGAACTATTTCTAATCCTAAGAGATGACGCTGTAAAAATGCTGTACTTAATATGCTAGCAAATTTGGAAAACTCAGCAGTGGTCACAGGACTGGAAATGGTCAGTTTTCATTCCAATCCCAAAGAGAGCAATGCCAAAGAATGTTCAAACTATTGCACAACTGCAATTATTTCACATGCTAGCAAGGTAATACTCAAAATCTTTCATGCTGGGCTTCAATGATAAGTGAATTGAGAACTTCCAGATGTTCAAGCTGAATTTAGAAAAGAGAAGAACTAGAGACCAACCTGCCAACACCCACTGGATCACAAAAAAAAGCAAGGGAATTCCAAAAAAATATCTACTTCTGCTTCATTGACTAAAATAAAGCCTTTGACTGTGTAGATCACAACAAACGGTGGAAAATTCTTAAAGAGCTGGGAATACCAGAACACCTTACCTGCCTCCTCAGAAACCTGTTAGAACTGGACATGGAACAACGGACTGGTTCAAATTGGGAAAGGAGTACATCAAGGCTGTATATTGTCACCCTGCTTATTTAACTTATATGCAGAGTAAACCATACAATGCCAGGCTGGATGAAGCACAAGCTGGAATCAAGATTGCAGGAAAAAATATCAATAACTTTAGAAATGCAGATGATACCACATTAATGGCATAAAGCGAAAAGGAACTAAAGAGACTTTCTTTTTTTAAGAGACTTTTGATGATAGTGAAAAAGGAAAGTGAAAAAGTTGGCTTAAAACATTCAAAAAAACTTGGCACAATATTAAAAAAACTATGATTATGGCATCTAGTCCCATCACTTCATGGCAAATAGAGATGGAAAAAAGTGGAAACAGTGACAGATTTTATTTTCTCGGGCTCCAAAATCATTGCAGACAGTGACTGCAGCCAGAAAATTAAACGACACTTGCTTTTTGTAAGAATAGCTATGACAAACCTAGACAGTGTATTAAAAAGCAGAGACATCACCTTTGCCAACAAAGGTCCATACAGTCAAGACTATGGTTCTTCCGATAGTCATGTATATATGTGACAGCTGGACCATAAACAAGGCTAAGCACCGAAGAATTAATGCTTTCAAACTGTGGTGTTGGAGAAGACTCTTGAGAGTCCCTTGGACAACAAGGTGATCAAACCAGTCAATCCTAAAGGATCAACCCTGAATATTCATTGAAGGATTGATGCTGAAGCTGAAGCGCCAATACTTTGGCCACCTGATACGAACAGCCAACTCATTGGAAAAGACCCCCATGCTGGGAAAGATTGAGGGCAAGAGGAGAAGGGGGCAACAGAGGATGAGATGGTTGGATGGTATTGCTGACTCAATGGACATGAGTTTTAGCAAAGTCAGGGAGATGTGAAGGACAGAGAAACCTGGTGTGCTGCAGTTCATGGGATCAAAAGAGTCAGACACCACTTAGCAATTGAACAAAAATATATCACAGACTTTATTTATATATTATGCATATTATTTTCTACTTCTACCAGAATGTAAGTTCTATGACCTTACATGTATTCACACTGACTTTGCCCACTAAGGCCTCTCAAATACCTATGTCATCCCTGACACACTTTTGTTGGCATAGCTGCTCAGTCATGTCTGGTTCTTTGCCACCCACTGGACTATACCACCAGCCTCCTCTGTCCGTGGGATTTCCCAGGCAAGAATACTGGGCTGGGTTTCCATTTCCTTCTCCAGAGGATCTTCCCAACCCAGGGATTGAACCCACATGTCTTGTGTCTCTTGGTAGGTGGATTTTTTTTTTTTTACCACTGCTAGACCTGGGAAGGCCCCCTGACATATAGTAGGGTTCAGTAAATATTGACTGTTAGAAACTTAAGACACCTAGGTTCAGAGATTCCTAGAACTGATAGTTCACTTTGGCAGTGCCCTCTTGAGCAAGTGTAATGTTTTCTTCTGATCAACTAATTTATTCTAAATTGAGAAATTATTTAACAACGAAAAAGCAGGAAAGCACATTCCAGCCTATGAATAAAACAGGAGGAAGCAAAGACTGAGCAAGCAGACACCCAGTATTTTATTTTCTTATCACGACTGGATGATTATTAAAAAAAAAAAATCACACAAATTAAAATTGTATGGAGTTAAAACAAGCATTTAGTAATGAAGCATAAATAAACCATCACTTTTTTTTTTTTTAAGGATAAGAGGTACTTCTCAAAGTATAGCCTAGGACTGCTAGGCTGTAAGAATATATATTAAAACAATAAAATATAGAAAGAAAGAGAAGGCAGGATAATAAACAAATTTAATTTACATAAAAGCTCAACGGTTACAGTTTCCAGTCTTAGAGAAGAAAACAGTAACAGCCACAGGATATGTAGCAATTCAAATCATGCCCTTCTCTCTTAAACAAAAGGTCTTGAATTGAGGAAGGGCCAGGTGAGCAAGAGGTACACAGGTATACCTCACCTACTCAAGAATTTAAGAACTACTAGAAGGAATAAGAAAAGTTACCTGAGGTCCTAGGGAGAAAACTAGTAAGCTCTTCAGAGAGCACAGAACTCACTGAGCAGGCAAAGGCACATGGGGACAAAGTCCCAGGGGAAGCCACGAAATAAAGGCAAGTCTGGGGACTGAGCACTGATTTGAGAATGGAGAGTGTAGCGTATGAGGTGACAGAAACAGACTGGAAAGGTGAGCGAGAACCCGGCTAGGGAGTTTAGATTTCATCCAAAGGGAAGCGAATACCCTGAAGGCACTGAGCAAGAGTGACTGGAATCAGATGTGCGTTTTAATAAGTATGTGCAGCTTCAGTTTAAGGTTTCCTTTTTAGGGATAATCATCATTACTCTCCCCAGGAGGGGCAATCAGTACCAGGAAGCCTGGTTTAAGAAGACAGAAGTATACTACAAAGCTACAGGCATCAAGACAGTATGGTATTGGTACAAAAACAGAAATACAGACCAATGGAAAAGGATAGAAAGTGTAGAGATAAACCCTCGCACCCAGGGGCACCTTATTGTTGACAAAGGAGCCAAGAATATACAATGAAGCAAAGATAGCCCCTTCAACACATGGTGCTGGGAAAACTGGACAGATACATGTAAAAGAATGAAATCAGAATACTTCCTAACACCATATACAAAGATAAACACAAAATAGATTAAAGACCTAAATGTAAGACCAGAAAATGTAAAAATCTTACAGGAAGACACAGGCAGTACACTCTGACATAAATCACCAGCAAGATCCTCTCTGACCCACTTCCTTGACTAATGGAAATAAAACTATACAAATGGGACCTAATTTAACTTACAAGCTTTTGCACAGAAAAGGAAATTAACAAGATGAAAAGACAACCCTCAGAATGAGAGAAAATAACTGCAAACAAAGCAACTGACAAAGAGTTAATCTCCAAACTATATAAGCAGCTCCTGCAGCTCCATATCAGAAAAACAACACAATCAGAAAACTGGCGAAGACCTTCTTTGGAGGCATTTCTCCAAAGAAGACATACAGATGACCAATAAACACATGAAAAGATGCTCTCAACATCGCTCATTATTAGAGAAATGCAAATCAAAACCACAGTGAAGCACCATCTCACACCAGTCAGAATGGCCATCGTCAAAAAATCTGCAAACAATAAATACTGGAGAGGATGTGGAGAAAAGGTATCCCTCTTGCACTGTTGGTGGGAATGTAAATTGACATAGGCACTATGGAGAACAATATGGAGATTCCTTTAAAAACTAGAAATAAGACTACTGTGTGACCCAGCAATCCCACTACTGGGCATATACCCTGAGGAAACCACAATTCAAAACAACATATATACCCCAATGTTCACTGCAGCTCTACTTATTAATACAATAAACAGGACATGAAAAAAGCCTAGATGTCCATTGATAGATGAATGGATAAATAAGCTGTGGTACAGATATACAATGGAATATACTCAGCCATAAAAGGAGTGAATTTGAGTCAGATGAACAGAGGTGGACAAACCTAAAGCCTGTTATACAAAGTGAAATAAGTCAGAAAGAGAAAAACAAACATCGTATATTAATGCATAAATATGGCATCTAGAAAAATGGTACTGATGAACTTATCTGCAGGGCAGGAACAGACACACAGATGTAGAGAACAGACTTGTGGCACATCGGGGGAACAGAGAGGACAGGACAAACAGAGAATAGCACTGAAATGTACACATCACCATGCGGGAAAGAGAGACAGCTAGCGGGACGTTGCTGTGTGACGCAGGGAGCCCAGCCCTGCGCTCTGTAACAACCTATAGGGGTGGGGTGGAGTGGACGTGGGAGGGAGGTGCACGGAGGGGATATATGTATGCTTATGGCTGATTCACCTGTTGTACAGCAGAAACCAACAACACATTGCAAAGCAATTATCATCCAGCTAAAAACAAATAAAAATAAATTTTAAAGAAGAAGAAGACAGAAGTTATGTACTTCAGATGCCTTAGCAGCTTGAATACTCACCTGTTTCTACTCAGAAGCACACCTAAGTTTAGTCATATCCATAAAGCCACCAGGATAAAACAAAGATAATTGCTCTGGGCCTTAATTTAGAATTTCTTGAAAGCATTCCTTTTGGACTCCAACATAATTGAATTATTATAAAATCCTTTCTAAGATCTCGCTTGCCTGTGGAGATAATAACCTAAGTTCTGTGAGCCAACTGTGCACTGGCCAAACTGTCCAGTGTCTGCTGCATGCAAAGATAACATGGATCAACTGGTTGTCCAACACAAAAGTGGTCCTAGAGCAAAAGCTTCACATTAGATTGATGAATGAGTTCCGTGAGTTGTCAGAGACAACTGACAAGCAGGCTCAGAAATAATAAAGTTGTGAGACTGTGCTGAACTTGAGATGTGGTTCTTTGCCAAAGGATGTGTGGAGATGAAAAAAGGCTACCCGAGTTCTCCCAGCACCAACATTTAATGAGTCGGTCTGTTAAGAGAGCCGATTAACATGCACATGCAGGGCGTCCCTGGTGGTCCCGTGGTTAAGAATCCACCTGCCAGTGCAGGGATGTGGGTCAATTCCTGGTTGCTGAGCTAAGATTCCACATGCCAGGGGGAACTAAGCCTGCCTGCCACAACTAGAGAGGCTGTACGCAGCAACAAAAGATCCCACAAGCCACAACTAAGACCCAATGCAGCCAAATACATAAATAAAATATAAACATGCAAATATATAGGTATTTACACAAGTTTTGTTGAAACAGAGTTATTTTTTAAAATTATACTTTACTTTGAGCTGCGCTAGGACTTCGTTGTGCGGGCTTTCCTCTTGCTGCAGGGAGTTAGGGCTACTCTCTAGCTGCGGTGCTCAGGCTTCTCACTGTGGTGGCTTCTCTTGTTGCTGGTACCCAGGTTTAGTTGCTCCGCATCACGTGCGATCCTCCCAGCCCAGGGGTCGAACCACCACATCCTGCACTGGCAGGAAGATTCTTCACCACTGAGCCACCAGAGAAGCCCCAGGGTTCTTTTATTTGCTAGATTTATAATAGATAATGTCAACTCAGTGCAATAAGGAAGGACTCCAAGAAAACCTGTTGATTCCAATCAGAGTTCACGATTTGCAGCAGTAACTGTGTATATACGCATAGACAAGCACACTCAGTTGCAGAAAGACAAAGTCAACTACTGAGATTACCTTTAGGGAATGCAATGGAGTAGAATTTTGAGGGTGGGGAGAATAGTAAAAATGAACTGACCCGTTATTCTATGCGCTCCACCATGTCTGTATTGTCTTGCTTATCCCTGTTTCTCATATAATTAAAAATAAAAGACACTTCTTTTAATATGAATAGTCATGCTCATTTCCTTTTATATATAGTTTTTGTTTTAGGGAAAGTTAGACCATAAACTATTCTTATCTGTGAATAATGACCATCACTACATTTAGTGTTTCAAGCAGATTTGTAAATCTAAAGCCACCTCTGAATTTCTAGCCGCCGCTCCCCAGTATGTCTCCTAAGACCACATCTGCCTCTGCCACAACGTATTACAGCACACACCTTCACTTTGATGTTCCAGGTTTGATTGGGAGCCTCCTGGGAATAGGAAGCTGGTTCACTCACCTTGTTTTCCCAGTGCCCAGCAAACAAGAGACTAGCAGAAAGCCTGTTTCCTTCCTTCAAACTACTGTTTGCCAAAGCCTCATGAGTCAGCAAAAACATAGTTTTCTCCCAAAATTTCAGGATTAACTACTCTAGTGCTTAAGGGTCTCACTCCACTCCAAGCAGCATACCCAAAGGATTCCTTCTGAATACAGGATGATGTCCCTGAAAGGAGTTCTGGGACATCCCAGCACGTTGAGGTTGTTTCTTAGCACCCACATTGACACTGGTAAATGGGCGGGCACTTAGGAGAGATCCAGGCTTATTCAAGACACCATCGGCCCAAGACACCCAACATATCCCTTCCATGGCCAGCCTACACTGCTTTCATCACTGCTTTCATCTCCTCCTCCAAACTTTCTATACATTCCCCTCTGCCTAATGGGATATAACCCAAATTCCAAGGCCTTCAAATCCAACTGCAATCTTCTGTCCAACTTTTTGCCTGCCTCCTCACACAAACCTTCTGATCCAACTTAGACTTGCTGACTCTTTGCCCTGAAGGACATAACTTATAGGCCTATCCCCTCTTTGGTGCCTTGATCCCCACTGATGCTTTGTTTCCACCTTTCCTATCAGCTTTTCTCTATCCCTAAAAATCCCACTTACTTCAGCAAGTCTGCCTTGACCACTCCATCCCCCATGATTCTCTCCCTCCTTTAGATGGGACACTGCATTCAGTCATCCATTGCCTGTGGGTACCAAGCATCGCGCCCTCGGATTACATATTTAATTTTCAGGTACAAATGCCCCCTATAGATAAGTCTCCTCAAGGCAAGATGTCTTAACACAGCCTTAACACAACTGGATGTGTATAGTAAGTACTCAACCTATTTCTCCAATATGTCCAATGTTTTACCAAAAAATTTCAAGCAAACAATTATATAAATATCTTGAACTAGAAAGAGTAGTCATTGTTGTATTGTCAGCACTTACAACAGTGCTTGCTTCACTGTAATTATATGACTTTGTGTAATCTATGAACGAGAGCACGCATGAACTAGAAGATGGTGGAAGATGAACAGGCCAGTGCGTCCACTACCATTCTAACTTTAATTGAACTAACCAGTCATGGAGACTACAATCTCTCAATACCATCCTGGCATTACTTTGTTCTTCCATGAGTGAAGGTCTCATAATGGTAAGCTTCCACCACCTTCGCAGGCAAGTTCATTCTTCTAGTGAATTATTTTTAATAAAATCTATCAAATTTTCCTCTGAGATCATGAAATTTATTTAGGTATTAAGGTATTTAACTTTGTTACTCAAGGTCATAACATTATGTTAATTACTACAAAGATGTTCATTTTCTACACTGTTGTCTTAAAGCAGAGCTCCTGCTATCAATGTTCTTCAAAAGCAGCAGTGATGATAAAGGTGCCCTTACACCATAGCCCCAAACTGGCTACTCTGTTAAGTATGTTTGTAAATTCAGAACTTCCTACCTTTGGAGCCAACACATCCATCTGCACTGGTTTCACAGAAGCAGTAGGTTTTGGGTGCTTGTTGACATTTGTTGTTTTGGTGGGTGCAACAGGTACTTTAGTGTTCTGGGCTTTCTGAAATGAAAAAGAAATGTAAAGAGGGCAAGACAGCCTGTGTTGCCACTGAGTGCTCTACAGGGTCAGCCTAGTGTGCAGAGGTGCAGCCCTCACAGTTGTTACCTTAGCTACTTGTATGGCTCGGGTTGTAACCCGATTTCCAATTTCTTCTAAAACTGCCCGCCTGACAGTCACATGACTTTTAGGTTTAGAATTAACTCCTGTGTCATTATTCTCTAAATCGGTGGACACCTAAAAAAAAACAAAACAAAAACACAAGGAAAAATATTATTCAAAGTTGAGATAATTTACAATACTTTGCTGGTGTCAGATCCTCAGATTCAGAATTGATTTGGCAATGGTGAATTTATTGAGGTCTATCTGCCAGAGAGAAAGGTAAATTTTAGGAAGTCTGAAAATGCTACTTTCTATTTATAACATCACACTAAATTAGGCAAATACACTCATTCACTTTTTTTTTTAATCCCACTAAGAGCTTCCTATATGGACCCTGTATATGAATGGCATCTATTTAAAAAACTTCCTGGACAGAGATGAGTAACAGGTGCAATTAAGATGCAATATTAAAAAGCTGTTTAAAAGCCAGACATTTAAAACCTAAACTAGGTTTTGATTCTACAAATTAGTGCTCAGATTGGCAACATCTTTAAAGACAGCCTTTTAGCTGTGAGGGTGCCATAGCATGTAAGCTCTCTTTTATTAGGGATATTTAGAAAGAAAAGTTTTCATGGGTAAAATAGTTTTATCTCAAATTCAGAGAAAGTGTTAATTGTATGAAATAAAAATTGTTAACATGCGTTAGACAGAATGCACTTAGAAACAGAAACTTGTTAGTAAAAACAAGAAAAGTTTTACATAGAAAAGTTTATTATATGTGATAAACATTTCAGGAGAAAAAAAAACAGCATGTACTATTCTTGATAATCAGGGGTCCTAATCTTAACATATTTTCCCACAGAGGATTTGAATGGACCTACCAGAATAGACAAATGGGCAGGGGAAAATGCAAGCCTTACCTGAATAAAAGGGAATTTATGAAAGCACTTTATGGGGTAGTTTAGACAAAAATTACTTATCAGTTTGACTCAGATTCACAAAAGTATTACAGTTAAATACAGAATGTATTCAACTTACTAGGATCCTCAAAAGTCACACTGTTCAAGTCACTGCCCGTTTTAAAAAGTGTTTTAAATTTCCTGTGGGTTGAAGTGGTAATCTAGGTCAATCCATTTGGAAGGGGAAATCAGCAGCTTTTAACAAGCCTACAGCCAGGAGGATGGAGCTCAGGTGTGTCAGGGCCCTCTACTTTTCAGCAAGGAAAAAAACAGATTCAGGTACAATTCAAACCCATAGAAAATTCCAAACTACCATTAACGCTTTGTTTTTTGCAAAGATGAAATAAATGAATTTGGACCTTCTTTCAGTCTGCCATATGGCTCCAAATAATATCTCTATTACACTTCAGTAAAGGAAATTACTTTTTTAAAGGGGCAAGCCCATACATTGGCGAACTTAGCCTTGTAAGACCTCGCGTGCAGAAATTAACAGGAAACTCATATAAAGTGAAATGTGCAAACATTTGAAAAACATCCATAGCTGTTGCTTGATTAAACATCTGAAATATTTTTCAGCCTGCGGAATTTCTTCGTCTTTCTCCCCTTCCCCACAGCTGATTCCTTAGCTGGCAAGGACTGAAGGAGGAAGAAAACCCCAAGCAGCTGTATTTAGATAACTCAGCAACAAAGCGCTCTCGGGGACCGCTTGCCCAGTCCTAGGCCCAGCGCTCCAGGGACTCGTTTGACAAGTGCCAGGCCCGAGGCGTTTTCCTATACTCCCCTCGCCCCGCGGAAGGGACGGCCAGGCCAGGAGCCAGCACCGGGAGAGCGGAAGCAAGGCGAGAAGTCAGCCGGCGGGGATAGGCCTCAGGGCCGGCCAGGCCCTAGGGCCCAGGCCGCCCGCAGGAAGAGGAAAACGGCGCAGCTTGGGACGAAGTTCAAAGCCGAGGAGAAAGAGAAGAGAGAGTCAGCAGAGCAGGCAGCGCGGCCGGGCCCAGGACCGTGCGGAGGGTCGCCGGCCCACTCACCGTCGGGCGTCGGAGAAGCGCCATGAGGAAACGGACAGGCAAGAGTGGCGGCCCCGCCCAGGGAAGGACTCGGACTGGACACAGAGAGCACTAGCTTCCGCCGCGCAGTTACGACTGCGCTCCGGGCCCGCAAGCTGGGGATCTTCGAGAAGTCGCCTAGTTCCAGGATTCAAATACCGCGCCGCTCGCGCCCCCATTGGGCGGCCCTACGAACCACGCACTCTTCCCATTGGCTAGTCAAGAGGCCCTTCCGCAGGCAGATTGGCTGAATTTTCCAGACCCGTTTGTTGTCATAACAACGTTTTTTTTTCTGCTTGGTGTTATTTTAAAAAAAATCTCGGCTCCTAAGATAAACAAAAATAAAATGTCTCATTGGAAAAGCAGACTTAGGACGTCTTGTCTGGATTTTGACGCGACCTCAATTGCGGATGTCTGCGTTTGTACAGGGTGCGCGGAAGTTGGTTCTAGGGAACACCCTTAAAATACCATTTCTGATATTTCCTCTTCTTCCATAACTTTTGCGTTGAAGTTAGGTCGGATTGGCCTGCCTAGGTGGTGGAACAGGCGCCTATGGGTCATTTAGGGCTGCGCTGTGTTAGGTGGTTGAGATGCAAATGTGTGCTTAAGGAGCGGGAATTGTGGCGTTAACTCTAAAGCAAAGATTCTTAGGAGATGGGGACAAAAAGATAAATGCGGTTTATGTGACTTGTGATTCAAGTAAGCTCTTCATTGTATTGCGGAACCTGGCACATTGTTTCGTGTGTGTTGTGATCGTTGCTCAGTAAATATTTGTCGAATAAATTATGATGTGCTGAAGATTTTAAAATGAGAAAGACAATTGAAGTGTGATCCAGCTTTGGGCAGCAGGGTGGAAGGATCAGGTCAAGACAAGAAAAGAGCAAAGAAAAGGGGAGAGGAACAGGAAAGAAAAAGGGAGAGGAAGGGGAAAGAGGAGAGGAAAGGAAGGGTCAAAGGCTTACAGTAAAGGCAGTGAAATGACTTCTGATGATAGGCTCCATCTAAGAATTTGAGCAAGATTTCCCATCACTCCTACTCTTTAAAAAATGGTTTATCTCTCTGTTATTGGGGTACTGCTGCTGCTAAGTCGCTTCAGGGGTGTCCGACTCTGTGCAACCCCATAGACAGCAGCCAACCAGGCTCCGCTGTCCCTGGGATTCTCCAGGCAAGAATACTAGAGTGGGTTGCCATTTCCTTCTTCAATGCATGCATGCACGCTAAGTCACTTCTGTCGTGTCCAACTCTGTGCGACCCCATGGACAGCAGCCCACCAGGCTCCTCTGTCCACAGGATTCTCTAGGCAAGAGTACTGGAGTGGGTTGCCATTTCCTTCTCCAACTGAGGTACTAATGAGCCTTAAATAAAGTGATCTGAATTAAATTCCTTCTCTTGGATCTAACATGACTACACCTGTTTCCTCTTCAGTTCAGTTCACTCACTAAGTCGTGTCCAACTCTTTGCGACCCCATGGACTGCAGCATGCCAGGCCTCCCTGTCCATCACCAACTCCCGGAGCTTACCCAAACTCATGTCCATTGAGCCGGTGATGCCATCCACCTGTCGTCTGTTTCTCCTCCTGCCTTCAGTCTTTCCCAGCATCAGGATCTTTTAAAATGAGTCAGTTCTTCACATCAGGTGGCCACAGTATTGGAGTTTCAGTTTCAACATCAGTCCTTCCAATGAATATTCAGGATTGATTTCTTTTAGGGTGGACTGGTTGGATCTCCTTGCTGTCCAAAGGACTCTCAAGAGTCTTCAACACCACAGTTCAAAAGCATCAATTCTTCAGCACTCAGCTTTCTTTACAGTCCAATTCTCACATCCATACATGACTACTGGAAAAACGTAGCTTTGACTAGATGGACCTTTGTTGACAAAGTAACATCTCTGTTTTTTAATATGCTGTCTAGGTTGGTCATAACTTTTCTTCCAAGGAGCAAGTGTCTTTTAATTTCATGGCTTCAGTCACCATCTGCAATGATTTTGGAGCCCCCCAAAATAAAGCCTTTCACGGTTTCCATTGTTTCCCCACCTACTTGCCATGAAGTGATGGGAACAGATGCCATGATCTCAATTTTCTGAATGTTGAGTTTTAAGCCAACTTTTTCACTCTCCTCTTTCCCTTACATCAAGAGGTTCTTTAGTTCTTTTTCGCTTTCTGCCATCAGGATGGTGTCATCTGAATATCTGAGGTAAAACAGAAATAATTGCATCTACTAAGTGGCATGAGAAGATGTTAACATATCCATCGTCCTAAAACTAAAAATTAGATATCCAGTGAAAAAGTATTGGGAAGGGAAAATAGATGTTTAGGGCATTGGGGCTGTGAGTAAAATTATACTTTTTCTTTATTGTTATATTTTTGTGGTAATATCAAAAGCTACAACTATAAAACAATCCTTATCAACTCTTAGGGCTTTGTAAACAGAAATATTATGAATGGTAAAGCACTTTTATAAACTGATTTGACACTGTTAAAATTTAATAATTTAATTTATATTAGACATACTATATTTTCATATAAAGTAGAGGTACTATTTCTTATGGCTTATCCCTCATTGCAGCTAACCTAGAACCTTACAAATAAACTTTTTGATTCAATCTCTTGTTTAATGCATTGTAGTCCTGTATTTTTATTTCCTATTCCTGTCTATCTTAGATAACACTGACCACTCTTCCTATATACTAATTTAAATAAACTTTCTCATAGAATCCTCTTAGTCCTTAGATCCCAGTTTTTAGTATTATCCTAATTTGGGGGGCACTTTAAAAATTGATGTATAATTGATATATAGTAGCTTCAGATGTACAATATAATCATTTAATATTTGTATATATTCCAAAAGGATCACAATGAGTCTAGCTAACATCTGTCATGTGTTCCAATCTAACAGATAAAGAAACTAAGACTCAGAACAGTTGTATGTCTTGGCTGCAATCACAGTCCTTATAGGTTTCAGAGCTAGAGTGTGTACTCAAGTCTGATTTCAAAGTCTTTCCTCTGTATTTACCATTGTCTTCTCACTGGCTTCCCTGATGGCTCAGCTGGTAAAGAAACCACCTGCAATGTGGGAGACCTGGGTTCAATCCCTGGGTTGCGAAGATCCCCTGGAGCAGGGAACAGCTACCCACTCCAGTATTCTGGCCTGGAGAATTCCATGGACTGTATAGTCCTTGGGATGGCAAAGAGTCGGACATGACTGAGTGACTTTCACTTTCCCTATTTACATTTGGCAGAAAGAGTGGCAAAAGCTGAAAGAGTCATCAAAGAGAACTGAATAGAAAATTAACCAAGGATAAATTTCCTGAAGGCTGGTCTTTTGCAGTATGGTAAAATTCTACATAATCAATTCGCTTTATTTCATTTCTTGGTCAAGTACTGCTTCAAATATATGCATATCAGGTGAATATGGAGTGTGGAAGAATATTCCAGGCATAGAATGCACCCTAGGCACAGACCACCAATATTGGACTGGCATGATTGAAGACATGGTGAGTGGCTTGGTTTGGCAGGAGTTATGTTTCTAGGTAGGTGTTGCCTAGTATCTTCCAACCATCAAAAAGAAGGCTGAGACAGATTCTGAGATTTCTACACAAATGTTTAGGTCCTGGACTGCCAAACGGGAACTCTTCAAACACTAAGATTCCTCAGTCTGGGACAGAGTGAATGTTGACATTGTAGGAATCAGCGAACTAAAATGGACTGGAATGGGTGGATTGAACTAACATGACCATTATATCTACTACTGTGGGCAGGAATTCCTTAAGAGAAATAGAGTAGCCATCACAGTCAACAAAAGAGTCCAAAATGCAGTACTTGGATGCAGTCTCAAAAATGACAGAATGATCTCTGTTCATTTCCAAGGCAAACAATTCAATATCGGTAATCCAAGTAATTAACGGTAATACAAGTAAATAACGGTAATCCAAGTCTCTGCCCTGACCAGTAACGCTGAAGAAGCTGAAGTTGAACAGTTCTATGAAGACCTACAAGACCTTTTAGAACTAACACCCCAAAAAGATGTTCTTTTCATAGGGGACTGGAATGCAAAAGTAGGAAGTCAACAAACACCTGGAGTAATAGGCAAATTTGGCCTTGGAGTACAAAATGAAGCAAGGCAAAGGCTAATAGAGTTTTGCCAAGAGAACCCACTGGTCATAGCAAACACCCTCTTCCAACAACACGAGAGAAGACTCTACACATGGACATCACCAGATGGCCAGCACCGAAATCAGGCTGATTATCTGATTATCTGGTCAGCAAATCAAGATTAGGACCTGACTCTCGCTCAGATCTCCTTATTGCCAAATTCAGACTTAAATTGAAGAAAGTGGGGAAAGCCACCAGACCATTCAGGTATGACCTAAAACAAATCCCTTATGATTATACAGTCGAAGTGAGAAATAAATTTAAAGGACTAGATCTGATAGAGTGCCTGATGAGCTATGGATGGAGGTTTATGACATTGTACAGGAGACAGGGAGCAAGACCATCTCCAAGAAAAAGAAATGCAAAAAAGCAAAATGGCTGTCTGAGGAGGCCTTACAAATAGCTGTGAAAAGAAGAGAAGCGAAAACAAAGGGGAAAAGGAAAGATATACCCATTTGAATGCAGAGTTCCAAAGAATAGCAAGGAGAGATAAGAAAGCCTTCCTCAGCAATCAATACAAAGAAATTGAGGAAAATAATAGAATGGGAAAGACTAGAGATCTCTTCAAGAAAATAAGAGATACCAAGGGAAAATTTCATGCAAAGATGGGTTCAATAAAGGACAGAAGTTGTATGGACCTGACAGAAGCAGAAACTATTAAGAGGTGGCAAGAATACACAGAAGAACTGTACAAAAAAGATCTTCATGACTCAGATAATCACGATGCTGTGATCACTCACCTAGAGCCAAACATCCTGGAATGTTAGGTCAAGTGGGCCTTAGGAAGCATCACTACAAAACTAGTGGAGGTGATGAAATTCCAGTTGAGCTATTTCAAATCCTGAAAGATGATGCTGTGAAAGTGCTACACTCAATATGCCAGCAAATTTGGAAAACTCAGCAGTGTCCACAGGACTGCAAAAGGTCAGTTTTCATTCCAATCCCAAAGAAAGGCAATGCCAAAGAATGTTCAAACTACTGCACAATTGCATTCATCTCACATGCTAGTAAAGTAATGCTCAAAATTCTCCAAGCCAGGCTTCAGCAGTACGTGAACCGTGAACTTCAGGTGTTCAAGCTGGTTTTAGAAAAGGCAGAGGAACCAGAGATCAAATTGCCAACATCCGCTGGATCATCGAAAAAGCAAGAGAGTTCCAGAAAAACATCTATTTCTGCTTTATTGATTATGCCAAAGCCTTTGACTGTGTGGATCTCAATAAACTTTGGAAAATTCTTCATGAAATAGGAATACCAGACCACAGGACCTGCCTCTTGAGAAACCTGTATGCAGGTCAGGAAGCAACAGTTAGAACCACATATGGAACAACAGAATGGTTAAAATAGGAAAAGGAGTATGTCAGGGCTGTATATTGTCACCCTGCTTATTTAACTTATATGCAGAGTACATCATGAGAAACACTGGGCAGGAAGAAGCACAAGCTGGAATCAAGATTGCCGGGAGAAATATCAATAATCTCAGATATGCAGATACCACCACCCTTATGGCAGAAAGTGAAGAACTAAAAACTAAACTAAACTAAACTAAAAACTAAACTCTTGATGAAAGTGAAAGAGGAGAGTACAAAAGTTGGCTTAAAGCTCAACATTCAGAAAACGAAGATCATGGCATCAGGTCCCATCACTTCATGGCAAATAGATGGGGAAACAGTGGAAACAGTTGGTGACTATTTTTGGGGGCTCCAAAATCACTGCAGATGGTGACTGCAGCCATGAAATTAAAAGACGCTTACTCCTTGGAAGGAAAGTTATGACCAACCTAGACAGCATATTAAAAAGCAGAGACATTACTTTGGCAACAAAGGTCTGTCTAGTCAAGGCTATGGTTTTTCCAGTGGTCATGTATGGATGTGAGGTAGACTATAAAGAAAGCTGAGCGCTGAAGAATTGATGCTTTTGACCTGTGGTGTTGGAGAAGACTCTTGGAGAGTCCCTTGGACTGCAAGGAGATCCAACCAGTCCATCCTAAAGGAGATCAGTCCCAGGTGTTCATTGGAAGGACTGATGTTGAAACTGAAACTCCAATACTTTGGCGACCTGAACCAAAGAGCTGACTCATTTGAAAAGACCCTGATGCTGGGAAAGATTGAGGGCAGGAGAAGGGGACTAGAGAGGAATAGTTGGTTGGATGGCATCACCAACTCCATGGACATGAATTTGGGTAAACTCTGGGAGTTGGTGATGGACAGGGAGGCCTGGCATGCTGCAGCCCTTTGGGTCTTGGAGAGTCGGACACGACTGAGCGACTGATCTGAACTGAAAGATAAAGCTGCTAAATGTTAAAGATCAAGAAAATGAGAAACCATGGAAAGTTTTGAAGGATGATGATTTGCTTAGAACTTTGTTTTAGAAAGCTGCCCCTTGGGGCAGCATGAAGAATGGACTATGGAAGAAGTTTTCCTAGCTGACATGTAACTAAAAATCTGATTTGTATGAATGTAGAGAAAAAAAAAAAAAACCAGGTATGAGACATTTCTATGCACATGAGTCTGAGCAAGCTCTGGGAGTTGGTGATGGACAGGAAGGCCTGGCATGCTGCAATCCATGGGGTTGCAGAGTCAGACACAACTGAGAGATTGAACTGAGCTGAACTGAATCTGTTGATGGCTTGCAGGGTGTATGGTTATGCCCCAGTCTGTTGTCTGTTCAGTAGCAGGGAGACCCAGAGAGGTAGAAATAAACACCTTTCTATTATGAGCCTCCACTCAGAAGGATTCTTTGAAATCTGGACCTCAAGCTTGTGGATTATCCAAGCTTTTTTGTTGTTGTTTTGTTCTTTTAATCTACTAAATGCCTTGTATAAGCAGGCACTGAGCATGCTAATCAGAAGAAAAAAAGGGTGGTCATTAAAAACTGCACCCCTGGGACTTGCCTGGTGGTTCAGTAGTTAAGATTCTGTGCTGCCAATGCAGGGGTTGCAGTTCAATCCCTGGTTGGGGAACTAAGATCCCACATGCTGTGTGATGCTGTCAAAAGATTGAAACAAACAAACAAACCTGAGTTCCTCCCTTCATGGTGCTTAAGGTATAAGGTCCATGAAAGGATAACAGTATAATTTACTCATCTTTAGAAGGTGAGTATAAAAATGAGGTCCCTTGAGGATAATAAACCACTGACTCAAGTTTTAATATACTGTTCAATTATTCATGCATTTTCTCTTTTCTGTTATTCCAGATAAACATTGTAAGACACTCTAATTTTTGTCTCATATCCTAATCAGCTTTGGTGAAATCTTGAGGGGTTACAGAATGCAGAGAATGTCCCAGCTGGCATATCAAGCTTTCTTTTCACTAACCAACCCCATGCTGGGCTAAATGTGCCTGTGGGGTATGCAGGCCAACTGGGACATGAGAGCCAATCCCACTCTCACCCAGAAGGTAGAAAGAGTGAAGACTATGTCTCATTTCACTTCCGTTTGTATTCCTTTTTCAACTAATTCTTTCCATTTTCACCCCTGTTGTTTAGGAAACCTGTGCATCCTTAGAAAATACCACCATTCCAAGACCTAACTCATTAGCATGAGTAAGTTCAGGTTAATTCTGTACTTCTTTAATGCTCAGGTCACATCTGGAGTGATGATCACTTTCAGGTATCATTTTGTGTGTGTGTGTGTGTGTGGACTGTAGCCCACCAGGCTCCGCTGTCCATCAGATTCTCCAGGCAAGAATACTGGAGTGGGTTGCCACTTTCTGCTTCAGGGGATCCTCCCAACCCAGGGATCAAACCTGTGTCTCTTATATCTCCTGCATTGGCAGGTGGATTCTTTACCACTAGAAATACCCCCAAAAATGGTGACAATAGATAAGAGGCTTATGATCCAGTTTAAACAAAAGGGTTCTAAGGATATTCCACTTGGAAAAGACCCAAATCAATCAAGATGGCTAGTATCTGAAGAGCTAGCATATAGCAAGAAATCACTTATTTTTACACTGCTCCAAAATATAGGATAGGGTCCTACATTGTAGGAACACCTAACAAAGGAAAAGAATTAATGACTTTTTAAAATAATTAATGATTTCAACACTTTACAAAAAAAACAAATGTGCTCCTACAATAAGTAGTGACCTCATCAGCCCTGGAAGAATATAACTACAGGCATAATTGGATTAGTTGAGGTTCTTCAGAAAGATAGGGAATTGGCCCACACAATTATGAAAGCTCACAAGTCCTGCAAGCTGGAAACTCAGGAGAGCCAATGCAGCAGTTGCAGCCCAAAGGCTGGTAGACTAGAAATCCAGGAAGAGCCTAGGTCTCAGTTTGAGTGCAGAGATAGGAGAAAATCAATGTCCCAACTTGAAAGTAGTGAAGAGAATTCTCCCTTACTCATGGGGTGCGGGAGGAGAAGAGGAGAGTCTTTTCGTTCTGTTAAGACCTTCAACCAATTGGATGAGGTCCATCTATATTAGGGAGGGCAAACTGCTTTACATAGTCTACAGATTCAAATGTTGATCTCATCTAGAAACACCCTCAAAGATAGACCCAGAACAATGTTTTACCAAATGTCTGGGCACTCAATGGTGCAGTCAAACTGACACAGTAAATTAACTATCACAATAACCATCTATCAAGAACACTGCAGAAAGAATTTCTAAATTACACAAAGATAGGGCAGTCAAAGGAAAAGAAGCACCTAGCTATCTCCAATTTCTTTTTCTCAAATATCAGCATAAGGAAGTCAAAGTTCCTCCACCACTGATTCCTCTCATGATTACACTTCAGAGAATAGACCGTTTGCATATATGGCTTCTCCATATGTCGGGCTTCCCTCGTAGCTCAGCTGGTAAACAATCTGCCTGCAGTGCAGGAAACCCAGGTTCAATTCCTGGGGAAGGAAGATCCCCTGGAGAAGGAAATGGCAACCCACTCTAGTATTCTTGCCTAGAGAATCCCATGGACAGAGGAGCCTGGCAGGCTACAGTCCCTGGGGTCACATGAGTCAGACACAACTTAGCAACTAAACCACCACCACATATGCTAAACTTCGACTTGGGGGTAAAAAATAAATGTGTTCAGGAAGTTTGTACTAGGAATTCTAACAAAGCAATAGCAAGTTTTATCTCACTGTGATAAATTAAAGATGCTCATAATTCTTTTTTTTTTTTTTGCTGCTGCTGTTATTAATAGACACAGTCTATTTCCCCTTCCCTTGAATCTGGACTAGCCTTGCTTTGACTCACAGATAATGGCAGAAATGACACTGTGCAGTTCCAGACCGAGGTCTTAGGAAGCCTGGAGGTTTCTTCTTAGAGTTCTGACCCACCATGTGCAGAGCTCTAGCTATCCCTCACTAGAGAGACCACATCAAGAGAGAGAAGTGCCCAGTGAGTCTTCAGCTGTTCCAGCCAACACTACTAAAGCATCAGACATTGAAGGGAGGCCACACTGGACACTGCATCCCAGCAGAGCTCCCAAATGAATGCAGTCACATGAAGAACACAGAAGTCACAGTACACTGAGCTACGAGATATGAGCTATCCTCGCCCAGCTCTGCCCACATATTAAAACGATGAGCAATTATAAATTCTGTGTCTAAGTCACTAAGATTTGGTGTGGTTTGTTACATAACAGGTAACAGATATATTTACCTGGCAGTATTCGCAATCCTTATATCAAATAAGCTTTTCTGTTTCCTGGAATAGTCTTGTATCTTACTGCTTACTATGGTGTCACAGCTTAGGAAAACATAGCACAATAGGTAGGATTTACAATCATTTGTAAAGGCTGAATCTCAAAAACATTATTCTTGAAATTTTTTCACACAGGAAACTTTAGTGCCTGAGCCATGTTCTTGCATTTGGCTTTCTGAGGGCACAGTTTACTTAGTGCTGAACCATGGATCAGATGTAACTGAGAGCCTAGGAAGCACTGAACTGGTCTCATAGAATTTCTGGCCACGGAAGTCCAAGGTCTGGAGACTGGATCTTGATATAGGGGATAAGACAGTTACTAACTATAGTATTTTAAAAATATGTACAGAAATTCTTGCTATACCTTCCTTCAAATTTTGGAACCCAGTCAACTCTCCTGAGTAGAGGCTATAATTCGTAACTTGCTTCTAATGAATATAATATTGCAGAAATGAGAATATTACATCAGACTAGATGAAAAATCTCTTTGTGGCTTCCTCCTTGCTCTTTCTCTGTGGTCGCCAGCTACCCTGCTGTGAAGACATTTGAGCAGCCCTATGAAGGGGCTCTTATAACAAGGAAGTGGGGTGGGGTCCCTTGGCCAACAACCAATACTGAACCAAGTCTCCCATCATCAGCCATGTGAGTGAACCATCTTCCAAAGAGATCAACCCGACCCAGTAATGACTACAGATGACTGCAGCCCCAGCTAGCACCTTGACTGTAACTTCACGAGCCACCCTGAGCCAGAAGCATCAAGCTAAGCTGTTTCCAAATTTCTGATCCACAGAAACTAAAATGTTTAAGGTTGAGCCACTAAGTTTTATGGTTACCAAGCAATAGAAGGTAATACAAAGCTTTGGGATTTGGGGTATGTGTAGCTAACAGTAAAGGAGGACCTTAGGAACATTATAACTTATTCTCTAAGCAAACACTAATAGAATGGTAGTCTAGATAGTTCAATAAACACATCTATCCCTTATTAAGGGCAAGCTGGGAGACTACCACATCTCTTCCAATTCTCTTGTCAAAACTCTTCTTAAAGAGGCTCCTGAGAATCTAAAAAACAGAATCCTTAGGATAAAACGTTTGGAGCATCCCATATTATGGGCCAGCTTGGAAATCTGAGTGTCTTGACCTGTTCTACCAGCCACATAGGCCGTGGCAGAAGCCAATCTCTTTCTTTCTAAATAACAAAATAGATCAGTAAAAATCTAAAGAATTTCATTTTAAAAGTCTCCCCACCCACCCGGCACACATATTGAATATTGCCACCTAAGGTAAAACTCACTTGGAGTAGCACACAATGAAAATCAGTGAATCTAACCATTCTGCTTTATTGATTGATTATGCCAAAGACTTTGACTGTGAGGATCACCACAAACTGTGGAAAGTCTTCAAGAGATGGGAATACCAGACCACCTTACCTGCCTCCTGAGAAATCTGTATGCAGGTCAAGAAGAAACAGTTAGAACCGGACATGGAACAACAGACTGGTTCCAGATTTGGAAAGGAGTACACCAACGCTGTTTATTGTCACCCTGCTTATGTAACAATGCAGAGTACATCAGGCAAAATGCCGGGCTGGATGAAGCAAAAACGAATCAAGATTGCCAAGAGAAATATCAATAACCTCAGATACTCAGATCTAAAGAGGAACTAAACGGTCTCTTGATGAAAGTCAAAGAGGAGAGTGAAAAAGCTGGCTTAAAACTCAATATTCAGAAAACAAAGATCATGGCATCCGGTCCTATCACTTCATAGCAAATAGACGGGGAAACAATGTAAACAGTAAGAGACTTCATTTTCTTGGTCTCCAAAATCACTGCAGATAGTGACTGCAGCCATGGAATTAAAAGACGCTTACTCCTTGGAAGAAAAGCTATGACCAACCTAGACAGCATACTAAAAAGCAGAGATATTACTTTGCTGACAAAAGTCTGTCTATTCAAAGCTATGGTTTTTCCAGTGGTCATGTATGGATGTCAGAGGTGTACTATAAAGAAAACTGAGTGCTGAAGAATTGATGCTTTTGAACTGTGGTGTTGGAGAAGACTCTTGAGAGTCCCTTGGACTGCAAGGAGGATTTCAGGCCAGTCAGTCCTAAAGGAAACCAGTCTTGAATATTCACTGGAAAGACTGATGCTTGAAGCTGAAACTCCAATATTTTGGCCACGTGATGTGAAGGACTGACTCACTGGAAAAGACCGTGATGCTTGGAAAGATTGAAGGCAGGAGGAGAAGGGGACGAGAGGATGAGATGGTTAGATGGTATCACCGACTTGATGGACATGAGTTTGAGCAAGCTCTGGGAGTTGTTGATGGACAGGGAAGCATGGCATGCTGCAGTCCATAAGGCTGCAAAGAGTCAGACATGACTGAGCGACTGAACTGAAGTGAACCATTCTCTGTAGTGATGATAAAGGATTACAAGAGACATGCGGTTTGTCTGGGCTAATCAAAAGCTTCCCCTGGAAACCTACACCTTCTACAGTCATAGCTCTCAGCATAAGAATAAAGCTTAGAAGCAGCTAATACAACATACGTGGCTCAGTAGTGTGCTTAGTTAACCGTTAGTGGGCAGCAGATCTCTATATAACACAATTTGATGGGAAAAATTAGGAGAGATTGAGGAATTCTGTTAATTTCTCCATAATATTTATTTTCTTTTAGCTCAGAAAGGGTGAATGGTTTCATATTCTGTGCCAATTCTGATCCACTGGCAGCAACCTAAAACACAGCATTAGATGGTTTTTATGGGCAACTATGTGCCTCATGTGAGTTCAAGGCAAAGGAAGAAAGCACACGTGCTCTGAATCTTCCATTCCTCTGGTAGAAGAAAAAAGGCCAACCTTTCAGAGAAGGGCTGAAAAGGATTGTTCATTCTTATCTAGTAATCAGTTGGTTGAATCCAGTAAGAGAAAGATTGCAGTAAACACTGATCTACGGTCCAGCACCTGCCTTTGCTATTATTTGTTATGAAGGGCAATCGAATCTGGGTGGTAGGGTGGAACAGAGCAAGCACTGGGAGAACTTACTTCTTAAGTATATCATACATGCAAAGCTCTTTATACTCATCTCATTCAATTCTAATAACAAACTATTTCTGTTATAGCTAAGAATGATGGAGCTCAGAAAGCTTAATTTTTTTTAAGTTGCACAATTCAAAGCCCAAGTCTTTCTGACACCAAAGACTATATTCTTTCCAAAATTTCAAAAGATCAACTGTGTAGCCTGTGAATCTGTACAGGATACAGAGGAGAGAGATGAGATTGTGTCCAGAAGGCACAATCACAGAATTGATAACATTTATTTTTGTAACTCTTATTTCAAGGAAATGAGTGAAATCTATAACTGAGAGAAAATATTTCAACCTTAATACATCGAATATTGTGACATGTTAAGTCTTGAATAAGCAACAAAATTTACTGTGTTTCCAGAAGTTTGGAAAGTTAAATTAGAAATCAGGATGCAGTAATAACCTAAATGGGAAAAGAACTTGAAAAAGAATAGATATATGTAATATACATATCTGAATCACTTTGCTATACACCTGAAACTAACAAAACATTGTAAATCAACCATACTCCAATATAAAATAAAAATTAAAAAAAAATCAAGATGCATTTTCTACAAAACTAAGTTATTCTCACTGATGAAAAACTAATAATGAAATGTCCACAGAGTCAACATTTTAATGTTACAAATGTTAATAGCATTTTTAAAACAGAGCTAGTTTCCTGTCAAATTGTTATGATTCAAATGATGAAACATGCTAGCAGCTAAAAATCACCAGATAAGAAAAATGCTTCAAGTATCACTTTATAACCTCCATATTAACAAAAATGAACATTAGGATTTGCTGACAAAAGAATTTTAGTTTTAAAGAATTTGGACAGCTATCACTGAAATTTTCACTTTGACATAAAATGTAGCAGGATATGGAAGACACCAAAACAAAGCACAAAAAGGTAAAATACTAAAAATTTCCTTCCATATTTGGTTCAACACTAATCACATTTTTCTGCAACTAACTGTAGTAGCTTAATAAGCTCCTACATAGTTCAGGTATATGCCACAAATACCTGCATAAAGTAAATTTTAAAGTAATGATAGTTTATATTTTTTAAAAATCAGTAGCAAATGTTAAATCAACAATTTAGTTGTGCATCTAAATCTGATGTAATAAAAAAATAGAGAAATCTGTATGTATTTGTGTTTTGGGGAGCATCAAGAGGACTTCGTTGTATAGAATTCTCCCCATTTTATCCCTTGGCCTGGACCACAGGTTTTCCAGTGGTAAAGTCCTACATCTAGGCCAGCAGAATATGGGCTACTAGCTCTTCTCCCCAGTAATATGGCAAAGTCTCTCTTTCTCTTTCTCATTCTGTCTTGCCACCCCTCCCACAACCCTTTCACAACTGCTGCTAGCATTCTTATTAATTGTATTATTTTATATCCAATTTTCTTAACCATAATCCACCCTTGATCTCTAACACCTACTATGCTGAAGCATGTTGATATTGACAATTACTCAGTGTAACATTCACTAATACAAAAAAAAGGCAAGTAGCCATAACTGAATGAATACAAACAAAATTAGGCAAATGTCAACCTGAGTGAGATCACTGTTTTTGAATCCCATAATGTTCAATGTAGGCAGTTTTATAAAAATGAATTATGAAACACAAAGACAATAGAAATATAAGTTATTTATTAATCAATCCACTTACAAAGCAGGTGGCTTAATGCAAGCTTATCGACATCTTCACATATGATCCATGGGAACATGTCTTCCACATACAGACAGTGATGTTACTGACTGATGCATTTGCAATCTGGGGCATATTAAGCATATTTAGACAAATAAAATTAGGCTATCCTGTATATGAAAGTATCTTGATAATATGCATCCTGAAGTGGATTAAAACTTTCTCCAAAAGAGAAATGTTAGTACATTAACTTAACTTTAATATTCTATATTATGCAGTAAATCTTAACTATAGAAATTAAAAATTTTAAATCAGTGATCGACTCTTGGTAATGTATGAAGTGGGAGTCTAAAACCAGAGCAACAGTAGGTTGACAGTATAATTTGTGCCTCACAGTATCTGCAGATTTACTGTTTTCAAGCTTAAAGAGAAATAAAACAAGAGACATGTAGATTCAGCTGACTTTATTTATCTTTAAACTAATAAAAATCCCTTTAAAAGTGATTCTGGGACCTTTAGAAGTTCTATGAATGCATAGATACCTGCCAATGACTGCAATTCTAAATCCTGACTAAATGTGTTTACAAAAATCAATGTAAGCAGATATCTTTACTACGCGTGCTTAGCAGAAGACTGAGTGAAATTCTACATGTCTTCTTCAATTTCCCTAAAATTTTGTTAAATCTGCAAGTATATACAATCCAGCTAATTGAAATTAATATTTAGTGTTCATCAGAGCTGTTTCACAGCAGCAAAAATTGGATCTGGGAAATAAAGTTCTAAATGATGGAGGAAAAAGATAAATACAATAGGAACAGCAGTCTAAATGTATGGTATTAATATTCAACTCTATCTGCATTGTGCTAAAAGGAAAAGGATACACCAAGAAGAATTCTATTGATCACTCTGGTGATGTGAGTACCACCTGCATCTGATTGAAAATGGTTTGTATTCTGTTCCCGGTATCAAGGGTGGTATTGAACTCAGAACTCCATATTGTAAATATACAGCAGCCATTTTGTCCTAATTAAGGAATGTCTTAATACACAATATTATCATTTTCTAGAGGATCTTTATACATTAAACTAAAGTACATGATTGATTAAATTAAACGTTAGTAATGGATAAAAAAATTCATAATTCTCAAGACCTGGTACTATGTAAAAACCAAAAAGACCACAAAATTCTACTTACTAAAGCAGCTAATCTTGCCTGCAAGTTTAGGGTCACAAGCCCATAATATGTGCAAAGAAATGCAATACAAGGAACCATGCAAAAATACAGTAAAATGATACAGGAAAAATGTCAAATCTAGAAAAAAAAAAAGCTTTTATAAATACATCAAAATCAACTGTATACATAAACTGTAGGTCTAGCATTAGTTGTACCATGTAGCAGAGCCAGCACTCTTAAGTTCAAGGCTTCCGAATCTGCGCAGGTAAGTCATGCCATCTTTGGTTGACTGCAGTACCAGGAGGGTGGGAATGAGAGGGAGGGTAAGAGTTCTGAAACATGGTGTCAACTTTCACTTGGCAGCTGGGCCTCAATGTCCACTCTGCAAATGGGGCACTTCTTATTGGTGATCAACCACTGGTCAACACACACTTGGTGGAAAAGGTGCATACAGGGAAGGCGTCTATTGTAAGTAAACAAAACAAAAAGCAAAAGTTTATTTTATGACAAGTGCAGTGGCATTTAAACAAATGATACATGTAATACTTCAGTAATATTATGAAGTTACTAAGCATTTTCTCTTTTGTTAAAAAAAAAAAAAAACCTCCCTACTCAAGATTATATACCTACATTAAATTAATACTTTGGGCAATGTAATGTATTAATGACCAAGATAATTAACTGTCACAGTTGAAGAATCAAATTATATAAAATCTCAAGAATTTTAAGAACAACAACTACAGTAACAATTATTCCAACTTTGTTTCTATACATGAGCTGCCAATTTATTAGAGTTGGCAATATGTTCCCCATAACATAATGCTGTAAATATATTTTTAATATCAAATCACTGTATTTATGAAGCACTTTCCAAAAAATTCTCACTTAATTCTCTCAAAAGAATTCTGTAAACACACAGCAGCCATATCATACTAATTAAGGAATGTCTTAATATGCAATATTATTTTCTCTCTAGAGGATCTCTTTAACACAATTAAGTACATGATTGATTAAAAGTTATTAATATTGTTTCATGAGATTATTTTCATGTTATATCATACTATGCTACTCTTCTAAAAGCAGATTAAAGAGATATGTTTGCTTTAGTACACTACACTATCAATTAGAAATAGAGAAATAAATAAAGCTTCCATGCACTAACATGCTAACATCAAACCTAATGGTAGAATAAAGGTTACTGACTTGAGTGTCAATTTCAACTTCCACGTTGAGTTGTTGTACATTTCAGATTTCATATTTTGTAAAAACAGCTAAAAAGAGGTGCTCTAATTACTCTGTACAGTATTGTCAATACTGTAAAAAACAATTATCTATATTTATAAATCTTCATTGGAAATACAGTGTTCAAACAACCTTCTATGTGATATAGTAGACAACAAAAGTTTTTTTCTCTTAGTCAACTGAAGAAATAGGATACAGTTGTTATATATATTATAGAACTTGCTTCATATGGGATTATGTTACATTAGCAAAAACAGAATAGGAACAAAATAGTTACTTAACAGATTATAAAAGGAAAAGTCTAAAATATTTGGTTAGCATAATAACATTTTCTAAATCACATAGTTGCAAGAAGAAAATAGTCTACAAATTGAGAGGAAATTTTAGGACAAGATCACTTTATAAATGATGATGTAAAACAAACTGCATGGAGTTACTCTGGATCCCTCTCTGTAAGCTTTGGAGAAACATTAATATACATGTTTTGGCCTCCAAAGTCTCTCATCTCTCAAGTTCTCCGTCCTACAAGATTCAGATAAGACAATATTGACCACAAAATCCCCCTGGCCAAGTCTTGGTGTGGCCCTAAAACAGGTAGTATATTTCTCTTTGATGTTAATACAGAAACTTAATCTTTTCACTGTTTTATTCACTATTAGAAGGCAATTCTACATATCAGAGACTGGTAACAGGGTACACTAGGAGTAATCTTTATTTGGTTTCTGGTCTGCTTTATAATAAAATTCCTCTTATTTTGGCTGTATTGCAGGTCTGTGGGAGATTAGTTCCCCGACCAAGGACTGAATCAGCACCCTCAAGCAGCTCAAAGTGCAGAGTCTTAACGACTGGGCGACAAGAGAATTCCCTCAAATAAAATCTCTTGTCCAGTTTTGACAATGAATTTTAGATAATTAGTGTTTAGTTACCTCACATCTTCACCTTCCTCTAAAATAGACAAACAGATAGTACATTTTTCCTCTGTGTCTTCCTCAGTCCCTTCTTCCCCATCTTGTTTGCAGTGCAGTTTCCTCTGTGAGAACCAATCAGTTGTTACCTTGTTAGTAGAGATGACATTATTGAACAACTGAGTGAAGTTCGTGTTTATTTGAAAAACAAAACAAACAAAACCATACATTCACCCACAACATATTTCCCAGATAAAATTGCCATGAATTAAAGGATGAATTAAGTGACTATTATCAACAAAGTGTTCTCGTAAGACCCTTAAATAATCAGCATCAAAATTAAAAGTAACATATTCATTAGTCTGAAATCTATCATTTCTAACCCACAATCAGGATCATATATACTGTTCTGTCCCATCATGAGACATAGACAGATACACTTTGTTTCATTAATATGTGTTTCAGATAATGTTCAAAAATGAATGCTAGTTATAGTATTTAGCTTAAACAGTTGAGAGGACTTACATTTAATGGTAATACCCCATTAATAATCTTAGGAAAAGGGTGAAAAATACAACAAACAGTCATTTTCAAACTTCATTAGTCTCTACAGTATAGAACATTGTTTGTTGAAAGAAATTTATTTAACATGCCTACTGCACATCTTCTAGATGTAACGCTACATAAGGATATAAGGGTAGAATGTAAGAAATGTAGGTCAATTAAGTTCCCATCCAAACAACTGACTAGCTGAATTATGGTACCACTATAGGATGGAATTCTGTATAAGCTATTAGTAGGAATACAGGTCATCCGTCGGTGCTGATATAGAATAAACAGAAAATGGACAAAAACTGTATGCATATTAGCCCCTTTGAGTTATTTTCAAAAGTGGAAGAAAAAATATATACATATGCACATTATTAAAAATACTTGGAAGATTACCTAAGAAATCTTTAAGCATGATTTTTCTTCTGGGAAGGAAAACTAGGATCATTAGAGCAACAGACTTCAATTTATAGTTTTAGATTTTTTAACCATATGCATATATTGTTTTAATAATAAAAAAATGTAGTTGATAGATTCCACAAACTTAAAAAAAGTCCATGATATTAAATGTTATGCATTTCAACAATAATGTAGATGTTTCACAGAATAAATGCTTACCTTTTTGTATTTATGTGGATATGTACATCTTTCAATTGTCCCCTGGGATGCTCCACGATTAACATTTCCTAATCTTTCTTCTAAATGAATAAGTTCCTGAAGAAGAATAACCAGTATTAAAAGCCAGCATTATTCCTTGAACAGCACAATCAGTATTATAAAAGCAATAAAGTACCATATTTATAAACATGCAATGTAAATAGAGTATTCAAAACCCATATATGGTAAGGCAAATGGCTGTTTATTTCTCAGCTAACTGAAGTGGTATGGCAAAGTTATCTTGGTAGACTAGAGCAACGTATTACGACATGATCCTATATAAGTCAGTAAGCATGTATACATCTAGAAGATGAAGTCACTGCAGTAAAATAGGGAAATAAGTCAAACAATAATTCTTGATTCCAAATTCCAAGCTGACATGAAGAAACAAAACTTTAATCATATCTAAATGATCTGTTCTTCCAGAAAGTTCAAAGATATTTGGCAAAAAACTGAATTACTTAGGTTTGTTTTTCTATAGCAATGCTTCTCTAAAAACTAAGCTTAGTCAAAAAGCATTAGGCATTGATTATAGTAGAAAAAATATTTTAAAAACCTAAATGTTTTCCTAGAAGAATGGTTAAATAAATTATATTCATCTACCCATGAGAATATCAGAACTATCAAAAACAATGTACTCGTCAAAAAACTGATAGTACTTATTTCCCAGATATATTGCAAAGAGTAAATTTATAGAAAAAATGTTATCACTAAATTCTAATGTATTACAAGCATCACATGGGTTAAGTAAAGCATATAAGTCTAGTGCATTAAAAAAATTTTTAACTTCTTATTTTGTATTGGGGTAGAGCCAATTAACAATGCTGTGATAGTTTCTAGTGAATAGCAAAGGGACTCGGCACATACAATACATGTATCCATTCTCCTTCAAACTCCCCTCCCATCCAGGCTGCCACAAACACTGAGCACAGTTTCAGGTACTACATTTATCAAAAAAAAAAAAAAAAAAAAACGCATTAAGGTTTTTCTAGCACATTTAATGGTATGGTTCTTTATCTGATATTTATATTTATTTAATAAAATTCTCAACATTCAGAAAACGAAGATCACGGCATCTGGTCCCATCACTTCATGGGAAATAGATGGGGAAACAGGGGAAACAGTGTCAGATTTTATTTTTGGGGGGCTCCAAAATCACTGCAGATGGTGACTGCAGCCATGAAATTAAAAGATGCTTACTCCTTGGAAGGAAAGTTATGACCAACCTAGATAGCATATTCAAAACCAGAGACATTACTTTGCCAACAAAGGTCCGTCTAGTCAAGGCTATGGTCTTTCCAGTAGTCATGTATGGATGTGAGAGTTGGACTGTGAAGAAGGCTGAGTGCCGAAGAATTGATGCTTTTGAACTGTGGTGTTGGAGAAGACTCTTGAGACTTCCTTGGACTGCAAGGAGATCCAACCAGTCCATTCTGAAGGAGATCAGCCCTGGGATTTCTTTGGAAGGAATGATGCTAAAGCTGAAACTCCAGTACTTTGGCCACCTCATGTGAAGAGTTGACTCACTGGAAAAGACTCTGATGCTGGAAGGGATTGGGGGCAGGAGGAGAAGGGGACGACAGAGGATGAGACGGCTGGATGGCATCACTGACTCGATGGACTTGAGTCTGAGTGAACTCCGGGAGTTGGTGATGGACAGGGAGGCCTGGAGTGCTGCAATTCATGGGGTCGCAAAGAGTCGGACACGACTGAGTGACTGAACTAAATAAATTTCTACATTCTTCTATTATTAGATATTTTCAATTACTCTTCTTCAATATTTGGGTAATTTCTGATGCTAAGATTAATATTACTAATAAATCTTTCTATAATAATCCCTAGAATCAATATAGATGTGTTACTGCCTTTTGATCCTCAGTCACTGCAGCAATCCTATACTTGTAACTATTAATATTACACATACTCTCTTTTTACATTACAGATACTGTGGCAAATATCTTCATTAATGCTATTACATACCTCAAAATTGCCCCTGAAAGGACCTCTGAATGATGTTCCATCCAAGCCTGATGAAATGTAACGAATGTGAGGATAGCCTGCCATGTCAGGAACCTATTTTAAGAGAACAGGTAAGCTAAATGAATTAAGAACAGGCTCAAGTTTTATTGCTACCATCGAATAATTCAGATACGCAATTTTCTCCACATAGCTTCTCAAAAAAATCAACTTCAGGAAGTATACATAACTACTAAAAAGGCATTCTGTTAACAGGTTCCTCTTCAAAACTGATCTCATTTATAATAACTTTTAAATTATCATCAGAAGGAAAAAAACAGAAACAGCAGTTCCATGAGATAACAGATTCTCTTCTACTTGATTTATTTTGCACAAAGAATCCTAAGTAGAGAATACTCAAGCCTAAGAATGATGCTCTTAGTAGCCTAAACATATACAGAGCAAAATTTTCATAAGATCTGGTCAATTTCATACAATATTATACAGTAGTTAGCCTTCAATTAAAATAAATAAATTTATATTAAAAAAAGATCTGGTCAATTTCAGAGAGCTTTATTATACAGTATTAAGAAACAGAAATGCATAAAATTTTCTAACAAAACTTAATTTCAGGATAAAAGTTTTATTTCCCTTTCTCTAGGTTCAATATCTATTTTGTCAGCATTCACAGTAACTCTATAGTACATTAACTACCATGAATAACAAAGGCACCTTTGGCTGCTCTTTTGGTTTGGTTCTATTAGTGAAAGTTTAACAGTTTCTATTTTTTTGTTAGCTAAGGTCAATCTTCACAATCTTATCTGTGAGCTCACCTACTTGACAGAATTTGTTTGTAACTCCAAAATCAATAGTTGTGCTCTCACAAGTCATCCATAGACCTGCACAGAGCAGCAAAAAAATCTAAGTTACCCAATACATGCTCCCAGCTGAGGAAGAACAAGACCCTGCCCACTTGTTTCAGTTCTTACACTGTAAACAAGTGTCTTTTTTGCAATGTATTAAGTGCAATGTTCTTCACATTTTTGTCCTTTGTATAGGTCATTCTGTTGTTTAAACTGATCCCCAAACATAATGCTTAATTGTTAGTTAGGGTTCCTAAGTGCAAGAAGGCTGTGACATGCCTTATGGAGAAAATATGTGTACATAAGCTTCATTCAAGCATGAATTATGGTATCATGAGCTTGGCCATGTGCTCAATGTCAATGAATCAACAGTATATATCAAACAAGGTGTCTCTAAACAGAAAAATACATTAAAACAAGGTTATGCATTGGTTGCTGGGACTGGAGGTTTGCAATAACCTAGGGCTGTATTTACCCTGGGAATAATGGTTCAATATCTATTTTGTCAGCATTCACAGTAACTCTATAGTACATTAACTACCATGAATAACAAGAGCTGACTGTAGTGTTAGGAAAGGGATATTCTAAGACCATTCTTGCATTTTTATAAACAGATCTCCAGAATTATGTGGCTTCTACTAAATCATAATACACTTCTAGCATGTTTTACAGCTTTAAAAGACAGTTCACACATGGAAAAGCATTTAAAATAAGCAATAATTTTTACCCTTTAAATAGTCTATTATTTAAGTATCTGCAACTTTCCTTATAATCAAGATCAATAGTATCCAGCTCTAAGCAGATAACCTATCTTCCTACACATCTCCAAGAGAAATGAAAAAATCAGAAAGGAACTCAGGCCTTCCAATTACTTAAAACCTGCACGTCTCTTATAACCCTCTCTAGCCTCCTTTCTCTAACTTTTAGGGATAAGCTTCCTCTTTCTCTTACCCAAAGGTGAGCTCTATCATTTGCTCCCTCTTTCTCTTGTTTCCCCAACCTGGACCATCCTTAACTGCTACCCACCCTTTTCCTGTATGTCTTCAAACAAGTCCTCTCTGTTACCACTGTTTTGTCTTAAACCTAAAATTACCTTCAAGTTTCTCCAAACCCAGGTTGTCTCTCTAATCCTAATAGTGAGAGAGTGTTAGTCACTTAGTTGTGTCCGACTCTTTGCCACCCCATGGACTAGCGCCCGCCAGGCTCCTCTATTCATGGAACTCTTCAGGCAAAAATACTGGAGTGGGTACCCATTCCTTTCTCCAGGGGATTGCACCTACCCAGGGATTGAACCTAGGTCTCCAGCATTGCAGGCAGATTCTTTACCATCTGAGCCACCAGGGAACAATCGTGGACTAAATGCCAATGCTATTTCCCACTTTCCCTTCACAGCCAAGTTTATAAGGCAAGTAGTTTATATTCAATCTCCACATATTTTAACTTTCCCTACCTTACTGTGATCTAAGAGGCACCCCAACCTCCATCCCTCACCATTACTGAAATCACTTTGACAAAAGCTGCCAGAAACCACTCTAATGCCAAATGCATTCAACATTTTTCAAACTTTACTTTTTTGTGATGAAACACTACTGACCATATTATTTTGACATTATTCTAACTTTGTTTCTCCTCATTACCCTAGCCAATTCTTGGAATTATTTGTTTGAAGTATAGTTGTTGTTGTTGTTTAGTTGCTAAGTTGTGTCTGACTCTTTTGTGACCACATGAACTGTAGCCCGCCAGGTTCCTCTTAGCACTGAGCCACCCAGGAGACCCTGAAATACAGTATTATCATTTAAATACAGTATTATTATTGGCCAAGGTTCTTTCAATCTCTCATCAGTTTGCACATTTTTCTTAGAAATCTAATCCTCTTCCATGGATTCATGTAATATGACAGACATGTGATACATGTAATATTTTATATTGACAGATCACAACCTATCTTTAACTCAAAGACCAGTTTATTCTTTGGAGATCCAGACCATAAACCCAACTTCCTACTGGACAGTCCACCCTGACACATATATCTCAGATTCAATATGTCCAAAATCTAACTCACCTAACCCCTTCCCTAAATCCTCATCTAATATTCTCCAAATTAGTGAATGGCAGCACCATACATACACCTAACAACCAAAGCTAGATATCTGGGAATCATCTTAAATATTACTCAAACAGAGCCCATCATTTTTAGGTCAACTGCCACTGCCCTTGTTCAAGCATTCATCAACTTTCATCTCTTCTACTATAATGCATCCTTGCTTCCATCATGAAAACTATTTTCCACACAACTGAAGAGATGGTCTATTTAGGTGCAATCTGATTAAATCATTCTAACAACATAAACATGATCAAGACATTACTCTTTCAATGAAGTCTAAGTTCTAGTTTCTTGGCAGTGCACATATTTCATTGCTGAGTAACCTTCACCCCTAAGATCTAGAAACAGCAACTTGGATTTCCCTGTGCTTATGCTATCTGATGGAGAAGGCAATGGCACCCCACTCCAGTACTCTTGCTTGGAAAATCCCATGGACGGAGGAGCCTGGTGGGCTGCAGTCCATGGGGTCACTAAGGGTTGGACACGACTGAGCAACTTCACCTTCACTTTTTACCTTCATACACTGGAGAAGGAAATGGCAACCCACTCCAGTGTTCTTGCCTGGAGAATCCCAGGGACGAGGGAGCCTGGTGGGCTGCCGTCTATGGGGTCACATAGAGTTGGACACGACTGAAGCGACTTAGCAATAGCAATAGCAATATGCTATCTGAAAGCTCTTTACATGATGTAGTCACTTTAAGAGGACCATGCTCAATTTCAAAGCTTGCTTAGAAGTTGCATGTATAGTAAAGTGTCTTGGAAACCTTCTCTGCAATACTTCTACCCCTACAAAACTACTTACTTCTCTGTATTATGCAATATGTATTATGTGAAAAGAAAACTCAATTTTTGCTGAATTTGCTCTTTAGAACTCAACCTGGTATCAACAAAATCTGAATTTGCTCAAATCAGTTACAGAGAATTAGTAGAGTCTTTCTACTGATCAGAAAATAAAGTATGAATGCATCAGAACAGACCCATTACCATTTATGATGATAAAGCAGATATCCCACTAAAAGCGGATAAAGATTATCATGTTGGTATAAACTGTTGGTATAAAAAATGTCATTTTTTACATCAAGAAGAGTATATGTAACACTGCAGATACAAACACATATTTTACTGTATCTAATATCTTCTTATAGCACAATTTCAATCTAATAATAATAATTCTAATCCTCTACTGAAACACCTATTAACAACTAATACATTTAAAATATTTCCAAAAAATAATTTAGAAAAGGAAGAACAGTTTTTGAAGGCAACTATGTCAGAATTTTGAAATCTTCCTATTTTACCATTAAAGGTAGAGCTCCTAATTGCAGGTGATGAAGCCGAGGTGGTGCATGGTAATGGGCCAAGTGAGGATGCAATGCTCCAGGTGTATAAGTAGCTGCAGTTACTCCAGCTTCAATTCCCAGTTCCCTGACAAAGGAGAACAGTTTAAATGTTAGACATCCTTACAGTGTCTATTATCAACAGAAATGCAGGAGTATGTTTACATTTTTTAATGTCATCTGAAGATTCTTATCTTACTTAGCTGAGAAAAAAAGATAATTTAGCCCAAAAGATATAACTAATAATTTCAAGTTCATTTTAGAAACCAAAATTCAAAGGTTCAACTTTGTGACCATGAGGAGCAAGGTATCTGTATCTAGTTTCACACCTTACAAAGGAAGGACATATGAGTGGCCCTAAGGTTCCTTCCAATCTAAAAGTCTGATTTTTCATAAGAAGCATATACAATTGAGTTTACTTTTTTGGTTTATATGAATATTGCCCCCAGGTCTTTTGTTTGTTGGATAGTGCCTCTGGATTGTTGGCATCAAGGATAATTCAAAGAGTAAACACTTCTGTACCTTATAAAGCAAGGGTAAACAAAATTTTAGAAAGTAAAACTGGTAAATATCAAATCTTCATTTATTTATTCTCATTTTATATTCTGTCTGAAAAGTCAATGTGGATCAAGATCTCAATAGCTACCTATAGACAACAGATTCAGAAAGAAAATTAATGCAAATTTGCCTCCATTTCTCTAGGAAATAACTCAAGCCTGGAGGATCCAGGCTGAATTTCCCGTATCAATAGCAGGGGTTAAGGGAGGTACAGCAAACCTGAGTACAAAGGTGGGGGTGCTGGATAAAGAAGATGAAAAATTTAGGGGTTTTACTTTGATGGTAGATCTCTGAGAAACAACAACAAAAAAGTTCTATTCCAGTTTGACAGGGTTCCCTGCCCTAGAACTCAAGTTGCTACTCTTTCCTCCCCAAGTCTCTTATGACTCACCCAGAGACAGTGAGTCACAGCTAAGCTGTAATTCAGTTTCTCTGTATTATCCTTAAAAAAAAAATTTATATATCTAGCTATTTGCTGTGCTTAGGTCTTAGTTGCAACACTCAGGATCTTCAATCTTGTTGTGACATGTGGGATCTTTACTTGCGGAATGCGAACTCTTAGTTGCAGCATGTGAGATCTAGTTCCTTGACCAGGGACTGAACCCAGACTCCCTGCATTCAAAGTCCAGTCTCAGCCACTGGACCACCAGGCAAGTCCCCACATTACCCTTCCCCTACAAAGTATCTCTTCCAACCTTTTCTACCACAAGAAACTGATCACAGCTCTGAAATAAATAAGATACTGACCAGGCAGATCTCTCCGGAGCCTGTCGAGGATGTGAGGACATAGTCTGAGGCACATGAATATGATGCCCATGACCATAATTTGGGTGCATCCTATGTGGATGGGGTGGGGGGCGTTCATGTGCCCGCCTGGAAACACAGAACACAAAAAGACCACTGGAAATAATTGAATAATTGGTTATTTCTTAATGTAGAAAAAAACAATCTAGTATTAATATTATAAACATCTATAGATTAGTCTTGAAATTAACTCTGTAACAATAAACTTAATGATTAACAATAAATCAAGAAACCATAGTCCCACAAATTCTCACTACTCATTTATTTCAATGTCTCCAATCCAAATATCATCCAAGGGAAAAAACAGTATGTTTATAATATGGCAGATAGTTTAAATAGAATAACAGGAACTAAATGAAAATAAAACTTAAAAAATTAATACTCCAGCATATGCTTTAGACACAAGGAAGTTGTTTATATAAACATATAAAACAGAAGAAATGGAAACTATCTTGCTTCATCTTTTTGCTATAATAATACTCATCTATTTTAATGGATAAAACTTCTAAGTTAAAAAAAAAAAACTTCTAAGGAAAAAAATTTAACCTGTGCATTTTCTTCAAACACATGCAAATACATGTCAACACATCTGGGAAACTGGTATTACTTCTATTCACACTCTTTATTCATCAGTCCAGCTTACTATATTTTCTCTTTCTAAAGTCTGTCAAATTTACAAATGTAAATGGTAACAAAGTTCTAAACGAATGGCACTTGAGAAAAAAACAGTTCTAGGGATTCATTTTTATAGTCTAATTCTCATTTTCTACTAGTTTCAAACACATACACAGTTTTCATGTTTAACCTTAATGATTCAGAACAAGTAATTTTCTAGATACTGGAAGATAGAAATATTAATTGGCAACTTTCTATATAAAGAGGCACTGTATTAAAATGACAAAAATAGTCACAGATTCTAAATATAACCTTAAATGATATAACTAAAGAAAGAAGTTACATAAGAGCCAGATCATTGATTAAATCAAGAGTCTGCAAACATTCTGTAAGGGCCAAATACTTAATACTGCTTGCTCTATAGGCCACATGGTTTCTGTTCTAACTACTCAACTTGGTTTCTGTAGTGTAAAAGAAGCTACAGACAATATATAGATGAACCAATGTAGCCATTTTCCTGTATAACTTTAATAGGCAGGCAGAATAAGCCCAACAAAGTACACTGCCCCAAATTAGAACATCAGATCCTGAGTTTTCCAAAGAAAATAAAAAGTTCTTTTTGTTTTTATAGTCTTTTCATATGAAATAACCCGATATAAAATTTTTATGTCAGCACCTACAACTCAGGATAAGACATTCTGGTTAGTAAAAAATTAATTTCCTAGTGAACTGAGGATTAAGTATAGCTATATCGCTTCTGAAGACTTCACAGTTTTAAAAGCCAATGGAAATAGAAGGCAAAGAATAAAGGGTGATTATCTTTCTAAAAATGTAGAACATACGTTGGGTGCTGCATCATTCTCCTTCTTTGAACTTCCATCCTCTGCATCATTTCATGAGGGTGCAGTCTTTGTGCTGGAGGTGCTGTGGTTGGAATATGGTGTGAAATTGGCTGGTGCGTGGGAGGAAGATGCTGAGGGATTGGTGCAGCTGTACTGGCTAAATGAGTTGGAGGTGGGGGTGCCACGGGGTGAGATGTTGCATGAGACGATATTTGAGAATGGAAAGCATGAACAGGATGAGGAATAACATAATCCACTTGAGGTGGAGGCTGAGTCTGAGGAGGAGGGTTTCCATGAGAGTGGGGGCAGGCAGAGGTTTGATGATGAAGTGGTCTTGTCAAAGAAGCGTCTGTAAGAAAAGCACAAGCACCACAACCTTAAACATATATTGCCATAACACATTCATGTTATACTTTACAAACATATTAGTGTATTTTATTTTATAAATACTTTATCAATGCTTGAGTCTGCTTAGTCTTGTTTGGCAACCTGCTTTCTTCTTTGAGTAATCATAGGTATCTTCTCAAGTCAATATATATAGCTTTACTTCATTCACAGCATTTCATTACAAGCTAAGCTAAGCTAAGTCACTTCAGTCGTGTCCGACTCTGTGCGACCCCATAGACAGCAGCCCACCAGGCTCCCCCGTCCCTGGGATTCTCCAGGCAAGAACACTGGAGTGGGTTGCCATTTCCTTCTCATCATTACAAGAAGGCACCAAAATTTATTGAAGAAATCGCCGTTGATAAAAACTGGAAGCAGGCCAAAGCTGCAATAAACATCTCTGTATAATTCCTCTTGTGCTCTCTTTCATACATGCCCCTGTACACGAGTGTCTGAACACAAAGGCACACATTCATACACACCACTCACAGAAAGTTTCTACAGCATAAATTCCTATAAGCAGTTCTGAGTCTGAAAGAATAATTTAAATTCAGATTACTGTTGTTGATCATGTTCGACTCTGTTATTCCATGGACTGCAGCACGCCAGGCTTCCTTGTCCTTCACTGTCTCCCAGAGTTTGCTGAAACTCATGTCCACTGAGTCAATGATGCCATTCAACCATTTCATCCTCTGTTGCACCCTTCTCTTGCCCTCAATCTTTCCCAGGATCAGGGAAAGATTGGCTCTTCACATCAGGTGGCCAAAATATTGGAGCTTTAGCTTCAGCATCAGTTCTTCCAATGATATTCAGAGTTGATTTCCTTTAGGATTGACTGGTTTGATATCCTTGCTGTCCAAGGGACTGTCAGAGTCTTCTCCAACATCACAGTTCAAAAGCATCAATTCTTTGGTGCTCAACCTTCTTTATGGTTCAACTCTCATATCCCTACATGACTACTGGAAAAACCATAGCTTTGATTATATGGACCTTTGTTGGCAAAGTGATGTCTCTGCTTTTTAATATAGTGTCTAGGTTTGTCATAGCTATTACTACAGGAGCAAGTGCTTTTAATTCCATGGCTGCAGTCACCATCCACAGCAATTTTGGAGCCCAAGGAAATAAATAAAGTCTGTCACTGTTTCCATTTCTTCCCCCATCTATTGCCATGAAGTGATGTGACTAGATACCATGACCTTAGTTTTCTGAATGCTGAGTTTCAAGCCAGCTTTTTCACTCTCCTCTTTCACCTTCATCAAGGGGCTCTTTAGTTCCTCTTTGCTTTCTACCATTAGGGTGGTATCACCTGCACATCTGAGGTTATTGAGGTTATTTCTCTCAGCAATCTTGATTCCAGCTTGTGCTTCATCCAGCCCAGCATTTTGCATGATGTACTCTGCAATAAGTTAAATAAGCAGGGTGATAATATACAGCTTTGACGTATTTCTTTCCCGGTTTGAACCAGTCAGTTGTTCCTTGTAAGGGCCTAACTGTTGCTTCTCGGCCCACATACAGGTTTCTCAGGTGGCAGGTAAGGTGCTCTGGTATTCCCATCTCTTTAAGAGCTTTTCACAGTTTGTTGTGATCCACCAGTGTAGTCAATGAAGCAGAAGTAAATGTTTTTCTGGGATTCCCTTGCTTTTTCTAGGATCCAACGGATGTTGGCCATTTGATCTAAATTCAGATACTAGTTGACAAAACACTTTCCCAAAAGTTTACCATAATTAATTACCATCAACAGTACACGAGAGTTCCTGACTAATTACACTGTCACATTTTTTACACGCTAACCAGAAAAAAATTTTGTATTCATTAATCAATTATATTTCTTCCCAGAATTATCTATTCACATTCTTAGCTTATAATTCACCTTTTTCTTATTGATTTATAAGTATTCCTTGTATACATGGGAGCTTTGTCATAAGAAAAAGTATAGTATAAACATTGTCATAGTATAAACATTTTTCCAAATTGTCTCTTGGCAATTTTACTTTGCCATAAGTGTTTTGCTTTTGTAAAATCAAAATGTATAAATTATATATTTATAAACACATAAATCATGTTTTCTTTCATCATTAATGGTTATATAGCAGTATAGAGAGGAAAGGAACTTGCAAGTCCTAGGCACGCCTGTAAACATGTATTTTCACCACTGCACTTCTCTCCCTGCCGCATGCTATTTTTCCTGTGCTATATATTAAGTAGAGGGCATATTTGCTAGCAACTTGCCATGAAAATCAGCCTTTATCAAGATGGTTTCACCCATTTCTTCAACCTGAATCTTTATGTTGCAAAATGACTGTTGAAAGGTCCCTTAAAGGAATACTTTTCTCTCTTACTCTTAAGAGATAAGCATCAGTTTGAGGTCTAAAAGTAAGTTTGTCTCCTCCATGGATTTCAGCCCTAATTTCATTTTATTTGTAAGATTTTCTTGGTAGCCTGGTATGGAGCCATAGCATTTCTCTAGTTTCATTACAGAAAGATTACCTTCAATTTTTAATTGCTTTGATTCGTGCAGCAGGGGTGAAAGTTAGGTAACCACAGACTCATTCAGCCATACTTCAAAGGAAAACGTGTTAGATATATTTAAAGGAAACTTTCACTGAGCTCAATTTAAGTTGTGAGACATATTTTTAAACTAATTTTCTAAAAGTTGTATTTTCAAATCAGTGTTTTACTCTAAGAAGTCACAAAGCTCAGTACTTCTTAGTCATCAAAAAAGAAGTCACTAAGTTCTCTAACTGTTAACTATTCTTCCTCAAATTTAGAGCATTTTGCCCAGTTTCACAGCAAGGTTCTCTAACTCTATAAATAATTATACAAGAAATAATATTCAAAAATATCACAAAATGCTAAAGTTTTGCTTTGGAACGAATCGATTTATTTAACCCTTCATTAATCATTTTTCAACTTTACTGAGGTATACTGAGGTATAATTAACAATTAAATCAATATATCTAAAGTGTATAATATGATAATTTGACACATTATACCACATGAAATGACTACCACAATCAGTTTAATTAACATATACATCACCTCACATAGTTGCCAATTTTTGTGTGTGGTGAAAACGTCAGCCATCATTATAATGCACTGTTTATCTAAACAAAATAATTACTAATCATTGTATAAAGGTGATATATTCTGCAATCCCACAGACCATTTCCCTTCTTCTCTGTATTATGTGTTCTTGCCAGTAAAAATAAACAAACAAAATTGTTCTTGATATTGTTTCTTAAAAGTTTAGCATGTCACTTTAACCCAGCAGTATCAATCCTAGAAGTTGCCCTACAGACTAGTAGAAAACTACAAATAATTTAAATGTTCATCAACTGAGGAATAATTCAATATACAATGGAATATTATGAGGATATTAAAAACAATGAGCTAGAATTTTATATTTTACAAAAATCTGAAACATATTGTTAAATTTTTTAAAAATAAAAAATGAAAAAGAGGGAAATACTATGTTTGATATGATCCCTTTTTTTAAAAAAAAGGAGAGATATGTCATAGTAAGAGATGTATCATAATAACATGTGCAGAGAAAGAAAATTTCTGAAAGGGTTTATAATGAACTATAAAACAGCTGCTATTGGGATTAGTGGGAAGAATGGAGAAGGACTTTTAACTTCTTATTTTATATTATTCTGTGATTTGAATTTCTTAAGGTGTACACAAGTTACTTTTATGATAAAAAGAAAACATTAATTTTTTAGATTAGGACATAAAAAAGCAAAGGATACACTTATAAACTGCTTCAGTATATTATTTTTAAAGAGGAGGGGGAGAAAACCACACATTTTGAATTTCCAATAAAAGATGATAAATGAAAGATGAATATCAACAACTATTACAGAACAGCCTGCACATCCTTCCAGCATTCACACACGGAATTCGTCCGCTGGTTAATGCTTTGCAAAAACTTGCACTCTTGAAAAGATAAATGATGTATCACCAGATTTCACTGTACAAATTCTGGGTTGACTCTAGCTGTATATGCAGGACACAGATTTTTGAAATTATAGGACTGGAATTGTTAAGAAGATAAATAACTGAACATTATCCCTCGTATGTAATCAGGGGACAAAAGCAAATTTCCTTGCCAATGTTTTGCTTTACTCCTGGCATGAATTTTCAGTGCTTTTTTAAAAAATCAAAATATTTAATAAGTTTCCATCTGATTATTAGCCTATGATTTAACAAAGCAATAAATACACAGCCTAAGGTTATTTCTCATTTCTTGTATCTTATAGATTTCAATTTCTTAGAAAAGTTATATCTGATTCTATTTTAATTGCTTGCATGAAAAGAGAACAGATAACCTTTCTACAATTGACTTTCTGTCAAGGAATTTTCTCCTGTATCTCAGTTAAGTTTCAGAATTCTTAAAAGTTTACTTTCCTATGCACAGAAACAACTACTAAACCTTCCAATTTCTTTTTAATACTAAAGGATAGATATAAATTCCTTAAAATCTCCTTTTATAGGAATCTAAAGTGCCATTCAATGTACTTCTAATAGACAGATATTAAAACATAAATGTTAAAATGTATATCAGACAAATATGACACTTTTTATTATTTTCCCAGACCTTTTAAAACAACATCTGCCATTTTTGCTTAAGAAGACCGCTTTAGGTATATGAGGTGAAGGAAGGATGAAATGGGAAAAATACACTCCACTTTTTGGTCAAGGAAATACTAGAAATTTATAAATTAGAATTACTGAAAGGTTATTAAATGGAGGAGAGTACAATGCTTCATTTATGTGCCTCTAAGTTCTTTGCCTATTAAATTTATACTTACAAGGAGGTGGCATATAATGTCGACAAGATGACAGTGAGGCTTGTGGAGGGGGCTGGGGCTGGGGCTGGGCAACCATGCTTGATCCATAACCATCTATTGATAATGGCTGACTCGGGGCAGCGGCAGCAGCAGCCTGATGGCCAAAGATTGCAGCTCGGGAAGAAGAAACAGGACAGCAGGGGTCAAATGCAGATGCTCCATGAAAACCAGCACTTCCATGACTTCTGATACCACTGCTGCTCAGGTCTACTGGCAATGCCTGCTGTATAAAGAGGAACTATGTTTTATCTTTCTAAAATTTGGTCAAAACATTGTTTATGGTATACTGTAAAAGTACTCAACGTAATCTAGAAAAATAGAATCAATAAATTTGAAACTGGTAAAATTTTGAGTGTGAAGACCTACTGAGCACCAAAATATACTATGTGTATCTTGGATTGTAAAAATTATAGTGCTTATCCACTTAAAAACTATAATCAATTTTAAATAACCAAGCATGTGATAGTGCTTGAACAAAAGTTAATGTATTATTTTAAGATCTATTTATCTTCTATATACTAGGTCTTAAGAGAAAAACTTTTAAATCATACTTTGATATCCTCCTTTACACCAAACTCTTCACTGGTAATTTAGGACTCCTTCAGAAAACATATAATCATGCCACTGAAAACATTTAAGGTTTCAGGTAAAAATCTGTCTCATTTTTAAACTGTACATAGCAAGGATTCAACTAAAACTCAAATAGTGAAAACATCCAAGATAACAAAGGGTCTAAGATTATTCAAGCTAAAACCATTAGTTAGCTTTGCCTCACAATCTTTTTCACTTAAAAAAAATTAAGCCATGATTACTTTTATTAGTAAGGTAATTTTAGGGAAGGATCATTTACCAAGTTGAAAAATCAAAGAGTCTAAATTCCATCCTTACTACAGCACTTTGAAAAGTCCTAAGGAAAACACTTTACCTTCTACTCTAGAGCAGATAACAGAAACAGAATTGCTTCTTTATAGTCTTAAGTATTTTAAGCATAAGCCTTTGCTTAGTGTTCAGTACAGCTGCAATTTTTAAAATATGATTAAAGAAAATGAAGATGTTATATACAGAATCATATGTAGGGATTGTTCACTATTGAAAGCTGAGGGGCTAGAGGTGAGGAAAGCTAGGGTAATGCATTTATTAGAGGCCCAGGTCACTCAGTCCAGTGAGGAACCATAGCGGTCTTAGTATATTTTAAAAATTTATTTTATTATTATTATTTTTAGAGACAGAGTGGTCTTTGTGGTTTCAATGGCCACCCTGTTCAGAGGATAATAGAAACATAAGAAACTCTGGATATTAAAAGGGAAGGAGGAAGACGGTACAGAATGAGGGAAGGACAATAGAACTACTTTCCTCTTGTATATTACGTGTCTACAATCAATTAAGTACATGTCTGACATCTTTCTTCTGAGTTGGCAAATATCAGCTTCTAATTTGAATAAGGTTTAAGAACAATATTTTAAGATCATGAATTATTACTGATGATTCAAATCCTTTGTGTATTTCCTATTTAGGTTAAAATTTGGCAAATGGACTGGAATATTAACATACTAGCAAGGTGAGCAAATTTTCTATCTTCTTCTTCAGTCAGTGATTAAGAAAACTCTCAAAGTGTGAGTAGAGTAGGGTGAAGGTCCTCGTAGAAGCAACCGAGGGTAAAGTTAACAGTAGAGAATAAAAAGAGGGAAAAAACCAACAGAGAGAACCCTCTTCTTCACAATTCTAAGAGTTCACTCAATTCTTCTTCTAGAAGGAAAAGAGCGGTTAAGCAAGATGGTACAGAAATAGCAAATATTACTTTTTTGTTGTTCAGTCACTAAGTCCTTGCGACCCCATGGACTGTGGCCCACCAGGCTCCTCTGTCAATTGGATTTCCCAAGCAAGAATACTGGGGTGGGTTGCCATTTCTTTCTCCAGGGGATCTTCCTGAAGGGAAGGCCAAGAATGCTGGAGTGGGTAGGCTATCCCTTTTCCCGTGGATGTGCCCAACCCAGGAATCAAACCAGGGTCTCCAGCGTTGCAGGCAGATTCTTTACCAACTTAGGCTATCAGAGAAGCCCTTTACATCATAAATAATGCATAACACTAATTAAACTATTCTATCGAAAGAGAAAGCTACACCCAAAGGAGCAGTATGATAGAGTTAAGTGACTACTAAAACTTCTCTGTTGTTAAGACTAATCCTCCCCAATCTTTCTCTGCCTATCTACAGTTTGACAATCATGAGACACCACACAATTATAAATCCTAAGATCAATCTCCTTCTCCTCAGCTTCCTACTATGTCCACACAGGTCTCAAATGTAGACTATATGAGGCTATCTCATGTACATGCGGTTAATTTCAGAGTCCTACAAAGAGCTACACGAATCTCAAACTGTTCATATCTCCAAAACCTCACTCTTTAGCGTCATATCCATTATCACTATTGAATGCCTGATCCTGCTGATTTTCCTCAAGGTTTGTGTATAGTCCAAATACTTCTACTTAGATATAGATGTTAGAGAAGATCTCCTGGAGAAGGAAATGGCAACCCACTCTGGTATTCTTGCCTGGAGAATTCTGTGGGCAGAGGAGCACGGCAGGCTACAGTCCACAGGGTCACAAAAAGTCGGACACAACTGAGCAACTAACACTTGAGAGAGAAACAGATCAGTAGGTTACACCTATATTTGACATAAAACAAAAAAGAGATTCTACCTATAATTAAGTCACTCAGGTGCTTTTTTAGGCCCAAAAGGTAGAACAGGTGTAGTCAACCAACAGATGTCCGTACTTAAAACTGCTGTTACCAGAGCCAAAACATCACCTAAGATCTCTTTAATCACATTTCCTACTAAACCCTTTCCATTTTTTTTAATATCAGCAGCTAGTTTCTTCTTCTTAAGGGAACACTTCACTTTCTTAATTTTAATTTGTCAGAACCAGAAGAGATAATCATCAAAAATTTAAAAGATGAAGCAAGTAAAGTACTTGAGGAAAGAGGAGAGGGTACAGTGGAGCAGTTACTCTGAATTTCACTTTAACTTTTTCTAGCCCATTTTTTTAAACACATGTGTCACTTACCATTTTATATTACCCATTTTGTTTTTTAAAGTATGCACCACCCAGGTTTACATCACAATTATATACAGAAACAACACAGCAAAAATTAAAATAGCACATAATACCTCACTTTAGTTACTCCATGTGATCACCAATACGAATTTAACATTATTGACATTTTAAGTACTCACTAATAATATCAACCAATTTACTTAATTAGCAAAAAAAATTACTGATAATTTTTTCTGCTGATATTTCAATTTCCCAGACACTAAAAACCTAATCTGCTCCTGAGAAACAAGAGGTTCCTCCCATATGGTTTTGCAGCTGAGAAGTCTGTTTATTTCTAGATGAGTGGAGATTACCAGGAGGCTCCAGAAGAGGAGGTAGAGGAGGAAAAAACTGGGAGAATTCCCCAATTTCTCATGAATGAGGCTGACACTACAGTTTCAACACCTTTGAAATGAAATCCTAAACATTAAATCCACTTATATTTAAGTAAAAACACTGAAAAACATTCCAGAATAAAAAATAGTATTCAACTATCCACATCCCTGGTCCCCTCAATTGGTTGCAATCATTTAAAAAATGAGAAAATCCTAAATATTTAATTTTAAAAAATCACAGATCATTAAATTACGCCACTCTTGCAGGGGCAAAAAGAATGACTTATTTGGTATATAAACTTTATCACTAGATTTTTTTTCTCCGGCAGGAACTGCAATTTTAAAAAATTAAGAAGAACTCATCAAATTCCACATACCTGGTCATGGTAGCTGGTACTAGACGTACTATTTGCTCCACAAGGTGGTTGTACTTGTGGAGGTCTTTCCACAGGACAAGTAGGATCACTAAAGGAAGGAGAAACTGGGACAGCTGGGTGGGGAGTATGATGATGGTGGTGATGATGCTGAAAATGGTGGCCATGCTGCTGAAAGCAACTTGTGTGTGGATGTCCTAATGCATGGTGATTCTGCGATGACCCTCCACAGGGCGAGTGCTGGGGACAGCAGGACGGTAACCTAGGCATTGCAGGAGGGCCAGTTTCTGTTACAGCATTAGATGCAGTTCTCCTCGAGTCATCTTGAAATGAAAAAATGCACAGATCAATTAAATGATCAAGTATCACTGTGTAAAAAATACGTGTGTGTGCTTATCTGCTCAGTCATGTCTGACTCTTCACAACTCCATGGACTGTAGTCCACCAGGCTTCTCTGTCCATGGGATTCTCCAGGCAAGAATACTGGATGGAGTAAGGTAGCCATTCCCTTCTCCAGGGGATCTTCCTGACCCATGGACCAATTCGGGTCTCCTACATTGCAGGCAGATTCTTTACCAACTGAGCAACCTTGTGTATAAATGTGTAAAAACAGGTGAATAATAAGTGATTAGTGAATTCAAGTATCTGTAAATAATAATGTGATATAATCACATTCTTAACATGTATATCCTATAATTTTAGGCAGTGGTCTTCACTGGGATTTTCTTCCAAGCTTCAAGAGGCTTGTATTTACCAAGACATTTAAATATGGCAATAAATCACCTTTTCCTAGGTCACGATAAATTTTTAATTTTTAAAAATAAATTATTAGTTTTAAATGCATTTTAAAAACTCCAAAGTATCATGGGAGTCCCTCCATTATATACAACAAATACTCTTAATACTATAAATCATTCCTATATAATGAAGACTACTATGTCACTTCTTAAAATCTTAACTTCTAAAAGATATAACCATCCAACTCAGAGCATATCTGGCTAAGTCTTACTAACTTCTAATTTTTTTCCCTTTCTCTGGTCTCTAACCTCAAACCCAGTAGAACAAAAGAAATGATAAGATTCTACCTGGTTGAAAATTAAAAGTCTCCTGTAATAATTTTGTGAATCAAAGTTGAATAGTGGGATAAAAGCATGAAGTCAGATGGGCTTAAATTCTAATCCTGAGCCTGTCTAATCTGAGTAATGCGACCTTAAGAAAGTTATTTAATCTCTTTCTCACCTATTAAATGTAGCAGTAACTATCCTGCATGGTTGTTCTTAGAAAAGATAAAAATCTTCTAGGTATAAAACATCTGAGTCCTAATTATGCTCTGTTGCATGCCCAGAGTTACTTTGAAGGTACATTCTTCCAGGCCAGAAGAAAAGCAAATGTGTCCCCAGAAGGTTTACCCTAGTGTTTCAAACTCCTCTAAGAAAAAGCACCCTTTCCTCAAACTACGTATGTGCAAATTAAAAAAAGATAAAAATGGAGATACATTTTTTACTTAAAAAATAAACATTAGAGGAATAGAAAACCCAAAGCCTTGTCCTTCCTTTCCCTCACATGAATCATGAGGCATCTCCTCAGAATTCTTAGGATTCTAGAGGAACACCTGTGTTCCAGTCATATTTCTAGAATAACCAATACCAGGGATACCCTACTCCTATTTGGCTCACAATACAAACCTATTCTCTTCTGGGTCAATGTACCAATTAGGAATCTTCTGGTTATTTATAAACAATACAAAAAATCTAACCAAAACTGGCTAAAACAATGAAGGGAATTTACAGACTCACATAAACGAATCTGGGTGGCTCTGACTGATGACACTTTCCTGTAATTCTCCAGGGTCTGCCCTCCTATACATGTCTTATTCTGCAGTTGCTGAGTCTCTTCTGGGCAAACCTAAACTCTTCCTAAACCCTGTTAGGCAGTATCTCTATTCTAAATCTCTGAATATTGTTTTTTTTTCCCCCCTCAAGTTCCTATTCTGGCCTATTTGGGCTAATTTCCTAAGCCCTTTTGTATGGGTTCTTAACCTGAGAACCAGAATTCAGGAGTCTGTAAACTCAAATAGAAAAGAATTACACTAATCTCCAGTAGCCTCCTGGAATTAATACTACCTTGTTATCACAAGTTGAGAGGTTAAATATCACAAGTAATTTGTAAGAAAAACAAAAAAGATAAAAAGAAAACAAGTTGTTTACTTTTAAAACATAAATGATAGCAGATTCAAAGTCAGTTTGATAACTACATCCCTTTCATTCATTTGCATTTCAAATTTCTTGAGTAACCTGGACAGAATCACAACTGGCATACTAGAAACTATGATCAACAGCTATCTTAGTTATGCTGAATCAAAAGTAGCTATTTTCTATAGGCTGTAATATTTATAGCAATATCATTATTATCCGATCTTCACTTCCTACAACATTTCTGGGGTTATATCTCCGTCTCCATGTCAAAATGTTACACAAGTAAATGTCATTTATTATGTGTTACTTCAGAAAAGAAAAGAAAATACCTTTAGGACACTAAATCCATTCAGTGGATGGACTAAATGACCTTCATGGTTCCTTCCAAGTGTGACACATTAATTCTACAAATCAAAAAACTCTAAGACTCAGGAGATGAGTCTGTAACCAGAGCAAGAGACCTAGGGACTGCATGACCAAAGTGATAGATACGACATTTATCTGTTTAAAAATGACTTGCCCTCTTGGTCTTCAATTATTCCAAAAACAAAGGTCAGAGTGAGAGAGTACTATAATATCCTTAAGGCTGAATATATATATAAGGGGTTAAATGATTAACAGTATGCCCTTCAAAAGAGAACTGACCTTATAGCTCTACTTTTGCTCAAACAAGGTAGAAATCCAAAGTAAAGACAACCGAATCTCCTGTTGTTCAAGAGTTAACAACCAAAGAAAATTGCCAGAGCAGAGTGAAATACAAAGATATCTGATTAAGTAAATAAACCCTGCCCTTTTTAAAAATTAAAATTAGCCTACTGAGTGTCCACTAAAAATAGATCATCACAAATCTACATCAGAGAAATTAACTCCACATCACAGTGACATCAAGCTGGTTAAAGTATTTTTACTGTAATTCAAGAAAGAATACTGAGATGTACTCATGCATTTATTCATTTATTTGGCAAGTCTTACATATAATAATAACATGGCTAAGGATCTATGAAGATACTGGAAAATACAACAGTAAAAAGGAAAGTCTTGATCATTAAAATAATTTAGGGATATTGTCTGCTTTTGTTGTTTTATCTCTAGCAACTAGAAACAAACTACAACATAGGCAGATCAATAAGCACTTGCTAAATTTAAGCTAACCTCACAAGGGAAAAGAGGCATGCCTGCATGGGAGAAGCTTAGTGCTAAAAAAAGGAAGACTTGATCTTTGGTCCTCAAGGAGCTCATCATCAAGCACAGAGAAAATTTTAAAAGAAATCAACCAGTATTGTCACAGAAGCACTGGGTTCTAGTACAGTATAGAACAACACTGTCCCCCAAAGAGTATCCAGCAACAACTGGGGATACTTTTGGCTCTCACAATTGGAGGGGAGGGGGCACTAATGGTTATTCAGTGGGTGGAAGCCAAGAAGGATGCTAAGTATCCTACAATGCACAGGAGAGCCTGCCTGCCCCTATAGGAACTCTCCAGCCCAAAGACAAGAGTACCAAGGTTGAGATATCCTGGCATAAAGAAGAATACAGGATTCAAGCTAGACTTTGTAGGTCTGAATTCTGGCTCTACTGTCATAAAACCTTAGATAAGTTACTTCACCTGCAAAATGAGAATAATCATAGAATCTGTCTCAAGGGGCTTCCCTGGTTATTACAAAAGTCAGAGCTACTATAAATAAGTAACCAATATTATGAGTTCAACAGGTGTTAGCTATTATTATCCTCTACAATTGTTAGCTTTTTTTATGTTGTGTTCCCAGTGTCTAGAACAGCGCCTGATACATAGCATGCAATCAATAAATAGTTTGCTGAGTAAATGAATACACAAGATATGTACACATACGCTAGGAACACATTGAGAAATCATACAGATGATAAGCTGACTGGAGGCATGCTGAGTTTGAGGTGATTGCAGAATGGCCCAGAGGAGGGGAAGCTGGATATGAAAGTTTAAAACAAGGAGAGCACTCCGGAAGCACAAAATGGTGAGTCATTGACTACTGGTGGCAGGTGAAAACACCTACACTTATGAGATGGATCAGTGAAAAAAAGGGATGAGAATAGAGTTCTAGGAGAAAAGAAGATGAGAAGAAAATTTACTGCCAGGTTTTAAACATCATGTTTGTTTTAAAAGGAGTCAAAGTTAAATGAGGGAGTTTAAGGTAAAGAAGATCCCTTAGGTGTACACAGACTTAACACAAATGCACAGGTACATGTATGAAAGGAATGAAACCAGCGCAGATGCTGAACACACAGGCAAGATTAAAACAAGCTCAAGGACACAAAAAAGAATAGCATGAAGAGCATAGATAAAGAAACTGGAAGCTACAGGAAGGGAGTTAAGAGACCAGCAGTTAGGAGATATCCACAGGTATAAACATACAAAAGTTTTTATTAAAGGGGTTGGAAGTTACAAGTATTCATGCATGAGAACCTGCATTTATTTTTTTAATCCTCCTTCCACCCCCAGAAATGAGAATCTTAAGGAAAATAAGACAATTTTGGAATAGACACTGAGGGGAAGGAAAGGGAAAGGAACTAATTGAGGTATCATACTATCACAACTTATTACCAACAGCCCCAAGATTTGAATCCATAAATTCAGGAGGCACTGATCTGCACGGTTCTATGATTTCTATCAGCCCCATTTAGAAACCTGAATAAGAGAGAAGCTAGACAGCTCAAGTGATTCAAGGTTGGACATATGCAAGAAGGTGCAAAGTAAAGACAGGATATGAAGAAAATAGGTGAATGATATTCTACAGTCCTGGAAGGAAATGAAGCCAGCAGAACTGAATGCCCCTAATACAGTCTATCTGTATGTGCTTTTATCAGATTTATACAGAGGAACAACTTGGCCTTGAAAAAGATTCTCCTAGTCTAGAGAAATGTAACATGATTAAGTCTATCAAAAGGGCCATCATAAAAACATAGAATAAATATCATGGAGAGGGTCCACTCATGCAATGATGTTACTACTTAATACATTAAATGTGAATCCTAACTAAACAAGTGTGTTAAAAAAAAAGTACATAAATAAAAGCTTTGAGATAAAGTTTTCTTGAAATAAAGTTGGGACTGTTTCAAAGTTGTCTTGAAATAAAGTTGGTACTGTTTCACATAACATCTAGTTAAACACAAGGTACAGAATGCAACCAGAAAAGAGTGTGCAGTCAATAAATGAAATAAAAGCCCATTTCACTTCTGCCTACATTTTCTTTTTCAAACATGCAGTATTTAAAAGATATCCCTAGGAAATCTTGTTTCCTCAAGGTTCACCTTTAGTTTCCAGGGGAGGGAGATCTAAACCAGACACAGTTTTCCAATCTGCTCAACGTTAATTTATAAGGATGTAAGAATTAAACATATTATTAAAAGCAAAAAAAATTGATATAAAATATACGGTGGTTTCATTATTAATGGTGATTACTATTATTACTGGTGATAGAGGCAATCTACGACCTACAGGGTCTATGATGTCTCTGTTAGTAAACAGCAAGTTCCTATCTCTGTACCATCATTCAGGAGAGAAAAAAGACTAGTTTAAGATCTAGTCAAACAGCTGATAGGAAAGAATCAGAGATAGCACTGCTAACTGAAACTTAAGAAATAATCTATAAGCTGAAACTATAAAATTCTCTCTTAAAAATTTTTTATTGATCAGTTTCAGGTATTAAGTGACTCAGTTATTTACATATATATATATATTCTTTTCTGGGGTGTGGAGTGGGTGGGCTTCCCTGGTGGCTCAGATGCCTGGAGAATTCCACGGACAGAGAAAGCCTGGTGGGCTATGGTCATGAGGTCACAAAGAGTCAGACACGACTGAGTGACTAACACTTTCACACGTCTTCTTTTTTTACATTCTCTTCCCTTATAAATTATTATAAGATATTGAGTATAGTTCCCCTGAGCTATACAGTGGGTCCTTGTTGGTTATCTGTTTTATATATCAAAGTGTATATATTTTAATCCCAAACTCCTAGGGATGAAGGAGGAAACATGTTGCTGCAAGAAGGAAATTGTTCTAGGACTAGTGAGAAGACCATCAGCTCCTACTGCACACAATCAGCACCATCATATTCCCTTAACTCCCCGGAGGGCCCTTCTTGCATTTATTTCTCCCCTTTATTACAACTATAAAACTCTTAAAACATAAGAGTAAATCTTTGCAACCTTGGGTTAAGCAATAGCTTCTTAGACATGACACCAAAAGAATAAACAATAAAACTGGGGAAATGGACATCATCAAGCTTCTTAAAACTCCCACTCCTATTTTCAATTCTTTTGGATATGTATTTAGGAGTTGACTTTTGGGTCTTATGGTAACCTCGTAGTTAACTTTTTAAGGAACCATCAGAGTGTCTCCTATCATTTTACACTCCTACCAGATGTTAATAAAGGTTCTAATTTCTCAATATCCTTATTAACACCGGTCATCCTCTGATATTCTTGTTTCTTGTTTTTGTTTTGTTTAATTATAGGCATCCCGGTAGGAGTAAAGTAGAATTTCATTCTGGTTTTGATTTGCATTTCCCTAATAACTAATGTTTTCATGTGCTTCTTGGTCATTTATATGAATGACCTTCTTCTTTGGGAAAATGGCTACATACATTCTTTGCCCATTTAAAAACTGGGCTGTTTTTCTTTTTACTGTTAAGCTGTGCAAGTTCTTTATATATTCTGGATACCAGATACTTATCAAATATACGATTTTCAAATATTTTCTCCCATTCTGTTGGCTATCTTTTCACTTTCTTATAATTACCCTTAATTTACAATAATTTTAAATTTTGATCAAGTCCTATTCATTTTCTTCTTTTGTTGATTGTATTTTTGGTGTCAGCCATTCAATTCTCCCCCATCTCTTTCAGTTGAGCTATAATACTCTGGTAACATAGCACACAGAAACTCAAATATGAAGTCATAATCTAATTCTAATACAGACCACTTTGTTAACATATGATGTTTATTCTAAGAATATACTTTTGCTAACACAGCTAAAATCTTAATAACAACAATTCTTTTTCTAACGAAGAGTCCCTCCCCGCCCCTTTTTATTTTTTAAACATACCTCCTGCAGAAGTACCAGTCATACTATTGCTTGTGAGAGTAGTTGAAGTCTCTGACACTGTGGAGGGTTGGCTACTAGTGACAGCTGCAGCAGTGTCAGAGGCCTGCTCAGAGGTAGATGGATTTGAATTGTTAATGGAAGCGCTTGTGGTTTGTGATTCCATTCTCGCAGAAGTGGTTGGTACTACAGTAGGTTCTACAAAATACAAAATGGTTACTTAGCATTTCAAAACAAATTAGGCAACGGGTTATATTTTAATGAAAGTTAATATTTTTATAGCTATTAAACTTAAAATGTGAACCCTCTGTAAGTACAATAAATACATAGTTTAAAAAGAAAAGCTTTCGTAAAATTAAATCAACATTAAAATGAAATGTTACTGTATTTTTAAACACGTGTGCATATTCCAATAATTCAAAGGACTAACATAGTTTTTTGGGTAAGGACCATGTAAGTTTTCTGATCACAGAAAGGTAAAGGAAAAGTCCCTCTGCTATGTTCACACACATTGTCACAGGCTGTTAGAACAGCACACAAATTGTACTTTCTCTGGTACCTATGGATTTTAGAGTCAAGCGGTTTGGATAGAAATTCTGATTTCACCACTGACAGATTGATCCAGGAGAAGTTACTCAACTACTCTCCATTTCCTCATCTACAGAACTAGTAAAGTACAAAATTTTCTTCATAGAACTGTTGTTAGGATGAACAGAGATCACACATATGAAGTACTTATAGATGATGCTTTACAAATAGAAGTTATTTAATAAACATTAGCTGTGATTTTTAATATGTTTAACTTTTCACGTCTTTTTGTATGTTTTCCCCCAATTTTTTTGCAAATATTTTTATCAGTGCTTTCTAATAACAATTAAAGTTTCTGTAGTAGAAACTGAAAGAAATTTCAGGTAGACCTTAACTTATGAATGAGTTCTATTTTAGACTCCAATTGTTACATGACTTTAATAATCAGTAATGGGAATAAATCTGTCCAAAGCATAGTCACAATAATTAGACTTGCAAAGAAGATATTTAAAAGTGATACAGAATAGAATGTGAAGACAACCATTCTATACCATACAGTACAGGAGACTGATTACTGAAACACAAATAGTGCCTGTTAGTCTATATGGAACCCTATACTTCAGATGCTTAAAGAAATATATTTGCCTAAACATAAAAGGGAGAGGAAGGAACTTCTGTTTATTTGCCAATAGTTTATCTCAGTTTCTCAATCAGAGGTATTGACTTTTTTGGTTGAATAATTCTGGACTGGTGGTGGGAGTGGCTTACAGGTGGGCTGTCCTTTGCATCATAAGATGTTTAACAGCACCTCTGGCCTCCACTAGATGTTAGTAGCACTCTCCCTCCACTCTGAGAATCAAAAGTGTATAGATACTGCCTAATGTCTCCAGGCACACAAAACGGTCACCAGGTAAGAACCACTAAACTTATGTTTTAGATTTACTTTTAGTAAGATGAAAGCCTTACCCTGAGAGAAGGGAGTCTGTCTACTAATCACTGGAATACTTTTAACATATAAGTATTCTGTTTGAACTAAATTCAAGTGGATTAAAAAGTTACTTAGATGGCAGGTGTCACATGGGTAAACACAAAAAGTTTCCAAAAGAGTCATCAATATTTAATTGGGTAATCTTTAATAAATCCCTATTATATTAACCACTTCTTACAGATGATTTATGGTACTTCCAAAATAAAAACCAAGACATTGTTAACTGAAATGTAGACATTGAGAAGAAATTCTCTCTTCATAAACACCTTAACTCCAAAGTACTGGTACTCTGAAAGTTATGATCATCCAAACTGCCAACAGCCAATATTAGAGTTGATTTCACAAGGCCCCTAACTCTTCTGACCTAGCAAATGTATTCTTCATCTAATTTATAGCTAACTGCCAAAACTAATGGGCTTCCCTTGTGGCTCGGATGGTAAAGAATCCAATCCATATATAGCTTACCAAATATTAAGGACATTATGATTGAGGGCTTCTTTTTAATTTATTTTTTATTGGAGTATGGTTGCTTTACAATGTTGTATTAGCTCCCACTGTACAACAAAATGCATCAGCCATACATATACATATACATATATCTCATCCCTCCTGGACTTCCTTTCCATTCAGGTTATCACAATTCATTAAGCAGAGTTCCCAACCATTTCCTTCTAAGATGTAACTATCAGTATCTGAAGATAATTCTCAATTTGAGGGAAAATTCACAAATGTATTCATATATTCATACCTGCTTACCACATTTCCTAACCTCTGCTTTCCAACTCTAGCATTGTTTCCTCAGTTACTTGGGTGTAGCTGTATGTAAGCCAAAGAAGTGAAGTGTAAATCTTAGTCGCTCAGTCATATCCAACTCTTTGCAACCCCATGGTCTGTCCATGGAATTCTCTAGGCAAGAACACTGGAGTAGGTTGCCATTCCCTTCTCCAGGGGATCTTCCTGAACCAGGGACTGAACAGGGTCTCCTGCATTGCAGGCAGGTATTTTACCATCTGAGCTACAGAAGCCCTGTAAGCCAAAACGAAACGCTAAAGCTAAGCAGCACATAAAGTAACCATATTATTACACTGAAAGATAACGTAACTTATAAAAGCAAATTCAACATCTCAAATAACTAGTATTAATCATTTAAACTCAGTTACACTGCTTTTCTGTTCTGTATTTTAAAACTGTTGTTTCTATTTTTCACAGTAAAGTATGACAGCAATATTATAAATGAAGTAACACATAAGTCTGAGAATAGATCAAACTACCACTTGTAAAAATAATTTTTTCTAAGAAAACAACTACCAAGCAGCGAAACAATAACCAGAAAGAACTTTTAGACACAACTTACAAACTAGGGTTATATTATCAATTGAAAAATAACATTAGGATATCTGCCAACTTCTCTGTAATTTAATATTATTGACATATTATTATTATCAATAATAAGTAGCAATAAGAGTTTCTAACATATTAAGATATTTCATTTTACTAAACTATCTTCATAATTTCACACTGCTAGCAATGGCAACCCACTCCAGTACTCTTGCCTGGAAAATCCCACGGATGGAGGAGCCTGGTAGGCTGCAGTCCATGGGGTCGCAAAGAGTTCGGCACTACTGAGCAACTTCACTTTCACTTTTATGCACTGGAGAAGGCAATGGCAACCCACTCCAGTATTCTTGCCTGGAGAATCCCAGGGACGGGGGGGCCTAGTGGGCTGCCGTCTACGGGGTCACACAGAGTTGGACACGACTGAAGTGACCTAGCAGCAGCAGCAGCAGCAGCACTCCAACTTACCATCTTCATCAACAGTAAGGTCCACAACTTCTGCTGCATTCTGCCTCAAGGGCTGTATAACAGTAGACATTCTATTGCGGTTCCGTGGCTCCTGTGGTCGACTTGTATGAGAACTTGAACCTTGGTTCCAGTGAGATCTATTGTGTCCAAGGGCTGACCGAGACCTAAATAACAAAATTTTTAGTCACCTAAGAAATCATAAGCCTTTCTTACAAAATAAGTTATGAAATTCTTCATGCAAGAATTCTCCAGAGAGATAATCACAACAGAATTTTAAATTATGACTAGCATAATGCCGAGCACTCAATAAACATTTACTGAATGAAATATTTAATAAATGTTCACCAACCAACTGACCTAAGAAAACAAAAAATATGTTAGGCCTATCATTGATGTAAAAATATAGGATTCTGTTTCAAGAATGCTACTCTCTTTTCAAGGTGTACTTTGAACAGTCACCTGGGTTATAATCAATCATTTACATTTTATGTTAATACCTAAATTATTCACCATAGATACAGTAACAAAAATATCAACACTCTAAACATTTAATAACATTCACATGATCTTCAGCGTTGGGAGTCCAGAACCAAGTTGTTTTTGGGACTGTCCTAAAAGAGATTTGAAGTACAAGAGAGATTTCCTGCTATCAGGAGAAGTAAGGATAGCTGTAGCTAGTTTACTGCAGCTAACTATACTTTGGCAGCTATACATAACATCATTGTTTGAGCCACTTTATGCTTTAAAGGCATATAACTACAAACCCTCAATACTGAATGCCTTTTACCATCTTTTAATTATTTGTATTGTACTAAATTACTTATAGGCATATATTTTATTATTAAAAAATTGTAAAGGATTCACTGTAATGATCTGGATTAAAGGTATAGAGACAGTATTTAAAATATGCAGTTCTCAGGAACCAAGGAGAAAAAAATAAATGTTTTAGGAAGATGGGGTTTATTACAAAGTTGGTTTTTCCTCCTGCCCCAAATGAATGTAAAACTGCCTATATGCTTCTATGCATGTATGTCAGCAAGTATGGAAAAAAGTGAGCCAGATTCACTAACATGTAGTCGTATGTGTGAGATTGATCACTCAAAGTTCATACAGAGAAGTTCAGAGAAGAACTCCAAAGTTCAAACTGAGCTGAAAATGGCCTCAGCAATCATAGAGCCTAGAAGTTTAGAAAGAACTTCAAATTGTAAAATTAAATTTTCAAGTAATAGGAGTATAGAGGTTAAATCCTGAGACACAGATTAAAAGAAAAAAAGAAAAAAAGACAGTGTATTCCAGCAAGAATTGTACATATTAAGGCATGAGGATAAACAAATGTTTCAAGATGAAATAGTTTTAGATAAGGAGAATGAATTCTTGAGAAACCAAGAGTCTTTGATGAAACTGAGCAGTCTATTATTTCTGATAAACTGTTAATAGCTGAAGAAACTTCCAGGTCTTTGCAGTACTTTGGTGAAAACTTCACAGGATATACTAACTCCAAATATAATGTTGAGTGAAGTACCAGCAAAAAGCCTGATGTATAAGGACAGTTTCAGAGAGGCCTTAGTGGCAATTATCAAATCCTGACACAAGGAGATCTGAAACACGGATACATTCTCTCTTAGAGAGGAAGGGCGAGGAGCCAACTGAAGTAACAAAGTTCGTGTTCTATGTAACCATAAGGAAAATAAATATGAGTAATGAGCATGCATGTCTTTTTCAAGAGTACTGTCTACCACTATGTGAATGCATTTGCTTCAATATTTACACATCTGCATGGTAAGAAAGTTCTTCAATTCCATGAAGAAAACAGGTTTTTAGTTTCAACAATCATTATAGCTCATAAAAATCAAGTTAATGTTTTATCAAGCACTATGGGCAGTCACAGGTATCAATGGCACATACCATGGAGTATCAATTTTCCTCCAAGTATGGGAAAATCATTTAAATTTAAACAAGGACATGTTATAGAGTGCTCTCTTCCATGCCATTAGAGCAGTACTCCAATGAGAAAGTGTTAAGAAGCAGTTCAGATATGACTGCAACATGAACTTTTTTTTTAATCAGTAACATTAAAATACATTTTTAATTCATTCTAAATTTCTAAATTCACTTTAGAATCCATTTCTAAATTCATTCCAACACAAAAATTAAGGTTCATCCATAGATTAGTTTTGTGCATGAAATGAAAGCGAGGACCAGTTCACTGCTTCCTTTACCAGTATCTGTAACCATCTAAAGCCCAAAATGAATACAGTATTAGGGTCTCTCTCTCTTTTTTGGTCAAAGTGATTCTCAAAAGGACAATGTCATTTCAATTATTTATCAAACAAACGAGGATATCCCACTCACTTTTTATTACAGAGCTTATAACAAATTACTGAGTGAAGGACAAAAAAATTTTAAAAGAGGTTTCATACAAAGTTGTCCTAATATAAAAGCATAAACATCACTGGTATTAATGAGAAACCAGGAGTTTGTGAACTCTGAATCATAAAACAAACTCAATTTTATAAAACACCAAGTAAAATCAATATTTATCCAGAGCAATGACTCAACTCTCACTGTATACTAGGGGTGCTTAAAAAATACTGATTCCTAAGATTCTGGTTCAACTGGTCTGGGCCATGATCCAGCAACAATATGTATTTTATAATCTTCCCAGATGAATCTAACTCAGCCTGGTTTAACAACCACATACTCACACTAGGTTTAAAAAAAAAAAAAAGTAAAACAATGAAAATATCTGCAGCACAAATGTGTCTAAATATTTATACTTAAAACTTCAAATATACAACTAGGAATTAAAATCTTACCGATAGCTTTCCCCAACTGTTACTATCTCCACTTCACTGTCAGTTGAGGTAACATTAATTTCTTCATTGGCAGTGATCTGGGGAGTGGAGGAAGCTTCTATCACCACAACATCTTCATCAATATTTCCTAGAAAGAAAATACATTTGAAGGGTATATGAGATAAAGTTCTACTGTACAGCATAGAGAACTATATTCAGTATTCTGTGATAAACCATAATGGAGAAGAAGAAGAAAAAAAAAGAATGTATATACATGTGTAATGTTATCAACTTGCCAAACAGAAGAAATGAACACAACATTGTAAGTCAACTACACTTCAATTTTAAAACTTAAGGGCATATGCCTGTCAGCTAACTTATAGACAAAAAATTTTGACAGAAATTAGTCACAAAAGTAAAAATTTTATCTGTCAAATCAAAGTATTTAAAACCAGAATTCACCACACATAGTGAAAAGTTACTTACTCTTTTTTAAAAATTTTATTTAGTATTTATTCTTGGTTATCCTGGGTCTTCACTGATGCGCGCAGGCGTTCTCTAGTGGCAGCAAGCAGGGACTACCCTCTAGTTGCAGTGCGCAGGCTTCTCACTGCGGGGGCTCTTCTTGTTGCAGAGCACAGGACTCTAGGACACGCAGGCTTCAGGAACCGTGGCATGTGGGCTCTAGAGTGCCCGCTCAGCAGCTGCGGAGCACAGGCTTATTTGCCCTGAGGCATGTGCGATCTTCCCAGACCAGGGATCAAACCCCTTGCACTGGCAGGTGGATTTTTAACCAATGGGTCACTAGGGAATTCCCTTTCTTAATCTATACATATTCATTTTTAATTCTTCTTATGATTTTTGTTTATGCTTTACAAACTTTCAGTAGTTTCCATATGAATTTGCATAATCACATAAGGACATTAACACTGTAATATTAGGAAGTAGTCATTTAAGATCTTATGTAAGATAGTCACATTCTGTAAGATATTAACCCTTTAACATATAAAATGAAGACACTACACTCTCTGCACACTTTCTTCAGGGTTGTTTTTATTTGTGTGATATGGTATTTTTTAAGAAACACAGTGACTTTTTAGTTTAATGCTACAAAATCTTTAATTTTTCTGTACACAATCTTTTCTAAAGTATTGTACTTGGAAAGTGCTTCCTTATCTAGAAGACATTATATTGGGTTCAGTGTGTTTCCTTAGTATTTACTTCACCTAGAACTAATTTTTACTTATGGCATTAGATAAGATTATTACTAGAATTTGGCCCTGCTAAATGAAATAATATAGTTGTGCGCACACACACACACACACACACACACACACACACACACACAGAGTATGATTTCACTTATGGGTGACTGTCTAAAGTAGTCAAATTCAAAAGTGGAATGGTGGTTACCAGGACTGAGGGGGGAAGAAGGAAAAGGGAGCTGTTAATTAGGTATGGAGTTTCAGATTGCAAGAAGAAAAAGTTCCAGAAATCCATTTCACAACAATGTGAATATTCTTAAAACTACTGAACTGGACCTTTTAAACTGGTTAAGATGGTCAAATTAAAAAAAAAAAGGATAAAAGTTACGCTCCATTTCTTCTCTTGCTGTATTTTCCACAAATCTAGGGCTAAACTATCTTTTTTAAAATAGTCTTTTCTCTTCATTACTATCACCTGTCTAAAGGTCCGCCAACAATTTCTAAGACATGTTTGAGATAAGAATTTTCCAATAATAAGGATACTGAGAGCTTAAAATTTCATCCACTTTAAGTGTACATTTCACTGACTTTAGTACATTCATGAAGCATAACCATCACCACAGTCCAGTTTTAAAATATTTCCAATACCTAAAAAGATCCCACAAGCCCTATTCCAGTCAATCACCATCCCTCTATCTGCATCCCTACACCCCTACAACAGGGAGAAGGAAATGGCAACCCACTCTATTATTCTTGCCTGGGAAATCCCACGGACAGAGTCTGGTGGGCTACAGTCCATGGGGTAGCAAGAGTCGGACACAACTTAGTGACTGAACCACCCCTACAACAACTGACCTGCTTTCTGTCATTATGGATTGATTTGTATTTTTAAAAGCTCAATATAAATGGAGTAATATATTATAGATACTTTCATACCTGGCTTATTTCACTAAGTATACTTATTTTGTGATTTATTCATCTTTCTAGCATATCAACAGTTCATTTCTACTGCTGAGTAAGCATCCTATCATATGAATATATCACAGTTTATCCATTCTTTTGTTACTGATGGACACCTAAATTTTTCTCGCTTTTGGCTATTATAAATAAATGCATGTACTTCATTGTATACATGTGATTTCATTTTTCTTGGGTAAATTCTTAGGAATGCAATTTCTAAATACTATCATAAATTTATGTTTAGCTTTTTAATGAAGTACCAAATTGTTTTCCTAAGAGACTGTTCAACTTCACATCCTTGCCAGGAAAATGAGGGCTCCAGTTTGTCTACATCTCTGCCATGAATTATTATTCTCTTTTTTATAACTGTTCTAGTGCATATATAGTAGTATCTTATTGTGGTTTAATTTTCATTTCCACAATAACTAATGATGTTGAGCATTTCTTCAAATGCTTATTAGCCATTGTGCCAAAATATCAATTCAGATCTTTCATTCATGTTTAACTTGGACTTTTGTGTTGGATTATAAAAGCTCTTTATATACTCATTTTCTTAATGGTGTCTTATGAAGCTCTGTCATTTTAAGATGGTACCGAAGAATTTATTTGCAGGGCAGCAATGGAGAAACAGACATAGAGAACAGACTTACAGACATGGGGAGAAGGGAGGAGAGGGTAGGATGTATGGAGAGAGTAACATGGAAACTTACATTACCATATGCACAACAGATAGCCAACGGAAACCTGCTGTACGTCTCAGGAAACTCAAACAGGGGCTCGGTATCAACCCAGAGGGGTGGGATGGGGATGGAGATGGGAGGGAGGTTTAAGAGGGAGGGGATATATGTATACCTATAGCTAATTTATGTTGAGGTTTGACAGAAAACAACAAAATTCTGTAAAGCAGTTATCCTTCAATTAAAAAATAAACAAAATTAAAAAGAAAAGAAGTCTTTCATTTTGATGAAACGCCAAGTCAGCAAATTCTTTAATGGATCACATTTTTAGTGACTGTTTAAACAAACCTCTGCATAAGCAAAGGTGACTGAGAATTTGTATGTTTCTTTAGCAATTGTGTAATTTAGCTCTTAACATTTATGTCTGTGATCCATTTTGTTAATCTCTGTGTCTGGCATGATATGAAAGGTCTAAATTCACCTTCTGAGCATGTAGATCTATAATTGTCCCAACATCATTTGATGAAAGGACTAAAATAATTCTATTTTGATACCTAGTACATTCAGGTTTTCTTAATTATTCTTCAGGATTGTAAATCAAAGGGAGAGAAAAACTCCTGAGATTTGGACTGGAATGGTGGCATTAGACATCACTTTAAAAGCGCTGATATCTCTAAAACATATATACTTCCATCCAAGATCCTATCTTGACATCTACCAATATCATAATTATAAACCCCTAAAACAACAGAGAATACGGTTTGATTATAAATGTAATTCTATAAAGTTACATAATTTTCTTCAGAGAAGCCAAATGTACTCACATTGAGATTATTCTTAGACACTGTATTCTCTTTGCTGATTTTGTAAACATGTTACCTTTTTCTCATTGTATTTTCTACTAGTATGTTGGTATTCCATTGATAGTTATATTCAATTTTATCCAGTTTTGACAGAACGCTTGCTTACCACATGATAACAAATGGCTCAACGTTTTTCTCAGTGTGGAGTTTACGCAGCCTACATTCCTTCACCTGAGGCACCATTTCTAGACCTAGAATTTCATCTGTAATATAGCTGTGTCATCAAATATCTGCACTACTTCAAAAGCTGACCAGTATTTGGAGGAGGTTACAAGTCCATGATTAGATATATAACATATTCTCTGATACTGATACTCCAAAGAGGATAACAAAGCAAGCACTAGTAAATCATAGAGACAATGAAAGATGTTATGATTGGAGAAATAGTTATTTTAAAAATATTCCATAACATTTCTATTTTGGAATACTTGTAAATTGTTCTATCCACTAAATAGAAAAAAAAATTAAGATTTGAAAACTATGAGATGTGCAAAATTTTAAAGTAGTTTCTAAGTCCTAAAGACTATACACATAGACATGTTCAGGTCAAATGTTTGTTTCTCGTTTGCTTGTTTTGTTTTACGTTTGGGAAACCAGGAGATGCCTTCTCTCTGTTTTTTAATTGTTTTCAATTTATTTATTTAGCTGCACCAGGTCTTAGATGCGGCATGCAGGATCCTTTATTTGCAACATGTGGGATGTAGTTCCCTGACCAGGGATCAAACCCAGGCCCCCTGCATTTCGAGGGCAGAGTCTTATACCAACTGGACCACCACGGAAGTCCCTAACTGTATTTTTAACATCATAAATATCTTATACACAGAGAACAACAAAATGGCGGCACTTAAGTGTCTACTTAATATTCTCAATTCAATTTCCAAAATACTTTTCTAATTCTTCATAATCTCATACATGATACAGATTAAGACAAAAGCTCCCAGCAATCATATATTTAGAACTAAAAGTATTATATATAAAAATAAAACACCATGGACTAAAAAAAAAAAACTCCCTTATTTTAAACTATCAAGTAGACATTACCATTTTACATGGAGAAAAGCTACATCTGCATATCAACTTTATTGGTGTTCCCTCCATGGTATGTATATATGAAATTTCTTTACAAGCCTGTAAAGAAATCACCTAACATTGTTGTTCAGTCACTAAGTTGTGTCCCACTCTTTGCGACCCCATGGACTACAGCCTGACAGGTAATATTAAACACCTTTCACATAGTTAAGCAAAGTGAAATATCAGATCCAATGATAAATGATACAAAGCTAGCTTTGCTACTGTATTAAAATTCAATTTGTATCATTTTTTATGAATATAGAGGTTGTATAACTAAAAGTTATATAAGTAAATCATTTAGGCACTGCTCCTCTATTTGCTTAAATGTAATTTTTCCAAAAAGAACCTTTATAAGCATTACTTGAACACACTACCCAAAAATCATGCAACTAAATAACATCACAATTAGGCAAGATTTGGGTATCTTTAGAATGACTATTATTTAAAACAAAATTTAAAGGAAATATCCCTGAAATTATGAAGTTAACCCTAAGAAAGCTTTAAAAAAATCAACAGGTCACTTCTTATTGAACCAATTTCATTTTTATGTTGTTTTTTACACATAGAAATATTAAATGACAAGAAATTTTAGTTTAACTAAAAGTGATGGGACTGCAGGTGATTTAGCTGTTTAAGTTTACTTATTTTATTTGTATTTCATGAGAAAAATAAAATGTAACAACCTGGATAGTGTAACACTGGTAACAAAAACAATGGTTGCTCTCATAGACTTCTTCAAGAATCCCTCCATATCACTTGTTATTTTCATTTCCCTGTGTCTTAAGTCTGGTATGATGCCAATAACAAGAAGAGCTTCCAATTTGTGAGCATATACTCTGTCCCATGTTTAATATTCTACGTTGTCTAGCTCCATAAGAACCTGAAACTTAGAAAGTTTAAATGACTTGTCAAACAAACATAAGCAACACTTGGAATTAACACCTAATTCCAAATCTGAACTCAGACTCTTTATATAAAATATATCATCATGTAACACATACTCAACAAGCTGATGCTTGTTACTATCAAAAGAATCTTCCTGTTACAGTTGCCATTGCTACTGCTCCTGTCTTTTGTAGTCACAAAGTTACTTAAGTTTTAATAGCTTTGACTCTTCTTCTTAGGGAGCTTTTGTTGGGTATCTATTCAAAATAATGAAAACATATACATACACAAAGAATCTGTACCCAAATGTTCACAAATAGTATTATTTACAATAGTCAAATACTAGAAACAATTAAATGTCCACCACCTGACAAATGGTAAACAAAATGTGGCTTATCAATACAATGGCATATTATAAAGGAACTAAGTAATAAATTGAATAGAAGTAAACAAAAACAAAGTGGAACTAATTACTGATATCTGCTACAACACAGATGAACCTCAAAAACACTAAGGGAAGTGAAAGAAGCCAGATACAAAAGATCACATATAGTATTATGAAATGTCCTGAAAAAGCAAGGCTATAGAGACAGCAGCAGATTAGAGGTTGTATGAGGAAGTAAGTGTAGGACAGAGACTAACTGTAAACAGGTAGGTGGGGTCTTTTGAGATTAATGGAAATGTTCTAAAACTGTACTGTGGCAATGGCTTTAAGTTTCCTAAGTCACTGAACTGTATACTCAATAAGGATAAATTTTAGACAGGTAAACTATACCTCAATAAAGCTGATAAAAAATCTACAAAACATTCCCTGCAAGATCAAAATTACATTTCAGTAAATGAAAAGACATTCCATACTCTGGAATAGGAACACTCAAAATCTTAAAGATGTCAGTTCACTCTAATTTAGCCTACAAATACAATTCCAAAAAATATATCGTCATGTGTCTCCCCACTACCACCATCCTCAAATAAAAAGTTTATTATACGTTCCCTTGGAGGAAAAAACAGGAGAAAATAATCAGGAAACTATGAAAGAGTCTATAATTAAAACTGTGCTTCTAGTGCACGGACAGACAGACCGACCAATGGAATAGTAGGAAAGCTCCATAAATAGATCCAAATGCTTATCGAAATTTAACATACGACAAAGGTGACATCTCAAGTCAGTAGGAGAAAGAACATTTTAAACGGTTTGGTTTGGGACAGTTGGATAGTCACGTGAAAAAAAAGGATCCATTCTTCACACTGTAAACATCAAATAGATCTGCACTTTGTAAGGGGGGAAAAAAAGGTAAACAATACAGGGGCCAGAGGGAAATGGGTTAGTTCCCTTATAAACTTGGAGTGGGAAAAACTTTACTAATTACGATCAAAAACACAGAAACAGTAACAGTCAATAAATGTGACTAATCCAAAACAATTTTTGACACTGCAGAGTCAAAAACTAAAGAAAATTTTGAGGAAAATGTGTGATACAGAATACATCTCTCTAATATATATATAAAAAACTTCTAAAAATGGATGGAATAATAACCAATTTTCTGAGAGAAAAACAGGCAAATGAAGTGACTGATCTCAAGAAAAGAAATGCAAATAATTTTAAATACACGAAGACACACAAAGATTACTCATAAAAAAATGTAAATTAAAATACACTGATATACTACTTTTCCCCTATCAAATGGACCAAAAAATTAAAATCTGATAACAGATGCTGCTGGAAAGGCTTTGGGGAAATAGGCACTTTCATACAACGATGATGAATCCAAAATGGTTACAATCTTCACAGAGAAATTTGGCCATATTTTAAAAATAACATACTCTTTTCTCTTTGACCCAATAATGCCCTCCTAGAATTCTATCCCAAAGATACAATGGCATAAACTATCAAATGACATATACAAAAAGCTATTCATTGCAAGCTGATTCATAATAGCAAAAGTGTGTAAATGTTCATCAATAGGAGACTGGTTGAACAAATTAGGATATAACTATACAACAAGCACTGTGGACCTGTGGAAAAAATAAAAGAGGAATGAAAAGGAATGAACAGAGGAATGAAAGCCTACATATCATATCCATTTTTTTATTCCTCTATTATATCTCTATACTCTAACAATTGAATATATTGTTAAGTGAAAAAAAGAGCTATGTTGTGAGTAAGGGGAGGATGTGTATATGTAAACATATATACACACACATATATATATTTGCTAATCTTTTTGAAGAGAAAAATGGAACAAACGAAGACAAAAATAGTGTGAAATGACTATTAGCGAGAAAAAGACAGGAAGAGAGGGCAGAGATGGAAAACTAGACCTCAGTGAATGCATCTTATTTAAAAGTTTTGATTTTGTTCAGCCGCTAAGTTTGACTCTCTGCGACCCCAAGGACTGCAGCATGCCAGGCTTCCCTGTCCTTTACTATCTCCCAGAGTTTGCTCAAACTCATGTCCATTGAGTCAGTGATACCATCCAACCATCTCATCCTCTGTCACCCTCTTCTCTTGTCCTCAATCTTTCCCAGCATTGGGGTCTTTTCCAATGAGTTGGCTCTTCACATCAGGTAGCTTCAGCATCAGTCCTTTCAATGAATATTCAGGGTTGATTTCCTTTAGGATTGACTGGTTTGATCTCCCTACTGTTCAAGGGACGCTCAAGAGTCTTCTCCAACACCACAATGCCAAAGCATCAATTCTTCAGCGCTCAGCCTTCTTTATGGTCCAGTTCTCACACCCATACCTGATTACTGGAAAAACTACAGCTTTTACTATATGGACCTTTTTCAGCTAAGAGATGTCTCTGCTTTTTAATGCCCTGTCTTGGTCTGTCATAGCTTTGCTTCCAAGGAGCAATCGTCTTTTAATTTTGTGGCTGCCGTCACTGTCTGCAGTGATTTTGACTTCAGAACCAGGTATGTGCTTCAAAGAATTAAAAAGCAAAACTAAAAATTTTTACAAATCCTTTAAAAGAAAAAAACAAAACCTTGCAGCAACCATGAAACAAATGATCCTAAATGCATACTAAATTGGTGGCATAACCACACAGAAAACCAGCCAAGGGCAACAAAGAAACACACAGAAAAAATTTTGTATTATATTCAACAGAATTATTGTTAGTAATAATTTTAAGTATTTTCATTTAAATTCATATATGAATGTTTACTTCTGTGTATTTATAGTTTGTATAGAATAAAAGTGAATATTGTTAAGAATCAAGATTTTCAATGTAAGAGTAAACAGATCAAAAAGTAAAACACAAGTTTACATAAAAACCCTAATCCTAAATTTTCAGTGGAAATAGTCACGTGAATTAATGATTTATCTTTCTATAATCTTTACAAACCACATCCATTAAGAAAGATGAAAAGCAGTGATAACCCAATAGAAAAATGAGCAGTTTTGTTCCCAGTGTATAACTTCTAAATATCATTTCTCAATAAAAAGCAATCAGGAGTACTTGGAATGACTAGTTCCAGGTTTGGGACAGGAAATGAAAAGGATGAATCTGGACTATCTTGTGAAATCAGAGAGTAAGGAAATTATCAAAGTTTACTTGAGTGGTATCAGAAGGACACAGACCAACTTGAAAATGCTCCCACTGGTCAAAGATGAAACTATGTGAACATCAAAAAGAATAAGAAGACTGCAATACATCAACTATGCCAAAATCCATGATCTCAAAACGGTACTTGAAAATGAAAAATCTCTTTAAATATTGCTAGAGTTTATTCTGAAAAAATAGCAAATGAAGGTTAAGATTCAAGCATTTGTCTTACCTTTCCTGTATGACCTACATTTCAGAGTAACCGATTAGTTGATGTAGAGAAAATTCTTCCTTTTAAGAGAACTCAGTTAATAAATGTAACAGAATGACAGAATTAGGAAGTCAGCATTTTAGAACCCTTAATGAAATAATGTATCTAGATAAGATCATCAAAGCTGCTAAAAGTATTTTATGAAATGTTGATGGGAAATTTTATGGTGGAAGGATCAGAACGACACAATCTAAACCCATCAATTTTAACATGTGATACAACAGAAAGTGCACAGCATCACCAAGGAAATGTTGCTAAACTGAACCTGAATCTAATCAAGCTTTTAGATCTACCAATCTGTAGGAAATACGTAGTATATAAAACAAATTAAATGGTATGATGTCAGAAACTGTTCTGAAATTCTCCATTAAAAAAAAAAGTGAGAGGTAAGAGATGAAATAATGGCAGAATGTTGAAAACTGAAGTTAGATTCTGAATATGTAGGAGTTCATTGTATACTTACATATTTTTATATTAAAAGTGTGAAAATTCCCATATAAAAATTATAAAATAAAAACTGTTATTTTTAGAAAAGAAATATTCATTAATTTAGATATAATTCATAGTGTAAGGACTTTACCATTCCAAGGGTTGAGCATCTTTACAAGCTGAGTACACTTGTAAATCCCTTAAGTCAATACAGTATGGAGTACAGTCACAAAACATGAACATACACCTGTTGGATACATTTTTAAAAGCTGTAAATAAAGTGTATACCTATGAGATATAAAACAAAACAAAACAAAAAACCTACGAAAAAGGGATTTTCCAATCATAATATAAGGAAAAAAGGTATATGTAGTTTGGGATAAAATTTCCAGTACAGCATCACTCATGGAGTCAGCAAGTGCTATATCTTACACAAAGATGAGAATAATATGATCTTGAAAACTGTCCAACTTAAAATGTGGTTCTAACAATTACCAAGTCACTGGTACCTAAGGTGCCTGTGTGAGTAATAATAATAATAATTATTATTATTATAATTCCTATTATAAGGAAATATAGGTACTGACATGCAATATTTCTAAATTGATATTTATTCAACATTTTATATATGCAAATAAATTAGTAGTGATTTAGTCTTAAGACTAAAACTACTACTTTAGATATGCTACTGCTTTAATTATAGACCTAAATGTATATATTTCAAGAGATTCAAAACTTTTTTCTCCTCAGTAGGCAAGTGGGACTGACATATTCTAGCTCTCTTATTTGGGGACATACATGGTATTTACATTTCCTTCAAGTCTAGAGGAAATAGAACCTATAAATATTTAATTTAAAGTTAGTAAAATAAGGAGATCCTCAAAAGCACAATTAATTGGGAGAAACCAAAGCCTATAGTATTATATAATAAAAATTTAAACAGCAGTTCAGAGAAGGCACACTGAATAATAGCTCTCTAAAACTTAGGGCCACTAAGTTACTTTAAAATATATGAAGTTCTTGGCAAATACTGAGAACAAAACAGGATGTATAAATTCTCTACCCAATTGGCAACGGGAGATAACTCAATGTCCAACAACTCAAGTTGTGTATCATTTTGGTCTTCTATGCTTCAACAGAGAGCTCTAATAAATTTAAAAGACAATAATGATAAAGCAAAAGGCAAATAGGGATTATATAGAAATCTGCTGACTACATATGAACTAATTTTTTATACAATATAAAGTACTGACTTAAATACCTCATTCTTGGTAATCTGGCAAAACCCCTTAATTATCTACAACAGTTTTGCCTTAAGAGAGTTTGAAGGTTAAACAAAAGACTTAACATGTAAAACATTGTTTCCATCAGTTCACTACAGTAATAATCAATAAGCGCTGATGAACGGCATTATGAAAAAGTTGTCCCAGTACTCCAGATAATGCCCATCCACATTACAAATCATATTACCTAAGTTCAGTAGATAAATCCTCCCCAAATCGTTTACACACACTAAAACACGCTAGACCTAGAGTCAAAAAGCCAGGACTAAAAATACATCTAGAAGAAAATCCTACCTCAAAGAATCTAAAGAATCCAATTTTTTGAGAGCACTAAAAATTTTTGACAATACACCATTCGCTGTTCACCTGAAACTATCATAACATTGTTAATCGGCTATACCCCAATACAAAATAAAAAGTTAGAAAATAAAGAATAAAAAATACAATAAAGTGGAAAAAAGAAAAAAATGTTTGACAATACAGCTAAGTCCTATCAATATTTAACTCTTCTGTATATAAATTATTCTAAAATGGTTTTCTAAATGCTTCCCTATGATATGAAGATGATAATGACAGAATCTACCTCCAAAGAGTGGAAGGATTAAATGAGAAGACATATAAAGCACTTAAAACATTACTGTGCACGCGTGCTAAGTTGCTTCAATCATGTCCAACTCTGTGATCCTATGGACTATAGCCCACTAGGCTCCTCTGTCCATGGGATTCTCCAGGCAAAAATACTGGAGTATGTTGCCATACCCTTCTCCAGGGGATCTTCCTGACCCAGGGATCAAATCCACACCTCATATCTCCAATACTGCCGGCAGGTTCTCTGCCACTAGCACCACCTGGGAAGCCCAGAACATTACCAGCACAGAGTAAATACCCAACAAATACTAGGTGTGTTTTAAATTTTTATTTACTTATTTGGACTAGTGAAGTCACTCAGTCGTGTCCGACTCTTTGCGACCCCGTGGACTGTAGCCCACCAGGATCCTCTGTCCATGGGATTAATTCACTGTTACACATGGGCTTCCTCTAGTAGCGGCAAGTAGGGGCTTCTCTTTGTTGCAGTGCACAGGCTTCTTGTGGCAGTGGCTTCTCTTGCTGCGGAGAGCGGGCTCTGGGCCCTGGGTTTCAGTAGCTGTGGCTTGCAGGCTCAGTAGTTGTGGATCACAGGCTTAGCTGCCCCATGGCATGTGGGATCTTACTGGACCAGGGATTGAACTCGTGTCCCCTGCATTGGCAGGCGGAATCCCAACCATGGGACTACCAGAAGTCCCCAATACTAGGTACTTTTACTATCATGATATCCTCCACTGTTGGGGAGTGAAGAACTTGAGGCAAACTCCTTGGAGGGCATCCTGGCAACAACGGCTACCAAATTTTAAAGTGCATACACCCTGTGATATACTTTTCAAATTATTCCTTAAGATATGCTTACTTAGACATGTAAAACATGCATGCAGAATGCTAAATACTGATGACTAGCAAATATCAACAAAAATAAGTTGATTAAATAAACTGTGGAACACGTATACAAAGGGAATACTATGTAGCTTTTTTAAAAAAAAATGAAGTAACTATACATACTGATATTTTTAAAACCCACATTACTTATCTTTATTTATATGTACTTCCACATTTTTTGAAGGAAGTAAGAAACTGCTAACTGATTACTTTTGGGTAGCAAGACTGGAACCTAAGAAGAGGTAAACTTACTTTTTACTTTATACTTTCTTGGAACTTTTAAAATTTCATACCAAATGAATATTATTATTAAAAACTAATATAAAATAAAATTCTCATCTAGAAACGAGAAAACATCAGGATTACTTGGCTTCAACTTTTGGATCTGTGTTTTCAGAGACAAACCATTAAGGGTAATGTTTGAAAATAATGAAATTCTTACAAGAAAGTTTAAAAACCCACATGCTACAACAGTACTAAACAAGATTTTTAAATGAATTAGAGTTTGAATTTATCTTGAGTATTTGAAGGTATACGAACTCCTTTCTTCCTAGATAAAGACACTGACCCAGACCTACATTTACTCTCCTCTTATGCTTCCTTACAAATACCAGTTCCTTGGAACTTCTGCTTTACATAACCAACCATGCTGTCTCATTAATTTCAAGCAGACACTAGATTATGTTACTCCTACTCCCCAAACTAGTCCTCACATTCCAATTACCTGAGAAAATGTAAAATGTGACATTTAAGCAAGACAATTCCTATCATCACTTCCCTCTTTCTCAAGAAACTTCAAGGAATGGCTGCTGTAATCTTCTTTCAAGTGATCTCAATGAACTTTTTTAAAAACAAGTATTTGGGTAGGTTTTAAAAAATAACGAACTAACCATAGCTAAGACTAAAATTAAGAACAAAGTTGCTGATTTCAGTGTTCTGGCAAGGATAGAAAAATAAACATAGAAGAGGAAAGGGAGTCTTTCAAAAAAGGAAGGGACCCATATAGAAGGAGAGAAGGGGGAGAAATGGTCATCTGCAGAGAAGGCTAGCAGGCTTTGCTCTCAACAGGAAGACACCAGGCAAAAACTGGGAAAGTTCTGCCAGTAATTGGAAACCATGATCTTTGCCCCATAAAAATCAAGCTCTCTCAAATCGCATTTTCCTTATACTTTCACAAGAAAGTAATCTTTTACTTCAGTTCAGACTTCACTCTTCAATGCTCACTTCATCAAACTACCTTAAGTGACTATGAAGTGTAAAAATGGTTTGTATGTAACATTTACTTTAGAGACTATACATAAACTTATTCCAATTAAATGTAACATTTACTGTGGTGAGGCGTGCACTCTAGCTAATGATTAATCCACTTTTAACGGACTAATCACAGGCTTGACTGAGCACTGTCAGGACTAAAAGTTTGTGTTCCAGTATCACAATAAAAGCTACCTCTCAAATGCTTGAAATTATTTTTTGGTTATAAAGAACATGACAAAAGAATCGTAAACAGTAAGAATAGAGTGCTTAATGAAAAATAAGTGTCTTTTTTAGTGACCAGAATTGTCCCTACTGTGGCTGAATGTAAAAGAAATCTGTCACATAGCTATCTAAAAAGGCACTCATAAAAGGTAATCATATTAAAGATGCACTATAGAAGAAAAAAAGAAACTGTACCATAAATCAACAATTCTTAAAATATAATCTGATAAGTATAAAATGAAAATTTTTTCAAAACAACCCTCAATAAAATCTCTTGCTTCATTTTCATCAGAAAAATTGAAAAATATACAATTTTCTATTTAAAATTTTAGAAAATTTAAACATTTGTATCTCAGAAGAGGAGTCATGGCTAAATAAAGTTGGTTATTTGTACAGCTTAAACATAAAATAGAGCCTCATATTCCTTTTAAATATAATGAAATCACCAAATGTAGAAGAAAATAAGGACAAACACAATCCAATAGCTTCCATGCTATACTAAATTTAAGGAACAAAATTTTTACCTGAGGCAACAGTTGGATTGTTTTGGTGGTTTTCACTGGTAGAAACAAACAAATCTTCTTCTCCTTCAGTTGATGAGCTGGAAGAGGATTCACTGCTGAGGTCATTCTCACTGGAACTACTAGAACTGGGGAGCAATGCATATTTTCTTCGGGCTAACACTTCTCGTTTTTTCCTCTGCATTAATATCCTCTCTTTTTGTTTCTGTGTCCTCTGTGAGGAATTATTTTTCACAAATCTCTTTCTGCATGGAAGTCTCCTTAATGAACTGCTATGAAAACAGGGTCTTTTCATTAACAATCCTGAAACGGATTCTGTCTCAGTCCGAGGCCACTTATGGGACCGTGAACTGTGAGTTCTACTTTTAGCACTCAAAATTGCCTGGGAATGTCTTACAGAGACTTCTTTATCCTCATCTGAAGTCACAGTATCAGAATCTCCAAAATGTAGACTAGATGAAGGAGAAGACAGACAATCACTAAAAGAGGAATCATTATCTTCATCACTTGGTGTTTCTAGGTGTTGTCTCAATCCTAATATTCCCTGGTTCTCCTTAGCACAATTTTGCATGTATGAAGGGCCAGCCTGCTGGCTTTTGCGTTTCTTCCTCACAACAACACTTTTTTCTTGCTCTTGTTGGTTACCATTCATGTCCTTCTCTTGTTTTTGAGAATCATCACACAAATGAGAGAATTCATTCCCCACTTTACTATTAATCATCTCAACTCCAGCAGGAAAACTTTTGGCTGCCCCAATGGGCTCTGGATGCAAGAGGATCCCTTTCAGACTCTCCTGTGTCTTTGGTGCATCAGAAGGAATCTCACTCTTCATATCCACTTTTAAGGTGTACAGCTTGTTATATTCAGGAGTCCATTGAGACATGGGAAACTTTAAGGAAGGCCTAGAAGACACAACACGATATTTAAAAGATTGTTAATGTGTTTTATTAGAATATTTAAAGAGTTCTCATATTCCACTGAGAATATTCCTGTGCGTGCATGCTAAGTTGCTTCAACCATGTCTGACTCTCCAACTCTTTGTGATTCCATGGACCGTAGCCATCAGGCTCCTCTGTGCATGGGATTCTCCAGGTAAAGATACTGGAGTAGGTTGCCAGGCCCTCCTCCAGGGGATCTTTCCAACCTAGGGATCAAACCCACATCTCTTAAGTCTCCTGCATTGGCAGGCAGGTTCTCTATCACAAGCGTCAATTGGGAAGCACGAATATTCCTGTAACAGGGCAGAAATGCCTTTTTCTCATCAGGATATAAAATGGCTATAACAAGTCTTTTTTCTCTGATACTTCTTACAGATCCAATTTTTAGAAACAGAGTAAAGACCTTAGAACATAAGTCCACTTCAAAACTTATATCAAAAAAGCTGATCTTATTGTATCTTCCTAACATCATCAGCATAATGTATTTGGTCAAAATCAAACAACTTCTCCAAACCCTATTATAGTAAAAACAGATAAAAAGATCAGAATTCAAAAGACTTTGATTAGTCAATGTTTTTCTTTTGGTATCACATTTTAAATTATAATATATAAATTATATAATATATAAATTATATAATATATAAATTATATACTATATAAATTATAATTATATCAAATACTTTCTGTACATCTTGATGGTTACTGTGATAGATGGATTACTATAAATAATGAATATGAATATAGCTTCTCTTTCATGGTTCTTTCCTTCACACCACACTAGTCTCTTAAGGAGACCCAACTCACCAACAGACAGCAGGCACAACTACTACATTTCATGAAGTTGTAGATACATATAGAAAGAAAAAAGCCAAGACTGAGTTGCTTCAGATCACTCAGTTAAAGCAACACAGCAGAACATAAAAATCAAACTCTCTACAGCCAATCTAAAAACCTAAATCACTGTATCTCTAAAATTATGAGCTGCACATCTGGGAAGCCCTAACAAGAGAACCTGAAATTAAAACATCTATACCAAAGCAGTGTATATACAAGAATGGTGATAATGTAAGGTATTAAATATCATGACTCAAAATGGAATACATTCTTGGGATGGGAGGTGGGAAGGAGGTTCAAGAGGGAGGGGACATATGCATACCTATGGTTGATTCATGTTGATTATAGCAGAAACCAACACAATATTGTCAAACAATTACCCTTCAATTGAAAACAAATAAATTTTTTAAAATGTATATATACTCATTTAAAAGGTAGTTAATACAAATGAAGATCTTTACTAGTGCTAAAAATGATTTTAAAAATGTTAACAATTTTAACTTAAGATTTTACTGAAGTATAACAAAAACACATGTATTCTAAGTTTACAGCCAATGAATTCTCACACACTTATGTAACTAGCTCCAAGATCAAAAAACATAAGATAACTAGCATTCCAGAAATCCGCTTCCAGTCACTCCACCCGCCAAGAGTTTTAACCATTATCCTAACTTCTAACACCATAGATGGATTTTTGTACTTAACACCCACTTTGTAAACTACTTCCAGAAAAAGAGGAAAACAAGATAGATATTTAGTAGCAAGAGTTTTCTTCTCCACAGTTGACAGTTACAGGAATAAACAATGTCACAGGTATATATTTTTGTTTGTAACTATTATCAAATAGATGAAGAGAAGATAGCGATTAAGAATTGAAATAACCTATTTCTATACGAAGCTATCAAAATCTCTATCTTCTTCAAGGGCAGGTAGTGTTGTATCCAAGATCAGTCATCAAGCCCTGTCCGGAATTCACCAGTATCAGCAGTAAAGGAGGAACAAAAGATGGGTTTACATATGTGTAGAGCAATGAGCAAACTGTAAGAGGCAGCCAGTCATACAAGGATTACCATAATTAAATGCAAGAAAAACAAGTCACAGTAAGGCACAGGTATATATGATTCAAGATTCAAGCAGGTTCCTTAGGAAAGCTACAATAAAAACTACAGATAATAACAAATGTTGACAAGGAAGTAAAGAAACTGGAACCCTCACACATTGCTGGTGAGAATGTAAAATGGTACATATACTTTGGAACAGTAGTCTGGCAGTTCCTCAAAAGATTAAACACAGAGTTATCATATGATCCAGCACTCCCACTCCAAGGCATAACCCAAGAGAAATGAAAATATATATCCACACAAAACTTTATACACAAATATTAATAGTTCCATTATAGCCATTCACAAGAGCCAAAAAGTGTTAACAAATGTCCATCAACTGATAAATAAGGAAGTCCACAAAATTGATTAACACTCAGTCATCAAAAGAAATGAAATACTGATTCACTTTACAACATTATACGGACCTCAAAAACACTATGCTAAAAAAAAAAAAGTCATAGAAGACCACTTATTTAAAGACTCCTTTGATGACTGTTCAACTCAGTGAATATTCTAAAAACCACTGAGTTCAGTACACTTAAAGTGAGATGTGTATGGTATGTGAATTATATCTCAATAAAGCTGTTGTCAAAAAGTAAAGCCATAATTAAGAAGCCATCAGATCGTTACGATCACCCTCTGGGTCTTGGTAAAGCAGATCCTGAGAGGCAATAAAAATCTGCCAAAAGAACAAGATAAATTCTGAGAACAGGAATCCGTAGGAGAATTTACAAGGAAATGATTCACAGCATAATTTACTAAATTCAATTTCTTTTCCATTACTTTATGCCCCAAGGCCAAAACAATTAACTCTTTATGTTAACTCTGCTCTGATTTTGGTGAATTTTGTCTGCTCAACTCAAGGTGGGAAGGGAGTAAGGGAGAGAAGTGTGGAGTAAGGGAGAGAAGTATGGTGCAGCACGTGGTATGTGCATTTGTTTGCCAGTAACTGTTCTCTCTACTGTCAAGCAGTCCTTAGATGCAATATTAACATTCCATATTACCTAAGATGTTCCCACCAAGGGAGTACAAATGTATGCTCTACTTTGAACTAAGAAAAAGAAGGGGAGCAAGGTCAGGAAAAGAAATAAATATCAATTCTACATCTTTTAACTAAAAAAGCAACAAAATTGACACAAAAGATCAATAAAGAATGCTCTGAACTACTTATTTAATAAGGTTACCATCTAGTATTTTATTTCTGTAAAAATTATTGGTTGATCTAATTTATAAAGGTAATTTTGTACTAGATATATCTAGTTCCTTGGCCCGATTATGAATGGTTTGATATTATACAGTGTTTCAATACTGAAACCATAATACTAGTTCTTCTTTGTACTGGTTTGATTTAATCACTTTACTGCTATTCACAACAGCAGCATACCAATTACTCCTGATATTAGTTTAGGATATAGAATGAGTAGTAAATCCTGCATGAAAGAAGATAACAGCTAAAAAGGCTAACTTTTAAAACTAAAAATTAGGGTTAGGATTTGGCAATTTACATTATAAATTAAGTTTATGTGACGGTATAAGTTTAATAATGGGGTAAAAATCCACTAACTTTATCAATACAACTTTTAGGAACTGTTACTTCAACACAGTGATAAAGTTTAGAAAGAGTCATCATTATTGGTACGAACCTTCACTACCAATGATAAATATACTTTTCTATGATTAACAGAATATTTTAAATTTTTAAATAAAAATAATTTTACAGAACCCTAAAGGAACAAAATTTTAAAAGGAATACATAAGATAATTTTGATTTTTCTATTAAAGTTTTAGAAGTTTTCAGAAAATGAACTAGAAACAAGTTTGCTCTTTATTTTCTTTCATATGTGAAAGTCGCTCAGTCGTGTCCGACTCTTTGTGACCCCATGGACTTTACAGTCTAAGGAATTTTCCAGGCCAGAATATTGGAGTGAGTAGCCTTTCCCTTCTCCAGGGGATCTTCCCCACCCAGGTCTCTGGCAGTGCAGGCAGATTCTTTACCAGCTGAGCCACAGGGGAAACCCAAGAATACTGGAGTGGGTAGCCTAAGCCTTCTCCAGTGCATATTCCCGACCCAGAAATTGAACTGGGGCCTCCTGCATTGCAGGATTCTTTACCCACTGAGCTATCAGGGAAGCCCAGCAGCCCCTTTCATATAATTAAATGGGAAAAAAAAAGGGAAAGAAATATAGGATAATGAAGATATAGGACAATGGAGTTTAGAACTGTCAGACTCTGAAAGTTGCCTTAGGAGAGGTCTGCTCAGGATCACTATCTCCCCTGAAAGGGTAAAAAGGAACCAGGAAGCACAGAGAGCACCAAGTTTACATTTAGAGTTCACACAGTCTGACTATCTCATCTAAGGCTTACTCTGTGAATGCAAAAGGCTTGTGCCCCACCCTCCCAGTACAAACTTGACCTCAAATGACTTAGGGTAGAGAACTAGCCAACTAACCAAACCACCAAGAGGAACATTTCAACACAAAGATATTTTATATCTCCAAAATATTCTAGGAAGCTAGAGGAAATAAAGGCATGACACTAATAATCAAAAAAGTTATAGTGAATTGAAGAACTTCGGGAAAATATTAAGGAAAAAGATATACTGAAAGGATACTGAGATCAAATTGAGGAACCAGAGATCAAACTGTCAACATACACTAGATCACAGAAAAAGCAAGAGAATTCCAGAAAAACATCTATGTCCGCTTCAACTGTGGAAAATTCTGAAAGAGATGGGAATACCAGACCACCTAACCTGCCTCTTGAGAAATCTGTATGCAGGTCAGGAAGCAGCAGTTAGAACTGGACATGGAACAGACTGGTTCCAAATAGGAAAAGGAGTATGTCAAGGCTGTATATTGTCACCCTACTTATTTAACTTATATGCAGAGTACATCATGAGAAACGCTGGACTGGAAGAAACACAAGCTGGAATCAAGATTGCCGGGAGAAATATCAATAACCTCAGATACGCAGATGACACCACCCTTATCAGAAAGTGAAGAGGAACTAAAAAGCCTCTTGATGAAAGTGAAAGAGGAGAGTGAAAAAGTTGGCTTAAAGCTCAACATTCAGAAAACGAAGATCATGTCATTTGGTCCCATCACTTCATGGGAAATAGATGGGGAAACAGTGGAAACAGTGTCAGACTTTATTTTGGGGGGCTCCAAAATCACTGCAGATGGTGACTGCAGCCATGAAATTAAAAGATGCTTACTCCTTGGAAGAAAAGTTATGACCAACCTAGACAGTATATTCAAAAGCAGAGATATTACCTTGCCGACTAAGGTCCGTCTAGTCAAGGCTATGGTTTTTCCAGTGGCCATGTATGGATGTGAGAGTTGGACTGTGAAGAAGGCTAAGTGCCGAAGAATTGATGCTTTTGAACTGTGGTGTTGGAGAAGACTCTTGAGAGTCCCTTGGACTGCAAGGAGATCCAACCAACCCATTCTGAAGGAGATCAGCCCTGGGATTTCTTTGGAAGGAATGATGCTAAAGCTGAAACTCCAGTACTTTGGCCACCTCATGCGAAGAGCTGACTCACTGGAAAAGACTCTGATGCTGGGAGGGATTGGGGGCAGGAGAAGGGGACGACAGAGGATGAGATGGCTGGATGGCATCACTGACTCAATGGACGTGAGTCTGAGTGAACTCCGGGAGTTGGTGATGGACAGGGAGGCCTGGCGTGCTGTGATTCATGGGGTCGCAGAGAGTCGGACACGAGTGAGCCACTGAACTGAACTTATCTGCCTCTGGAGAAACCTGTATGCAGGTCAAGAAGCAACAGTTAGAATCAGACATGGAACAACAGAGTATGCCAAGGCTGTATGTCAAGGCTGTATATTGTCACCCCACTTATTTATCTTATTAGAAGAGTGAAAAGAAAGTGAAACTGAAGTCACTCAGTTATGTCCAACTCTTTGGGATCCCATGGACTGTGGCCTACCAGGCTCCTCCGTCCATGGGATTTTCCAGGCAAGAGTACTTAAGTGGGTTGCCATTTCCTTCTCCAGGGGATCTTCCCGACCCAGGGATCGAACCCGGGTCTCCTGCATTTACAAGTAGATGCTTTACCCTCTAAGCCACCAGGGAAGTCAGAGTATATCATGTGAAATGCCAGGCTGGATGAAGCTCATGCTGGAAGCAAGATTGCTGGAAGAAACATCAATAACCTCAGATATGCAGATGACACCACTCTAATGGCAAAAAGCAAAGAGGAACTAAAGAGCCTCTGATGAAGGTGAAAAGAGGAGAATCAAAAAGCTGGCTTAAAACTGAACATTCAAAAAACGAAGATCATGGCATCTGGTCCCATCACTTCATGGGCAAATAGATGGGGAAACAATAGAAACAGTTAGACTTTATTTTCTTGGGCTCCAAAATCACTGCAGACGGTGACTGCAGCCATGAAATTAAAAGATGCTTGCTCCTTGGAAGAAAAGCTATGACAAACCGAGAGTCTATTATAAAGCAGAGACAGTCTGACGCAGGATGCAGCATGCTTGGGGCTGGTGCATGGGGATGACCCAGAGAGATGTTATGGGGAGGGAGGTGGGAGGGGGTTCATGTTTGGGAACGCATGTAAGAATTAAAGATTTTAAAATTTAAAAAACTAAAAAAAAAAAAAAAAAGCAGAGACATTACTTTGCTGATAAAGGTCCATATAGTGAAAACTATGGTTTTTCTAGTAGTCATGTATGGATGTGAGAGTTGGACCACAAAGAAGGCTGAAACTGAAAGTTGCTCAGTCATGTCTGACTCTGTGAGACCCTCTGTATAGTCCATGGAATTCTCCAGGCCAGAATACTGGAGTGGGTAGATGTTTCCTTCTCCAGGGGATCTTCCCAACCCAGGGACTGAGCCGAGGTCTCCCACATTGCAGGCAGATTCTTTACCAGCTGAGTCATCAGGGAAGCCCAAAGGAAGAAGGCTGAGTGACAAAGAATTGATGCTTTCAAACTGTGATGCTAGAGAAGACTCCTGAGAGTCCCTTGGAGAGCAAGGAGATCAAACCAGTCAATCCTAGAGGAAATCAACTGTGAATATTCACTGGAAAGGCTGATGGTGAAGCTTCAATACTTCGGCCACTTGATGCAAAGAGCTAACTCATTAAAAAAGACCCTAATGCTGGGAAAGACTGAAGGCAGGAAGAGGAGGAGATGACAGAGGATGAGATGGTTGGATGACATCATCGACTCAATGGATATGTGTCTGAACAAACTGCAGGAGATAGATAGTGAAGGACAGGGACGCACGGCGTGCTGCAATCCATGGTGTTACAAAGAATAGGACGCAACTTAGCAACTGAACAACAAAAGATACTGAGTGAAGGGAAGCTTGTAATCCACATTTAAGTGGGATCACTGACAAAAAGGAGTAAATAGTCAACCAAAATTAAGTGTTTTCATTTGTGTACTACAAAGACCTGGATTCAAGTCTCTGGTTGTGACTAGCTGTGTAACCTAAGGCATATTATTTAAACTAACACTGTTTCTCCTCTATAAAATTGGGACAATAGTAGTATTGATCTTGTGAAAGTACTTTTAAGGGTTAAATGAGAGTACCTACCACAGTGCCTAGCATAATGGCTGTTATTCCTTTTTCAGAGCAGCAGTTATACATATAAGGTTCACAATGTTTAAGGTCTTCCCTTATAAGCAAAAATAAATGAAATCCTCAGAGTCAAAGAAAGGCATAAAATCATCTGTTCCTACAGAACCTTAAAGTATAGAAATAAAGGACAAAGATTTTTTGGCACAAAACCTATGAACGCTAAAAATTCTATGATGCTGTATGGCAGAAACCAGCACAATACTGTAAAGCAATTTTCCTCCAGTTAAAAAATAAATTTAAGAAAAAAATATTTGAAACTCTCCTTTACTATGGAGGATTAGCTGAGGAGCAAGATGCTTCAGCTCCCTAATTTCTAATACAAGACATACTACTTTTGGAAAAAGAGAAATTAAATGTCTTTCAAATAATAGGTTTCTATTACTCAGTCAACTTAATGATTTTCTTGTTTGTCTTGTTTAAAGTACTCTAAAATCCCTAAGTATTAGTCATCACAGAAAAAATCAGCTAGGACCTATTTAGGTCTCCTATCAGTACAAACCGGGTGGAGTTCAATATATTATAGAGAGTCTACTGCTGTAGTCATGATTGTGTTATTATCATGGCCAGTAGCAAAATGTAGGGTGTATCTACCCTGCCAAGTCTGAAGAGTATCTGGCAGTCAGTTTCAACTGGTTAGGAAGGCAGTATTGCAAATTATAGGGTACAATGCACAAATGTCTAACATGGCTGGCTGGGACTCTGGAATTCATATTACAACATGAAATGTGAGATATAAAGATATTGCTAATTACCTATTATATAAAATATATTCTATCAAGAAAAAAATGAAAGAATCAACAAAAAAAGGCCTATATGCAATAAACTATAGAGCTGTACAACACACTCCTCATAAGTGGAGAGATAACCACATTTCTAAATGAGCAAAAACTCCAAATTGGCTCTGTTACAAATTAGAAGATAAATTTTTAAAATTTTACCTAAAGATTAATTCAAATTCATACTGTCTACATTCAGTTTCTCATCATTTTGCTCACTGGAAATTTCAAATAACATTTAATTAAAAATAATAGCAACTATATGGCTATGTGTGTAAGGAGGGTAGAAGTAAAAGGGCAAATCTGAACTCAAACTTTTTTTTCCTTTTCTAAAATCAAGCAATAATTTTACAACAAAGACAAAATTAGGGTATGTTCTGTTATCACTTATATGTAGAACCTAAAAAATAAAACAATGTTAGTGAATGTAATAAAACAGAGATAAGACTCACAGATACAGAGAACAAAGTAATGATTACCTGTGGGGAGAGGGAAGGAGGGAGAGCAAGACAAGCATAGGGGATTAAAAGGTACAAACTACTCTATATAAAATAAATAAACTAGAAGGATATACTGTACAGCACAGGGAAATACAGCCATTATTTTAAAGTTGATAAAATAATCTGCTATGCAGGCTTTGAAAATGAAGCAGCTTCTGTACAATAATTTTTTAAAAGCAGATTGCAAATAAGTCTGTTAAAATGTTGTCCTATTTTGTAAAACAACTTATGTTTATACATGCATGGAGAAAATACAGAGAAATATACACTTAGTTTGGGACTGTAATTGTGAATGGAGATTTAAAGCACAGGTTAGGAGCATATGTATTTTTATGTTACAAATTTCTGCACGGTTTGAATTTTTATAAAATGATCATTTGCCACTTTTGAAACCAAAGTACAAGAATTTTTAAAGGAGTGAAAAATAAGAACTGACTATATTCTATTTTTCCTCTAGACTAGGACACAACTTGTTATTAGCAGATTTCTATATAAATCAAATATATGATAGTATGATTTTTACGAGAATCTTGGCTAAGCATAAAATTTCTCATTAGTGACCAGAAATGACCACCTGTCCTGGACGATTTAATAACAAAATAAGGCAGAAACTGATAGATGGCAATTAATTGTTGGCAAATTTGAATGAAGTTGTCAAATTTGAGAATTGATTATCCTTTTTAGTTAATGATACTACTCTATAGTCCTAGGCATGTTGTTTCTGAACTTATCTCTATGAGGAAAATTTTCATGCTTGGAAAGTAATAATCCATCATCAAAGCATTTCACAAAATCTTTCACCAATTAAAGTATAATAACTGTTATTATTGAGTTAAATGAAAAGTATCAGTAAAAAGTCAAAAAATGTGCAAGGAAAACAAACCTCCACAATCTTGCATTCAAGTAATCAATCTGTCAGCTTTCAAAAGGCTTCAAATTTACAAACTACTCTTAGAGATTACTATTATTTAAACTTTCACTTTCCGAAACTGAACTTCAAATGGCCTCCAGGTTTCCTTGGCGATTGGAACTCGGTGAATTGAGAATTCTTTATTTTTTAAAGTGACAGAGGCCAACAAAAAGACATATAAGTGGGAAGATATCTGCTTTTAACTTGCCTAATATCTTATCAAAATTTAATAATATGCAAGAGCTAAATGTAGAATTAAACTATACTGCTAAATAAGATCTGAAATCTTCATCGGAGCACATTTAACATTTTGAACTAATTTTTGTCAGTAATTTTAAGAGATTTGGTCTTTTACTTATGAATAAACAGTCACATATGTTGAATGATGCCAAAGAAGGAGAAATAAAAAATACAAAAATAAAAATTACTGTAACTTATGCAAACCTCTTTGAAGAGAACCTCAACAAAGCAGTGAGCACATCCTTGTGAGAAGCAGGAAATACTATTTAAGATAGGTAGGGTGGATTCAAATGATGGTAGGCTGAGAAAGTCAAAATGAAAATTTCTCACTGATACAGTGTATGCCCAGTTATTCTATTAATTAAAGAATGACTAGAAGTCTACGTCAAAGGCAAATGCAATGACCAGTTAAAGTGCATACACAAGAATCACTACCTATGATGGGCTTTATGGTTCTGTGGGCAGAATATAAATAAGATACAACAATAAAAAACATGTAAGGAAAACAAAAAGAGACCAGGGAGAATGCTTTGCAGTGATGGGGGCAAAAGGTGGTTTTAGGAGTGGAGAGTCATGTGAAGGAAGGAGAACTTATTTACCAAATCAAGGGTTGCATATCTAGCATCAACCAAACTTGAGTCAAAATACCAAAATATGACCTTGAAGCCTTCAACATTTTTTTCAGAGCACTGGTCAACAAGCGAGCCAGAACTACAAACTGTAGAACACTACAGAATTATGCTATTTTGCAATGAATGTTGTTTTTTGCTGATACCACACTTGGTCCTAAATTTCATACTCCCATCCAAGCAAATACTCATGTTAAAATATGCTATATCTTTTATAATTCAGTAACTTATAATTCCTTTGCATAAAATACTCAAGTTTTATCATGTTGAAATAACTCCCCTTTTCTCTAAGGCAGAAATAAATACTCCATTTATTTGGAAGTCAGATTTATAGTAATTTTAACTCCTGAGAACAGAACCTAAAGGGAAGAGATTCTATGAAGGTTAAAAATAATTATCAGGAAGGTCACAGGCAATTAAATACTCAAAAACTATTGTTTCATATTTAATAATAATAAGCTTTTATATTATTTTATATTTAATGCTAATAAGCTAATATTAATAAGCATTGTTTGGATTTAACAGATGTAATACTGGTGGCAGCACCTAAAAATTAAAAGACAGAAGAACTAAAGCACTTGTCCCAATAACTAAAGAGTCAGCAGTTTGTCTAGATTAAATAACATTATTTATGTGAAAAGATTCTGAGGGCAATACTGAAATAAAGCAAAGAATAAAAGCTCATGTTCTGAATCATGATTCTGAGCCCTCCAGAAGACAGACTGTTCTCAATAAAAGAAGCATAGTTTCAGACATATTTATAATAATATGGGTAATTTTTAGTTGCTTACCATGGTTAACATGGTTACATGTCAACTGTGACTAACAATATCATCTTAATTTTTATTGAAAATGTACAAGATGACAATGTCAATAGTACAAAAAAACTGCAAATAAATTCACAAAAATGGTAAAAGCATAAAGTTTTTAAAAATACAAATTATCTTCAAAATAGGAAACTATATTCATAAATGCAAATTTTCAAATGATAAAGAAAACGCAGGTGACTTCTATCTATAATGTCTTTTTTTGAGAAATTCAGAGAGCAAAATAACCAAATAGAAAAAAAAGGAAAGAGATTCAGCTTTGTTATTTAAAAACTTTAATCCCTAGTGGGTATCATTCCTCAGATTTAAGTTGCTAAGTATAAGTAGGAGAACAAAGGCTGAACTATAGAATTTTTAAGACAAGAAACTGGAGAGTTCAGAAAACCTGTGAGTATCACTGACTCTTTCTTTAACTGTTACAAGGATGAACTCTGCTGTTCTGACTAAAACCTTTTCAGAGAGCTACAGTTACTATTTCAAATCAGGTTTTCCAAGATAATTCAACAATAAACTCTCTGCATGATCCAGGTGCATCCATTTTCTAAAATGTTTAATAAAGTTTCAAGGAAGAAATAGATTTAAAAGCTCCAATTTCCATTACTTGGAACCCAAGTCCAGCAAAAGCAAATTGGAAAAAGGTTCCAACCTTCCTAATCTTTTAACTGCCCTGACAGTCTGCAAATCATTACCCAAAATTTCAGCATTATGGAAAAGAAAAGACTGAAATAACAGCAGTTACAGCAAAATAATACAAATATTATTGATGATGACAGCAACAAAGATGAAAACGATGGAGAGGAACAGACTCTAAGAAGACTGCAATGTCTGTAAGCAGAAGTTCTCAAACACACTTCTTTGTCCATTGCAGGTTTCTTGATGATACCCTTTCTTTTTGCATCCAGAGAGTTCATTTTTAAGTTCAGAATAGAACAGAAGAACCTAATGATTCTTCCCTATTTGGATGCCCTACAACAAGCATGCCTTAAAGCTTTCTAAGTTTTTAAAAAACACTTAGAAGTACTTTTGAAAAGCTGCTTTTGTAACTCCACACCAGAAGACAAAGTCAACACACACAGACACTACCAAGTGCATGCTCAGCCTCTCAGTCATATCCGATTCTCCAACTCTTGGTGATTCCATGGACTATAGCCTGGCAGGGTCCTCTGTCCCGGGTATTCTTCAGCCAAGAATACTGAAGTGGGTTGTCATTTCCTTCTACAGGGGATCTTTCAGACCCAAGGATCAAACCCAGGTTTCCTGAACTGCAGGCGGATTCTTTACCACTGACCCACCAGGGAAGCCAAATACTTCAATTAATAAATGTATCTCCTGGCTTAAAGTGTTCAGCAACCATACATTAACAATCAATACATACACAAAGCACACGTGTCCAGATGTGTGAGTGACTGTGTTTTAATATGCTTTTGTGATATAAAGAGTAAAGGAAAGAAAACTTATCATATCACATGAAAACAGCTAGGAGCTACTTCCAAGCACAAATGTTACAGTGTCTTAATCACTAAATATATACTGTGTGTGACTGTGTGTTTTATCATGTTTTTGTGATATAAAGAATAAAGGAAAGAAAACTTATTACAGGAGAACAGTTAGGTAGTACTTCCAAGTACTAAATACTGCAGTGTCTTAATCATTAAATAGATACTACAATACATTAAGACAAAACACCAGAATTAAGCCATTTCTTCTTATGCAAACTAGGAAATCTTTGGTCCCAACTTTGACAAGCTTGGTTTGGCGTTAGACCATAACGAATCTTCTTCAGCTAGAATGTATACCAAATCAAAGAATTCATGTGTTATGGACTGAACTGTGTCCCATCTAAATTCATACGTTGAAATCCTAGCCCACAGTATCTCAAAATGTGACTATATATAGGTCCCTTTTACTTCTTTAGAAGCAATTAAGATTAAATGAGGTCATTATGAATGGGCCCTAATCCAATTTGACCAGTGTTCTTTATGAAAAGAGGAAATCTGAACACTCATAGGGACACACTTGTTCTTGGACTTCTACTCTCCAGAACGGTGACAAAATAGATTTTTAGTGTTTAAGTCACCCAGAATGTGGTATTTTGTTATGGAAGCCATAGCAAACAAATACACCATGCAATAAACATCTCCTAAATATCTTAATGTGCTAGACTGTCCCAAAAGATGAATAAGACATAGACTTGTCCTTAAGAAGTTCAGTCAGTTCAGTCGCTCAGTCATGCCCAACTCTTTGCAACTCCATGGACTGCAGCACACCAAGCTTCCCTGTCCATCACCAACTCCAAGAGCTTGCTCAAACTCATGTCCTTCGGGTCAGTGATGCCACCCAACCATCTCATCCTCTGTTGTCCCCTTCTCCTCCTGCCTTCAATCTTTCACCATCAGGGTCTGTTCTGATGAGTCAGCTCTTCACATCAAGTGGTCAAAGTATTGGAGTTTCAGCATCAGCATCAGTCTTTCCAATGAATATTCAGGATTATTTCCTTTAGGATTGATGAGTTTGATTTCCTTGCAGTCCAAGGGACTCTCAAGAGCCTTCTCCAACACCACAGTTCAAAAGCATCAATTCTTCAGTGCTCAGATTTCTTTATGGTCCAACTCTCATATCCATACATGACTACTGGAAAAACTTTGGAAAAATTATTGGAAAAACATAGCTTTGACTGTACTGATCTTTGTTGGCAAAGTAATATCTCTGCTTTTTAATATGCTATCTAGGTTTGTCATAGCTTTTCTTCCAAGGAGCAAGCGTCTTTTAATTTCATGGCTGCAGTCACCATCTGTAGTGATTTTGGAGCCCAAGAAACGTGCAGCAGACAGAGAAACCTATCAGTAAGTAATTAAAATACAGTGTCATGAAGGAGGTATGCACTGGAACACACTGAAGTAGAATCTAATTCAATTCTGAAGGGGAGGCTGTACCAAGGAAGGTTTTTCAGCAGAATAAAAGGGAAAAGTGAAATGGCAAGAAATGAGACTTGATTACCCTATTTTCCACAGTAGAAGTTCTCTGAATGAACTACATACTTAATGATGAAGTAAACCTACAAAATTTTAAAAACCAGTGATCTGAAAGACAACACATGATCTTCTGAAAGACAGCATATAATCTTCAAAGATGCCATTTCACTTCAAACAATTATGTCTAGAATTATTAATACTGTTAAGAATAAAAGAAGAAAATAACATGACTTCATTTATTTATCTACTTATTTATGACTGTGCTGGGTCTTCCGTGCTGCACAAAGATTTTCTCCAGTCGTGGTGAGCAGGGGATACTTTTCATTGCAGTGCTTGGGCTTCTCATTATGGTGACTTCTCCTGTTGTGGACCATCAGCTCTAGGTACAAGGGCTTCAGTAGCTGCAGTGTTCTGGTTCAGCAGTTGCGGCACATGGGCTTTGCTGCCACGCAGCATGTGGGATCTTCCTAGATCAGGATGGAACCCATATACCCTGTACTGGCAGGTGGATTCTCAAACACTGAACCACCAGGGAAGTCCAAGATGACTTCTTGGGATACTTATCACCATACAAAAGAAGAAACAAAGGTCCACAGAATTACAAAATTTCTCCCAGAAGTTTTCTGAATTTAACCTGAGACAGAGGAATCTACCTCACAAGAACTAAAGCCCTATGTTCTCCTTTAACCTCTACCTGTAACACTAAGCTCCTACCACTCTCATCAGGCAGCACAGTCTCAACTTCATTACCCTTCAGTAGACAGAGAAGAACTGTAAGCTAGAACACATTTAAAACAGAATAAAGAGCAGTCCCAAAACTTGTCTGGAAATGTACAGATAATCAGCAACATAAAATGAGATGTATAATTAAAAATTAGCCTACACCATGAATTCTAAAAGCTGTTTTCAGCAATGATTTCACATGAAAACATAAATGGAATGTTCACCGTAGTCTCAAGTGACACAAAGCTAAAAAAGAATTAAATATAAACTGACTAACAAAAATAAAGACCTGAAAGTAAAAGTTTAGAATGAGATGAGCAAAATTATTTAAAAGTAAAAACTTTATTATAAAGTACAACTAAGTATACCTTATATATAGATTAAAAACATAGGAGAGGAATTTTTACACTTTTCACCGAATAATTTCCCTAAAGTCAATAACTGCATAATTCAGAGATAGTCACTTACAAATGCTCCAAGGTGTAATTCTGGTCTAGTTCTACAAAAAGAATATATGACATAACCATCCTTTTTGGGGGCCTTAAATGTGAAAGTTTTCTGCTCTGAATTGATCAACTTTAAATTTTTCATGATTTTCATAAATCATCACTGTGTGGTCACTTTTATGAAAGTAGAATGAGAAAAAGTGAGTTCTACCAGCATTTTCCTCATCGATACTCACCTTCACAAGGATAATTCTCTAGACATCACTCCCAAATTTCAACAAAGAAATTCTCCCCAAACTAATAACATGCAAAAGTAAAATGCATGTCAATATAATAGTGCAAAGCACAGGAGGGAAGCAAAGAGAATAAACCATTGTAAGTTTCTTGTATTATACATGAAATAAACTATTATTCCTTGAAGGCAGACTCTCAAAAAAGTCAAAAGAAGGTAAGCAATAGGGAGAAAAAGGAACAGAAGAGACGGGACAAGTGGAAAACAAACAGCAAGATGACATTAAAGCCAACTGTATCAAAACAGGGTGCTATTAGCACACGGATAGACTGGCAAGTCCAGAAATAACCTCACACATATTATCAAATGATTTTCAACAACAGGTCCAAGACAATGGGGAAGGAGACAGTCTTTTCAACAAATGGTGGTAGAACAACCAGTGAATTACATGGGGAAAATTTCAACTCCTACCTCACATGAGACAAAAAAATAACTCAGATCACAGACTTAAACCTAAAAGCTAATACTTTGAAAAGAAATGGGCAGAAAATGTACATAATGACACCATGGGCAAAAATTCCATAGATCACAAAAAAGACTAAACATTTTAACTGATAAACTGGACTTTATCAAAATAAAAACCTACTCTTTAGAGATACCATTAATACCATTAAGAAAAAAGTCAAGATAGCAAGCTTAAGACAGATAAAATTACACATACATACACATAATTCAAAAAACTAAGATCATGTCATTTGGTCCCATCACTTCACCTCAAATAGATGGGGAAATCATGGGAACAGTGACAGACTTTATTTTCTTGGGCTCCAAAATCACTGCAGATGGTAACTGTAGCCAGGAAACTAAAAGACGCTTGCTCCTTGGAAGAAAAGCTATAACAAACCTAGACAGCATATTAAAAAGCAGAGACATTACTTTGCCAACAACGGTCGGTACAGTCAAAGGTATGACTTTTAGAGTAGTCATGTATGGATGAGAATTCAGTTCAGTCGCTCAGTCGTGTCCAATTCTTTGCGACCCCATGAACCGCAGCACGCCAGGCCTCCCTGTCCATCATCAATTCCCAGAGTCCATACAAACCCATGTCCATTGAGTTGGTGATGCCACCCAACCATCTCACCCTCTGTCGTCCCCTTCTCCTCCTGCCCTCAATCTTTCCCAGCATCAGGGTCTTTTCCAACTCCATGGTTTTTCCAGTGGTCATGTATGGATGCGAGAGTTGGACTATAAAGAAAGCTGAGTGCCAAAGAACTGATGCTTTTGAACTGTGGTGTTGGAGAAGATTCTTGAGAGTCCCTTGGACTGCAAGGAGATCAAACCCGTCAATCCTAAAGGAGATCAGTCCTGAATATTCATTGGAAGGACTGATGTTGACGCTGAAACTCCAATACTTTGACCACTTGATGTGAAGAGCTGACTCACTGGAAATCCCTGATGATGCAAAAGATTGAAGGTAGGAGGAAAAGGGGATGACAGAGGACGAGATGGTTTGATGGCACCACCAACTCAATAGACAAGAGTTTGAGCAAGCTCTGGGTGTTGGTGATGGACAGGGAAGCCTGGTGTGCTATATTCCATGGAGTCTCAAAGAGTCGGACATGACTGAGCAACTGAACAACACAACACATAATTTACATGTATGTATCACACAAATACACAGCCAACTTGAATCCAGAATATATGTAAAACTCTTACATCTCAGTAAGACAAGCCCACCAAATAACAGATAAACAATATTTAACATTTTTCTAAACATATACAGATACAAATGGCCAGTAAGTACACAAAAAAATGCTCAATACTTTCCATTATCAGGGAAATGCAAATTAAAACCACAAGATACAACTCTACACCCAAAAAGGGCTAACAGGCTAAGAAGACCAAAACACCATGTGTTAAGGGACGTGGCACAACTGGAACTCCACATACAACTCAAAGCAGCTTCAAATAAAGTGACATTGATCTAACCTATGATTCAGTAATTCCACACCTAGAATGGAAAATACAGGTATACAAAAATGTTTGTATGCAAATGTTCACTCATAATAACCAAACAGTGGGAAAAACAAATCTCCAAGTAGTGAAAAGATAAACAAATTTCGATATATAGGTACAATGGGATACCAAACAGCAACAGTAACAGCAGCAAAGAAGGAGCTACTGAAACAAGTAAACATAATAGATGAATCTCAAAAACATCCTGCCAAGGGAAGGAAATCAGATACAAAATATCTATACTAACTTTATCTGCATGAAGTTCTAGGATAGGCAAATTTAATGGAAGATAAAAATCAAAACAGTGGTTGTATTCTACAAAGGACTGGGAAAGAACTGAACATAAGGTACATGAAGGAACTTATCTGAGGTGACGGTAATGTACTCTCTCTTCATAAGATTTTGATTACACAAATGTATACATTTGACAAGACTTAAATGGTACACTTAATATTTGTGCATTTAACTATATGTAAATTTTACTTCAAAAACAAAGAACTATATATAAGTATTCAACTCTAGTTAATGACATGGAAGCTGAATTTGTTTAGGGGTAAAATGCACTGTTTGAAACTTAATTTAAAATACAAAGCCAAACAGCAATTGACTTGAATGGTAAATGATTACAGGAATGGATAGACGGAAGGATATGTGATAAAACAAAAAAGCAAATTGGTAACTGTAGAATCTAGGTAATAGGGAAATGGGCATTTGCTGTACAATTCTTTTAACTTTAATATGCTTGAAATTTTCCCCAGTAAAATGCTAGCGAGAAAACACTTGATGAGCAAAAGAAGCCAGACACAAAATAGTAATAATATATAATTCGTATGTATATGACATTCTAGAGCAAACAAAACTAATCTATAATGTCAAAAATCAGATCAGCGGTTGCCTGGGACAGGAGCTAGGGATGACTTAACAGCAAAGGAACAAGAAAGAACTTTCTAGGGTAATGGAATGTTTTATGTCCTGACGGGTGTTGGTTACATGGATGTATATATTTGCCAAAACTCACTGAACTGTACAGTAAAATATGTACCTTATACTTTTATAAAATTATACTTCAATTAAATTGATTTTTTAAATGTGTTCACTATAAAAAATCTGAAATACACAGAAAAAGCACAGAAAAATTAAGTCCCTCATAATCACACCATCTTTCCTTCTCTTTCGACAACAGCCATGCCCAGTGGAGAAAAAATACAGCTTAATGTTTTCCTGAAAGGCCATACAGAAATACACGTTAAGCTCCTGAATTCTGGAATTCCTTTCTTAGGTTGACTCAAACCCTAATGAACTTAAATCCCTTCAACCGCATCATTGCTATGAGCCTTCATCAAATTACTAACCATTCTGTGCCTAAATTTCCTCACCTAAATAATGGAAATATTTACCTCAAAGTTTTGTTGTAAATGTTAAGCAATCATCTTGGCAGAAAAAGTCCACAATCTGTCCCTGCCATGATTTTTTTCTTTTGCAGGCCTTCAATTCTGTAGGTACACCCACCTCAAAAGTCAGTCTTATTTGAGAGAACCTCAAATTCCTCGTTGATCAGACTGAAACCCTGAGTTGTTAAAGCCCGAAAACAAGGACTGGGGTAACAAAATAAAACAGAAAACTAGATTAGAAAAGATGTCCGTTGCATTGAGAATGTAAGATCTAACATCCTGAGCAACAGTATCCAAGGGTACAATTTCTCCCTGAGTGAGTTCCAAGATGTATACTTTGATACAAGTTGTTTCTGCTTTATCGATGTGATCTAGATCAAAATATGGAACCTGGAGAATATTCATTAAAGAATATGATGTTCTCAAGAATAAGAAAAAGAGTCATAAGAGAAAAACTGACATTTTACAACTGAAGGTAAAGACATGCTGAAAAGTGGATGGGGGAACACCTCTAGAGTGTACATCATATAAACTGAACCTCATGAAGAAAAAGAAATTAGACCATGTAGATCATGCCTGCTATTCTGCTCAACAAGTAAATGCCCAAAATGGACACAAAAATGAAACATTTTACTTCTTTCTAGTTGGTCTCACTTTCCATGCGCCTCTCATGATCTTAGCATCTTGCTGTGCTGTCAGATTCTAATGTTTAGAGCCATTTATTTTTCCTAGAACATGGACCATAAACACAGCCTACTACTTCATCTAGTGTTTAACAATGAAACACAATTTGTTCCAATACTGAAGGAAAAATAGGATGTTTGGGGCTTTTAGAGACTGTGTATCTGCATTTTACATTTTATGGGCAACTTTAGGGATTTCCAAGGTTATTTGGACTAAATGACATTTACGTCTTCCTTGAATCTGTGCATTCAGATAGCAAGTGAAAATCTTTTGTGGCAAAAAGCAAAACTAGCAAGCTATTAAACAATCCTAGAGTACTGGTTTGGGGAAACCAAGGAGTTACTATCCAGTATACTAATGTCAGCCACTTTACTCAAAAGAACCTTCTGAATTTTTTTTGCTACCAGTAACTGCTCAAGGTGATAATTTAAAAGATAGTTAAAACACTACCCTGTTCCAAGAATTTCACATTCTACAAATACAGAAATCCTAACCCTAATATGGATTCGCATACATGTTAAGTCTAAACTTCACTTACGCATATACTTTTGAGGCAATCTTCAGGATTTTAGCTTTAGTGTACGTAAACTGTGAGTTCTTCCTGTTATGGAAGACAGTGGCAACGGAGAGGCAACTAGGGATCAGTAAAGATGACGGAAGGCAAAAGAACAAAAATCTTTTAAATTGAAATTTGTTCAAAATAAAGGCAGATGACTGAAAAATAAGTCCAGGCCTTAGAACTGCTACCCAGAACTGCTATCCATGAGGAAAAATATTCACTTACACAGGAATAAAATGGGTAAACGCAAGTCTAGGAAGAAGGTTTTAGGAAGACCAATTCAGTTCTAGCAGGATAATAACAGATTAGGCTACCCAAACTTTTTAATTCCAAACATCTGGAAGCAGATCAGGATCTGGAAACAACTCCCAAGTAATAGAAATGAAATTTAGAGCAGTTTATTAACATGTTAAGAGATACAATATCACTGATAGTATATTAGTTACCATTTACTTATGTACTGTGGTCAGTCAATAAATATTTATTGAGAGCCCATTACAAGTTCTAGACACAGGGATCAGCAGTGAATGGAATATAAAAAGTTTCTTAAGGAATCTGCATGCAAATGAGGACAAACAAAACACAAGGAGACAAATAAATAATCAAGATAATTTTAGAAATATGTGCTCTTAAGGAAACAAAACAAATAGTAAAGGTTAACTATCAACACTGTCTTAGATAAGAAGCTAAAAGACACAATCATGAGAAGAAACCCACCAGTCAGCCAAGCTACACAGTTCTGGAGGAAGAGCACTCCTAGCAGGGGGAATAGTAAGGAAAGATCATGTGGCAGGAACAAACTTAACATGTACAAAGAACAGGAGTGGGATCAACCAGGGAGGATGACATACAAGGCAATCAGAAGTGGTCAAGGGCCAGGTCAGATAAAGCCAATAAGAAACTACAGGCCATCTTTTTATTTCATTTTATTCTCACTAAAAACTATTATCTCCAGGGAACTGAGAACTACTGAAGTCAAATGACTTGCCTAAAGAGTTCTGACACAAACACTTGGATCTTAATTCCTACAAAAATTGCTGGATTTGGTCTCTCTTTTTAAAAACTAAATGTATTGTTATGAGGGCTTTTACATGTTCACTCAATGCTTCAGTTCTGAGATCTTATTTTTACGTATAATCACTATGTTGCTGCTGCTGCTGCTAAGTCATGTCAGTCGTGTCCGACTCTATGTGACCAACAGGCTCCTCTGTCCCTGGGATTCTCCGGGCAAGAACACTGGAGTGGGTTGCCACTTTCTTCTCCAATGCATGAAAGTGAAAAGTGAAAGTGAAGTCACTCAGTCGTGTCCAACCCTTAGCGACCCCATGGACTATAGCCTACCAGGCTCCTCCATCTATGGGATTCTCGAGGCAAGAGTACTTACTGGAGAGAGTTGCCATTGCCTTCTCCGATAATCATTATGTTGCTAAGTCGCGTCAGTCATGTCCAACTCTATGCGACCCCATAGACGGAAGCCCACCAGATTCCCCCATTCCTGGGATTCTCCAGGCAAGAACACTGGAGTGGGTTGCCATTTCCTCCTCCAACACATGAAAGTGAAAAGTGAAAGTGAAGTCACTCAGTCGTGTCCGACTCTTAGCGACCCCATGGACTGCAGCCTACCAGGCTCCTCCGTCCATGGAATTTTCCAGGCAAGAGTACTGGAGTGAGGTGCCAAGTTACTCAACCACAATTTCTTCTCTTTATCATGAAGATTTTCAGAACTCAGCCTCCAAAGTGAGGGAATGCTTTAACTTTTAATAAAATGAAATAACTGCTAAATAAAGATAAGAAAAGCACAAAATACTACAGAAGAAAAAAAGGAAAGGATACAGATTCTGGAGGAGAAACCACAGAAGCTTACGAGCTGGTCCTTAAAAGGAAATGGCAACCCACTCCAGTTTTCCTGCCTAGAAAATCCCAAGGACAGAGGAGCCTAGTGGGCTATACAGTCCATGGGGTTGCAAAGAGTCGGACATGACTGAGCACACAGGCAAAAATAAGATTTCCTCAAGTGGAGAATAAGGATAATGGCAAATAGAGGAATGGCAGGCAGAAAGATGGTTATGAAAATAAAATGACCACTTTTATCTGTTACTATATATAGGTCTTTAAAGAAATGTGATTTCAGAGAAATTACAATTAAATCCTTGAAAATGAATCACAATCTGCAGAAATTCTGTAATTAAAATTTTTATCACATGATTTTATTAAGACTACTCTGTGTTAAAGAATACAGATGTTAAAAGTAGAAAAAGGTTTTATGAACATATTTACTGCATATATTTTTAAAAAGCTTTATTTATTCATATATTTAAATATGATTGAACCAATAGAATTAAGAAAAAAGCCCATTTGCATACCAACAATATAACCTGCTCCTAGTAATACTGTTATTATTTACCAAAGTAAAAGTTCACATTTAAACATGGTAAATTATACACATATATGTATCTCAAATTTCCATGCAATCCCCACTAAACTGTCAGTAAAAGTATTTTTTAAAACACACACACACAAAACTAACAACAAGTATGGAACAGCAACAAAACACGATCATCTGACTTTACAGCAATTACAAAAACAGAATAGAGGAAAAAACGACTAAGAAGTTATGAAAGCTAACATAAAAATATTTCCTAAAATCGAAGGACATAAACCCTTGCTATCTTTGCCCTGTTGTTCTTCAGTTGCTAAGTTGTGTCTGACTTTCTGCAGCCTCATGGACGGCAACCCATCAGGCTCCTCTGTCCATGAGACTTCCCAGACAAGAATACTAGAGTGGGTTGCCATTTCCTTCTCCAGAGGATTTCACTGATCCAGGAACTGAACCCACATCTCCTACATTGGCAGGTGGATTCTTTACCACTGAGTCACCAGGGAAGTCTGCCTTTGTCCTCTTAAAACATTTATATTCTTATGGTAAAAGGTTAAACTGATATTTATACAATAAAAGAGGGAATATGAAGTATGTTCTTAAAAAAACAAAAACAATAAAGCAAAATAATCTAAAATTGTGATTCAACTATATTAGGAGAAACAGTAAAGAAAGAAGTGTGAACTCCTTTTCCATAAGCAGTCAAAAGGTAAGGCTTTAAACCGCTTAATACTGGGACCTCCCTGGTGGTCCAGTGGTTGAGAGTTCACCCTGCGATGCAGGTGATGTGGATTTGACTCCTGGTTGGGAAACTAAGATCCCACATGCCTCGAGGCAACTAAGCCACAACACAACTACTGAGCCTGCTAGCCACAACTAGAGAGTCCACACACCGCAACGGAAGATGATGCAACAAAGCTCCCACATGCCACAATTAAGACCCAATGTAGACAAATTTTTTCTAAAAAAAGGCTAAAAAACTGCTTAATCCTCCACGTTAACCAGTTGTAGCAGCAGTTTTCAAACTTTTTGACTTGTGAACCCCTTTACACAATAATTGAGGAACCTAAAGAGCTTTTATTATGTGGGTTGTATGTATCAGTATAATATTATAAAAGTTGGCAAATGTTTTAAAATTTTAATTCTAAAAACAGCAATAAACCCATTCCATGCTAATAAGTAACACTTATGAATATATTTTCCAAAAAAACTGAGTGGCACTGCTGCTCATTTTTGTAAATCTCAATAGAGAAAACTGGATTCTTATATCTGCTTCTGTATTCAATCTAAAATGAAAATCTATTTCCACATAAATATGTAGCTGATAAAAGGAAGAATTTTTTTAAATTTTATTATGTATTTATTTTTGGTTGCTCTGTGTCTTCACTGCTGTGTGCACGCTTTCTCGAGCTGCGGTGAGTAGGGGCTGCCCTCTAATTGCAGTGCACAGGATTCTCATTGCGGTGGCTTCTCTCATTGCAGAGCACAGGCTCTAGGGCATACAGGCTTCAGCAGTTGCAGTGCTGGCTTACCTGCCCCAAGGCATGCGGAATATCCCCAGGCCAGGGATCAAATCCCTGTCCCCTGCACTGACAGGCAGATTCTTAACCACTGGACAACTAGGAAAGTCACAAGGAAGAATATTTTTAATAGTATTTTCAGGTAAGTGTGGATATTATCCTTCTTTGATATTAAGCTAAAACTTAAAAAGTGTAATTCTATAACAGTAAGTTGCAAAGTGGACTCTGCAACCTTATCAATTAAACTTTTCAGACCATTTCAGTTAAAATCTATTGCTCTATCTTTCACTTAAGTAGGTCTTACATCCACAACATGATTTTATAATATCATGCATGGACCTTTTGAAAACAGATGGTCCACTGCGTTATGCACACTTCCAAACACTGACACACTTCACTGTAAGATAGCAAAGAAAAAAAAAATCACATGTTAACATCATCAATTTCATCAGCAAGGTCCTAAGAAGTTGCGAAGATCATAGTGGCAGATATGTTTTCCAAAATTCTAATTTCTGCTTGAAAGCCTTAATTTTATATGGCAATAAATTTTGCTGGTCCAAGTGACAGGCTCACTTCATTTGTTTTTGAGAAAATAGGTACAAATATCCATGTTTAAATAACTATAGTTTGTTACTCTTTCAAGTAAAAATAGTGTTCCATGAAAAAAACAACCAGCTAGCTAGTTCAGCTCACACCTCAATCACACAAATATTTTTCTTCAAGACAAACATCATAGTTTGGTATGCAGCAGTAGTGTCTTATAACATTCTTCTCATTTTGTCACAACAAATATTAAAAAAAAAAATCTACTCAAGCATCAGGATTAATGAAATTAACAACCTCTACTGCTTCATGGAGGATATTCTTAAATGAAATCAGCTTTCCCCTCCCCAACCAAAAATGCAAAGCAATGAAGAATATGACTACTGGTACAATTTTTGCCACTGTCTTGCTATGCACTGCAGGACCCGGAGATTTATGCATCACTCTGTTTGTACCACTAATTCAAATGTCAACAGAGTAAAGTAGCAAATAACTTAGTATTATTATGAAATAGTTTCAAACCAACAGGTAATTTGAAACATTTGATGATCCTCTCAAGACTTCACAGAACACATTTTGAGAACTGCTGCTCTGGAGATACATATAAAATAAGAAGAGGAACTAAATCTCCAGGGGAAAGAACTCCATGGTAGGAAGACAGGAATGGTAAGGAGACATCTTTCCCTGTATACCCTTTGTACTATGTGAATTTGGTATTCCTTGTATGTATTTTATCTTAAAAAATTAGAAAATTATTTTCTTTAAATGTAAACTGACATCTTACAGTGGCTAAGTATATATATAAGCATATTATCTAAATATAAAGGTCAATATACCCAAAAAAGTTTTTTTAAGAGCTGAAAATATTCCCATTTAGGAAGCAGAACTAGGAGACAGGGAGAAGTGGCAGAGGAGACTGCTGTTTTTTCACTATAAGCCATTTGGAACTTTTAAACATGTACATTTTAATTGGTTCAAAAATAAAAAATCATTCAAAATACTGAATGGAAGAATACAAGCTAAAAAGACAAATAAAGCAAATACCTAGGCACAGGTGACAGAATGGCTATGAAATACACCAAGATGTACCAGCAAATGCCTGGAATAATGTGCCTGTGAGTTTTCACTCTTATATAAATATTATTGTGTATTATAACAAAAATATTTTCATTTAAAAAGCTAGTTTAAAAAAATTAAAACTTAGTTTAAAAGCAAAAATTTCCTTAGACCAGAATGTCTAACTCAGTTAAAAACAGTTAAGTATGTAAATCTTGAGTCATTTTTAACAGTTAAGTGGTTAAACCTTCCCCCCACATATCCATATCCACACACATACACAAATAACATAAAATAATCTTTCATTTTTTCCTTCTATTTCATTTGACCACAATTAAAATCAAATCAGAACTTATTTATTTGAAAAAGAAAATAAAAGAATAGCTTTATGGTAAATATAATTGCTGCTGCTGCTACTGCTAAGTCGCCTCAGTTGTGTCCGACTCTGTGCGACCCCAGAGACGGCAGCCCACCCAGGCTCCCCCGTCCCTGGGATTCTCCAGGCAAGAACACTGGAGTGGGTTGCCATTTCCTTCTCCAATGCATGAAAGTGAAAAGTGAAAGGGAAGTCGCTCAGTCGTGTCCGACTCCTAGCGACCCCATGGACTGCAACTTATCAGGCTCCTCCGTCCATGGGATTTTCCAGGCAAGAGTACTGGAGTGGGGTGCCATTGACTTCTGAAATTACTTCATAAACCCACTATCAAAGTCAATTTTAAATATAGTGTCTCATAAGATGTCCTGATCAGAAGAAGTGATTATTTCTACATATAAAATAGGTAACTCAAAAGCAAACTGCATTACCCACTATATGGACCCAGGGCTCCTTGGAGAATGCCTGAATCCAGGACTGAGATAGAAAAGATGTTAAGTTAAACTTAGAACATTTTGCTGTGCAAAAAGAGAGAATATACTCCAGAAAAAATGAGTATATCAAAAAGACAAAGAAGCCAGGGAAGAAAGGCTCCCACAGGACAAATCCAAGACAATCTGAGCAACAAAATAAATAAAGGCAGTAACGGTATAAACCATTGAGTAAGACAGGAAGTACATAAGTCCGTATCAATGAGATAAAAGGATTTTCTTCCTTAAAACAGAATGCCTACTGACATAAAAGAAACAGTCAGAAAATAATCATTCTGCAACCATCAGTGTAAACATCAGTACAGGCAAGAAGCATCAATGGATGTTAATATAGGAGGGAAATTTGATGAGGATACAGATCTGATTAGTAGCAGGATATCTGCACTATCTCAAAGTTATACCCAAAGATTGCTTATTAGGTGAAGAGAAAAATAATAACTATATACCCCTGTGAAGAAACCAAACACCACCATGATCAGAAACTAAAAAACTAACATCACCACTGAGGGGCAGGCCAACGGCATGTACTTCAAAATCATACCCTGGAAAGGATACAAAATCCCCAGTTGGGGATGCATAGCCCAAAACTAATTATGAGGAAACATCCACAAATCCAACCTGAGAAATATTCTATGACATATATAAGCCTCTATTCTTCAAAAATGTTAACACAATGAAAGAGAAAGCCTAAGACACTGTTCCGGATGAAAGGAGACTGAAGAGATATGACAACTAAATGCAGCTGGCAATCCTGATGCAAATCCTATGGGGGAAACACTGTGTGTGTGTGAAAGTCGCTCAGTCATGTCTGACTCTTTGCGACCCCATGGACTAGCCTGGCAGGCTCCTCCATCCATGAATTCTCCAGGCTAGAATACTGCAGTGGTTAGCCAGTCCCTTCTCCAGGAGATCTTCCCAACCTAGGGATAGAACCCAGGTCTCCTGCATTGCAGGCAGATTCTTTACTGTCTCAGCCAATGGTGTAATGGTACAAATGCTATTATTACTGGGACAAAGGGACAAGACAGGAATAGAGACTAGAGATTAGATAATGATATAGTATAATGTTAGATTACCTGAATCTCATTAACTGTATTGTGATAATGCAAAAGAATACAATACACAAAGAATATTTAGAGACATGGTTTAATACATGCAATTTATTTTCAAATGATTCAGAAAAGAGTACTAAAGCAAATGAGACAAAATTTTTAAAATGGTACATCTGACTAAAGAATACTGAAGAGTTCTCAGTACCATTTTTTAAAACTTTTCTCTAAGTGTGAAATTATTTCAAAATTTAAAAAATTTAAATAGAGGCATATTGGATGTCAAAAGGTGGTTTAAAAAATTATTTATTCTGATGCCCTATAACACATATAAACAGGAGAAATGAATGCAACAGTGACTCAGACTGGCACACTGCTGCATATAGAACTTCCTAAACTCTCAATTCTCTAGAAAAACAAAACAAAACAAATTTTGGGGGGTTGAGAGGGAGGGGGGGCAGTTCTGTATGGCATGTAGGATCTTAGTTCCCCCACCAGGGATCGAACTTGTTCCACCAACTCCCATCCTCAAATTGGGAGTGTGGAGTCTTAACCACTGGACTGCCAAGGAAGTCTCAAGAAAAATGCTTTTTAAGTAACCACATAAACACTAAGATGCTGATCCTGTATACCCTCAGGAAAACACAGAAATCTATGACTTCATGTCAACACAGACCACAATGAGGGATTCTCCATTCATCCAGCAAACCATAAGCTCCTTTGCAGGCAGGCCTTAAGGTCCTGCTCTTTGTTTTAACTCAAGCATTGACACAGGGCCTGAAATACAGCAGACATATTTGTTGAATAAATGATGAATGTTTAGAAAGAGGAATAAAAGTCTACATGTTCTCAAAATTGAGAGAAAGAGAAAGAAAAGGAGAAGACATCTAAATAGGGTATCAATTATTTTAAATGCATTTTAAAATATGAACATTTTCAAACCTCACAAAAGCACAGAATATTACTATGCATATACCTACCACTCCAACACAATTATCAGGATATTTCACAATTGCTTCATCCACACTCATTTCTCACATCTTTTTTTCGCTCTGAAATACTTTTAAACAAATACCAGACATCTTATTTCTCTTCCTCATTCTTCAGTTTTCATCTCTATAAATGGGAATTTTCTTATACAAATATAATGCCATTAGTATCCTTCACAAAAACTAACAATAATCCCTTGATATCATCTAACAGCTATCTACATTCAAATTTCCTCCTAAGTGTTTCAGAAATTACTTTCTACAATTGGTTTGAGTCAGGACTTAAATAATGTCAACACATTACATTTGGTCACTACACATAAATATTTTTAACCTTTTTACTACTGTCTATTAGTAACTGTGAAAAACTCTATTAGACAAACCAATTAATTAATTCACACTTGTAGTTTCTCTAGAATCAAACCCAATCTAATGCATTTACTATTCCCTCTGTCTGCAGCCATCTTCCTCCAGATTGCCACTATAGCTGATTCTTTCTAACCACTGATTGCAAATCAAATATTACCTCTAAAAAAAACAGCCCTTTCTAACCTCTCAATGCACAGCAGAGTCCCACTTTCATTCATTCTCCATTATATGCCCCTGTTTTCTTCATGGCACTTACCACTACATAATGCTGTTCTGTTTATTATTTCCTCTAATAAAACATCCACTTCAAGAAGGCAGAGTGCCTGCTTCACTGAAGGCCAAGAATAATGTCAATAACATGAGACAATCAATAATACTGAATGATTAAATAGCAAAGCAGTTAAAGTTCAGTTCAGTATTTTTTAAACATTTGTAGCTCACTGCTCACACCATGATATAAATTGAGTACCTGCAGAAACTCAGGCCAGCTGTTACCAAGACACTATGGGATACAGCAAATAAAGATTAGCGGTATAAGGCATTCAAAAGCATTTCTGGACTTTTACTGAACAATGATTACAGGTTTCTGAAAGAAAATGTATTCAGAATGATTTAAAGCACATTACCAGGAGTAAAATAAAGTTTCATTTTTTTTAGTATCATATGAGAGCTATTAAATTAGGCGTTAATATCTACAAAGGGACAGAAGTATTATTTAGACCACAGCTCACTCGCTTTTTTTCTTCTCCCTCCCCCCACCCCATCTCTAATATACATATACCATGGAAGAATTTTACATTTTCAGATAGCATTTCTTTCTGGGGAATGGGTCATGATGAATACAATTAATACTAAAAACACCTAACTAAAAATGCAAACCATTAAATTTGAGACCTGGAGAAAACTAGAGTTATCTGCCCCACACTTCTCATTTGACAGCTGAGAGAGATCTGAGGCCCAGGGTGGTCATACAAAGTCACAGACCTAATGAACAGAAAGCAAAGCTACATCTAAAATCCGTATCTCCTGTCTCCAACCCTATACTCTTTCATAAGATAATGTCACTCATAGAATGCTAATATCAAGTTATAATATTCTTTACATCATTTTTAGTAATGTCACTTCTTTTTTTCCTATTGAAATCCTAGTCACCAGAGGAAAAGTCAAAACAAGGACACCTGTAATTATACTCTAAGTAAAGCATGTTATAGAAACCCCTTTTTGACAAAATAATACAATAAACGTCTGAAAAAAACTAACTGGTTTGATTCAATCAAGTTTCTATTCCAGTTTACATTTTAAACTGAAAATAACTATTTAGAAATATCTGCTGATTATTCCTTCATTTTAAACAAGTAAATTGTTGACTTCTTATATTAAAGATCAGTATAGTTATTTTTCAACTACTTGCAGAAATTGAGTACTGATGTGAAACCTGTGAAGGTGAAACTTCCACTATGATGCATTCAAAACGAAATTATTTCTTACTTTATCTTTCTTCAAAAACCAACTCCAGTGAAGAACTAACATGCAAGTGACCGAAAGACACTAAGGGGGAAAGTGACAGAAAGATCCATACACATAAGATACAGCAACCCTGATAAACAAGAAGAGGCTCTACTCTTCCTAGTTTCCCTACAATATTATTCAGACCTATTCATAAATACCCTTGTCAGTTCTTAGAATACTAGTAGGAATTGTAGAGGCAAATAAATGCACAGGAGAGATGTCATTTGTCCAAGGTTAAAATGACAAGAGATGGACGAGAGTAAAACAAAGCAAGGCATTAAAAAATAATTAAGATTCTTTTCCGAGTGAAAGGGTTCTACTTGTTCTGTCTCATAAACACAACTAAACGCTATTGTTTGAAATGAAAAATAACTGCTTACACTGACATGAAAATTTTTACCAAAAACATACAGTAACAAAGTATCAAAATGTAGACTTTCACTCTAGTGAAATCAGTATTTTAAAACTTGTATGTGATATCCAAATCACATACTAACATTTGAAAGCAATGACAAAAAAAAAAAAAAAAACAGAAATGGGAAAGGAAATGGAACCTTAGTTATCTTTTTCCCAGTCTGTGCTTTTTGGTTAAAGAGATCCCTAAAACAAGAAAATTAAACATAAAACACCAAATGAAATAAAGTTTGGATTAAGTCAGGTACAAAAAGCGTTATGAACTATAAAATGAAATCTATGTCAGCTGGCATCTTATCTCCCCAGAGAGCTCTAAATTCATCCTGCACATAAATCAAGAAACAGGAAAGCATGCAATACAATGGAGTCACCCCACACTACAAACACGAACAAATTAAACGAACACCCTATACTTCCTGGTATTTTTTTAAATGTTAAAACTTAGACCTGAGTTAAGTTATCTGTAAAGATCTACTCTAACCTATTTAAGAACTATGTGACAAACCTCATTTCTGCAGCACAAATATTTCCACAACAACATTGCTACCGGCTCTGATAAACTCTGTAAAAAAAAAATAATGATAATAATAAAAATATTAAGCTTTTTTAATGGCCAGCCAACCAACTCTTTACAAAATCTGACGCGTCTGTATTTCTGCTGTTCTGCGGTCTACGTTTCCTTGATCACAGAAGGAGGCAACTCCCTAACCGTCAGGGCTGCCTTAGCGCCCTCCAACTCCCCGGGTGCGGGTTACCTTCATCACTCCATTGTCAAATCGCACTCCCACGCCTCAGTCCTCAGCCCCTGTCCTAAGACTCTAGAGAGTCAAAAAGGGGAAAGAAATCCCCTCACCCACCGTCCTTTACTGAGGAGGGTGGGTGTGTCTGTAGACGAACGCTCTGTCAAACACAATTAAATCTTCCGCGGAAACCTCGACCCTAAGCCACAACGGAGCCAGCAGTAACCGGCCGGCCGCCGACCCCAGCCTTCCGCGGCCGCAGCCCTTCCTCTTTCTCCCCTCCAGCCCGGCCCCTCCCCCGTTGCGCGCACGCGCGGCCTCCAATCGATCCCCTCCCCCCGGCCCCCTCACCTGAATCATTAGCCACCCTCTTCCCAGGCTCTGGGAATCGCTGGCCCAGGAAGGAAGACAGGAGATGTGAGCGGGGAAGAGGATGCGTCGAGAGCCAGTGATCTGCGCCTCAGATGTTGGCCTAAGAGGCCCCTACGGTCAAGAGCAGCGTCTGTCACCGCCACCAAAACTGTACCAGCGGCAGCGCCTGGTTCGGCCCAGCTGACCCGGCTTAGGGTCAGAATGCCTAATTTGGTCCCACGGGAACTCGTTCCCCGAAACTGCGGGCGTTTCTATGCTGCGCAGACCGAACACCTCGCCACCGTCGCCGCCACTGCTGCTGCTCTCCAGTCGCCGCCGCCTAACCAATCCCTCCTCTACCGAGGAAGCACGACACTCAAAGCTTTACGACAGTTCGCAAAGTGAGAGCGCAGTAGCCTTCAATCCTCCATTAACATCTGTTTGTTTCTGCGCTTGCTCAGATGCCTGTTTCTCACCGTCCGGCTCCCTCTTCGCTGGCCCTCCCCCTTTGTACTCGCCTTATCAGTCTGTTGCCGAAACCTAACGAAGTCCTAAAGCTCGTTTTATGTTCATTTTTGAAATGCGTTCAGTATTAAACAAAATATTGACTACATCTTGGTTGATTTTTTTCATAACTGAAAGTTACAACCACAGAATTAATAACTATACTTAAGGTAATGAACAAAAACGCCATGGTTTAGTCTGTCACAGCAAATGGTACTCAAATCATCCTTACCAATGAGATCATCACCGTTGAGGTGAATTTGCTTTCAAAATCAGATAAAAAATGGTAATAGATATCCTGGGAACTAACTGTACAATCATATACGTTTTCTTATTTTATAAAAATCAGGAGACAACAGATGCTTCATTACTTGCATTAATAGGCTGTAGGCAAAAGGGATGTAGGCCTTGGAATCAGTAAAACTTCCTTTCAAATTCCAGTGAGTGAACTTAGAGGTTTGGGGAAGGGGTTGGGAATAGGGATAGATGGGGCGTTTGGGGTTGACATGTACACAGCACTATCTGTAAAATGGATAACCAACAAGAACCTACTGAATAGCATAGGGAACTCTACTCAATATTCTGTAATAACCTATATGGAAAAAGAATCCATTCAGTTCAGTCACTCAGTCAAGTCCAACCCTGTGACCCCATGGACTGCAGCATGCCCAGCTTCCCTGCCCATCACCAACTCCTGGAGCTTGCTCAAACTCATGTCCATCAAGTAGGTGATGCCATCCAACAATCTCATCCTCTGTCATCCCCTTCTCCTGCCTTCAATCTTTCCCAGCATCAGGGTCTTTTCCAATGAGTCAGTTCTTTGCATCAGGTAGCAAAAGTATTGCAGTTTCAGCATCAGTCCTTCCAATGAATATTCAGGACTGATTTCTTTTAGGATTGACTGGTTTGATCTCCGTGCAGTCCAAGGAACTCTCAAGTCTTCTCCGACACTACAATTCAAAAGCATCAATTCTTCGCACTCAGCTTTCTTTATGGTACAACTCTCACATCCATACATGAGTATTAGAAAAACCATAGCTTTGACTAGATGGACCTTTGTTGGCAAAGTAATGTCTCTGTTTTTAAATATGCTGTCTAGGTTGGTCAAAGCTTTTCTTCCAAGGAGGCTGCAGTCACCATCTGCAGTGATTTTTGAAAATTAAAAAAAAAAAAATTCGGTGATGAAAATAGCAGGTGTCTAATTGATTTGAACTTTGTAAATCTGTCTCCAAAAAGAAAGGAAGGTCGGGGAGAAAAGAAAGAAAATGTCAATTATACCTCAAGTTTTAAAAATCAAAAGCAGGTTAAAAATTTTAAACTATGTTAGTAACTTATGTGATACTTCTGTTGCACAGTGCTAACTGGGATCCAGACCCATATGGCTGTTTACTGGTTATGTCTCACAGGCAATTCTAATGCATCTTGTCCAAAATAAATAAATGAATGTACATATATAGTGTTTAAATCTCATCCATCTCAGGTTTCACTGTCTCTTTCAATAGGACCAAGTTATCTAATGAGGAACATAATGGTCATATTTGATAACTCTCTGTTCCTCACTCCCTACCTCTAATCAGGCAGTAAGTACTTCCAATTCTGCCAATGAAACATTTCAAATATTGAAAATCCACCCATTCCTCTCTGTACTCTGTACCAGTTCAGGTCTTTCGTATATTTGGTATTATTCATTTGTATAACAAATATTTATCAAGTACTTACTATGTGCTAGACATTGTGCTGAGCATTGTGAGTACTAGATACATGACCACTGTTTTACTTGAAGTATTTGAGAAGACCCAGAAAGCAAGCCCACTATTTAGAATATAACGTGGAAGGTATAGGATGACACACTCACGCTCTGAGAACACAAAGACAGAATACTGTAGTCAAACCAAGAGAAGGTAACCTTTAAATTTTGCAACATTAATAAGACAGTTACATAAAGCAAATAGGGCATTGCCCACAGAAAGATTAGCAATACTAAGCTACAGAATCCTCTAGTTGAAACATCGTGAAACAAATTCTCTACTAAGATCTACTGAATGTATCCTGCAAGGAACGTCTCAGGAGATAAGGGAAGCAAAGTAGACAGAAATGTATTAAGTAAGATTTTTGCTAGGAAAAGGAATTTTAACTATTTTATATTTCAAACCATGAGAAGCTGTTAAAGGGTATCAATCAGAGGAGAAATAATCAGATTTGATTAAAGACACCATTCTATAAGGCAAGTAGAGGACAGACAGAGAAGGCCAAGAGGAGAGGAGCAAAGACCAGTCAGAATTGCAGGTAAAAAGGGGTGCGGGTAGTAGAAATGAGCAGGAAGGGACAGAAACAATAAGAAGAATGAATAACTATGTGGTTCTAGAAGGTGAAGGAGGGGAATCTCAGAGACTTCCAGATTTATGGTGAATGCTTGGGTGGTGGCACCATTCAAGAAAGAGACACAGGCTTGAAAAACCCAACTTTGGGGTCTGGACCTTTCAACTGGTTAGGATAAGGGAGGAGATTGAGAGAAAGGAAAGTATTACTTCCTATGTTGGGCAAGTTGAATTTACCCAAAGTGGAGATTCCAATAAGCTGTTTGAAGCTTAGGAGAGAGGTCTGGGCTGAAGACAGAGATCTGGACTCATTCACACAGAGTGTGACAGCCAGAATAGTTCTGATGAGGCCACACAGAGTAGAAGTGAGACGAGACAGAGAAGCCTGACATTTTAAGAGCTGAAAAATTAAAAAGAGTCCCACAAGGCTATGCGTGGGCCAGAAAGAAAGTGATAAACATGTAACAAACAGCACCAATGAGGAAAAGTTTCAATAAAGAAGTGAACGGTGAGGGACATGAAATGTCTGTTAGTTTCACAGTATGGAGATCAGTAAGCAGGAGCAGTTTCAGCAACTTGTCTACATTTTAGAACAGAGGTTTTCAACTGGGGTTGGTTTTGACTCCCAGCGATTATTTGATGCTATATGGAGATATTTTTCAGAGAAGGCAGTGGCACCCCACTCCAGCACTCTTGCCTGGAAAATCCCATGGATGGAGGACCCCGGTGGGCTGCAGTCCATGGGGTCGCGAAGAGTCGGACACGACTGAGCGACTTCACTTTGACTTTTCACTTTCATGCACTGGAGAAGGAAATGGCAACCCACTCCAGTGTTCTTGCCTGGAGAATCCCAGAGACGGGGGAGCCTGGTGGGCTGCCTTCCATAGGGTCACACAGAGTCGGACACGACTGAAGCGACTTAGCAGCAGCTGGAGATAAGCACAACTAGGCAGATGTTACTGACATCTAGTGGTCTGAAACAAGGAATGCTGCTAAATACACAGCACAGCCTCCCACAGCAAATAACTACCTAAACCAAAATGTTAATAGTATTCCAGCTTAGAAGTCCTGGTTTAGAAAGGACGAAATGGGGTAATTATACAAGAATCGGTACTTTTTAATGAAATTTGTAGTAAATGGAAAGGAAAGATACATATCTAGCAGCATATGGAATTTAAAAAGGGGAGACTTGAATCATGTTGGTAATTGAAGGGAAAGGAGAAATGAGAAAGGTGAATGGAAATAAACAAATGTTCAGTTGAGGCAGAAGAAATGAGATTCAAAGCTCAGATGGGAGAATTAGCCTTGGATAAGAGAAGGGATATTCCTTTCACTGAAACAGGTAGGGAGGAGGAAGAAGTGATTGTATAAATGAATTAGGTTTGTTAGCTTCAGGGAACAAGTTGAGGGCTTGATCAAAGAATGGACTTGATATCTCTGCAAAACATGAGGTAAGGCCATCTACTAAGACATCAGATTTGGAAATTGCTGATTGGAGAGTAATTAGAAGAGAGAGATTAAAAAAAAAACTCAGAATAGTCACTAACACGATGGCAGGGCAGACAATAGAGGCAACAGATCAAAGGCAGGAAGCCCAGAGCAGAAAAGGGGTGAGACTGACAGGAAAGACAGGTGCCAGGGGTTGTATTGAAGGGAACAGTGGCAGATTATACCCACTTTGGTATTCTGGCCTCGAGAATTCCACTAACTGTACAGTCAATGGGGTTGCAAAGAGTTGGACACGACTGAGCGATTTTCAGATAGAGGTGGGAAGTATCTCTCATCTGAATTACACACAATAGTTTCCTGGTTTCTATGGGTCTACTCTTGCCAGCATCGCCTGCACCTTCAACCACTATCAGAGTGGCAGAAACTGAGACACTAACTTAAAATTCTTCAATAACCCTCCATCAGCTTCAAGATAAAACCCCAAATCCTTAACTTGGCAAATAAAACTCTTCCAAATCCAGATTCTCCAGGGTCATTTCACACCACCTCGTTCTATGACCCTACTCCCTGTCCACACTTAGACTTAAGCAGACTTCTCAAACTCCTTGCATTCTGTATAAAAAGTATATAGTTCCAGTATCTTCCTGCCTTTGCACCTGCTGCTGCTGCTAAGTCACTTCAGTCGTGTCCGACTCTGTGCGACCCCATAGATGGCAGCCCACTAGGCTCCCCCATCCCTGGGATCCTCTAGGCAAGAACACTGGAGTGGGTTGCCATTTCCTTCTCCAGTGCATGAAAGTGAAAAGTGAAAGGGAAGTCGTTCAGTTGTATCTGACTCTTAGCGACCCCATGGACTGCAGCATACCAGGCTCCTTCGTTCATAGGATTTTTCAGGCAAGAGTACTGGAGTCGGGTGCCATTGCCTTCTCCGGCCTTTGCACCTACTATCCATTATTTCAAAATATTCTCACCCTCTCCCCGACCCCATCCCCACATTCATCTGCTCACTTCAAACTCTTACCCATTCTTCAAAGCCTTCCTCATGAAACATTGCCATACCTCTCTCCTCACTCCCACAACAGACCTAATAATCATTACAACTTTGGTACGCTCTTCAATCTTTGCATATATTTCTATTAGAAGCATTATAATTATTTATACAGACACATGTCTGTCCCAAAAAAACTAAGATCAAATATATGTATATAATGTTCTCTCTTTAGCAGAAAAATATCACTAAAAATATTTATTGAACTTACTGAATAGGAAGATTGGAGTTCTACAGACTTGTGGTTGCTAAGGAGGAGAGGGTTTGGGAGAGGGCTAAAATGGGAGTTTGGGATTAACAGATGCAAACCATTGTGTATAGACTGGATGAACAACAAGGTCCTCCTGTACAGCACAGGGAAGTAGAGTCAATACCCTGTGATAAACTATAATGGAAAAGAATATGGAAAAAAGTGTATATATATATATATATATATATGTATAAGTGAGTCACTTATACATATACACACTTACACATATACACACTTACACATATACACACTTACACATATACACACTTACATACATACACAAAAGTAGAAACTAACACAATATGGTAAATCAACTACACTTCAATTTAAAAAAATTTATATTTCAATAAAAAATTAAAAAAAAAGAAGATTGGGGTCCTAGTCTCAATTTCACACTAAGAAAACATAAATCTTTAGTCTTAAATCTTTGAACTCTTCCAAAAAAGTTAACTTTACTTTCTATGGAAAGATCAGGGCTATCCAACATATATATTTCAAACCAAACTCTGTCAGGAACAGCAGCAAAATTATATTTACCAAATTAGCCTGCACACATGGGCTAGTAGTGCCTAATATCTGGTAGATAAGAATTTGAGGAGCTGGTTCTAAACATGGAAATACTGAACTGTGCTAATGGATCAGCTGCAATAAATGGGAAAAAAAGAAATTTTCTCCAAATTATTGAAGTCAGAGGGAAAGGCTGGTATGCCCACCATCCATTGCATAAATACTTCATAACTGTACAAAGTTTGAAAGTGAGAGTATGCTTATGTGGTCAGCTTCGTGAGCTCTTTCAAAAAAAAAAATGAAGCAAAGATTGGAGGTTTAATGCAATGAGATAGGGGGTCGGGGGAACTTGTTGAGATATTTACTAAAATATTTCCTCAGATAAAAGCTTTGGGAAGAATTAAGAGGATCTAAGAGAGGCACTCATCAGAACATTTACTGACTTGCAACATTCTACTTTCTTGTTGATGCACCAAGGTATCACTGGAATCTGAAGCTAAAAGGAAAATTTTATAAATTCCATAGCACTGCTGATTTAGTTAAGGCATTGCAAGTCATCATTAAAATTCTCTGTATATAATTTGATTTCAGACAATAAGGTTGCAAACAGACTGTGGTTAGTTTGAAGATTACAATCTTTATTATACATACACAGAGAGACAGAGACAGAAAAATAGGAACAGAAGGTAAGGAGTCATTAGGCACTCCACTTATTTCCTACTACTAAACAGTTCTGAAGTCGATGGAATCAATTTTGAAAAACTGGGGAGCTCTTTGGTGGAATGATAACTTCAAAAGATAGAATAATCTTCATGTGTATTATCATTTTTTAAAGTTTCTCTGATTGTCTTTGGAATGCAACCTTCAAGATATATTTGAAGTGGTCAAATACTAATATTATCTGTGTGCCTCAGATATTGAAAAACAAAAGTAACAAATTATGGACTAACAAGGAGACATAATATGCCTGGAAGTTTGTAGACAAGCATTTGAAACTTAAAGTATCTTGAAATATTTCTGGCTATCTGGCCAAATTCTGTGTATATTTAAGGCCACGTGGTTCTGTGAAAGTATATTTTTATGTATGGAGAAGGACATGGCAACCCACTCCAGCGTTCTTGCCTGGAGAATCCCAGGGATGCGGGGAGCCTGGTGGGCTGCCGTCTATGGGGCCATACAGAGTCGGACACGACTGAAGCGACTTAGCAGCAGCATGTATTTTTAAAGTGTCTTTATTTATTTATTTTTAGTTTTTAAGATTTCCTCTTCATATTAATTTTATTTATTTTAATCTTTTGGCCAAACCATGTGGCATGTGGGATCTTAGTTCCCCCACCAGAGATCAAACCCATACCCCTGCATTGGCAGCTCAGAGTCTTAACCACTGAACCACTGGGAAAGTCCTAAAAATATATTTTAAACATAAAACTGTAGAAAAATAAAAGATAAAGTCACCATTCACCCACGGTTACATAAGCCTAGCATCACACTGAGGTTTCCAGACAGATTGATAATAGTTCTCAGAGCAGTTTAGTCTTCTCACTACTAATATTTTTTACATATTTTGTCAAAATTGGTCACAGATTTACCCGTGAACTTTTACAGTAAGTTGTTTTAACTCTTTTTAGAATATTTTTCCAATGTTGTTGAAAACCATAGTTTTTAAAGAGCTCACTTTTGTAAGTAATAAACAAAACAAGTTAGACTTATGCTCTCCGAAGTCCCTTACAGCTCTAAAATTTCATGGTTTGCTTCAGACCTAATAAGATTTATGTGAACATTGAATATTACAATTTCAAGAATGATTTCCAGACTGGTAAATTATTTGCAAATTCAGAACAGGAAGTAAAGATGTTTCTCTGTACTTGCTTGTTATTAATAGAATATATAAAGTTTTCCAAAAGCACTCAATGTTTCCCTAAACTGTATTAGTATTTACTTAACTGCCAACATGTATCTTGACTATGATTTTTGATTATAGGATTGTTAACAGACATTGTAGGAGAAGGCAATGGCACCCCACTCCAGTACTCTTGCCTGGAAAATCCCATGGACAGAGGAGCCTGATAGGCTGCAGTCTGTGGGGTTGTTAAGAGTCGAACACGACTGAGCAACTTCACTTTCACTTTTCACTTTCATGCACTGGAGAAGGAAATGGCAACCCACTCCAGTGTTTTTGCCTGGAGAATCCCAGGGACAGGGGAGCCTAATGGGCTGCCGTCTATGGGGTCGCACAGAGTCGGACACGACTGAAGCGATAGCAGCAGCAGCAGCAGCAACAAACATTGTGCTTTGTTTACTCTACAGATTGTACACATATATCAGTACATTTAAAACACTGATACATTGGGGGAATATTCAGAAAGAAGGATAGAGAAGAAAAGAGAATGAAATGAACCTGCCCATGCAATAAGAGGTTAAATAAAAATAAATAAAGGTTAAATAAATAAGCTGTTAAATAAAAATATTTAACAGCTTGAATCTGAATGTCTTTAGTACTCAGTATTTCTGATAAGATTTTAATTATTTTTAACTTTCGATAAAGCATAAGTCACTATTAACACTACTGTTTTAGAAATTTGGAAATGTTGGAGATTTTAGTTTTTGATTTTTTTCAGATCTTTACTTTGAAATTTAACTCAAACATTTTAAGTTGTGAAAATATAAATTGGTCAGAGTTGATAACCCAATTCTGAAAACATATTTATTTGGATTATAAGGATAAATAAAATCTTTCTACCCTGAACTGAAATTCAAACACTAATTTAGGATTGAGTTTAACTAGTAAAGAGTGCCACCTACTGAATCAAAAATACTTAAACACCTCAACATTAAGTTCAATTCTCAGAACCTCTAAAGTTCTAGCATCAGAGAGGTACATTTTAGAGACTTTTCATACAGAAAATACCCTCCGAAAAGTTATTTAACTAAATATTTCTTCCTAGTAGAAGAATAACAGACTAGTTATGTGTGTTTATCATGCCCAATATCACCTAACAAATGGCAAAGGAATCAAAATGGTACAAACCCAAAACAACAAGAGTGGGAGCAGGTGATCACCAAGCAAATTATTCCACCAAATATCTGGAAGACAGAAATCAGAGCAAGAGCTGTTAACTGTTGAGCAGAGTGAAGAAAAATCTACACCATGAAATACTACCGGAGGGGCTGCACTAGTTAGGCAGCTGGTGCACCTTGCCGAATACACCAGAGACTACGGACTCAGGCCAAAGCCAAGAGAGGCCAAGAAAAAAATGTAGAGATGAAAACTAAGAGAGTAAGTCTACATGTTGCATGGTGAAAACTCTCTATGCCTCTCTTCAGCACACAAAGTATGTACAGCATGACTTTCCCAGTGGTCCCGTGGCTAAGAATCCACCTGCAATGCAAGAGCTGTAGGAGACACAGGTTCTATCCCTGGGTGGGGAAGATGCCCTGGAGGAGGGCATAGAAACCCACTCCAGTATTCTTGCCTGGAGAATCCTATAGAGGGAGGACCTTGACAGACTACAGTCGATACAGTCGCAAAGAGTTGGACACGACTGAAATAACTTAGCACGCAGGCAGGCTAAGACACCTCACTCCCTATGCAGGGGCCTGGGTTCAATCCCTGGTCAGGGAACTAGATCCCACATGACATAATTAAAAGATCCCTTGCCTAGCCAAATAAATACTAATACAATATATTTTAAAAAATAGAATGCATAGTATCTAGGTTTTGAAGTCCTAGGCTAAAAACAAGGGCAGGGAGATCTGAAAGAAAAAAAAAGAAAAAACAGACTGAATTAGTTAAGTAGTTGGTGTGATAGCTTACACTAACTGCTGCTGCTGCTGCTAAGTCGCTTCAGTCGTGTCCGACTCTGTGCGACCCCAGAGACAGCAGCCCACCAGGCTCCCCTGTCCCTGGGATTTTCCAGGCAAGAACACTGGAGTGGGTTGCCGTTTCCTTCTCCAATGCATGAAAGTGAAAAGTGAAAGTGAAGTTGCTCGGTCGTGTCCGACATTTGCAACCCCATGGGCTGCAGCCTACCAGGCTCCTCTGTCCATGGGATTCTCCAGGCAAGAGTACTGGAGTGGATTACCATTGCCTTCTCCGTTACACTAACTACTTCACTTTAAATACTAAAAGGCCCATCTGCCAACACCTGCCTGGCAGTAGACATCATCCTTTTACACATTAAAGTTTTTATACTATATAATTTTAAACATTTAGTTTTTATACTACATAATTTTAAAACATTTATTAAAAACCAAGATATGCTAGGTATTTGAGGAAAACCTGTAATGCAAAAGAGATCAAGTTAAACATTAAGAAAAACTGCAGAGATAGAGATAATTTAACACAGAGACAGGGAAAATATTTTAACCCTCCTGCTAATATCCTCAGATATTTTTTAAAAGTGACACTGCATACTTTAAAACAAAAAAAAAAGATGCGATGATAAAAGCAAGAAAGAATGGTTGGAAACTAAAATGATGATTTCTAAAATTAAAATTCAATAGAAAGTTTGAGAGATAAAAGGAAGAAAATTTTCCAGGATATAAGGCAAAAAAGGAAAGAAATATGAGAGAAAAGGTAAGAGTTATACAGGACCATTCCTAGAGGTAAAATTTCTTGCAGAAGTTCCACAAAGGAAGAACAAAGAACATGGAGAGAAGAAATTATGAAAGAAGTAATAAGACATTTTCCAAAACAAAGATTTCTGAAGTTCTAACCTTGTTTATTCATTCATCTCTCCAGAGTCACTGCGATTGTTTCTGTCTTTGGCTACTGTGAATAATGATGCTATAAGCATAGATGTACAAGTCTCTGAGTTCCTGTTTTCAATTCTTTTTGATGTATACGTATGAATGGATGAATGGAAATGCTGGCTCATACTGTCACTCTATGCTTAGCTTTTCGAGGCTTCTCATATCTCCATGTCCTGGCCAACATGTTACTGTCAATCTTCTTTACTAGTAGGTCATCTAGTAGTCATCCTAGTAGGTATAAAACGGCATCTTATTGCAGCCTCACTGTTTTATTCTCTTACTAGTTACTTTAAAAGTTCCTTAACAAAACCATTCTTACTTTTATTATCCTCCTAGGGAAGAATTTATGAATGGTGTAAAAGCATTTACCACATACATCCCCCAACATGCACACACATCTTTTGCGATATTTTCACCATTTAGTATTGTAATTCTGTATAATTTAAATGCCACATTGTTCTTTCTTCAAACCTCCTACTTTCACTGTCAATGTGATTTACTCTCATAATTATAATTTTCTTTGGTCTCCATCACTTTCTGCATCTGTTCTTTCATGCAAGAGGGTTTTCTTTCTGCATAATGAATGATTTAGAGAATATTCTTTCTGCTTATCTCCTGTTGGAATAACTTTAATTTTCTCAAAAATATAATTTCTTTTAATATATTCTAAAAACATATTAATTTTACCTTCTTTATTGAAGTATATCTAGAAGAGTAGTTATTTTCTCAAGGCACCTTGGAGATAATATTTCACTGTTTTCTGAAGTTCTTGTCATTGAAATGTCAGTGTTGGGTTTAAGTGCAGTTTCTTCAAAGTTAATGTCTTTTTTGTTTGTTTGTTTTTGAAGAGAGATATCAGATACAGTGAGGGAACCTAACAAGATAGATTGAAGTCCCAGAAAAAAAAGAGAAAGAAGGGATCTGAGACAATATTTTGAAGAGATGATCATTAATAGTCTACTAATTCAAGATGCCCCACAAAGCCCAAGCAAAATAAATCCTCAACTAAACGCATCTTATAAAAATGAAACTTCAGTAAATCAAGACAGGGATAAAAAAATTAAACAAATAAAAACCCCAAAATGATAGCAAAATATACATTCTTGTTGAGTGTACATGATATATTTACCAAGCTATATCAGTTATGTTCTGTGACATAAAACAAGTCTGTTCAGAAAGATTAAATTCATACAAAGCATCCTCTCAACTTAAAGTATTCTAAAATTCAGTGACAGAAAGATATTTGAACAAATCTCCCCAAATAATTAAAAGTTAAACACAACACATAAATAACCAATGGATCAAAGGTCACAAAAGAAAAAGTCTAATATTATGGACTGAATGAAAACAGAACCACAATTATTCATAAGTTATGGGATGCCATTAAAGCTATGTTTTCAAGGAAACGCATAGCATCTAATGTTTACATTAGAATAGAAAACTTTAATATCAATGACCTATTCTTCCAACTTAATAAACTACAAGAGCAACTTAAACTGAAAGCAAGCAGAAAGAAGGAAATAAAATTTTAAAACTTATAATAAGGCACGTGGGCACCAGCTGGGGCTGTGCGGCCCCCACAGGGCCTCAGAGGCTACCCAGCAGCTGGGCTGGAAGCTCATATGGCTCCTGTGTTTCCCGTGGCAACAAGAACTTGTTTAAGAAATTTTCCTCAAAAACCATTTAGTTCATGTCACCTTAGACTCCTCTAGACTATGGTGGTTTCTCAAGTTTTCCTTGTTTTTGACGATTTTGACAAATTGAAGAGTTCAGTTCAGTTCAGTTGCTCAGTCGTGTCCGACTCTTTGCAACCCCATGGACTGCAGCACACCAGGCTTCCCAGTCCATCACCAACTCCTGGAGCTTGCTCAAATTCATGTCCATTGAGTTGGTGATGCCATCCAACCATCTCATCCTCTGTCATCCCCTTCTCCTCCTGCCTTCAATCTTTCCCAGCATCAGGGTCTTTCCAATGAGTTCTTCGCATGAGGTGGCCAAAGTATTGGAGTTTCAGCTTCAGCATCCGTCCTTCCAATGAATATTCAGGACTGATTTCCTTTAGGATTGATGTGTTGGATCTCCTTGCAGTCCAAGGGACTCTCAAGTCTTCTCCAACACCACAGTTCAAAAGCATCAATTCTTCGATGCTCATCTGTCTTTATACTTTGAACTTTATACTTTGAAGAGTACTGGTTAGAAAAATGTTTTAGTATGAAGGTCTTTCCTTGGGATTTCTACTTCCAAATCATTCAGGTTGGAATTACTAACAAAGAACACTTCAAAGAACACCAAGGAGGAGGATCGTGAGCACTAAAGGCCCACGATGGCCTCCTTTATAAAGCACAGACAGAGTCTCTGAACACTTCTGATGTGAGCCAAGAGATCTGTAACCTGAATGTGGGGTTTCCAAAGTCTCTCTGACTTTATACCTTTCAGCCTGCTGTGTGTATCGGAAGACAGCTCTTTTTGCTGAGCAGAATGAGCACAGGATTTAACCATCTTACAGAAAAGCGCTGTTCATATGAGGCACCATTTGATGTCTCAGTAGACCCTGAGGAGTGTGTTGCCTATAGTGTTTGCTTGAGACAAAATGAAGCTCCATCTGAGACTGATTAGTTACTGGCAGTTGCTGATTGTGGACCCCAGATGAAAAAGAAGACTACATACAAAATGACTTAAGAGAATCTACTGCTGCTGCTGCTGCTGCTAAGTCGCGTCAGTCGTGTCCGATTCCGTGCGACTCCATAGAGGGCAGCCTACCAGGCTCTGCGGTCCCTGAGATTCTCCAGGCAAGAACATTGGAGTGGGTTGCCATCTCCTTCTCCAATGCATGAAAGTGAAAAGTGAAAGTGAAGTTGCTCAGTCACGTTGGACTCAGCGACCCCATGAACTGCAGCTTACCAGGCTCCTCTGTCCATGGGATTTTCCAGGCAAGAATATTGGAGTGGGTTGCTATTGCTTTCTCCAAAGGGAACCTACAGCCTCCTCTAATATCATGAAATCTGCTGTGCATTCAAATCTGTGTGGACTCAATCAGGAGGCACTCAAAAAGCAAATAATAGTATGACCAAAACAAAAGGAGAAATGACTGGTTAAGTTGACAAAGTGGTAGAAAAAGAAAACAAACCCCTCATGGATGATGACATCTTTCCTAAAGAGGATCTGCTGCGTTGGAATGAGTGTAAATGATCTACACTTTGCTAGTGCATTTTTGGAGGAGCACACACTGGAATATGAATGTGAACTGCTAGAAAATAAATTAGAGGCAGAGAGAAGAGGTGACAAAAAGGAAACAAGTTAACTTGTTACAGAATGTGAATTAGTAAGTCTGTGAGACATTAGCTCTGCTGATAAACTTCTTTTGTGAAGTTAAACTGATGAAGAACAACAGCTGCCATTAAAATCGCTACTATTTTAGACCTACCATATGATCCTGCCATCCCAATTCTGGGCTTATATCCAGAGAAAACCATAATTTAGAAAGATGCATGCACCCCAATGCTAATGGTGGCACTATGTAAAACAGCCAAGGCATGGACAAGCAACCTAAATGGCCATCAACAGGAGAATGGATAAAGAAGATGTGGTGTAAATATAAATGGAATATTACTCAGCCATTAAAAACAATGAATTAATGCCATTTGCAGCAACATGATGGACCTACAGTTCATCATACAAGTGAAGTAAGCCAGACAGAGAAAGACAAATACCGGATGATATCAGTTACATGTAGAATTTTTTAAAAAATGATACAAATGATCTTATATACAAAACAGAAATAGACTCACAGACATAGAAAAGAAACCTGTGGTTACCAATGGGGAAAGGGAAGGGGGAATAAAATGAGTAGGAGCTTGAGATTAACATATATATACTACCATATATCAAGTGGATAAATAAGGACTTACTGTATAGCACAGGAAACTGTACTTGATATTCTGTACTAACTTATAAGGGAAAATAATCTGAAAAAGAATATATATGTATATCTAACTGAATCACTTTGCTGTACACCTGAAACCAAACACAACATTATAAATCAATTACATTTCAATTTTTAAAAAGTCTGTACTATGTTTATCTCTATGTACTATGTCATTATGCTTACACACATTATGAACTCCACTATGGAAAACAAATTTTTTTAATTTTCCAGATAGAAAAAAAATAAAGAGCAGAAATCAATGAAATAGAAAATAAAAACAAAAAAGAAAAGTGAGTGATATCTAAAGCTAGTTCTTTGAGAATGTCAGTAATACAGATAAACCAGTAACCAGACTTTTTATGATTAATATAAATAAGAGAGAAGAAATAAATTGTCAATAACAAGAATGAGAGAGAGGACATCACATTAGAGCAAAACATTGACTTCATTGTTTTAGAACTTCCCTAAAGAAAATATGAGGTCCAGATGGCTTCATTGGTGAATTCTACAAAACACTTAAGGAACAAATAATACCAGTTCTATACACAAACTCTTGTAGAAAATAGATGACTGAGTGTTACAGCTCTTTTGGAATTTGTCTAGCAGGTTTTCCAGTTCACACTGGAAAGCCTAAAGAAAAAAAATAGGTGATTGAATGTAACTCAACTCATTCTATGGGGCCAGCATTGCCCTAAACCAACGCCAAACATATTAAAAGGAAATTTAGAACAATATCCCTCATGAAAATAGGTACAAAACTCCTTAACAAAATATTAGTAAATCAAATTTGGTGATACAAAAACATGGATACTACGTCATGGCTTAATCACAAGAATGCATGATTTATATAATAATACAAAAATCAGTCAATGTAGCTCATATTTTCACACTATGAAAGAAAGACTAGATGATTATTTCAAATGATCCAGAAAAAAATCTGCAAAATTCAATATCCATTCATGATAACTCACAGCAAATGAAAAATGGTTGGGGGAAACCTTCCTCAATCTAGAAAAAAACTCTATAAAACACCTACAGCTAATATCATCCTTAATACTGAAATCCTAATAACTTTCCCCCTAAAATAAGGAACAAAGAAAGTCACTATCACAGGCCGAATTTCCCTCTGCCTTTGCACTTAGAGCCCATAATTCCCTTTCTGTCTCAATGAAATTATGTTTATATCCCCTACTCAGTTCAGTTCAGTTCAGTCGCTCACTCGTGTCCGACTCTTTGCAACCCCATGAATTGCAGCACTCCAGGCCTCCCTGTCCATCACCAACTCCTGGAGTTCACTCAGACTCACGTCCAACAAGTCAGTGATGCCATCCAGCCATCTCATCCTCGGTCGTCCCCTTCTCCTGCTGCCCCCAATCCCTCCCAGCATCAGAGTCTTTTCCAATGATTCAACGCTTCACATGAGGTGGCCAAAGTACTGGAGTTTCAGCTTTAGCATCATTCCTTCCAAAGAAACCCCAGGGCTGATCTCCTTCAGAATAGACTGGTTGGATCTCCTTGCAGTCCAAGGGACTCTCAAGAGTCTTCTCCAACACCACAGTTCAAAAGCATCAATTCTAAGGCGCTCAGCCTTCTTCACAGTCCAACTCTCACATCCATACATGACCACTGGAAAAACCATAGCCTTGACTAGACAGACCTTAGTCGGCAAAGTACTGTCTCTGCTTTTGAATATGCTATCTAGGTGAGTCATAACTTTTCTTCCAAGGAGTAAGCATCTTTTAATTTCATGGCTGCAATCACCATCTGCAGTGATTTTGGAGCCCCCCAAAATAAAGTCTGACACTGTTTCCACTGTTTCTCAAGAGGCAGGTCAGGTGGTCTGGTATTCCCATCTCTCTCAGAATTTTGCACAGTTTATTGTGATCCACACAGTCAAAGGCTTTGGCATAGTCAATAAAGCAGAAGTAGATGTTTTTCTGGAATTCTCTTGCTTTTTCAATTATCCAGAGGTGTTAGCAATTTGGTCTCTGGTTCCTCTGCTTTTCTAAAACCAGCTTGAACATCAGGGAGTTCACGCTTCACATATTGTTGAAGCCTGGCTTGGAGAATTTTGAGCATTACTTTACTAGTGTGTGAGATGAGTGCAATTGTGCGATAGTTTGAGCATTCTTTGGCATTGTCTTTCTTTGGGATTGGAATGAAAACTGACCTTTTCCAGTCCTGTGGCCACTGCTGAGTTTTCCAAATTTGCTGGCATATTGAGTGCAGCACTTTCACAGCATCATCTTTCAGGATTTGAAATAGCTCCACTGGAATTCTATCACCTCCACTAGCTTTGTTCATAGTGATGCTTTCTGAGGCCCACTTGACTTCACATTCCAGGATGTTTGGCTCTAGGTAAGTGATCACACCATCATGATTGTCTGGGTCGTGAAGCTCTTTTTTGTACAGTTCTTCTGTGTATTCTTGCCACCTCTTCTTAATATCTTCTGCTTCTGTTAGGCCCATACCATTTCTGTCCTTTATTGAGCCCATCTTTGCATGAAATGTTCCCTTGGTATCTCTAATTTTCTTGAAGAGATCTCTAGTCTTCCCCATTCTGTTGTTTTCCTCTATTTCTTTGCATTGATCGCTGAGGAAGGCTTTCTTATCTCTTCTTGCTCTTCTTTGGAACTCTGCATTCAAATGGGGATATCTTTTTTTTCTCCTTTGCTTTTCACTTCTCTTCTTTTCACACCTATTTGTAAGCCCTCCTCAGACAGCCATTTAGCTTTTTTTACATTTTTTTTTCAGGGGGATGGTCTTGATCCCTGTCTCCTGTACAATGCCACGAACCTCGGTCCATAGTTCATCAGGCACTCTGTCTATTAGATCTAGTCCCTTACAAAATACAAATAGTTCAAACAAAAGCAAATGTTTGTATTTGTTACAAAGAAATGCATAGTTCAAATCTTCTATGTCCTTACTGATTTTGTCTGCCTGTTATATTAATTACTGTGAGAGGTGGGTTAAAATTTTTCCAAGAATGTGGATTTGTTGATTTTCTTTATAGAGCTGTCAAAGGTTACTTTATATATTTTATTTTATTTTATTTTATTTTTTTTACTTTATATATTTTAAATCTTTGGTTTTGGTTCATACAGAAGTACAGTTGTTAAATCTCAATCATTGTTAAGTGAGCCTTTTTTCTTTAATGGATTTTTTTTCCTCTTTAATACTGTACTAGCTGTCTCTGGGGTCGCCCAGAGTCAGACACGACTGAAGCGACTTAGCAGCAGCAGCAGCAGCTGTCTCTTGGCTAGTGTTTGCAAAGCTTTGCCTTCAGCCTTTATGTGTTTCTTAAATGTGCTTTTCTAACTAACATACAGTTGGCTTTGTTTATTTAATCTAGGCTGACAATCATTTCTTTTACCTGAAATATTTAATACAGTTATAGTTAATGTAATCACGCTTAAATTTGGATGTACGTCAGAGTTCTCCAGAGAAACAGAACTATCATCCAATATGTGTGTGTGTGTGTTTGTGTGTGTGTGTGTGTGATCTCCTCAGCTTCTTTCTTTTCATGAAATTCACCATGGTAATCATTACAGGTATGTTATTAAGGATGCTGTTTACTGTTTCACAGTGCTCCTTTAATATTATCTTTTAATAATAATATTTGTTTCTAGTCTCAACATAAGGAAGATTCCTGATTCTTCTGAGCTATATTACCTTGTTGATACTTGTGAATCTTGTAGCTGATTTCATTTCCCTATTGCCTTTGGCTGAAAGGAATCTAAAGCTAGATTTGTGGCTCTTGTCTAGAATTTGTCCATATTTTGTGGTATGTATTTCTGTATCACAACTATCTCTGGGTAAATTTTCCTATCCTCATTTATTTTTCATTGGTTCTCTACAGTCTAATTCTATTTAGGTTTCTACCCTGATATTACCTGTATTCATGTAAACTCTTGCAAATACTATTAGAGAATAGGACTGGCAATGTTTAAACACATAAGTAAATGTAATAAAATATGGTTCATTTGAAGTGGCACTTAGGGCTTCCCTGGTGGCTCAGTGACAATGACTCTGCCTGCCAGTGCAGGAGACACAAGTTCAGTCCCTAACCTGGGAAGATCCCACATGTCATGGAGCAACTAAGCCCCTGTGCTAAAACTATTGAGCACCCTGCCCTGGAGCCCGCGTGCCACAACTGCTGAGTCCATGTGTTGCAGCTGCTGAAGCCTGTGTGCCCTGGAGCCTGTGCTCCACAACAGGACAGCCACAGTGAGAAGCCTGGGCACCAAAACTGGAGAGTAGGCCCTGCTCACACTATTTAGAGGAAGTCCATGCAGCAACGAAGACCCAGGACTGCCAAAAATAAAATGAATAATTATTTTAAAAATATAAATAAACTGGCACTTATGGCAAAGAATTAGTGTGTATTTCACATCGAAAATTCAGTTTCAGAATTTTAGATTGCATCACTGTCTCCTTGTTAAGACAGGTTTTGTTGCGTAAACCAAAGGTGAAGCAGTGGAAAATATTTTTAACATGAATCATTTTGTCTTTGTGTACAGCTTAACACTTAATATTGACCATGGTCAAGTAATTTAAACTTTCTCAGCCATAATTATCTCATTTATAATGTGAATGAAGTTGACTTAATGATCAGTTCGAGGAGATGGTACCTCTTAGGTGAAAAAACAGAATAGATTATTACTACTAACTAAATTGTTCTGGGATATTGGAAAGCTATCTGATCTCTGTAGGGTTTACTTGACTCTGGTGGAAAACAAGATGACTGAACTGGATGATCCTTAACACCCTTTACAACTCTTTTTCTTTTTTAGTTTATTTTTGTGCTGAGTCTTTGTTGCTGCTCGAGCTTTTTCTAGTTTCAGAGAGCAGGGCCCACTCTCTAGTCGCAGTATGCGGGCTTCTCATTGTGGTGGTTTTTCTTGTGGAGCTCTGGCTATGTGAACTTCAGTAGTTGTGATGCACAGGCTTAGTTGCCCCACAGCATGTGAGATCCTCCCCAACCAGAGATCAAACCGGAGTCCTCGGCATTGCAAGGTGGATTCCCAACCACTGTACCACCAGGAAAGCCCCCCTTTACAGCTCTTAATTGAATTATTCAACAAATATTTATACAAAACTGAGTAAAACAAAAGACTTGGCCTTTAGAAGGTCACAGTACGGTTAGAGGGTAAATGGATTAATTAAATTATTAAATTTATTAAGTAATGATTTATTATTAAATTAATTAAATTATTAAATTATCCCTGAAATCCCCAGGTCAGTAGGTGTCCAATATGCTACTGGGGATCAGTGAAGAAATAACTCCAGAAAGAAAGAAGGGATGGAGATAAAACAAAAACAATACCCAGCTGTGGATGTGACTGGTGGTAGAAACAAAGTCTGATGCTGTAAAGAGCAATATTGCATAGAAACCTGGAATGTCAGGTCCATGAATCAAGGCAAATTGGAAGTGGTCAAACAAGAGATGGCAAGAGTCAACGTAGACATTCAAGGAATCAGCGAACTTAAATGGACTGGAATGGGTGAATTTAACTCAGATGACCATTATATCTACTACTGTGGACAGGAATCCCTCAGAAGAAATGGAGTAGCCATCATGGTCAGCAAAAGAGTCCAAAATGCAGTACTTGGATGCAATCTCAAAAACGACAGAATGATCTCTGTTCGTTTCCAAGGCAAACCACTCAGTATCACAGTAATCCAAGTCTATGCCCCAACCAGTAATGCTAAAGAAGCTGAAGTTGAATGGTTCTATGAAGACCTACAAGACCTTTTAGAACTAACACCCAAAAAAGATGTCCTTTTCATTTTAGGGGACTGGAATGCAAAAGTAGGAAGTCAAGAAACACTTGGAGTAACAGGCAAATTTGGCCTTGAATATGGAATGAAGCAGGGCAAAGACTAATAGAGTTTTGCCAAGAAAATGCACTGGTCATAGCAAACACCCTCTTCCAACAACACAAGAGAAGACTCTACACATGGACATCACCAGATGGTCAACACCAAAATCAGATTGATTATATTCTTTGCAGCTAAAGATGGAGAAGCTCTATACAGTAAGCAAAAACAAGACCAGGAGCTGACTGTGGCTCAGATCATGAACTCCTTATTACCAAATTCAGACTTAAATTGAAGAAAGTAGGGAAAACCACTAGACCATTCAGGTATGACCTAAATCAAATCCCTTATGATTATACAATGGAAGTGAGAAATAGATTTAAGGGCCTAGATCTGTTAGATAGAGTGCCTGATGAACTATGGAATGAGGTTTATGACATGGTACAGGGGACAGGGATCAAAGACCATCCCCATGGAAAAGAAACGCAAAAAAGCAAAATGGCTGTCTGGGGAGGCCTTACAAATAGCTGTGAAAAGAAGAGAAGCGAAGAGCAAAGGAGAAAAGGAAAGATATAAGCATCTGAATGCAGAGTTCCAAAGAATAGCAAGAAGAGATAAGAAAGCCTTCCTCAGCGATCAATGCAAAGAAATAGAGGAAAACAACAGAATGGGAAAGACTAGAGATCTCTTCAAGGAAATTAGAGATACCAAGGGAACATTTCATGCAAAGATGGGCTCGATAAAGGACAGAAATGGTATGGACCTAACAGAAGCAGAAGATATTAAGAAGAGGTGGCAAGAATACACAGAAGAACTGTACAAAAAAGAGCTTCATGACCCAGGTAATCACGATGCTGTGATCACTCATCTAGAGCCAGACATCCTGGAATGTGAAGTCAAGTGGGCCTTAGAAAACATCACTATGAACAAAGCTAGTGGAGGTGATAGAATTCCAGTGGAGCTATTTCAAATCCTGAAAGATGATGCTGTGAAAGTGCTGCACTCAATATGCCAGCAAATTTGGAAAACTCAGCAGTGGCCACAGGACTGGAAAAGGTCAGTTTTCATTCCAATCCCAAAGAAAGGCAATGCCAAAGAATGCTCAAACTACTGTACAATTGCACTCATCTCACACGCTAGGAAATTAATGCTCAAAATTCTCCAAGCCAGGCTTCAACAATATGTGAAGCATGAACTCCCTGATGTTCAAGCTGGTTTTAGAAAAGCAGAGGAACCAGAGATAACTTGCCAACATCCGCTGGATCATCAAAAAAGCAAGAGAATTCCAGAAAAACATCTATTTCTGCTTTATTGACTATGCCTAAGCCTTTGACTGTGTGGATCACAATAAACTGTGGAAAATTCTGAGAGAGATGGGAATACAGACCACCTGACCTACCTCTTGAGAAATCTATATGCAGGTCAGGAAGCAACAGTTAGAACTGGACATGGAACAACAGACTGGTTCCAAATAGGAAAAGGAGTATGTCAAGGCTGTATATTGTCACCCTGCTTATTTAACTTCTATGCAGAGTACATCATGAGAAATGCTGGGCTGGAAGAAGCACAAGCTGGAATCAAGATTGCAGGGAGAAATATCAATCACCTCAGATATGCAGATACCAGCACCCTTATGGCAGAAAGTGAAGAGGAACTAAAAAGCCTCTTGATGAAAGTGAAAGAGGAGAGTGAAAAAGTTGGCTTAAAGCTCAACATTCAGAAAACGAAGATCACGGCATCCGGTCCCATCAGTTCATGGGAAATAGGTGGGGAAACAGTGGAAACAGCGTCAGACTTTATTTTTGGGGGCTCCAAAATCACTGCAGATGGTGACTGCAGCCATGAAATTAAAAGATGCTTACTCCTTGGAAGAAAAGTTATGACCAACTTAGACAGCACGTTTAAAAGCAGAGACATTACTTTGCCAACAAAGGTCCGTCTAGTCAAGGCTGTGGTTTTTCCAGTAGTCACGTATGGATGTGAGAGTTGGACTATGAAGAAAGCTGAGTGCCGAAGAATTGATGCTTTTGAACTGTGGTGTTGGAGAAGACTCTTGAGAGTCCTTTGGACTGCAGAAGGTCCAACCAGTCCATCCTAAAGGAGATCAGCCCTGGGATTTCTTTGGAAGGAATGATGCTAAAGCTGAAACTCCAGTATTTTGGCCACCTCATGCGAAATGTTGACTCATTGGAAAAGACTCTGATGCTGGGAGGGATTGGGGGCAGGTGGAGAAGGGGACGACCGAGGATGAGATGGCTGGATGGCATCACAGACTCGATGGATGTGAGTCTGAGTAGACTCCAGGAGTTGGTGATGGACAGGGAGGGCTGGCGTGCTGCAATTCATGGGGTTGCAAAGAGTCGGACATTACTGAGCAACTAAACTGAACTGAAACTATGTATTTGTATGGAACAAGCATTTTTATTATTTTCAGAGGGGACACATCTGATTTACCTCCTCTGTGATTACCTGAAGAGCTCCATTAGAAGGATACAATGATATAACTATAGCCAACGGTAAATATGGAGGTCAAGCAAGGATATTTCATGATACAAAAGGTTTTAAGGCCTACTTGAGGGCTTCCCTGGTGGCTCAGTTTGTGAAGAATCTGCCTGCAATGCAGGAGATCCACGTTCAATCCATGGGTTGGGAGATGCCCTGGAGAAGGAAATGGCAACCCACTCCAGTATTCTTGGCCTGGGAAATCCCAAGAGGAGCCTGGTAGGAGACAGTCCATGAGATCAAGAAGACTTGGGCGTGACTTAGCAACTAAACCACCACCACAAAGGCCTACTTGAAAGTAGGAGTAAGGAACAATTGACTTTGGGCAGGAAGATGGTAAACAGAGAGTAAGATGTCTCCAAAAAAATAAAACAGTGAATAGGATAAATTGGGGCTTAGCATTAGGAGGAAGGAAAAAACACTCTTTTCAGGGAATTCAAATAAACTTGGATGGAAAACAGATGTTACAGAAAAAATTGCAATAGGTTTGGAATCATCCTAGATTTTCTATTTACTAACTCTCTGTTTTAGACTACTTATTGACATTTTTCTTTAAATTAAAACATTTTTTTTGACTGCACAGTACATGGGATCTTAGTTCCCTGACCAGGGATCAAACTCAGGCCCCCTGCATTGGAAGCTGGAGTTTTAACAACTGGACCAACAGAGAAGTCCCTTATCAACATTTTTGAACCTCAGTTTTCTCTTTCATAATATAAGGATCATTCTAACTTCCCTACAAGGGTTAGCTTTTCCTACTATAGGCTCTCAGAACACTGTATATTTCTTTCATCCCCCTAGCTACATTTGCAATTTCAGATGTCTTTTCATGATTGATGATGTCTTTAAAAAGACATCATCAATAAAAGATTATGCCTTAAAAGGCTGAGTGCCAAAGAACTGATGCTTTCGAATTGTGGTACTGGAGAATTGTGGTACTCCTTGGACAGTAAGGAGATCAAACCAGTCAATCCTAAAGGAAATCAACCCTTAATATTCATTGGAAGGAGTGATGCTGAAGCTGCAGCTCCAAGACTGTGGCCACCTAATGTGAAGAGTGGACTCATTGAAAAGGACCCTGCTGTTGGAAAAGATTGAGGGAAGGAGGAGAAGGGGGCAACAGAGGACGAGATGGTTAGATAGCATCACCAAATCAATGGGACATGAATCTGAGCAAACTCCTGGAGACAGTGAAGGACAGGGAAACCTGGTGTGCTGCATGCCGTCCATGGAGTCACAAGGAGTTTGACATGACTTTCCAACTCAATAACAACGACATGGGTTTCCCCCAACTTAATTTGAATTACTTCAAACTTACAAAAAAATATAAACAGTATACGGTGAACAACCTTCTGCCCTGCATCTAAATTTCCTAATTGTTAATTTTGCCTGATTTTGTCACATTCATCTCCCCAATTATTAACATCTTGCCACAGTTATTGTAACTTATTTGTATGTTCTCTCTCTTCCTCTCTCTCACACTGCGCTCCCGCCCACCTTTTCCATTTCAAAATAAATTGCAGACAGAACTACACTCCACTTCTAAGAACTTTAGCAAGTATCTCCTAAGAACTTGGACATTCTAAAAAGTAACCATGATATAACACTCCAGATATTTATCATTGATACCATAACACAATCTAACACAAAACCAAAATTTCCAGTTGTCCATTTAGCAGCTTTTTCAGTCTTTGATCCAGGATCCAAACAACAGTGATAGATAAAATTTAGTTACCATATTTCTTTAGCTATCTTTATTCAAGAAGTACCCTACTATTTTTACTTTCACGATACGGTCAGAACCTCCATAGCCATGGATTCAACCAATGCTGGATCAAAAACATTCCCCCCCAAACTCCAGAAATTCCCAAAAAGCAAAACTTGAATTTTACATGTACTGATAACTCTTTATATAGCATTCACATTGTATTTAAAATTATGTATACATCATTTGCGTTGTCATAGATATTATAAGTAATCTAAAGATGATGTAAGAGCTGCAGGAGGATGTGCACAGGTTATATGCAAATATGCGTGTTGAGTCCAACTCTTTGTGGCCCCATGGACTGTAGCCTGCCAGGCTCCTCTTTCCATGGGATTTCCCAGGCAAGAATACTGGGGTGGATAGCCATTCACTGCTTGAGGGGATCTTCCCTACCCAGGGATCGAACTGACGTCTCCTCCTGCCTGTATTGGCAGATTCTTTACCACTGAATCACCTAGAAAGCGCAAATACACAAATACAGATTCAAATGGTAAAGAATACGCTTCAAATGCAGGCAACATGGGTTCAATTCCTGGGTTGGGAAGATCCTGCAGTGAAGGGATAGGCTACCCACTCCAGTATGCTTGGGCTTCCTTGGTGGCTCAGACAGTAAAGAATCTGCTTGCAATCTGGGAGACCTGGGTTTGATCCCTGGGTTGGGAAGATCCTCTGGAGAAGTGAATGGCAACCCACTCCAATATTCTTGCCTGGAGAATCCCCATGGACAGAAGACCCTGGCAGGCAAGATCCATAGGATCGCAAAGAGTAAGACATGACTAAGCCCAACATGATACCATTTTATCTAAAGGATTTGAGCATCTGCAGATCTGAGTATCTGAGGAGTTCCTGGAGCCAGTCCCCCACTGATACCAACAGACAACTGCACTGCTTTGAGAATCCAGATGAGTTATTTTGTGCAATGTTCTACTGCTAGATTTGTCTGATTGTTTTCTCATAATGAAGTTAAACATTCTTGACAGTTTGGCAGGTGATGTGTCCTCCAGTGATTCAGATCTGAAAGTACAGGTCTCCATTTTAAGATAACTCCACTGTCAGATTTTTTAAAAGCCAAAAACTCGTTTATTCAACAGATAACACGATCTTTGGGTTAATATAGCCTAGAGAGTATATTAAAAACCAGAGACACCACTTTGCAGACAAAAGTCTGTCTAGTCAAAGCTATGGTTTTCCAGTGGTCATGTATAGATGTGAGAGTTAGACTATAAAGAAAGCTGAGCACCGAAGAATTGATGCTTTTGAACTGTGGTGTTGGAGAAGACTCTTGAGAGTCCCTTGGACTGCAAGGAGATCCAACCAGTCAATCCTAAAGGAAATCAACACGGAATAGTCATTGGAAGGATGGATGCTGAAGCTGAAGCTCCAATACTCTGGCCACCTGATGCCAACAGCAGACTTATTGGAAAAGACCCTGATGCTGGGAAAGACTGAGGACATGAGGAGAAGAGGGTGACAGAGAATGAGATGGTTGGACGGCGTCATCAACTCACATGAGCTTGAGCAAACTCCAGGAGGCAGTGAAGGACAGCGAAGCCTGGGTGTGCTATAGTCCATGGGGTCCCAGAGTGGAACACAACTGAGTTACTGAACAACCACAAATGTAACCCCCCCCCCCCCTTTACAAGTGTCCACAGAAGGTGAAAGCAATGTGGTGAGTGGAAAAGACACTGGCGTGAGAACTGAGGTTTAGAGCCAATTCCGTCAGTAATTAATTGTGGGTCCTTAGGTTAAACTCCAAAAAACTTCATCTATTAAAAAGAGAGAGAGGATTGAGCCAAAAGATTCCTAAAGATCCTTTGAATTCTAATATTCTATGACTGTGGGTCAACTTGTAATAGAGACAGAGGTGGATTTTTGAATCAGGAGACCGGATTTCAGCACCAGTTCAGCCACATACCAGCTATGTGAAAATGTACAAACCACTTAATCTCTCTAAGCCTTACAGAGATTTTCCTCACAGGGATCAGAAGGATTAGGGGTTATTACAAGTCATATAAACCATAAATACTTACCTGACAAGTATTATTGTATAATGTCCAGTTTTCCTCTTTTTGCTCTAATTAGCTAATGAGAAAAGGCAATCTAAAGCGACCCAGACTTCATCAATTTGAATTTTTAAAACCAGGAAATGCCAAGAATTAAGAATTAAGCGTCATATTCTGTTTATGGAGTTTGTAGAATAGTTTTAATCCATAAATGCTTTTGATTTGATTATTAGTCATATTGGCTAAAGTTACTTGTACAGCGTAGTCCCTCATAAGATGGTCATTGTTCCTGGAAGCCCAAATTTGACGGGAGAAAACAGTGAACAGGGTATATGAGAATGGTAACAAGTACTTACAAACCAAATTCATTTTTCAGTAATCAACTTTGTGTTGAGCCGCCAGGACCTCTGGAGATGACAACAAACTAAGGCTAGTGCAGATGGGAAGGTGTCCTGTTTTGTTTTGTGTTTTCAGTGAGATGGGCAGCCCTAGAATAAACTAAACCTCCTTGGAAAAAAAAGACGTTTTCCCATGAGACGTCCCAAGAGTGGGACTTGTTACACAGGCCAGCCCTGTATATTCTTTATATTAACCGCTCTCGAGTTCCTTTCCTGCCTTTGAACGGAACTCTGGGAACCTAGTTCTTTCGCGTACGGTGGCCACATTTTTCCGATTATTCAGCAGGGCCGGTAAAGTATTTCCCTGGAAAAGGTTTAGGGCAAGGACACGCCCCTTGGTTCGGGTTGAGTAACGCGCGAACTATCTATGACGAGAGTGCCCGGCGCACTGCTATTGCTCAAGACTCGAGACGTTGCCAGAAAGTGTGTAACGAAGCGGCGGAGGAACGGCGGCACGGCAGACGTTGGTGCGGTTGAACGCGCCCGATCTCCCAGTCCTAGCAAGGGGTCGCACCGCCCAGGTGGCCGCGATCCGCTCCCCTGCGCGCGCCGAGCGCCTTCCCTTCTCCACCCCGTTAGTGCGCACGCGCGCCTGTCATCCGGGTGCTGGTGGCCGCTGCAGGTTGCGCCGGGGTGGCGAACAGGGGGCGGGGCCTGCGGCTCATTGTGCGCAGCGCTGCGCGGCGCCGGCGGCCGGCGAGGCCTGAGTCGAAGTTGGAGCCGCTGCCGCCGCCCTGCAGTTCACTCGCTGCCTTGGCAGCGCGCCGCTCTTCTAAAATGGCTGCCGCTACCGGTGCTGTGGCAGCCTCGGCCGCTTCAGGTCAGGCAGAAGGTAAAAAGATCACCGATCTGCGGGTCATCGATCTCAAGTCCGAGCTGAAACGGCGAAACCTGGATATCACCGGAGTCAAGACCGTGCTCGTTTCCCGACTCAAGCAGGTGAGGCCCGGCGAGGTCCGGGAAGGCGAGCTTAGGCCGCGCCTCGGAGCCCCGACTACCGCCGCAGTCCCTGGCCGCTCAGCCTCCGGGGCCCACGGTGCGGTGCTGTGGGGAAGTCCCGGGCGTCGCCCGCGCGCGCGCGGGGAGAGTGAGGACCCTCCCGCAGCACCCCCGCCCCCGCGCGCCGGGCCGGGCCTGCCAGGGGCCCGCGAGCCGCCCGGGACTGGCCGCCGTAGCCGAGCGCGCCTCTGCCTCCCCCGGGACGTCCCCGCCAGGCTGCCGAGGGCTGCGGCCGGCCGGCGCGGCCTCCCAAGGGCGATCGTGGAGACCCGGGAGGCGCTCGGTCCCCAGTCTTTAGAGATGGTGAGCGCGTGCATTTCTTGGCCTCGTAGGGACTGGTTACTTTGGTGACTTCTGCAAAGTTACCGTTTAATTGTGCCCAACCGTTTTCTCCCCATACTAGCGGGGAATTGGTAGTGGGATTTGATGGGTGGGTAAGAGAAAGGTTTGTCCGCTGGGTTTTCAGGTTTTGCATTAGCACAATAATTTGCTTTTTCTTCCCTGATTATCTTTTTGGTTTGAGTGAGCGTTGGAATTATAGTAGAGGAGAACTAAGTTTGCATTATAGACATTAGGGAAGCTCCTTTTCGTTCTTTACTTTCGTAGCTAGCAACTTTTTTGCAATTGAGAATATTTAGAGTTTTGTTCAGTATGATAATATGTGATAGTCAATTTTCTCGACTAGGTAAAGTGTAAAGCTCCATGTGATTTTTCTACCTAATGATATTTCCTCCTGAAAGTTTCTCTCACTTGTTTAGTTTAATTGCTCCTTTGTGAAGTTGGTTTATGAAATGACTGGCAATTCTAATGTCTTGAGGCTTGAGGTTTGCTTTTTTTTTAAATTTCGTTTTTATAAAATAAGTTTAGATAGACTGTGTAGCATATTAACTTCTCTTTCTAATGTAGGCTATTGAAGAGGAAGGAGGCGATCCAGATAATATTGAATTAACTGTTTCAACTGATACTCCAAACAAGAAACCAACCAAAGGCAAAGGTTGTTACGAGTTATAAACATATTTTAAAATATATTTTGGTTATATAACTTGCCTCTGCTCTTATGCCACTTGCCCTGTTGATATAGTGCTACTCTTTGCTATTTCCCTCTGGCACTCTGCCTTGTTGGGTCAAGGAAGAAAAGTACTGTTGCCAGGCTTTGGGTGACTAGTAGCCCTTAAGATTTGGCTGAAGTTGTCCTGAAAGTGAAACCAGTTCTTTATTGCTTCTGAATAAATTACAAAGTCAAGTTTCATAATATTTCTTCCTTCATAGTGTGAAGACCTGAAGAATAAAATATGGTTTAAAACATGTCTACCTTGCCCCACAATTGGCAGAGTATTGATGGAATTCCTACCAAATCTTTCACCTTGGCTCCTTGCTGTTTCCTCTAGTATATTAAAATTTTATAACCTTTGTGTTTACTATTTTGTTTGTCTTGGTGAACTTAATTTGCATTTAGGCCATTATACATTCTAATTTTCAGTAAAACTCAAAAAGACCTCACCAATCATACTAACAAGGTAGGGGAAAAAGAATCCAAAAATCCATGACTAATCAGCTTTTAAAAAAAGTTTTAACTCACAGGGATATATATATTAAAGATGTTAATTTTCTAACTTTTAAACTAGGCCAGAATATATTTCTGGGATGTGGTGATTTAGTGAATAGGTAAAGGTGGTTTTAAATTAACATTTTAACAACGTAAGTGGGGCTTAGATATGTTTAAAAGGTTCTAGCTGGTGAAATCCTTATTTGAATGACTACGGATTTCTCGCTTTGTCCCATAAGGGACAGTGTTAGAGGGTGGGCATGGTGTGGGTGTCTGAATCCTGGTACCTACCTACAATTTCCTTGCAGCTGCAGCATTTTAAAAACCTAACACTCTTTACTGCTTGAAGTGATCGATTTGCTACTCTCTGCTGTAGACCAGACTGATTACAACTGCAGTAAAATGGTTGAATGGAATAACGTTGAAAAGAAGGGAATAGTCAAGTGTGAGCTTAAGCAATCTGTATGAGTATCAGGACCAGCGACATCTTGATGGTATCTCTCTATGCGAGTTTTCCTACCTTTGCAAGAGTCTCCTGTTTGTGCCAAAGGAAATTAAAAAGGGCTAAGAAGCATTTCCAGGATAGGATGGGAATGACTGGTGGAAATGGAGTTTACAGGAGTTAGAAAATTACCTTGAAGATATGTGGCTTTCCATTAGTTCTTGCTCAGTATGTCAGTTTGAGAGATACATTTCCCTGTGCTTAGAGAAGCATGTTGAGAAGCCTCTGCCGACAAACCCAGAGGCAATTTCAAAATGAGGAAGCATAAAAAAATTCAGGAATAAGTACATCAGGAATTAACCCTGTTTCTTATAGTGATTTCTTATAATGATTTTGATTCATGTCATTTATTTAGCACATTGTGATAGATAGATGTATGTGATAGATGTTGTATGTTGCCTATGGTCCCAAGTTATTCAAGCTGATTAATGACTTAGCATGTAAAGTAAACCTCATTTATTTATTTTCACCTACTTTTAATTTCTGTGTGTATCCCTTCCTGTTTCAGTCATTAGGAACTTCATCTTACCGTTAGAAATAAATTCAGCAATAAACCATTTTAAGAAGTTTTTCAGTATACATATGTACATACGTATATATGTGTATGTGTATAAAATAAGTATGTTAATTTTTCCCTCTTGTATAGATTATAAGGATACTTGAAATTTAATTTTTCGATAACCCTATGTTAAGGTATCTTATGGTATTTAGTTAGGAGTTGCAATATTAATTATTTGTCTGCAGCAGACTACAACTGAGGACTTCATCAGACTCATTCTGGGACATGTGTGATAAATAGTTCTTGTCTCCTTGAGTTCCATTTATCATTGTTCTCAAAATCCTATGAATTACAAAGAATAAAATGTAAACCCCAAACTAAGAACCTGGTTTGAATTAATTTACAGTTAAGATGCTTATAAATAAGATTATTTTAAATTTTAAGTTGAGAAATAACTTTTTAGGCATCAAATTTGAATAGGGAAACTTTAAATATATCAGTAATTAACAGATTTTTAAAATGAAATATTATTCTAAAATAAGGTTCTTTGTGCCACATCTTATTTCACTTAGTATCTGTCTTGAAAATAATTTTATCTTGATCATATTACTTTTCTTTCAGTGGGTCTACTTCTTTTTTATAAAAGTGGAAAATTTACTAGACCATCTGTAAGTGTCTCTTAATTCTGAAATTTAATAATAATATGTAACCAGGAGCCAGAAGAAAAATTCTGTTGAGCTAAAATAGATATATAAGGAAGGAACAGGAAAGCTCATAGTTCCTCAGTTTGTATAGATTTCTTCAGCTGAGCATACTAAAATAAAATAGGAAAAGAATAAAGAAAGGGTTTACTTAGAGGCAGTCATGTAGACAAGACCAAGATAAAACATTTAATAGCTTGTTAGGCAAAATAAATAATTCTTACGATGATGTGGCTTAATGTAGCAAGTAAAAGTTAAATGGTGTTGAATGATAAGGTGAGAGATGCTTCCTGGGTCTTAACATTTCTTAGGTGAAATATTAAGCTTGTCCTCTTACAAGTGCAGAGTCCCTGTTTCTTAAGAAAATTTTTTGTGTTAAAATGATTGTGTTTTGACAGATTAAAGGAAAAGGAATCTGCGTTCTTAAGTATTTTGTGGGATATTTAAAAAATACTGTTATTATAAGGACAAACTCACAAATTTGTAACAAATGTTGATAATGTTATAGTGAGTCCAAATGTTTATGATTAACATATTTGTAAAAATCTATCTACTTGTAGTTGTTATGGTGAAATTTGTAGCTTAGATTGGTTCTCACTTCTGAGTCTTTTCTCATTCTCTTTGCTATGTAGAAGAAAGCTTCACCAGTGAGATTTATGGTCATTATTTGGGTGTGTGTTAGAAAGCGGTTAAACAGGTAGAACTAACTCCTCATTAGCCTCTTTTAGAGATTATAGATGTAAACTTTCTTTTGGTTCACTTGTAAATAGCATATCATTCTTTTGGATCTTCAACCTTTAGAGTCACCTAAACTTTGGCAAAAGTTACTTAAAGTAGTTAATCAGTGCAGTATTCAGAAGTATATATAGTCAGTATTTAACTGAACTGAAATTCACAATACTTTTAAGTTTTTAAAAATCTGATTTGTTCCCACTATAGAGTATATTTTTGGGTTACAGGTTTATCCAGACATAATGCCTGATTAATGTGTGTAAAGTACCATACTCAGTATACACAATCAGTATAATTAATTACATGTTTACTCTGTTAAGCTTTCTAAAATTTGTATGCCAAGTAAAAATATAGTGATCAACCACATAAAATGAATTTAATATAGTATCATAGTAAACTGTAACTTTTTTTAACTGTAGTATGTTTGGATGTTAAAGAAATTTTAATCAGAACTGTGGCATTGAGAAGCATTCTGAGGCCAAAAGTGTCAAATTTTTTTGGGTACCTACTGGGCTAGAAGCTCTGTGAGGGTAAGGACAGTCTTTTATTTACATTAGTTTCTGTAATACCTAGCAGCTCGCTTTGCGCATAAGAGGTGCTCAGAAAATACTTGTTGAATGAATACCAAGGGTCATATAATGACTTTCTTAACAACTGCTTTGAAAAATATGTCTTTTGGTGATTACTTTAACTGCGTATTTCTTTGTAGGAAGCACCGTATCAGAGATTAATAGTCTTTACTATCTTCTATATGATTTTTCTTTCTAAGGTCCCTTTCTCAAAAACACTAGTGGCTTCTCCTTAAACACTGATACATGAAATACAGTTACTTTTAGAACACATGAATCATGGGCACCTGCCTTTTCTCCCTTACCAAGTTGTTGCTGTGTTGGAAAGCCTCATAACTTTTGCTAGAATATTGTCTGACCTCAAAAGTTGTGTATGTCATTTTCATTTCACAATCAGGCAGTTTTACCTCTGTTCTTAAAACCAGCATTTGAACTATGCAGTTGTATATGGTAGATTATGTTTATTATCAAAGTACTTTTTTACTTTTATTTTATTGTGTCAAATATGGTATGTATCAACAATCTTGGTGGAGAGAGAGGTAAAATTTTCTAGTACTTTAAGAAAATGTCTTTCTCCCATGTCATTCATCTTCCAGGCATTTTGAATCAAGGGTAGAAGATTCTGACTTTCTCTTTCATGAACTCATGTAAAATGAAGTGTGAATTGTCTAGGAATTAGAGGAAAAAGCAATCATTATTACCAGTTGGTGGCATCAGAAATGACTTTAATGAAGAGGTTGAATAATGGCTTAGGATTTAAGGCTGAAATCTACTGATTTATTTAAGATCTCACATATGACAGTAAAAGGGCCTCAGTGTGGTGCAGTTCCAGGAGTTAACCATTCACACCATAAACTCCACAGTCCCAGTTAGCCTCTAGTTCTGGTATCCTGGAATAGTTTGTATTATGGCTTTACAGAATTGTTTTCCAGATCATAAAAGTGAACTGTTTTCATTTTAAAAACTAGGTAATCCAGAAAAGTACAAAAAAGTGAAAATTGCCCATAATTCCACCACTCTGACTTTATCAGAAGTTACATTTTATTGATCTAAGCTGTATATGTACATGTGCACGTACTTTTAAGAGGTTTATGTTTAAGGATTTGTTTTTGTTTTTACCTTTTTGAGAACTAATACAGGTTTATACCTACTCTAGTTGTTTTGTGGAAGGTAGGCAGAATTTAAATTTTCTCTAGTCTGGAGAATCTGAAAATAGTAACCTTCCTCATAGTCTTATTCCATCTTCTTTGGTTACACTCAATCTAACCTACATTTGAGTCATTTAAGTTTTAAAAACAGATACCAGGCTCCTGCCCCCCAGAGAGTTGGTTTTGTTTACTCTTTGGGGGCTCCAGGAATCAGTATTTTCTAAAAGTTCCCCAGGTGATTTTCAAGCAGCTAAAGAACCACTGGGTGCTCTAGCCTCATTGAAACTTAGCGTCATTTTCATTCATCCCTTTCTGCCTGTTGGTTAGTTCTCTATACCTTACACAATTAGTCTCTATTTGCATATATATGTGATTAATTCTCTATACAGTTTTCAGAATACTTTCATATTGCTTTACTTGATTTGGACAAAAATGCTGAGAGTTAAGCAGTACTACTTTCTTCTAATTGATAGGATAGAAAAGTAATCCACTAAGAACTCAGTTACATTTTTGCTGCCTTTGAAAATCTTGTGCAAATGTTCACAGGTGTGTGTGGATGTTCAGTTTGGTTGTCTTTAGATGATAAAGTTAAGAGATTTTTAAAATATATGTTTGGTATTTTTCAGATTTATTTTATTATATGAATATGAACTATCTTTATGGTAGACTTTTTAAAAATAATAAAATGACCTATGGGATGACTGCTATATTTAAGACAATATGCAAATCAGAAATGTGATTCCTTTAATACAAGAGAGGCTAAAACACATATGCAAACAGTTAACAGAAGACAATAGTACATGATTATTTTAAGATTCTGTGCAGTTGGGGAGAGGCTGTTGCTGGAAACGCTAACGCTGTTCTGTTTGGCCTGGTCTCTGAGTCTTATTCCCTCTTCTCTAACAGAAATTTTGTGACTGAACCTTTTCTGTGTTTCATAACTTCCGTTAATATTTAGTGGAAAAGTTACTCAGCCACAAAGTTTTTTGGCAAATTACTTTAAACTCTACTTACTAAGTAGATTTTTTGTTTTGTTTTTGTTTTTGGAGGTATTTCTGAACTTAAAGAGGAAAATTACCAACCCTTTTAAGAACATAAGGAGAAAACCAAATTTTCATCTTGAAATCTATATTCTTAATTCTGAAACACAAGTATTCTGAAAAGTTTGGCAAAAGTGAAGCTATTTATAATGTTATTTCCGTGATTAATTGAGAGACTGGTCCAGAAGCCATTGGAAGGTTTAAATTAATAATTAGTATATACACTATTGTACTCTTTTAAAATCTGACAGTTCTAAAACATGTCTGGCCCCAGTGGTTTCATTAAGGGTTTGTGGACCTATACAAACTTAGGATGCATAAATAAGGAGGTGTTTTAGCATCTTCTTCCTTTGGTGTATTTTTACTTTTGACTCTATAATCGTGCAAAGAACATTGCAGTGTATTTTATGTAATTTCAAGATAGCTGTATGTTACTACTATGATAGTTTGAGATGTGATAAGTAATTTTGCTTCCATTTTTTATTTTGCTATTCAGACTATCTTTTTACTCAATTTCTTTTTTAGTTTTGTTCCTCAAAGCATTAGTTAGGTGTCTGTTTACATTGCACTTTCAGTTAGCTTCCTCATCCTCGTGGTGCTGCTTTCCTTTGGACCAGTTCATATTTCTTTGGTACATGCCAGATTCCCTGAAGAACAAAAGATTCATTTATTAGTTTGTTATAGGACATTTCATAGCACAGGCTTACATGGGAGATGAGGTATAAATGGTTACTGACTGTACAAAGATGTGTCTAAGCTGGTGGTGCTTGTTGAATTAAGTGGGATTTGATTTTTAAGTTATTTCTTATCTGTGACATCATAAAAGTTAGGAATCTGTAGATATACTTTGTAGTATCATTCGACTCCAAGTTTATAGTCCTTACTGACAATATGGGGTTGTACATGATGCTGATTTGATTGGCGTGTCACAGTGAGGGCTGAATAAAAGTCTGAACTCTGTTTACTGCTAGCGACCAGCTTAGAAACTGCATCATTGCCGTTCAAGACCTATATGATGCTTGTTATACAGCACTGTACTAGGTTCTGGGCTGGATGATGAGCATCGTAGCTGTCTGAGAGGTGAATTATCTTTGTATGGGGGAGGGATGATACTTTTTATAGAGGAAGAAATTACAATATAGTTGCTAATTGAGCATGTGTAAATAAATGCAGTTACAGATTATGAGAGCAGTCAAAAATTAGTGCGTAAAATGTCAGTTTATTATGTGCCTGTCAGATTATTACTAGTTTCATTAATGTATGTTTGAAAAATTTGGTCCTTTTAGTTTTTATGTTTATAAGCTGCTGACACATTGTGTCCAGTGCTTTCATGTGATACAATTGTTAAAAACAATAAAGGATAGCAATTTGGACCTTTCTCTGTATCTCTGCCTCTTGCTGCCTGTTTGTCATGGGACAAGTTACATAATCTCTGTGACTGTCTCATTTTAAAATTTTACAGATGTGGCTTGTGGAGCCTCTGTTCATGCTAAAAGAGATGACATTTTTAACTGCTGGCACCTTGTCGTTTTTGAGGAGTGGAGTAGAGCCGGGTTTAAACTGAAGCACTGCCCTTACTAGCTTTGTAATCTGATTAACTTTTCACTATTTTGTAGAATGGGGCTAGTTAAGAGGATAAAATACATGCATTGATATATATGGAGCATGTGTCCTAGTGCCTGCACTGTGGAAGCTGCTTAAGCAGCGGTAGTGACTGCGTCTGTTGTTTTTGTTGATGTAGTGTAATTTAGTTTTCCTTTAAGTAAATGAAAGCAAGTGAAACTCGCCATGGAGTGTGCATAGTATATGTAGCTTGTTGTTATGCTGAGGGCTTCCATTTCAAAGATGGTGTCTATACATTGAGTTAACCACTTCTTACTAAAATAATGTCTTTTAAGTAGGTCATAGTAAGATGAAGTGGAAAGAATTTTAGTCCTGGAAATGAAGCCTTGGCTTTTCGGTCTGACAGTGCCATTTACTAGCCTTGGGCAGGCTGTGTAACCTTGGTTCATTTTCTCTTTTGTAAAGTTGTGATTACTTGCCCTATGTACTGTGAGGTGTTAGAAAAATATCACCTGAACTTTTTTTTAAAGTGCATTGCAAATTGTAATGCATTTTATATTTATAAAGAGTAAATAGTATTTGCAAATGATCTGAAGGAATATCACTCAAAAGCTCCGCTCTATAGGTTATTTGGTGGTGTGGGTGTTGGGGGTGGGTGGTGGAATCCTGTAGCTTTAAAAAGCTTATTTCTTCTCAAAGCTTTAAGGTTTTATATTGTGGTGGTGGTTGTTCAGTCACTCATTCATTTCTGACTTTGCAACCCCATGGGCTACAGCATGTCAGGCTTCCCTGTCCATCTCCTGGAGCATGCTCAGACTCATGTGCATTGAGTTGGTGATGCCATCCAACCATCTCATCCTTTGTCGTCCTCTTCTTCTCCTGCCTTCAATCTTTCCTAGCATCAGTTCAGTTCATTTCAGTCCTCAGTCATGTCCAGCTCTTTGCAACTCCATGGACTGCAGCATGCCAGACTTCCCTGTCCATCACAGACTCCCAGAGTTGCTCAAACTTGTGTCCATCTATTCGGTGGTGCCATCCAGGCATCTCGTTTTCTGCCGTCCCCTTCTCCTTCTGTTTTCAATCTTTCCCAACATCAGGGTCTTTGCTAATGAGTTGGCTCTTCGCATCAGGTGGCCAAGTACTGGAGTTTCAACTTCAGCACCACTCCTTCCAGTGAATATTCAGGACTGATTTCTTCTAGGATTGACTGGTTTGATCTCCTTGCAGTTCAAGGAACTCTCAAGAGTCTTCTCCAAAACCACAGTTCAAAAGCATCAATTCTTTGACACTCAGCCTTCTTTATGATCCAGCTCTCACATCCATACATGACTAGTGGAAAAACCATAGCTTTGACTATACAGACCATTGTAGGCAAAGTAATGTCTCTGCTTTTTAATATGCTGTCTAGGTTTGTCATAGCTTTTTTCCCAAGAAGCAAGTGTCTTTTAATTTCATGACTACAGGTCACCATCTGCAGTGACTTTGGAGCCCAAGAAAATAAAGTCTGTCACTGTTTCCATTGTTTCCCCATCTATTTGCCATGAAGTGATGGGACCAGATGCCATAATCTTCGTTTTCTGAATGTTGAGTTTTAAGCCAACTTTTTCACTCTCCTCTTTCACTTTCATCAAGAGGCTCTTTAATCCTTCTTCACTTTCTGCCATAAGGGTGGTATCATCTGCATATCTGAGGTTATTGATGTTTCTCTCTGCAGTCTTGATTCCAGCTTGTGCTTCATCCAGCCCAGCATTTCACATGATGTACTCTGCATAAATAACCAGGGTGACAATATACAGCCTTGACGTACTCCTTTCCCAATTTGGAACCAGACTGTTGTTCCATGTCCGGTTCTAACTGTTGCTTCTTGACCTGCATACAGGTTTCTCAGGAGGCAGGTAAGGTGGTCTGGTATGCCCATCTCTTTAAGAATTTTCCACAGTTTATTGTGATCCACATAGTCAAAGGATTTAGCATAGTCAGTGAAGCAGAAGCAGATGTTTTTCTGGAGTTCTCTTGCTTTTTTTATGATCTGTGATAGAACAGTTTAGTAAGCTCTTTCTCACCTGATACTGTTTCATTTTTTAAGGAAGGAACATCTCCCTCATTGCCCTTGTAGTAACTTCTAATTTGTGTTTTCTCTAAAATACAAATGCCACTAAGTTCCACATTTTGTTTCTCTTTTGTTTCAAGCCCTCAGGGATATGAAGACCTCTTTTACCTCAGTGGATAAAAGAAAACTCTTTACTCTTCATCTTTTCACATATCTGGAAGAACCAGTATCTTGTTCCCTTTTTATCTCTCATTCATGGAAAGGATTTCCAATTGGGATTAGATGGAAGATAGGAGTTGGTGAGGAGACATGGGAAAGGGAGTTAACCTAACTTTCTTTTTTAGAGTTACCTCACAGCCAAACTCTCTCTCCTCTGGGGTCATGGAAGCTTGAGATAGGTATGTGGCAGTTCCTGTTTTAGGCCAAGGAAAGGTTGATTAGTTGGCTTCAGGAGAAGACATCCATTAACATCTCAAAATAAATAAATTTTTAAAAAATAGTAAAATTTTAACAGCTGTGATTTTTTTTTTAACAGCATTTCTCAACATTATGGGTTATCTAAGTAGATTTTTATGGACTTGCTTGAAAACACAAACTTTTGGCCTTGGATCTGTGGAAAATTTGTGTGTGTGTGTGTGTGGCATGTTTAGCCTTGGATTTGTGGAAAACGTGTGTGTGTGAGGCACTTTTAGCCTTGGGTCTGTGGAAAACATATGTGTGTGTGTGTAAAACATTTAAAGAATTCCAACCACCAATTTTCAAAGTTTTGAAGTTGAGGGTTGGGTCAGGGAGGCCTGTAGTCTATCTGGAAGCTGTTAACAGTTTTTGGTCTGAAGTAATTTCTACTTGCCTTAAATCAGTTAAATCAGTCATCATGTTAAAGCACTACTTAATATTTAGGCCTTTGGAGAAACACAAAATAAGCATAAAAGCAGTCACTGTACTTAAGGTATTTCTTTAAATGGTGAGCAAGAGGTACCCGACAGAACAAGGCAGTATATCATCAGCTGATCATGGATTGCGAGGTGTCAAGTGTGAGAATTTTATTTTAGAGAAAGCTTGTTGACAAGAAGAACTTAGGAAGGCTTTATGGGGGATCTGAGTCTTGAATTTAGCTATCAGATGTCTGGTTATATATACAGTTAGTAGAGTACTGTTGAAAGTTGATGCTACTTCTGGGAGAATTGAAGATAGAGAATTTGACTGGTGTAAAGAAAAATGGATCTCATATGTCAAGTCAGTGAAGGTGATGGGTTCGTATGCAGGATTAATTATTTGCACAGTTTATTTCAATGAAATGCAACAGCATGACATTGTTCATAAAGCTTCTCTTTTTTGGTTTGGGACAGCTAGGGCCAGGTGGTTTATAGCAGTTGGCATTTGCTTTGTCAGATGATTTGGGAGTGGAGAGTGATACCTCGGGGTAAACTTGTCTGAATGTTTTTTGCTCTTAAAGTAATAAAATATTGGTTGTTAGCCCATTTTCCTTCTTTCGCAGGTAAAAAACAGGAAGCAGATGAGTTGAGTGGAGATGCTTCTGTGGAAGATGATGCTTTTGTCAAGGTAAAGTGTTAATTACACAGGTTAAGATGTCTGTTTTGAGCCTAGTATTTTGCATGAGGAATTCATGCATATTGCTTTAACAATAGACACTGAAATATGTTGGTAAATAGGTATAGAGACAAATAATATTGTCAGTCTTACTAATTCTCATAGTTGAGAAATATAATAAATAACTTTAGTTAAATGAGACAAAGCAAAGAATGTTTGTTTGGGGAGACATAGGGGCCAGAGGAACCGGTACAGGACAATTGATACCTTAGTTCCTGGAAAGGGTACTGTCCATCACATTTAGCTTTTGTATATATTAATAATATACAGAAATCAGATTAATATAGTCTTTAAAATGGAGAAAGTTGCTGATATATTGCTACTTAGTGAAGATCAGATTAAGAAATGGGTTTTGCCCATTAAAGATAAATAAGCCAGGTCTTTATTGGTTTAAAAATATATTTTATTTTAAGAATGTCCAACTAGGAGAACAGAGTATGTAATTTTAATTGAGGTTGTGGCAGTTCAATATACTGTTACTTTTAATCATAGTTTTTATTGTTGTTCTCATTTTAATGAAGTGTGATCTATTGACTGATCATTAGGTCTTAAGTAGTGTGGCATTTGCAGAAATTATTTAATGAGCATAGTTCGTTTTAAATTACATACATTTACACCACATGTATTCTGTTTTCTGTGTACAGTTAGGTCATACTGCCATAACATCTCGGATGTCTGTGTGGTCCGCCATGAAGTCAGCTCATGTCCCTTCACTCACTCGTTTCCTACCATCTAACTCTCTACCCTCCCCCCACACACAGGCTGCACAGGCACCATGTACCTCACTCTTTGTATCTTGCACTTTGACGGCATGCACAGAGAGAAAGAGATGTTTGGTTGAGGAGTTAGCCCTGAAGTCAGGTAATTCAGGAAATGTGTGCTCAGGGATCCATTAAAATGGGTGATTACGTGCCTATAACCGGCTTTTCTTTGAGCCTTTAAGGGGTGTTCAGTCTTTGTATTCTGTTATCCTTGTGGTATATCTTCCACTAGGTTTATTCCTTTGCTTTCATTTTCTCTAGTTGTCTTCACTAGTGAGTGTATGATTAAATCAAAACTATCCATAAGCCGGAAAAACATTATGACTTAGTAAAAACCCTTTTAGTTTTCAAATTTCTAACTTCCTTTCAGCTCTTCAGTGCACAAAAATGTTTTAGTCATTTAAAATGTTACGAGGAGATGTAATATTGCTGTCTTATATGTACCACAATGGATGCCTTTGTGTAATTATTAAATGAACCTGGTCATAATGTCTAAAAGAACAAAAGAACTTTTACAAAATTCTATTTAAATGTATCGTTACTTTTATATTTCTTTTTCCCTTTGGAGGTATCCTCATTTGTGGTAAATATGATAGAAAGAAAGTGGATATACTTGGCCTTGTTTCTCAGAGTTGGTAATTTTGGAATTTATACAGTGATGATGGTGGGTAAATATCACCTATTGCTTAGATATGTGAATACTATAGAAATTACTTCTAACCTGTAGGTGAGGAGAATAGTCAAAATTGTCACTTGAAAGTAGGTGAAATTCCCTCAGTGACTTGCCTTGTTTTGTTTTTTGTTCTGTACCAATTCTTGTAGCATCATATAACCAACCACCTCCTCCACTGTCAGTTCCCAGTGTCCCCCCACTCATAGGCAGATAATAAGCTGGTTAGACCTGCTCTCCCAGCGATGACCTGCTCCCCAAGCACTGCACATTCCACACAGTCATGTTTCTTCTCTGTGACTACCTTCCCAGAAATTTCTAGTCCCTCATTGTAGTTCGTCTATGAATAATTAATAGTTATACCCCTACACTTTTCCCCTTTTAACCCAGAAACCTTTAAATCTGTTGTTTAACTCCTTTAAATCTCACCATGAGAGTAGGAAAGGAGGAAGAATGTCCATTGCTTCTAACCCTTTGTCTGCAGTTAATGAGAGAGGGAACTAGGCTGATTGTTGCTTTTCTTTATTTCTACTGAGGTACCCTTATATCCATAAACTTTAAGAGGCTAACCAATATTCTTTGCTTCACAGAGAGAATCCTAATCTATGTTCCCCTGTTTAATTGGCTTTGTGGCATGGTGGTAGATTTCAAAACTGATTAGTTATTTGCATATTTGTAAGAACAGACATTGGTGTAACAGTTGGGATTCCTTATTATAAATTAGAAATAAAGTTTATATTATCATGTATAAGATGTCCACAGTCTTTGAAGGTAAGCCAAACTGTGGCGTGTAGAAAAAAGAAGTCATTTCTTTGAAGCCATGTCTTATAGGAAAGCTCATAGGATGTAACTGGAACTTGAGAGCAATCCAATTAGCATATATTTATTTCAGTGTAAGTGATTTGGGAACTCAGATGCACAGTATAATGACCTTGGTATTAGATCCCCCCTTTGATTTTAAAGGCACAGTTAGTACGTAATATAAAATTATTGAACTTTGACTTTGGGAGTAATGTCAAAATTAGAAGTGAAAGCATTTAGAGATGTAAATTACCAGAAAGGTTTGGTGGATAGCCCGCAGTACTTTGCCTCGAACTGTATCAAATTTTCTTACCATTAAAAGGACTGTGAATTGGAGAATCAAGAGGCACATGAACAAGATGGAAATGACGAACTGAAGGACTCTGAAGAATTTGGTGAAAATGAAGAAGAAAACGTGCATTCCAAGGAGTTGCTTTCTGCAGAAGAGAACAAGACAGCTCATGAATTAATAGAGGCAGAAGCAGTAGAAGAAATAGAAAAAGAGGACATCGAAAGTCAGGTCTTTAGCCAGTTTTTTTAAAACGTGATACAGTTAAACTAAGTACTAAATAATAAAAAAGTATTTTTCTGGTTCAATGTGGAAGTCACAGAACTTTCAAAAAATATATTTTTAAAGTTACTTATAAATCACTCAGAATCCTGCAATCTAAGATGACCTTTCAATTTTTGCTTATTATTTTCCACATATGTATATGTTTTTACCTAGTAGTTATCATGTTACAAATTGCTATTTAGTCTATATATTTTCACATAATATATAATGACTTCAAAATTCATACATTACATCGTAATTTACTAGACTATTTTCTGGGTGTCTAATAGCTACTCTTTTATTTATTTATTTTTACTCTTTTTTTTTTTTTTTTTTACTCTTTTAATTTGGGATATTTAAGTTTTAAGTTGTTTACTATCCCACTATGAAAGAGTGTACCAATTTAACACTGACCTTGCCAATATTACCAGATAGTAAGTTTTTTTTTTTTTCCTACTTTAGTAGATGTAAAACATTAATTTGCATTTATTTGGTTATTATCAAGGGTGGGGAAATTACTTATGAAAGTTTAACTTAAAAGCTTTAAAGATATAATTTTTAAATCTTTTCTTTGAATGAAATAGACCATTTGTCCTGCTTTGAAGCATGTTAGTACTACTTAAGAAAATCAGTGGAATAGGGGGTCAGTATTCATGCTTAGAACACTGTTCTACCTAGCTTAATAAATGAAGGGCTCATGAAAGACTTGTTTCTAATTCTTTTTTTGGTTTCTAATTCTTTTATCAATGTGACTAAGCTTTTATGTTGGCATAAAAATATAGTCTGAATTATTAAGCATTGGCTTAATACCCATGGTATCCATAGACACTGCACAGAACATGAGGCAAGTGATAATCGGGTGTAGCATAAAAGCATTCTCGTGTTACCCAGATATTTTGTAAAGCAAAGCTATTGTATACCCTTTTACTTAGGAAATTGAAGCTCAAGAAGGTGAAGATGATACCTTTCTAACAGCCCAAGTAAGTTTACATTTAGTCCTATGAATATGATATTGTTGGGTGGAAGGGCTTGGAAAAGGAATCTCATTTTGACTTGATAATTATTTAATTCATAAAATTGCTTTAAATATAATACTGAGTTACGTGGTATATACAAAATACTTTAAATTGGTGGTTGAAATTTCTCTTGCTGTGGAGATAATTGGAAGTTATTAAAATAAGGTTCCTACCATTCTCAAAAATAAAAACAGTCTATCCTTTTTCTAAAACATAAGTCTAGTTATCAGTTTTTTGGGAAGCCTTCACACTCCTTGATTTTTGTGTGTGTGTGTGTGTGTGTGGTCACTTTGGTATGAAATAAATCATTTAAAAGTACTAATATTCTATTAAAGCTTTAAAATTTTGTTAATTTAACACCCCTATGATAAATATAGTATAAGAATGATAAAAATCTGTGTAAGTAATTTACTTGGGATATGTGTATTCATGTGGGTATGTGTGTGTATGTGTAGAAAATGATTTCTGTTGTGTATTAGATTTTGGTTTTGGTCTATGTGATATGCATAGTGTACATTTTAAAGCATGATGTACAGATGCTATAAACAGACATTTATAGCTCAATTTCTGTATTAAAAATTAGCCTTTGTCTTTTTCCCATTTGTGTACTCAAGAATACCTTGTTCATGTACCCTCTTTAAATAGTATACTTTCAGATAGAGATAGGGGTTCCCATTCCCTCTGTTTACTAGATTTAGGAAAAATAGTGATCAGGTGTGCTATTTCCTCACTGTAATATTTACTGCAAGGGTATATAATGTGGTGTATATTCATAGCCTGCTTAGCTGATTGCCTCTGGTCACTCCTTCTTTACCCCAGCTCTCTTACATTTGGAATGCTGGTGAAGCTGTATATTGGTTCTCTGTGTTCATTGTAATGGGAGAAATTGCATTTCTGGGGGAAATGTTTTTGGTAGTTTGGAATATTCAGGAAGGAAATGTTAGGACATTTGAAAGTCTGTAGACTTCCCCCCATACTATCCTCAGGTATGTTCATTTTTGAATGATAAAAAATAGATGAGGAAGATTAACTCCCAAATTGGAGGAGTACCTTTTCTGGATATTACTAATTTGCAAAAAGGTAGAGTTGAACTCTTCATATTCGTTGGCAAAAAGTTTTTAAATTTTCATCAAAGGCCTCTCCTTCCGTTGCACAAGTTGGAGTGTGTGAAGGGTTACATCTGAGTGTCCCCATTCTCATAATAGATAATGTATGTATTATAAAAATCTAACAGAAGTATCTTAAGGAATGAGTGCCTTTTTAAATTTTTACAAATTTTTATGGGCTAGATTTGGCCTTGCTCTCCTATTCCATCATGAGAGTGAAAGAACCTTTATTTACTTTTTATCAAAGGGCAGGTTTTGCTTATTGTGTCAGGGAGGTTACATCTTCAAATAAGTAAAATGACCTTTTCTCCTCTTCCTTAATGATGTATGGTGAAATATGTAGAAATATATATGAATGTATCTCCATTCCATCATGATTTTGATGCTTCTAAGCATGACTAATGAATGTGTTGTCTTATTGTGCATGTTAAGGAATACTGCACAGAGTATTCCAGTTACACAGCTTCTGCTTTACCAGTTCAAGGGCAGTATTGTTTCATCTATTCCTCCATTCACTTTTCTTTTTCTACACTATTTTGAAACAAATTCCAGACATATTTTGCCTTAAAAATCCAGTGTATATCTCTGAAAGAGAACTATTTTATTTTTCACATTATTATTCCTAATATATGATTTTTTAAAAAATCTTCAAATGCTCAGTTATCTTTTTTTTTTTTAAGAAAGTTTTATTTGAATCTTTATTTGTGTGATGCAGATAAGATTGAGATATTGTGATTGATTGAAATGTCTTTTAGGCCTCTTTCAATCTATAGGTTTTCTGTTCATCTCCTCCCCCCTCCACTTTATTTGTTAAAGAAATTGAGTTGTTTATCTTATAGAGCAAGAGGTGGCAAAGTTTTTCATTAAAGGCTAGGTGGAAAATATGTTAGCTGTGTGGGCCTGGGATCTTCCCTGGTGGCTCAGACGGTAAAGCATCTGCCTACAATGCAGGAGACCTGGGTTCAATCCTTTGGTCGGGAAGATCTCCTGGAGAAGGAAATGGCAACCCACTCCAGTATTCTTACCTGGAAAATCCCATGGATGGAGGAACCTCGTTAGGCTATAGTCCATGGGGTTGCAAAGAGTCAGACACGACTGAGCGACTTGTTACAACTATTCAGCTCTGCCACTGAGTGTAAAAGCAGCTACAGGCATTAGGTAAATGAATGGACATGGCTATTTCAATAAAAATAGCTACAGAAAGAGCATCTTACATAGTTTGACACCCCTGTCATTCATAGAGCTTCCAACGTCTGTATTTTGCTGATTATGTTCCTGTGAATTTAGTCAACATGTTTCTCTGTTTAGTATATTTCCTTTAAATTGTTGTTTATAGGATCCTGAGGCTTGCTATCTGATTCCGACACCCCATCCCTATCCCCCCAAGAGATACAACTAATTCATAGGTAGTGTTGTATTCTTCTATTTGGATACACATAATGTCTGACTGTATCTTTTTGGTGATGGTACCAGTCATTGATGATCTGTACTGCACTGACTTAATCAAAGTGGTGGTATTCTTTTATTTTCTTTATTTATTAGCTGGAATGTTCCTTGGGAAAAAAACTTCTCATCTATTATTTGGTTACCTTGTGGTATCATTTACAAAGAAAAGCCAGGATGTATGTTTGATTATTTTTCCTTTATTTACCAATTTTCACTGTCAGACTGATAGTGACTGATTTTTTTTTCTTTTTGCCCCTCTGTTTCATTTTGAACTCATGGATTTAAATATTTTTAGTGTATTTCAAGCCATTGTAGTTACTATCCTTATTAATGCTCAGACTGTCCTGTCTGTAGCCAGTAAGAGTCTCTTCAGGTTGTCTCTTTAATCCTTTCAACGTGATCCAAGTAGTCTTTACTTCCTTGCTGTCTGGTTCAGATTTCTATTTCCTGCTCTGGACCTGTAATTAGCCACTTCTTCCTTTTAGTGGTAAATGGTATTTTGAGACAATAATCTTGATGGTAGGAGTGGAGTGTTGATTGCCTCTGGGTTGTTCATATTTTCTAGACCTTTTCAATGTACAGTGCTAAAGAATGTGTTTTTTATTTGTTTTTGTTGGTTTTTTACTTTTAAGATAAAATAGATTTTGAGTTCATAAGGGATACTTCTAAGTTAATTATTTCCTTTATCTCACAGTATATGTACAGTAGTCCTAGGATGATAATACAACACCATCACCAGTGTGATTTCTGAAAGTAAGGTTTTTTCCACTCAAGTTATCTCTCTTAAAAGGATATACCCTCTAGGAATGAACAAATCAGTGTGTTTTAGATTAGTTTTCTGTATGATCATCAACTAATACATATTTAGGTTCACTATAGTTTTTTTTTAATTTTAATCTGTAACTTCTTGTGAATCTATAACTATTCCAAAATAGTTAGATATTTAAGTTTTATAATTTTTAAAAATATTTACATGATTCCAAAGTCAAATCTAAGAAAGGATACATTCAAAAAAGTCCCCTTTACCCATCCCCTTATTGGTGAATTTTTTAAAATTCAGGATTAATTGTTTTATTCCTTGTCTTTAAAAATTAAGTAAATAGGCAAGTGCATTTATATAGGTATTCTATTCATTTAAAGCCAGTCTTCAGGCTTTGACTTGAAGCTTAGAACTTTAGCTTTTAAACAGGTAGAATTTGGTTCACATTTTACTTCTGTTAGTTACTTAAAATATTGTGACTTCAAAGTGTGTTCTCTTAGTCCATTTCTGTGTCTGTAAAATGAACATTGTAAATCTTACCTGCTAGGTTGATGTGAAGAGCAATCTTATATCCTTCACATAGTACATGTGTAATTAGTGATTACTTGTAGTATTGTTTTACTAGCGTGGAGATACCAGTTATTTAGAATTGTTTGGAAAATTTTCTCTAGAATGTTTATATTTGGTAATGCTTTAATTCTTAAAAATTTCCTCTAGTTTCAGTCTTGTCAATCTTCTATGAGTGCATCATGGATTATTTTTTCTATTTGCCTTTGCCCCAATGTTTCATCAACTTGAAGTACCTTCCCTTTTTTGCCATATGAAGTCTGTATAACTCTCAAAGCCAGATTTATCTTACATAGTGTTTTACTGTTTACAGAGAACTTTTTACACCCACTGTGTTAAATAATCCTGTATATCCTATTTAGGTCATATGTTATCTCTAATTTATAGGTAAAGTTCACCTAGGTAGATGACAGTGTTGTTGTCTAGTTGCTCAGTCTGACTCTCTGCGACTGCATGATCTATAGCTCACCACGCTCCTCTGTCCATGGGATTTCCCAGATGAGAATACTGGAGTGGGTTGCCGTTTCTTTCTCCAGGGGATCTTTTTGACCCAGGAAGATCACAATATCACAGAGTAAAACTGTTTCAGTGGTAAAGATAGAATAAATACCTACATATCTTGGTGCCTAGTCTGTATTCTTTTCACAAGTAACTCCACATTAGTAAATGTTTTCTGAATTCCATTGTACTTACACAGTGCTGCAGTTAAACCCTCTGCCTACATAAAATGAGCAGTTAGTTAAGTCCCTCCACTTAAAAACAGCAGTGTCTTACAGTACATTTATTCAGTAAACTCATTCAACAAATATTTATTAAGTACTTATTATGTGCCAGTACTTCTTATTTCCTATGGTCTTCAGCATATTTCCAGGAAGGTAGTAGGCAATTGGTGGTTTAGGGTTATTTTGACAGTTTATTGTAAATTAGTGAGACTGAATACAGTGTTTATGTACAAGTCAAGGGAGAGGAGGCCTTCCAGAAGACGTCTTCTTACTTAGCACTTGTACATGTATTGCAGGATTAACCTTTGGGAAAGGTACTAGAATGGGTAGAAAATTAACACTCTGTTAACTGAAAGTAAGTCCTAGGTTTGTCTTTATCATTAGTCATTGCTGTTCCTAGAATGAAATAAAAATAGAGAAGCTTTCTGTATGATTTTTGCATTCAAATGCTCTACCTCTGAGCTATACGCCCCTGTATGATTTTTGGCACTTAAGGGTTGTAAATCCCATTACAAAGATAAACAACATGAACATTATAAAGCGTTTGCTTCATTTTCATATGTGAAATATTATATTTTTTCAAGATAAACTAAAAAAGTAATTAAAAGGATGCTTTTTCATGGTGGTTACTTATTTACCATATTCCTCATTCTGAAAAAACATGTTTTCAGTGGAGGAAGATTATTTTGAAATAAGGCACATATCATGTCTGTGCATATTCAGGGAATTTTCCCAGTATTCTTGGTTTGTTTTTTTATTGCAAGAAGTGATTTAACCTTAGTAGTTCTATGTTTATTACACATAGAAATATAATGCAAACATGCACTGATGTGTGGCTCATCTTTTCTACTAACCCTAGTTGTTTTTGCGCTCCATCCCCATTGTAATCAGTTTGTTTTCTAGAAATTGGCTCAGATTCTTTTCCTTGGGGCATTTAAATGTATGTAATAAGGCTAGTGTTACCATTCGTTTAGAAACTAAAGTTACGAAACCCTTCAGAAGACCTGTTGAGTGATTAGGATAGATATCTAAAAACCAGCAAAAGTAAGGCAAACCTTACTGATGGTTTTAGCAGCTAGAAATAACATTTCTACTTGTCAGAAAGTACAGCAGAAAGATTTTGTTTTTTACATCACAGTATTTAAAAACATTTTGTTTTTTAAAATAGCAAATACTTTGACTATTTCTTTTTTTCCTTGAATCTTATTGATACTGAATCTCTAAAAGAATAACTTAGAAGTGGTGTGCTGTTTAATTACAAGTAGATGAAGAAGCAAGTTACATTCTTTAAGTTCTTTTATTCTTCTTTTAAGTAAAAGTGAAGATATTCCAGTTTATTTATCCCTTTAAGATAAATTACTAAACTAAAAGAGAATTTGGGAGAAAAAGATCTTCTCAGTAATTCCAGCATAACTCATCCTTTCTTTGCTGCCACTGCCTGCCAGTCTACCCTGTCAAATCATTTTTCTTTCCTTTCCAAATGTTGCACAATAGAAATATAATGATTAAAACTAAATTCCAGTATAACAATTAGGAGATTATTAGAGCACAGTATAATGGACATATATAATAGGAGTCACATTGCTACCAATTAGTAATCTTCTTTTGTACTAGTCTACATACGAAGCTTATGGCTTAATTGTTTCAGTGTTTTCAGTTTCCTTCATATTACTTTAGTTTGTAAAACAATTGGTCTTTCCCTAAATGGGGCACATATATGTCAACTTGCAGTTGAAAAATTATTTTAAATGATTCTTAGAAATATGTTTGTTATCCAAATATAACTGAGCGTATGAAAAAATATGTGTTATTTTTAAGAAATCTGGACTTACATGAACCTAAAATTGTGTTAGGAGATACATATGGCATTTAAAATTTGTTTACAGTTAAATTTTGCCTTAAGTCTAATTTCACTGCTAGGCTGTCACTCTCAGGCATAGTTCTTAATTTGTAGTCTCTGGACCAAAAGCATCAGCATCACCAAAACTTGCAGAGATGCAAATTTCCAGGCTCTACTCCAGTCTTGAATCGGAAACTGTGGGGTTGGTGCTCAGCAGTCTGTTTTAACAGTCACTCCAGGAGATTCTGATACAAAATCAAAGTTTGAGAATCACTACTGTAAGGCTTTGCATTTGGTAGCTTCACACCACCTTGACTAAATATGATCTACTTATACTCAGCTTTTATTTTAAAAGTTGTAAGTTAAAACATACCTTAATTCTATGCATATTTGTTATGATCTTTAATTTTGGGAAATGTTTCTGTCTTGTTATAATTTCAGTTATTTTTGCAGACTTTTGCTTGGTGTAAATATTTTCTTCCTTGTGATATTCCTGGTTTCAAGCCATTACGTGCTTAATTTTAGATTACATGATGTCACATATATAAAAATTAAAATAGCACATATTTAAAAATTAAAATCAGTAATTTAATAAAATTATTAACTTGTTTTGATTACCTGTAGCACAAATACCGTTTTTAAAGTGGCTGACCACCAGTGTGTATATGAAACAGTATATGAATTCATTTTTAACAGAGAAAGGAATGAAGAATTTGAAACTACTCTTGTCATTCTTCTTACTTCTGAGATGCCTAAATTGGGAATGTTCTTTGTTTATTAATATGCATTTCATCCCTTGAAAAAGTATGTCTTCGTGTTATATTTTCTGGTACATTTTGAATAGTATGTCCTAAAAGTGCTTTCGAACGGAGTCATGCGGAATAATCAGGGCAGGCTTTTTATTGGTGGCTTTTTGCATCTCTCTCTCTCTTTTTTTTTTTTTGGCCATGCCCCATGGCTTGTGGAATCTTGGTTCCTAGACCAGAGATTGAACCCCGGCCTGGCAGGGAATTCCTAGCAACTTTTTGATATGAGTAAGATTTGGATAGTTGAAACCAGTTTTGAGTAGTGAAACTAAATATTCCAGTTTATTGTTGATATAACTGTTGATACATTTGCCTGTTTTCTTGTCTAAGTCATGTACATTAGACATACGCTACATTTCTTTGTGTTTTGGTTCTGATTGGATTATCTTGTGTTTGTTAGTAATAGGTGTCTCTAATTAATATTACTCTACAATTTAACTTGATAGATCTTGTACTGTTACTGAAATCCAGTTTTAAATGAATTCATTTTACATTTGATTATTCTTTGACTTTCAGGATGCTGAGGAAGAAGAAAATGAGAAAGGTATGTTTGATGCTAAGTAGAGTTTAAAAATTGGTGACATTTAGAAAAACAGTAAACTCTGATAATAAAGCATTCCTTATTCAAAATCTTATTTTTGAAATGAGTTTATTTTCAAATTTATCTATTTAGTGAGTTAAGTTAGCACCTTGATTTTATTTTTTAATTGGTTTAATTTTCTTTTTAACACTTTGAAGACATGTTCTAACTTAATGGTACATATCAGTTACTGTGGTGGACAATGCCATTTTTGTTTAACCTAATTTAAGTTTTATTTTTAAAACCAATTTCTAGCATACGGTAAGTTGATATTATCCTTAAGACTGGCACTGCAGTAACTCATACGTGCTTACTGGTAATCCTAGTATGGAATGGATAATTAATTTTATAACTAGTTCTAAAATTGTTGGGTGACCAGGAGACTTGACTTTTTGTTTGCTGCTTGGAGAAATTTTGTACAGTCTTCTGATAGTTTCAGTAGTTCTGGAGACCTATCTTATCCAATACAATTACAGGGACATTAGTAGCAATATATGTGGTTGGTCTGAGGTTATAGAAGAGCTCTTGGAAGGACGTCCAAGGATCCTCCTACTTTGGACTAGAAAGGACATGGAACAGGCAGAAAAAAAACCTAGAAGCAATGAATGAAGCAAAGCTACCGACTGAAAATATCAGATGCTCGAGGCCTTTCGCTTTTGGGTGAATGCAAGACGTCTTTGAAAATGGTAATTGCAGGACTGACTGGACAGGATGAAGCCTGGAAATGACCACTTTCTTAAACATTATGGAGCAGGCCATCTTTGGAGCCTCTTGTAGCAGTTTTCGGACTACACAAGAATAAGAAGAGTGAAAAAGATGAGGCCCTGAATACTTTGAAGACTGATTGGTATCCTCAGACTGTGACCACGTCACCATGGGAGTTCTGAAGGTCACAAGGGTTAAATCCCAAGATAATTTGAACATTGAATAACAACTCTGCTCATTTGTCACTCTCTCATGGAGGAAAAACACCTTCCATATGCCATTAACTTATAACCAGAAATGAAGAGCTGGTATCCTCAGGATGGAACTCTCTCCTCACTTTTGTTGTTTGGTATTTGTATTTAGAGATCATTTTTTCCATGAAGAATAAGTGATCCTGGGTAAAGGATTGTTTATGTTAGTTAATACCCTTGTGTTTTTCTTCCTAACCTTCCATCAGTGCTAATAACTGGGTTTATATTTTCTAGGTCCTATTCTAGCTTATGAATATGAAAATTGTTTAAACTTCTTGTTTTGCCATATTTATTCCTGTTAAATCCTCTTAGATATAGCAGGTTCTGGTGATGGTACACAAGAAGTATCTAAACCTCTTCCTTCAGAAGGGAACCTAGCTGAGGCTGATCACACAGCTCATGAAGAGATGGAAGCTAATGCGACTGTGAAAGAAGCTGAGGATGACAACATCTCGGTTACAATCCAGGCTGAAGATGCCATCACTCTGGATTTTGATGGTGATGACCTCCTAGAAACAGGTAAAAATGTGAAAATTACAGATTCTGAAGCAAGTAAGCCAAAAGATGGGCAGGACGTCATTGCACAGAGCCCGGAGAAGGAAAGCAAGGATTATGAGATGAATGCGAACCATAAAGATGGTAAGAAGGAAGACTGCGTGAAGGGTGATCCTGTCGAGAAGGAAGCCAGAGAAGGTTCTAAGAAAGCAGAATCTGGAGACAAAGAAAAGGATACTTTGAAGAAAGGGCCCTCGTCTACTGGGGCCTCTGGTCAAGCAAAGAGGTTTGTTTTTCTATGTCAGTTCTTTACGATACTGAATTCCAGCATTCAATAAGATCACTCTACATTAAGGGGGTGGCTTCAAGACCATGTACAGTAATTAGTACTTATGATCCTGCCTATAATATTTTTGACCGTCATAAGTTACTTTAAAAAAAATTTTCAAGATCTTCGTAATATGCAGTGTGTCCTACTGATTGCATTGTCGAATTGTCAGCATATATTTGGTTTTTTGTTGTTTTTTTTTTTTTTTCAAATTGACAATTTTTTTGTGTTTCATTTTTAAAAATCCTTGTGATGATGGTTAATGAACAACTATCAGTCCTAAGAACACAAATGAAGTCAAGTCCCAGTCCTGAAATCTGGAGAAGATGGCCATATATCCACTGAATAGAATTGTCAGAAAATCTAGATCTTCAGGAATCTTGGGGAAAATCAGTGCAAGAATGCTAAGGGAATCATTTGTTCAAATAACCTAATCTAGGCTTTTGGAATTGTTAATTTGTATGGATAGCACTGGTTTGAAATATAGTCAATATCAAGCTGTTCGATTTTTGTTCTTTTTGTTCTTTTTGTTTTTGCTTTTTTGTTTTCAATTTTCTTCTGGTGATTTGCTTCTGTAGCTCTTCAAAGGAATCTAAAGACAGCAAGACATCATCCAAAGATGACAAAGGTAATATATTTTTTCCTGCTTATTTCAGTGATACTTTGAATGTTGTCTTTAAAAAGTAGTAATTGTCTAGGGTTTCTTTTGACAATTAGTCCTTAAAAACTGACATAGTAAATTTTTTGGTGGCTTTTGTGTGAACAGTGGAGTTAGATTACAGCAAATTCTGAAGTGTGATTGAAGCATTACTTTCTTAATTATTTAATTTATAAACTGGTATGAATTTGAGTCAAATATATTTGCTATATATTTTTTACATTGTGTTTTAAGTATCTGTATTGAATATTCATAGAATAGACATTTCATTTCTTAAAATTTCTGAAGTATTTCACCTTTAATTATCACTTGTAACCCCCACACAATACCACAATCTTTTTCTTGTTCTGGCTAGTAGGAGATGTGATATAAATAGTATTTGTGGAGCTGAAAGCAAGTTAGCCTTGACATTTGGTTTTACTTTTTTGATTCTTTAAATCAGGGCACACAACTGTTAATATAGCCAGTTTATAGGATTTTAATTCTTCAGAATTTACTTCCTAATTGACTTACTTTGCATTGATGAGAGTTTTAGGTAGAAAAGTAGTTTTATTTTTAAATTTTGTAAGTTTAAAGGTGCATTATTTGATTAGTCTTTTGTTACTGGGAAGTCTCTGCTTATCTCCTGGTCATGTGCTTTAGTTTCTTCTTATATATGCTGTATACATGAAAAATATTTCTTGTGTTTTAAAAAAGCATTCTAAGGGAAGAGTAATACCATTTGGGTACTACAGAATCGAAAATGCCTCTTGAGTGCCTAAAAAAAGGAATGTTATGTGTCCCTTATCTTTTTTTAGTATATTTTGTTGGCATATTTTAATAATTAGAAATTTTAGTGATTGACTTAGTAATTGACAGTTAATTGCATTACCTACATCCCTTACAGTTTTGGTTAATGGATAAGATATAATAAATTTATTAAATATTATCCTTTAAATTTAGAAGCTTAGTGTAGTCTTAATTAAATATTAACTTCCTATCATTAAAATTTTTTTTCTCAAGTTAAGAGGAGTATGTGGGCCCAGGTGTTCCTGGTAAAATATAAAAGATACACGAACTTCTGGTTAACATTCATAAGATAAAACATTTCCTTTGATAATTATGTTTGTTAAGAACAGAAATGCAGCAGTCATTAATAGTTAAAATATTTGAGTTAGGTGTGTGTTGTCTTCTCATAAGTACACTGATAGAAGTTCTTTAAAACTTGTGGCTTGTAGTTTTTAAAGCATTAAACATTTTACTCTTTCTATATTTGATACCGTGAAGTTATAAAAATTGTTACTTTTATTGCTTAGATACTGTTTCTCTTAAAGTGGGTAAGAATTGTTTTCCAAATAATGAAATGAAAATTCCTTTTTTATAGTAGCACATTGGAAGTAAAATACTGAAGGGTGACTGACCAGGAATGTGTTTTAAGAAATGGCATTTATCTGTATGAAACAATAATTTGTGTATGGAAATAGTGCAGAAATAGTTCATATAACCATTTACCTTTTCTAAAGAATTTTGGGGTCTCTGATCTTTGTAACTGATTTGCTTTAGAAGACTTTTTTTTTAAAATCCAGAGTTTTCTAGTTGCATGTAATTTCCACTTTCTCTTACCCTTTCTCTAATACAAAATGAAGATGAACTGTGGCTAGTCTTTGTTACTAAACATTTAAATTTTTGAAAACAGTTTATCCCTTTGTTTGACTTTTCTGTTTGTGCTCTCAATGTCTCAGGAGCTAAAGCTCACGACAGGTGTAGGTAATTAAGCAGTCTGTACATTCCTATACCACTGCTTCCTGGTTTCTTGAATATAGTGCGGTGGTTGAATATAAATGAACGAATTTAAACAACAAAAGTCCAAGACATATAATTGATTTTTTTACCCACTTTGTCTTAAAACTCTTGCAGTAGAAAATGTACAAATTCAGACATGTTTGTGTTATGTTATTGTGTTCAATTTTAGTTATAGTAGATGTGTAGGATTTTGATGTAGTGAAGTCATGCTGTCAAAATTAGAGGGTTTTATAATTTTGGAAGTTTATAGCCTTAATAATTTTGTTTAAAAAATTTCCAATTGAGAAACTTAAACTTCTGATATTAAATCTATTCTAGGAAGTACAATTAGTGCTAGTGGTAGCAGTGGAAGCTCAACTAAAAATATCTGGGTTAGTGGACTTTCCTCTAATACCAAAGCTGCTGATTTGAAGAACCTCTTTGGCAAATATGGAAAGGTACATTCTTTTTATCTTTTTATCCATATTTCTATGTCCATTTTAAACAGAGGTGGTATTCAAAACAATACATATAAAATCTAATTTCTTGTCTCTCTCAGGACTGTTATAGGCATAATTATTTAGTTCTGTGGTAGTCATGAGTTTTACTATATCATATAATCTCACTCTGAGCCCTGGGAATCTTTGTATTAAAAGTTCATTTTTTTGAGCCCATTTAAGCCAAGGAAGGACTGAGTTTGTTTCATCACATTCATCATGATTTATCTTGGACCTAAAATTGCTGAGGCTGATCTGGTCATCTGGAAAATAGAAGCACTGGGATATAGAATATGGGGTGGAACCCCCAAACTAATGTGGTCCCTTTTATTATACAAACTCTAGTACAGTGGTGCAGAGAATGTAAAACTGGTAAAATGGACTTAATCAGAAGTTTTGATATGTGCTGTGAAGGAAGAGTGCAGGGTTTAGAGAGCAAAAAAGGAGGCTTTACTATGATTGGTTGATCAGAAGTTTTTCTGGCATATAAGGGGAGACCTAATGAAAAAGAAAATGTTGATAATTAAATTAATTGAATATTCAATTAATAGCTGTTGAATGAAATTGTAGTTGATCTGCATCCCTTAGGGCACTCACTATTTTCTCTTTACATTGTAGTTTTCAGTATGCATCATATATGTAAGCTCCTCTGCTGTACACTCTTTGATAACAGGGGTCTTAACTACTATACTTTGTATGCACATGATAGGCTTTCAAATATTCATTTAATTAATGACCACCAATATCAGTAAATAGCCATTAATGAATGTTATAAAAATCTGTCCTATTGATTTTAGAAATTGTTTTTTTTCCCTCTAATTAGAGAATTGCCTACAGAGTAAGGAGGTTCTTGTAGATGTCAGATACAAAACACTGAGAATTGTGGTCCCATGATCAGTTTGTGGTATATTTTTGATTCTGTTTCCAGCAATTTAATTAGGGCTAAAACTATATAAGGAAACCTTGTACTTATAACATGAAATTGCTGTTGGGGCAAGTCATGCTTTCCCAGAGTTGAGATACAAGCTGATAAGTTTCCAGCTACTCACACCAGATTCCCTCTGTTCCTCTTCCTGACATTGTGTCTGTGTTCCTATTTGTTCAGCACTAGATTGTTCTTTCCCACTTTTCTTCTCACTCAACCATCCCTGCCTTGTCTCTCTTGGCTATTCATTTTATTGAGCTGAAGTATTTGTCACTTTTATATTAGTATACATTTTAAAAGTACATAAATGGAAAATATGTCTTTTTAGAGTGTGTTCTGTGGAGTATATTTTTAAGGCTGCTTTTTCATGTTTGGGAGACTATTAGACTATTTTTGAGAGACTCATTATAGAAGAGTGTTAACACTTACCCAGACCCTTTTCGTTTTAATATCTTTAAGAGACTAGGGATGGGCCTTTGATAGGAAGGCCCTATCAATTTGGTCCAAATCTAATTGAAAATATTGTTTCTTTGCTTTTGTTAATTGTGCCATTACTTCCTGATGTGACTGACTGTGTTTTGGCAATGTATTTAAAAAAAAAGAAAAGTAAAAAAGTAGGTTATATTGATTTTTAACATTTTAAATTGTTCCCCTGAATATTATAGGCAAGGTAGTGGGTGAGTGCCAGAATATGAAACAATAATATATATTGTCCTCAATTTATCCTTTATCCTGAATTTATACATCCTGAACATATCCTTTAATTTGAATAGTCTGCATTCTGAAGTTTTATCTTAGAAATGTACGTGAAACTGTAAAACTAAAGGATAATCTCATTTTTATAGGTTCTGAGTGCAAAGGTAGTCACAAATGCTCGAAGTCCTGGGGCCAAGTGCTATGGCATTGTAACTATGTCTTCAAGCACAGAGGTGTCCAGATGTATTGCACATCTTCATCGCACTGAGCTGCATGGACAGCTAATTTCTGTTGAAAAAGTAAGCTTGCTTAACTGAAGGATAGTAATTCTCAATTTAACAATATTACACTAGTAAGGAATAGAATTGGGAATGACTTTTATTTTTATATATTCATTTTAATTATTTTACTTCTGTTTTCCATTTTTTTTTTTACCATCCACATACTTGTTACAAACATAAAAATGTAACTTTAAAACTTACCTATTTGGGACTTCCCTGGTGGTCCTTTGGTTGAGACTCCGCCTTCCAGTGCATGGGATGTGGGTTCGACCCCTGGTTGGGAACTAGGATTCCACATGCCTCAGGGCAGCTAAGCTGTAACTACTGAGCCTACGAATCTCAACTAGAGAGCCCATGCACTCCAGAAAAAAAAAATAAAATTAATATTTTTTTCTTCCTGTTTAAACTTTTCAGGTTAAAGGTGATCCTTCTAAGAAAGAACTAAAGAAAGAAATTGATGAAAAGAGTAGTTCAAGAAGTTCTGGAGACAAAAAAAATATGAGTGACAGAAGTAGCAAGTAAGGATTTATTTTGTCAATTAGCCTATAGACTTTTTTGGTACATTGATGAAGTAGTTCTCATTTTGTTGTTTTCTTGTGTGGGGTGGTATGGTCAGGACACAAGCCTCGGTCAAAAAAGAAGAGAAAAGGTTGTCTGAGAAAACTGAAAAAAAAGAAGGCAAGGATACTAAGAAAATAGAAGGTAAAGATGAGAAGAATGATAATGGATCAAGTGGCCAGACTTCAGAATCGATTAAAAAAAGTGAAGAAAAGAAACGAATAAGTATGCTATGTGTCTTTCTTCTCAGTCCATTTCTAATGCATCCTACAGCTTAATTTTTACAGTGAACGGGGAAACTTGAGAATACAATCTAAATAAATATTTAAACTTTGTTGTTAGATGTCACTGTGGTCAAAAATGAGATCTAATAGGACTGGGGAAACAGCTATCTTCTTCCACCTAAGCCCATTTACTGTTAAATCTGGGCTGACTGAAAATGGTCATTGAATAACAGAAGAATTATTGAATAATAGAAGAATTGATCTTTTGGTATCTTTGAAAGCATTTACATTAGGGGATCAAGTTTTAATAACTCATTTAATTCTCATAGAATAAGTTTTTTATACCATGTATTGGTTTGTAAATATTTGGTTGTCGTAAGAATTCAGCATACTTACATTATATTTTCTTTTTGATGGGAATAGTTTTAGACATTTGCTTATCTAATTTTTTTTCTCTTAGGTTCAAAGAGTCCAGGACATATGGTAATACTAGACCAAACTAAAGGCGATCATTGTAGGCCATCAAGAAGAGGAAGATATGAGAAAGTAAGTCCCTGATAGGGATGTTGTATACTATTCTGCCTGTTTCCAAAAGAAGATAATTCAGTTATCTCTAACCATTTTGCATGTGTCCATGATAGAAAACCTAAGAAAAGGGGAATGTCATTATTCATTTAAGCTTTTTAAATTACCAGCTTAACTTGAAAAGAGAATTATTTTAACTTCTAGTCCTGTTAACAATTTTTTATTTCCCTGTAGATTCATGGAAGAAGCATGGAAAAGGAGAGGGCTAGCTTAGATAAAAAAAGGGACAAAGACTACAGGAGGAAAGACATCTTGCCTTTTGAAAAGATGAAGGAACAAAGGTTGAGAGAACATTTAGTTCGTTTTGAAAGATTGCGGCGAGCAATGGAACTTCGAAGGTAGGGAGAGTCTGTTTTATACCTGTTTTTAACTATATAGGTATGTTTTTAACTATAGGTGTATCTTTAACATTAGTTATAAACCAGAGTTCTGGAAATTGTATTTCTATAGAAAGATATTTGTCACTTCTAAGAAGTAAAACCTAATGATTTCTTTAGTTTGCATAATATTTTACAATTTAAAAAATACGTTGGCATCTATTATCTCTATCTCAACAGTTCTATAAGGTTAGTTATATCCATTATATAAATGAAAAAAATGGAGGCCCAGAGAGGCTAAATGGCTCTTCCAATGCCACATGGCTAATGAGTGGCAGAGTCGGGACTCAGACCCAAGTCTTCTGACTCCAAGTCCAATGCTCTTTCCTCTACTTCAAAGCTGCCGCCATAAAAAAACATGACTTTGAAGGCAAATTTTGATTTTGATATAAGATAGTCTTAATGTAAGCTGTAGTGGCCAAATAATACATTGACATTTTAGGGAAAATTTATTGTACTTTGAATTGGAGCCCAAGTAAAGGAAGATTTAACCTGTGAACCTTATTGTGTTCAAACTCTGTCCTAGAGCAGGCATCCTCTTTAAAACAAAATGAGAACAAAACATTTCTACTTTTAGTGGCCGTATCTCAAGTTCATCATGAGTTGCCAGTTTGCTGTCGATTTTTGGATGCCACTTAAAATTTTCTTGTGAAAGTGTTTCAAAATATAAATTTCCAAATATTAACCTGTACTGTTGAATGGTCACTTAGGGAGTTTCATCTGTTCATTCAGAAGGGTGCTAGGAACTACCAGAGATACTTTTAGCAACTTAAATAATACTATGATTGCCACACAGTTTACTAAAAGGAAATAATTCTTGCATGCTGCTGCTGCTGCTGCTAAGTTACGTCAGTTGTGTCTGACTCTGTGCGACCCCATAGACGGCAGCCCACCAGGCTCCCTTCCCTAGGATTCTCCAGGCAAGAACACTGGAGTGGGTTGCCATTTCCTTCTCCAGTGCATGAAAGTGAAAAATGAAAGTGAAGTCACTCAGTCATGTCTGACTCTTCGTGACCCCATGGACTGCAGCCTAGCAGGCTCCTCCATCCATGGGATTTCCCAGGCAAGAGTACTGGAGTGGGTTGCCATTGTCTTCTCCAATTCTTGCACACTCAGAACTTTTTTTGTTTTGATGAAGTCTCAGTATGCTTGGCTTCCTGTTCAGATGACCACAGCTGAGAGAAGAGTGAAAGTGGGAGGTTATTAGGCAGCACTTCTCAAACCTATCAGACCAGCACCCGTTTCACAGTAATAAAACAAAAAAAATTGTAGCACCTTCTTTACTAATCTGAAATGAAATTGATATGTAACATACTTATTATTCAAATATACAAAAAAGAACAATATAAAGCCTTGACTCTAATATGAAGAAAACATAAAGTAATTTATAATGAAGCATATATTCCAGATATGAATGTTTAGGCATGACGCTCTACAAGATCTTATGAAGTAGTCAGATGTTTGCACCTCTCTTAAGACTCAGTGAGAATGTGACAGCTACAAACACAGATTGATACCGGTTTGTCATATTGGTGAGTCAAATACCAGGAGTAGTGTTGATGTTATGGAATGACTTCTGAAATGGTGAACAACTCTTGGTGAAGTTCTCAAGAAGGTGTAATTTTTCCTCTTTTTATATGGAGCTGCATTCCTGGGAACTTTAGTGTACATAAAAGGCCAAAGGAAATGAAACTAGCATTTATTAAAAATGAGTTAAATGCTAGAGCCAGATTTTTTTTTTTCTAGAAGTGATTTTGTTTTGATGACATGAATTACATTATGGCATTTGAAAGGTATTTGGAGTGTTGGATGGTTCTTTGTGATGCAGGACTATCTTGACTATGTCATGCATCAAACGATATGTAGACTCCTTGGTCCCTTTAACTAATTGCTGGTAACAGCCCCCTTGGTCATTGTTATAATTAGAAATGCCTTTCCACAGGGGCTGTACTGAACCATTGAGAACCACTGGGTTACTAGGAGAAGACATGCTGATTGACAGAACACACTGGGTGCCTTAAAGTGAGGAAATGATTAAAAACAAACAGAAAAATAACCCACTTTTAAAAGTCTTGATATAATAATTTAGTTGAGCACATATTTGAACTCAAAGAAACGTGTTATTTAGAGCCATCTATTATGGGTTGTGAACACTCCAAAAGAGGCCATGAGGGCAGCCATTTAGTATAGCATTTGCTGTAATTCATGTTGGTGGCTATGATCCCAGTTCAACAAAACTAAGGCTTACTTCATTTAAGGAGAAAGAATATATCCTAGATACCTGAAATTTTTCTATCAAAAACAGAAGTTTGTAGTTCAGTAAATTCATATATGTAGACTATCCTTTTAAAGATGTTGACTAATTAATGGGCTGTTATAGTGGGATTTTTATTTAAACAGGAATCATCTAAGAGGCAACTACTCTGTAAAATTGTTCAGTTGACAGTCTTAAATAAGTGACAGTATTGAAATCTGTTTAAAGTTTTATTTTGAGTTCTCTTTCCAGTTACATTAAAACTATTTAGAATGAGTCGAAGTATAAAATTGCCAACCTCAGGGAAAAATAGAAATTCAAAAGCTATTCTCTTTCACACAGTGCTAGCATAATTTAAGTATTTCTAAATACTGATTTTTGTTAGACGAAGAGAGATTGCAGAAAGAGAGCGTCGAGAGCGAGAACGCATTAGAATAATTCGTGAACGGGAAGAACGGGAACGCTTACAGAGGGAGAGAGAGCGCCTAGAAATTGAAAGGCAAAAACTAGAGAGAGAGAGAATGGAACGCGAACGCTTGGAAAGGGAACGCATTCGTATTGAACAGGTGCAGTCAGAAAATCTTTTCATCTTAAATAACTGACCTTTTTCAAACCCTGTGATTTTTGCCCTAAAATTTGCTTTACATGCTGTAAAGCTTTTATAGAATAAGTTCAGCTAATGAGCATCTATTAAGTGTCCCTAAGATAACAGTGAATTAGGTGCTAATTAAAACTACATTTAGTCATGACTTTGTTCTAGCCAATTGGTAATAACTTGAACTCTGCGATATCATGGCAGCCTAATAGTCTGAGCATAGGACTATGAGTCCAGAGTAGTTGTAATCCAGGCTCTGTCACTATCCCATTCTTAGAAAATAATAACTATTTCCTTACTGATTATAGTGGGAATGATTCCCCAAGGCTGGAAGGAAACAATGCCTCTCTGCAGAATTGCATCCAGGGTTTTAGGACACTTGGTCTTATTAATAACTTCATCTCTAATTACTTTTAGGTGCTTTTGTTTCAAATTATTAAACTAAATCTGACCTTCCATATTACTTGCCAGCTTTCACCACCCAGTCTCTGTTATTTTTACTACAGAACAGTAGTCATAGCTTAGATTGCAATTACTGAAGTCAGATTTTTTTGTCCCAGGTTTGTCTTTTGCCTGGTGCTTGCTTATAATGTTTTCTTAATGATAGGATTAAAGCAAGGTTGCACATATACTTACCTTATGTTTTCATTTTGCATTGGTTGGTTCTTCCTTCTATGTTGTCTGAAGGAACGTCGTAAGGAAGCTGAACGTATTGCTCGAGAACGAGAGGAACTGAGAAGGCAACAGCAGCAGCTTCGTTATGAACAAGAAAAAAGGAATTCTTTGAAACGCCCACGTGATGTAGATCATAGGTAGTTGCTTGCTTTCTTTAACAGTTAAACTTGCTGTCTTATTCCTTTTATGCTAAGACTATAGAATTAGAAAGTACAGGCACCTGTCGCTGGAATACAAGGTCATGATCAAGAGGGATAGGAATGATTGCAGTAATGAATTGGACATCAATAGATTTTCAAGTAGAACAGAATTCTTCCCCATTCCACCCACTGGCCCCCCACCTTTTTCCTTTCTTTGCCAAATGTTTTCCACTGTGACTTGAAGTACTGAATACAGATTTTAATAGTAGATTTTAATAGTAGATTTTAATAATGGCTCTCAAACTCGGACCCATTTTGAAAATTCTTACAGGGTAGTACAGACAGTACAGAAATCAAAGTCACAAACTTGGGAACACTAAAATATAGATTTTGTAATTTGTTTGCATTCATAGTTCTTAATAGACTTCAAAATATAATATAGTAATTTAATTTTAATATAAATTCTGTGAGATTTAGTTGATTGTGTTGAGAAATAAGTGGAGCGGAGTGAATGAATTGTGCTTGGGACTGACCTCTCTATCCTTTCCACAGTTAAGTATAACCACAAGTGTTGTATTCTCCTGGTTAGAATTTTATTTTAGAATGGTATCAAGTATTTGTCTTATTTGCCTTTTTCATTTAGTAATTTGAAAACAGTTTTTCAATTATTTTCTGTGAAATTCCTCTAATACTATATAACTTTATATAATTTGATAATTTTTTGCCAGCTTGTTCTTACAAAAGAATGTTTTGTCTTGAGTTTATTAGCCCTTTGTATCCACAGTTCCTAGCATGTGGTATGTATGACTCCAATAAGTGTTGTTTTGTTGCTGTAAAACTAATTTATATAAACGAGCAAATATTTCTCTTCAAGGCGGGATGATCCTTACTGGAGCGAGAATAAAAAGTTGTCTCTAGATACAGATGCACGATTCGGCCATGGATCTGACTACTCTCGGCAACAGAATAGATTTAATGACTTTGACCACCGAGAGAGGGGCAGGTTTCCTGAGAGTTCATCAATTCAGTCTTCATCTTTTGATAGGTAAATGAATATGTTGAAAATTACTGTATTTGGTGTATGAGCCTTGTTAGTGATAGTTTGGTTCTCTTAAAATCTTAAGTACAGGTCATAACTGAGTATTCAGAACAAATCATGTTTGGTTTTTCTATTTGTTAATGAGAATGTGATTCTGTATTCAAAATTAGTTTTATAGGCCACCATAACATGCTTAAGTAGGTAGGCTTTATCTTCTTAACCTTTAAAACTAAGTGAAAGTATTGTTACCTTGGGATGCGTCTCACTTGTGAAGGATAGTAAAATATCCTTCAGGTTGGTAGTGACTTGAGTGTTTGATGTAATTTCCCTTGTATGCCAAGAAAAACACCCTTCATGCCAGACATTTAGTTCAGTTTAAAAGAACATAGGTTATTATGCTCAGTCATCATTGTGCTCAGGCATGTCTGACTCTTTGCAGCCCTGTGGACTGTAGCCCGCCAGGCTCCTCTGTCCATGGGGCTTTCCAGGCAAGAATAGTGGAGTGGGTTGCCATTTTCTCCTCCAAGGAATCTTTCCAACCCAGGGATCAAACCCATTTCTCTTGCATTGATAGGGAGATTCTTTACCACTGAGCTACCTGGGAAGCCCCATTACAATCAGTAATTATGGCTATTTTGTTCTTTGCCTTAAGTTATTTTTTAAAGAAGGTGTTCTTATTGTAGGTTATGCAAATAAAGTTAAGAAGAATCAGACCAAGTACTTCTCAAAACCTGTTTTCTTTGTTTTGGATAACAGGAGAGAACGTTTTGTTGGTCAAAGTGAAGGGAAAAAACCACGTCCTTCTGCACGAAGAGAAGATCTAGGTTTTGAAAGGTATCCCAAAAATTTCAGTGATTCCAGAAGAAACGAGCCTCCACCACCAAGAAACGAACTTCGAGAAACAGACAGACGAGGGGAACGAGATGAGAGGAGAACAGTGATCATTCATGACAGACCTGATACCACCCACCCTAGACATCCTCGAGAAGGAGGGCCCAATCCATCTAGACCAACCTCCTGGAAGGCTGAAGGAGGCATGTCCACTGACAAACGGGAAACAAGGTATTTGTATAGTTTCTAATGCCTGGCTAATGGTGGTAATAAAGCACTTGGGTTTTCAAAAAAGGTTAGAGTTTGATTGTATATGTTCTTGAATTTTGTTTAACAGAGTTGAAAGGCCAGAACGATCTGGGAGAGAAGTATCAGGGCACAGTGTAAGAGGGGCTCCTCCTGGAACTCGCAGTAATGCCTCTGGCTATGGAAACAGGGAGGGAGACAGAGGAGTAATCACTGACCGAGGAAGTGGAGCACAGGTAAGTGCTTATGAGAGTTCATTGTCAACTCTCCAGAAATAAATTTAGAGGACTCATTGAGACATTGTATTTATAGTATCATTTGGGCATGACCTTGTTAGATTGGCATGATTGGCAGACTCGTTTCTCACGAAAGGTCTTAATGCGCCTTGTATTTTTTAAAAAAATATTTGCTTGTTTCCCTGCATCAGGTCTTAGTTGCAGCCTGTAGCGTGTGGGCCTCTCTAGTTGTGTGCAGGCTCCAGAGTAGGCGGGCTGAGAAGTTGCTGTGCATGGGCTTAGTTTCCCTGTGGCAAGGGGGATCTTAGTTCCCTCACCAGGGATAGAACTTGAGTACTCTGCATTGGATGGCAGATTCTCAATCACTGGACTACCAGGGAAGTCCCTTTCAAGACAGTAGTTGAACATAGTAGTCCAGAGAAGCAGGATACTAGCCCTGAAGTTTTTTTTTTTTTATTCTAGTTTTTTAAAATATAATTGACAAACAAAACCATGTAAGTTTAAAGTGTACAACATAATAATTTGATTTAATCTCTAAAGTTTTTATTAAAATTCCTGCTGAAATTTGAGAATTGTTGTATTTGGTAGATGAACCTTCTTAATGATGACTTTGGCTTTATTTCTTTTTTAAGAAATTGAGATTTTTCAAACTGGATGGAAAATCTTTGACCTGTACATGTGTTTCTGTCATCGTTTTCCTTTTTTTTTTTTCTTTAAGTAATACTCTCTCTTTCCTCCTACTTAATTAAATAAAGTGTAAAACTGAAATAAAACACTTGTCTCTTTTTTGTTCTTTTATTTTTAGAGGTAGGTAAATGGAATATTTTGTGTTTTTTAATTGCTTTTTACTCCTGCAACACTTCATTGATTTGAGTATTTTGTAAGTTAATGAACAGAGGACATCTGTTTGCAATTCAAATGAGCAAAAACCTTTTACCTGATTTGTTGATGAAATAACTGGCATGATATAGGTTGACAGTAGTGAAGATAGAATATTCTTAAATTACAGAAAAGAATTTGGAAGTGTATATATGTGTGTGTATCCATCCTTCAACCTCTATTATCCTCTGGTGCTCTGTGGTTTTGTAACAACTTTTTACCAGAAAACTTTTTAATCTCTAGGCATTCTAGTTAATACCACTTTGTGTTTTCCATTTCATATAAAACATTTTTGAAACACATTTGGGCCTGCTGGGATTTATAAGTTTCAGTGTTTCTAGTAAGTAGAAATATTCAGTAGATCAATTCATTGAGCTATATACCCTGAATAGAACCTTTTAAAATTTGGTTAATATAATCCAGATATTCTGCCTTATTTAAAGTTTAATGCAGTCTCATAGACTAGCCCCTGTGCATTCAGTTACCCTTTTTGCAAAAGGTATCTTTAGGGAAAAGATCTTATTCCTCCCTTGGAAATTTCGTTTTCATGGTGTTGGGTCTGTAAGCTGTTCTGACAGCAGTATGTATCTATAGAGCACCTTCAGATTTCTGTAGGCTTTCATAACTTTTGACTCTTTTTTTTTTCCTCCCTCAGATCCTTAGTTTTGTTTCTTTATGTTCAGTATTCTTTTTTTAATAGTTGTGGATGTAAGGCCTTGTAAGAGCCATAACAGTAACTACTACTATGTAAAATAAGATGACAGCTCCTATTTCTATGTGGTACTTGCATGTGGATCGTATACCCTACCCTGATTGTCTTAAGGTTCTGATCTCTCAGTATGCCTTCTTAACACATGTAGAGATCTAGGCATTATATATAGATCCAGAAATACTCAAGGGTCAAAAAGTACATGGGTGTTAGAAGGTATAGAAATAACAATGCTGAATCATTTTCTACTTTTCTACCCTTGTAGCCTGAGTAGCTTCCCAGTTCAAAGTAGATGGGAACCTTTTTTCATATTATTCGTTCTTTCATCTTCTCAGACATCTTAATTTCTTTCTGACATGAGAAGTATACCAGCATAAGTAAATTGGCCTGAAGCTGAGGTTTTCTTTTAATATGTTATTCTTTAGCACTATCCTGAAGAACGACATGTAGTTGAACGCCACGGACGGGACACAAGTGGACCAAGGAAAGAATGGCATGGTCCACCTTCCCAAGGGCCTGGCTACCATGATACAAGGCGAATGGGCGATGGCCGGACAGGAGCAGGCATGATAACGCAACATACGAGGTAAGTAATTAATCAGTTCAAGTTTTCCTGCCAGCATACAACCAAACCTTTTTTCTTTAAAAGTCGTTATGGTTTCTGAGAGATTGAATTATAATGAGTAACAACCATAGGTCTGCCCAGAATATTTCTTCATATTAACTCAAAGTCTCTAGGAGATTATATGCAGGGTTTGTGCTCAAGCTCTGATGTTAATATTCCTCATTATAAGTTAATTAATTGGTATTTTGGCATAGATCTTGATATAGGTAGGTATACATGTCAGAATCCAGCAGACAGGAATATTAATTTCATATTGGAACAATCTTCTTGTTCACTATCATTACAAAAATTTTTAGAAAGGAAGAAGAAACTGAAAGTATGTTCTGCTTCCTCCTTTCTCAAATAGCTGTATCAGAATTTTTGGACATTTACCCCAAACCCTGTTCAGATGCTAAGAGATGAGCTTTATTTTCTCTTCATACCAATATCCACTGTGACCCTTCAGGTGACAAGTATTTGGCCTATCTCTTCTATACAATTCATTCTTTCCCATTCATCTATCTTAGAAGAGACATTGGCTTAGCTCACTGACCTAGGTTACTACTATTCTATTGGTTGCTTCCACCATCAGATTTAAGTGAGTGTTATACTTGTGCCTGCCCAGCCTTATCACTCATTCTTTTTTTTTTAAAGTGGAGGATAATTGTTTTACAATATTGTGTTAGTTTCTGCTGTACAAGGAAATGAATCAGGTATATGTATACATATATCCTCTCCCTCTTGAACTTCCCTCCCACCCCCTACCTCTGTCCCATCCATCTAGGTCTTTACAGAGCACCTAGCTGAGCTCCCTGTGCCGTAGAGCAGTTCCCAGTAGCGCTCTCTCTTACACATGGTAGTGTATATATGTCAGATTTTTCCCACCCTCTCCTTCCCCTATCCTTAGTTTTTAAAGGTCACCCATACCTTTTTTCTTGATAAATACAGATTCCTTTATTTTATTTTTAGTTCTTGGGCTCTTTGGTGATTAAACCCTTTTGATTTTCCTTTTTTGAAACATTCCTCTGTTTTCTAATGTACCATAATTTTATTTTTATTTATTTTATTGGCTCCTTCACATGGTTGGATTTTAGACAGTATTCTTTATTGTTTTATATTGTGATCACCATGTAGATGCTTGGATGAGTCAATAAATTCAAGGTCACAAGGAAACTCATTTCCCTCCTGTTTCAGATCTTTATGTTCTGTCTCCAACTTCTTTGAATTTGCCAGTACCAGACTGGAAAAAATATGGGCCTCATCTTTATTTTTCTTCTTGTCTAGCATAAACTTCTAAGTATGGTTCAGTTAAAAAAAAAATTTGTGGTAGCTTTGTCTTCTTTTTCATTTCAGTTCCTGTCGATCTTCCCAATATTTTTCTCTCCTCCATTTTTTCACAGTATTTCTAAATTTAACTGTTGAGACTGTTTTTGTACACCATTTACTTGCTGCAGAACTACAAACAGCTTCTTTAGATTACTTAGCCTGGCATCCAAGCCTTTCTTTAATCAGGTTTTATCCTTAAACCATTTCACCATGGATTCTTATCTTCCAAATTTGTTTTCTTGGGGTGGGTTTTTATTCCTATATTATTTATTCATACCTACTTTGCATTATTCATATAAAAGAAATTCCAAAAGTATTTCTTAAATGATGTCCTGTAGTTCAGAGGTTCAAGTTCCTAGTTGATGCTGATGCAGCTCTGGGGACCACACTTTGAGAAGTCCATTCATATGCAGACCATGACATGGCTTACTAAGAGGCAGGGGTTTAACACAAGACTGTCAGAGCTGAAATCCTTACACCACTGTTTATTATCAGATAATCATTGTGATCTTAGGCAGGTAACTTAAATGCTGTATCACTCTTCATCAGGAAAGCAGGGTTAGTAATGGTACATACCTCACAGAACTGTAGAAAAAAGTAAATTATTTAATATGAGTAAAGTACAATGAACAGTGTCTGTTAAATGATAATCACTTTTTAGGTATTAGCTGTAGTTATTTTCTTCTCTGACATTTTTTTCTTTTAAACCTTTTTTCAGTAATGCATCCCCAATTAATAGAATTGTACAAATCAGTGGCAATTCCATGCCAAGAGGAAGTGGCTCTGGATTTAAGCCATTTAAGGGTGGACCTCCACGACGATTCTGAAAATTACTTGCTGCCATGGTTTCAAGATAATTTATTGAAATCTCCTGTAAACTTTACTTGACTACTTATGAAGAGGACCTCTGACTTGCTTGAGAGTTGTCAGACTTTTCCTTTTTCTCTTTTTTTAAAATTTAACATGATTGCTTTTCTCAATTTTGGAGAAGATGTTTAAATAGTTCCGTTGTAACTTTTAATAGTTTTGTGTATCATTCAACTTTTTTTCTTGCAGCACCAAGACACATTGGAAAGGATAGGAATCAAAACCATTTTGTTTAACGCTGTGTGAATATAAAGAGTAGTTTGCAGGTGTGTGGTAGTGGTTTAATTTGCAGCATTAGCTCTGTGGTGTCAGGCTCTAGAGTTACTTCTTATCAACAAGAATTTTCAGCCTCCATTTTGAAGGCTGTTTAAGCTTAAGAAGTCTGCTGTTTAATTTTTAGAAAATAAGATTGTTCCTTGCATTTCTGAGTATTATGTAACCTATTTTTGCAGAAGGTACTGTTACATTAAGTGCATCTGTGTATCCTGGTTTTAAGAAATGTACTCTTTTTTGAAATAAACCTTCATATTCTGTATAGTTGCTAAAGCGTTGAGAACCTTTTTAATTGTAAAATGAAAACCGATTTTCAGTTTAGTGTAGCAGCACACTTGTTCAGGTTTGCATGGTATGAAACCAAATAGATTAATGAAACCTTGGCCATGAGGTTTGTATCACTGAGGTTCTTAGACTGAGTTGTGCAGGTAAGTGCACTTTTAGGTAATCTGCACTGTTTGATGGATAAATTCCATCTCTGGGAATTGTGTTGGTATTAATGTTTCCATATTCCCAACTATGTTGAGAAGTGGAAAAACAAAAAACAAAAACCCAGGTTCTAGATTGGTGAATCAGTTGGGTTTTGTAAATACTTGTATGTGGGAAGGCATTGTTGTCTCTTTGTGAAAATAAAAATCCACACCTGGAAGTGTATGTGTCTTTGTTTCCAGCGTTTTAGGTATTGGTCCTCCAGCCCTTTTCCTTACTCCAAGTAATTGACTAAGTTTAGAGCTTTAACGACTATGTTTTGGTTTTCTTCCTAAGCTATAAGTTTGACTGACTCTTCACTTTTACTGAAGTGTTGGAAACTTAAGCACTAACCTTATGACTTTTTTTTTTTTTAAAGCATCTTTTCCAGGGAAGTCCTTCAAGGAAAATTCTGAATACCACCTCTTAAAGCCTCCCATATTCCTTCATGTGAATCAGTAGTTCAGATGGTCTAGATTCTTGGAAAACTCAGCAGCGTGTACAAAGTAAAAGATGGGTGCCAAGGGATTGCCCAGAGGCCACCTTTTGATTTGAGAAGGAGTCTTTATAGAAGTTCTTTATTGAAGGCAGCCAGGGTACCTTTGTCTTTGACTGTTTGGGAAACTGGCACTTTTTCTATTGTTCTGGATTTCATACCCTTTTCTTCCCTTCCTAACCCTGTAGTTTTGGAGCAGGGGTCTGTCTGTGTGTAGAAGTCTACTTCTTCATTTCCTGATCCCCTCTGCACATTGTAGAATGGTACAATAGAAGTCTCAGTTATGTACTGCAGTGAACTAACTGTAACTTTTCTGCTTTGCCTCTTTGTAAACTTTGGGTCTTTAGGTCACTTTTGATCTTTTTCCCTACTGGTAGAGTGGAGCTATGCTTACCATAATGGATTACCCAGTTGCTAACATTGCTAAGCACTTTATTTGCTGGGCAATGTACTAAGCATTTTAAATGCATTGCTTGCCTAATACTCAAAAAGAATCCTACTAGCTGTAAGTAACAATTATTGTTCTATCCATTTTCAGATACGGATCTGAGAAGTAATCTCTTAAAATATTAGATCTTTGATTTGTTATAATCTTTTCTACACCTAACACTGAATGGCACAACTGTCCAGACTGGTAGGTAGTTATTTTTTTCCTCAAAGTTGCCATAGTATAGCATTTTTAAGTTGAAAAAACCTAACAGAACTGCCTTCTGAAGTTTTGGCATTGGGTTTGGAAGTAACCCTCAGGGTTCAGGGGCATCAGTTACTAGATATCTGGCTGGCTAAGGATCAGTAGAGAAATCCAATTTTAAAGAGTTTATAAAGGAGGATGAGTTCCTCAAAACCAAGAGAAAAGAGAAAATTTTGTTACTCTCCATATACTTATCAAACAATCCAAAACTGTTTTAGCATTATGTTAGAAGGTTTCAGTGATTGAGGAGTAACAGACAGCTTACAGTGGTTCAGGAAAGATGTGGTTTTTAAAAAAGAAGAAAGAGGCAGTCTTTTTTTTTTTTGAAAGAGCCAGTCTTAATAAGCTTGGACAAGACACTGACGTCAGAAACTTCAAATAATTATAGTTTCAAATAATTGCCCAAAATAATTGTAAAAGAGATGTAAAAACTTCAGAATTGCATAGAAACATTTAGAAACCCTTCTGCCTGTATTGAATCCCCTGTGTTGAATTCCTCCATATTTAAGCGGGTTCCAACAATTAAACACTTACTGAATCCTTAAACTACAAAAATGTCAAATTACTTTTGCATTCTTTCAAACCTCATCTAATCCAGCTTGTTACCTAAAGATGAATCTTTTCCAACACCTCTAACTGCTTAATTAGCTTTCCTCTCAGTGTCTCTAATTTAACATTTCAGTCACCACCACCCTCCAACAAACTAGCTAATCCTCACAAATGTTTAGCCGCTCTCTTCAAAATCAATAAGGTTCATACATAAAATTTTCTTTTCTACATCGTGTGAACTGCATCAGTCAAATTGCATCATGTAAACAGATCAGTCAAACTGCATCAGCTTATTTTTACCTGAAAAAAACTGTTTTCTGAAGTCCTTAAGTGCTTCCTGCAAAATAAGGTTCTGTCTTTCCTTTCTCTCTCTTTGTTATACTTGGTGCTTCTAACCAGGCTTAAGGGTAAGCTTCCAAACAGTTAATTTTCACGTATGTATTCTGTACCAATTACTTTTATGTCTCCCCCACCAAATGGCAGATGTTTTTCTTTTTTCTGTTCTAAACCTTCAAATATTGCCATATCTCCCTTGGAATAAACCCAGCCTTTGGAATTGCGCTACTTCTGATCACCTTGTTTCCTGCTTCTCCTTGCAAACTTTGTTTCCGCCACATCAGCCTCTTCCTGTTTCTTGAATACAGTCTCCCATCTCTGGCCTTTTGCCTTGATCTGGAATACACTCCCCCGCCACATCCACTTTGTGAAAATGTCACTTTCTCAGTGATGCCTTCCCTAGTATTTATAACTTTTATAATACTTTTATCCATTCTCAATATTCTCCCTCCCCCTTCCCATCTGACATTTATCATATCTTTCTTCCAGCTTAGATGTACACTCCAGGAGGGCAGCAGTTTTGTCTGCAGTTTTTTTTGTTTAGTTTTCACTTCCATATCCGAGCACCTCACACTTAGTAGCTACTCAATAAATAATTGTCAAGTAAATACCTATATGGAGAATTCAGAATTTTTCTAGAAGGTACTTAGGGGCTGCAGTTTGGTAGGAATAGCGGTTGGGGTGGGGGTCTGGGCTTGGTACAAATGAATTGGTGTAACCAACACAGTTTTCTAATTAGAAGAAATTAAAAGACACTTGCTTCTTGGAAGAAAAGCTATGACCAACCTAGACAGCATATTAAAAAGCAGAGACATTACTTTGCCAACAAAGGTCCATCTAGTCAAGGCTATGGTTTTTCCAGCGTATGGATGTGAGAATTGGACCATAAAGAAAGCTGAGTGCGAAGAATTGATGCTTTTGAACTGTGGTGTTGGAGAAGACTCTTGACAGTCCCTTGGATGGCAAGGTGATCAAAACAGTCCATCTTAAAGGAAATCAGTCCTGAATATTCATTGGAAGGACTGATGCTGAAGCTGAAACTCCAATACTTTGGCCACCTGATGCAAAGAACTGACTCATCTGAAAAGACCCTGATGGTGGGAAGGATTGAAGGCAGGAGGAGGAGGGGATGACAGAGGATGAGATGGTTGGATGGCATCACCAACTTGATAGACCTGAGTTTGCGAAAGCTTTGGGAGTTGGTGATCGACGTGGAAGCCTGGCGTACTGCAGTCCACATGGTCGCAGAATCAGACATGACTGAGCGTCTGAACCGACTGACTGAATACATTTTCTAAGATTGAATACGTGTAACTTTGAGAGTATCTGGTGAAAACTGAGGTAAGCACTTGAGGAGGGTGAGCATCTGCTCCCTTTGTGGCCGCAAGAAATGGGACTGTTTAGAGACAGGTTGCCCGGACCATCAGACTTAAGCCAAACAAAGAGTAGATGCCTGCCTTAGGCAGGATGTGTGTGCTCAGTTGCTTCAGTTGTGCCCGACTCTGTGCAACCCTGTGAACTGTGCCCAGCCAGGCTCCTCTGTCCTTGGGATTCTTTGAGGCAAGAATATTGGAGTGGGTTGCCATGCCCTCCTCCAGGCAATCTTCCTGAACCAGGTTACTGAGCCCGTGGCATCTCCTGCACCTGCATCGCAGGCAGACTCTTTACTACTGAGCCACCTGAGAAGCCTCTTAGGCATGAATATTAACCATCAAATCATCTTTGCTCCAGTTCCAAGCTCACCAAATCATATATTTACTTCCCACTTGGATTTGACATCTGGGTTAGGAAGCAAGAATATGAAATCTGCTCAGTGGTTAAATTTTTATTGATTTATTAAGAAAATGCTTACATCAAGAGCTCAAACAATAACCAGTCATTTGGATAAAGACTGTTTTCTGTCTCAAATTTCTGTCAACATATATTAACTTTATTACTTTACTCATTATGGTCTACCAGGCAGGCATTTGGGAGATGGAGTGGACAGGAGACAGATTAGATACCATGAGAAGTAAGATATATAGTACATTTCTTAAGTATACAATAGACTAAAAATTCTAAAACATCCTGTAAGATAAAAACCCTGAAGTATCCCAGTTTTTTAAAAATTATCATATACCTATGAGCTTTTAAAATTACTTTTACTCTATTTCCCAAATGATCTGCAATCCTTGGTTCCTCTTGTTCTTGGCTTTCTGGATTCAGGAAAAGCACCCTGACTGGGTCTGCTTCACCTTGTGTACATTTCACTACCACAGAACCACTCTTAACAAATCACACTTGGGCCAGACTGTACCATAGGAAAGGCCCTCGTTTCTGGACAACCTACAGGACTGTCCAGTCTAAAGACTTAGGGATATGCAGGAATTAGGAGTTCAAGTGGCAGTTTGCCATTTACTAGGTGGGTACAATTATGGGCAGCTTATCTGTAAGTCCAAGATGCTATGGTGAACTTGGCTTACCTTGCAGGGCTGTTGTAAGGATTTAAATGGTGAAAACATGCATGGAATACTGAACTAATTCTCACTCATTCTCTTGCAGCAAACTTGTGCTCTCTGATGATAAAAAAGAAAAATTTCATCTGTAAATGTTGCTGGTTATGTAGAGAATTGAAATAGTATAGCTGTTGCTGATAAAATCTTAGGTCTAATTTGGTGAGATAAGGCAGTAAATACTTCTCAAGCCTGGACCCTACTCCAAGACATTCAGGGCAGCACTTCAGCATATTTGTCTGCCAAAGCTTCCCCAAAGGATCCACGTGTACAGCCTGGGTTGAGAATCATTATGGAGATACAGCTCAGAGTAGGAAGAACCAAATGTTCTTTGAAGAGCAGCTGCCAATTTTATTAGTAGAGTTTTCCTCATCACTGCTCCAACATGTCATTTTAGTTTTAGAAACACCATCTTGCCAGTGGGATGAGATGCTCTGAATAATGTAATTTTCCAGTTAACTGATGAATAATAATTTCATATCGTTGAACCACTTGGGATAGGGGAAGGTTAACTTCAGCATTGGGAACTTGTGTCTAGGGCTTTAAAACTGTCTTGGTTAAGCTGTGAAATACTAATTCTGCATATTATTTAGATAAGCAGTACTTTAGTATATTAACTGGGAGAGTCACCTTTTAAAAGCATTATAGATTGATATCAAGGTTAAGAGACTAGATCCAGAGTTAGAAGTCTTGGAGTCTGGTTCTGATCCTACTAGCTGAAGCATATAATCTAACTTTTATGGACCCCACTTTCTTTATCTACAGATTTATGACCTTTATGATTCCTCTCTAACTTAAAAAAAATTCAAATATAGGCAACTCTATTCATTCTACCTAATCACAGGAGACTAAAGGGTAACATCATAGGGCATGTTACAAACCTTGATTGTCATCACAGAAGTTTGTATTTATTGAGCACTTACCATGTACTAAGCATTGTACTAAGTAATTCAGTTCAGTCGCTCAGTCGTGTCCGTCTCTTTGCGACCCCATGAATTGCAGGACACCAGGCCTCCCTGTCCATCACCAATTCCCAGAGTCACTCAAACTCAAGTCCATCAAGTCAGTGATGCCATCCAGGCATCTCATCCTCTGTCATCCCCTTGAACTCCTGTCCCCAATCCCTCCCAGCATCAGAGTCTTCCAATGAGTCAGTTCTTCGCTTGAAGTGGCCAAAGTACTGGAGTTTCAGCTTTAGCATCAGTCCTTCCAAAGAAATGCCAGGGCTGATCTCCTTTAGGATGGACTGGTTGAATCTCCTTGCAGTACAAGGGACTCTCAAAGAGTCTTCTCCACCACCACAGTTCAAAAGCATCAATTCTTTGGCGCTCAGCTTTCTTCACAGTCCCAACTCTCACATCCATACAGGACTACTGGAAAAACCATAGCCTTGACTAGATGGACCTTTGTTGGCAAAGTACTGTCTCTGCTTTTGAATATGCTATCTAGGTTGGTCATAACTTTCCTTCCAAGGAGTAAGCATCTTTTAATTTCATGGCTGCAATCACCATCTGCAGTGATTTTGGACCCCCCAAAGATAAAGTCTGACACTGTTTCCGTTGTTTCCCCATCTATTTCCCAAGAAGTGACAGGACCAGATGGCATGATCTTAGTTTTCTGAATGTTGAGCATTAAGCCAACTTTTCACTCTCTTTCACTTGCATCAAGAGGCTTTTTAGTTCCTCTTCACTTTCTGCCATAAGGGTGGTATCATCTGCATATCTGAGGTTCTTGATATTTCTCCCGGCAATCTTTATTCCAGCTTGTGTTTCTTCCAGTCCAGCGTCTCTCATGATGTATTCTGCATATAAGTTAAATAAGCAGGGTGACAATATACAGCCTTGATGTACTCCTTTTCCTATTTGTAACCAGTCTGTTGTTCCATGTCAAGTTCTAACTGTTGCTTCCTGGCCTGCATACAGATATCTAAAGTGGCAGGTTAGGTGGTCTCGTATTCCCATCTCTTTCAGAATTTTCCACAGTTTATTATGATCCACACAGTCAAAGGCTTTGGCATAGTCAATAAAGCAGAAATAGATGTTTTTCTGCAACTCTCTTGCTTTTTCGATGATCCCGCGGATGTTGGCAATTTGATCTCTGGTTCCTCTGCCTTTTCTAAAATCAGCTTGAACATCAGGGAGTTCACGGTTCACGTATTGCTGAAGCCTGGCTTGGAGAATTTTGAGCATTACTTTACTAGCATGTGAGATGAGTACAATTGTGCGGTAGTTTGAGCATTCTTTGGCATTGCCTTTCTTTGGGATTGGAATGAAAACGGACCTTTTCCAGTCCTGTGGCCACTGCTGAGTTTTCCAAATTTGCTGGCATATTGAGTGCAGCACTTTCACAGCATCATCTTTCAGGATTTGAAATAGCTCAACTGGAATTCCATCACCTCCACTAGCTTTGTTCGTAGTGATGCTTTCTAAGGCCCACTTGACTTCACTTTCCAAGATGTCTGGCTTTAGATTAGTGATCACATCATCCTGATTATCTGGGTCATGAAGATCTTTTTTGTACAGTTCTTCTGTGTATTCTTGCCACCTCTTCTTAATATCTTCTGCTTCTGTTAGGTCCATACCATTTCTGTCCTTTATCGAGCCCATCTTTGCATGAAATGTTCCCTTGTTATCTCTGATTTTCTTGAAGAGATCTCTAGTCTTTCCCATTCTGTTGTTTTCCTCTATTTCTTTTCATTGATCGCTGAAGAAGACACTTTTTTTTCTTTATGAGGATTCATGCTTTGAAATTCCTGAACACTACTGGTATGTGTTTAGACTAGTTACTTAATCTCTCTTTGACTCAGTTGCATCATCTGTATAATGGGGGTAATGTAGTGCTTACTTCATTGGGTTCCAATTGAGATCAAAAGCACTAATTCATGTAAAAAAATTTAGAACATTTAAGTTACTATTTTAATGTTTATTCTACTTAATATGACATGTTTTATTATTACTGTTTTTTACAAGGACCCAATCAGAGGAGTGGAAGTCTAATTAATATTGGCTCAACTATTTTATCTTACATATGCAGACAGAAGTTGGTAATTAATCTGGTTGACTCACACCCCACACTGTTTTCTGATGTTGCTTGTCTTGGAACAATTCTAAGTTATCCTTCTGGTGTCAGCCACATCCCAAACCATCTCTTTCCCTTGCATGAAACTATCAAGTCCTAGTCAAGTGGATGTACATTTCCAACATCCTAGATCATTTTTGGCTGCACCTAATACAAATGCCAAGGTCTCCTCTAAGAACAATGAGTGAGATTGTCACAGTACAGCTTCTGCCTTATTTATCTGAATCCTTCCTGTCCCACCTATATGATTCAAACAAACTAAGCACACACCCAGGCCCTGGAAAACGGAAAGAGGCCTATGTATTTGCTGCCGTGGGAAATGTGTAAATGGCATCACTAGTCCATCCTTTCTCCCACTGCAGATTGAAGTCATTCTGCTCACAATGGACATGTCTGAGGCTGAATGTAGCCAGCAATGGCTGAGGAGTTGACAAATACGAATTTCTTGCTAATTCATTATAAGTTTAAAACACAAGCATACATAGTATATAATCTTTTTTTTTGAGTTCTCCCAGTTTATTGCTACTAACCCATCTCCCAGCCCCATGCACACATGCTCAGTCATGTAACCCCATGGACTGCAGCCCACCAGGCTCCTCCGTCTATGGACTTTTCCAGGCAAGAATACTGGAGTGGGTTGCCATTTACTTCTCAACATATTACCTAATCTTAATATAATAAGTTTGACATTTCTTGTTCAAAAGAAGAGCTTACTCTCTTTCCAAGGAGAGGAAATAATAATAATGATATCTGTAGAAAATTTTTCACAAGAAGTGCCAGCTTTCCTTTTATTAAATTGAAAGAAAATTATAAGTAAAGCTTTAAAAAAACTTCAACACAGGCATTTTTATGACCAGTATTGGATGACAGGCCAACCAGATATCCCATAGCAAGCCCCTTTAAAGTTGCAGAAGTTACACAAGAAAATGTCTCATAACTGAAGGACATGATCATTTAGATTGAAAAGAGTCACCAAGTCCCTTCAATGGTTTCCCTTGTGGCTCAATAGTAAAGAATCCGCCTGCAATGCAGGAGACCTGGGTTCAGTCCCTGGGTTGGGAAAATCCCCTGGAGAAGGGAAAGGCTACCCACTCCAGTATTCTGGCCTGGAGAATCCCATGGACTGTATATAGTCCATGATATCGCAAAGAGTTGGACATAACTGAGCAACTTTCATCAAGTCCCTGGAACAGTGAATAAAAAAGACTCATATCAAGGCAATTCATTTTGAAATATCAGGCCACCAAAGATGGAAGATCCTAAAACCTTTTAGGCTGTAAGAACCACATACAAAGAATCCGAAGTCAGAAGCACATCTTGGTAGTAATATTACCAAGCCCAAGCTCATTCTGCTCACCACATGACAGGCCAATAAACTGGGAGACTCTGTTATTGGAACAAGGAAATAATGACTTTAATGAGAAATATCTAGCAGATGGAGAAGAATTTTCCACAGTTTATTGTGATCCAAACAGTCAAAGGCCGTGGCATAGTCAATAAAGCAGAAATAGATGTTTTTTTGGAGAAACCTATATGCATGTCAGGAAGCAACTGGATATGGAACAACAGACTGGCTCCAAATAGGAAAAGGAGTACGTCAGGGCTGTACATTGTAACCCTGCTTATTTTACTTATATGCAGAGTACATCATGAGAAACGCTGGGCTGGAAGAAGCACAAGCTGGAATCAAGATTGCCGGGAGAAATATCAAGAACCTCAGGTATCCACCCTTATGGCAGAAAGTGAAGAGGAACTAAAAAGCCTCTTGATGAAAGTGAAAGAGGAGAGTGAAAAAGTTGGCTTAATGCTCAACATTCAGAAAATGAAGATCATGGCATCTGGTCCCATCACTTCATGGGAAGTAGATGGGGAAACAGTGGAAACAGTGTCAGACTTTATTTCTTTGGGGTCCAAAACGACTGCAGATGGTGATTGCAGCCATGACATTAAAAGACACTTACTCCTTGGAAAGAAAGTTATGACCAACCTAGATAGCATATTCAAAAGCAGAGACATTACCTTGCCAACAAATGTCCACCTAGTCAAGGCTATGGTTTTTCCAGTGGTCATGTATTGATGTGAGAGTTGGACTGTGAAGAAACCTGAGCGCCTTAGAATTGATGCTTTTGAACTGTGGTGTTGGAGAAGACTCTTGAGAGTCCCTTGGACTACAAGGAGATCCAACCAGTCCATCCTAAAGGAGACCAATGCTAGGTGTTCTTTGGAAGGACTGATGCTAAAGCTGAAACTCCAGTACTTTGGCCACCTGATGCAAAGAGTTGACTCATTGGAAAAGACTGATGCTGGGAGGGATTGGGGGCAAGAGTTCAAGGGGATGACAGAGGATGAGATGGCTGGATGGCATCACCGACTTGATGGACGTGAGTTTGAGTGAACTCGGAGTTGGTGATGAACAGGGAGGCCTGGTGTGCTGCGATTCATGGGGTCGCAAAGAGACAGACACGACTGAGCGACTGAACTGAACTGAGATGGAGAAGATGGCAGACAGCAGCTCAAAAAACCATCTTCCCTCATTCTGAATTCAGGCAAATTTTACACACAGGAGGGGAACGGCGGGGCCCACTATGGCGCCAACCAATGGCTGAGCAGTACCGCTAAGGGCACCAACCAATTGCTGAGTGCCTCTGCAGGACAAGCAGAAAGGTGCATCTCCAGAAAGCGGCTGGTCTGAAGGACCCTGCTTTTGCAGAATGTCCTCCTCCAGCCCTCCATGGAGAGAGGCACACAAGCGGCAGAGACCACAGTGGCCATGCAGAGGCAGCAGACATGCCTATTAACCAGGATCACTGTCTGAGGCTGCGGGTGCCATGGGATCAGCTCACCACTGGCCCCAGCAGTCAGCTTGTGCCAGCGAGGAGGCCTGGAAGCTGGTGCCCTGGAGCAGAGCTCCCACCTGCCCGCTTGCCTAGTGGGTGGGTGGTGGGAGCAGGTTGGCCTAGTGGGCTAGGTGGAGCGGGTCAGCAGCTCCTGCCTCAGCAGAGCACTGAGACTGGCACCAGGGCGGGAGCAGGGAAGGGCCATCGCATCTGGGTTCAGGCTGAGGAAGCCACCACCGCAGTAACACTGGAAGCAAGACCGGTACCTGTGAAATCCTGAGAGATGCATGTTTCCACTCTAAACTTCCGCATGCAGATGAGCTATCCATTGAGTCTGAGGGCGAAACAAAGACATTGTCATACCTGCTTCTTCCCACAGATGTACCCCATCTGCACACTTCCTAAGGAATTTACTTAGAAATGCAAACCATGTGAGAAGTAAACCAAAAGGTCACACTATGTACAAAATAGATCAACAACAAGGATTTACTCTACAGCACAGAGGCCTGTGTTCACTATTTTGTAATAACGTATATGGGAAAGGAATCTAAAAAAAAAAAAAAAAAAATATATATATATATATATATATACACACACATATATGTATCTGTAACTGAATCCCTTCATTGTACACCTAAAAAGTTAATTAAAATAATTTAAAAAGTAAACCAAAAAGAAATAGACATGGGTCCAAGAAGTGGAAAATCCACTCCAAAAGAAAATTCTTAGGATTATGACAAAAGTCACACCAGGACTGATATCCAGCAGGTCTTTTGGAGAGCAAGCAGCGCAGGTTGAGGCAAGAAGAACACCACAGGGAAGATATTCCCAAGAAAACGAAAGAGAGCTAGAGAGAATGTGTGAGAGAAAGACGAAACAGCTTACCTAGTATGTTTGTACCAGTGAAGGGAGTTATAATTCTATCAAAAAGTTTATAGATGAATTAGTGAGAAGTGCAAAAAGAACTAAAGCAGTGGCCAAAGAAGGCAATTATTAATATGAAGAGAAGAAAAAAAGTTGTACAACCACACATAGCTCAGCTGTGAACAACAGACATAATATAAACATTGATTACCAGTTTAATCAAAAGCTGGTACATTGCCAAATTGGGAAGATTGGAGGAAAAGCATATGTGGCAGAAAGTCCATAGGCAACTGTGAAAGACCAAGAAACATCATATAAGCAACTTAAAAAAATTATTTTATTGGAGTATAGTTGATTTACAATGTGGTGGCCGTTTCAGGTGTACAGCAAAGTGAATCAGTTATGCATATACATATATCCCCTCTTCTTTAAATTGTTTTCCTATATATATCATAGAGTATTGAGTAGAGTTCCCTGTGGTATACAGTAGGTCCTTATTATATATTTTATATATAGTCGTGTGTATAGTAGAGAAGGCAATGGCACCCTACTCCAATACTCTCGCCTGGAAAATCCCATGGATGGAGGAGCCTGGCGGGCTATAGTCCATGGGGTCGCTAAGAGTTGGACAGGACTAAGCGACTTCACTTTCATTTTTCACTTTTATGCATTGGGGAAGGAAATGGCAACCCACTCCAGTGTTCTTGCCTTGAGAATCCCAGGGACGGGGGAGCCTGGTAGGCTGCCATCTATGGGGTCACACAGAGTCGGACACGACTGAAGCAACTTATTAGCAGCAGCAGCAGCAGTGTGTATACACTAATCCCAAGCTCCCAATTTATCCCTCTCTCCCTTCCCCTCCTGGTAACCAAAAGATTGTTTTCTACATCTGTGACTCTGTTCTGTTATGTAAATAAGTTCATTTGTACCATTTTTAAAGATTCCATATATAAGCGATATCATCCAGCCTGACAATCTCTAAGTCCATTTATGTTGCTGAAGCATCTTTGACTTTATAAACTAAGTACATATATTTGTTTGATGCAAAAAAGTTAAAGGAAAAAATCCAGAGTTATGAGGAGAAAATTACAGAGTATTTTAAAAATACATGTACCTATTATTTTGAAAATCCTCAGGTTATTTATTTGTCTTACTACCGCCTTTCTTCCTAGGACATAATTTCTATATTTCTATTTCAGACACTCTCAAAATGTGTGGTTAGCCAACCACAATTCTTCCCTTTGAGAATGGCATTATGAAACCTTTTTCAGAGGACATAAGACACTAAGTTAAAAGCCAATTTTGTTCAAAAGAACATAAACTCATTGACTGCATAGTAAATTGTTCTAAATTTGTTTTAATAACTTTCTGACAAATCAGTATATGGCTTTTCCTATCAGTTTTAGCCCATTAAAAATAGGATAGTCAAGGTAAGGCCTATTTTATTAACACAAAAACATTTTCCAGATACATAAGAGTATTCATTAAAGGTGTGTGTGTGTGTGTGTGTGTGTGTGTGTGTGAATAATGTTTTACAGCAAGGAAAAAGAAGAAAGTTATTTTAGTTAGCTTTTAATAAGCTTTAAAAATAACAAAAAGCCAGGGGACTTTTTTCTATTACTCAGATAATGAAAATAATTGCGTTCTGAATGTATATTACAAGCATTATCAGGTAGTAGAAGGGCTCCAGAATTCAATGTGAAAGACTTAGGTTCAAATTTTGGCTTCATCTCTTACTCATTGGATGATTTTGGACACATCATTTAAGTTTTTTGATTCTTAATTGCTTCATCTGTTGAGAACCTAGACTGTGACAGGCACTATTTTAAGCATGGGGGTACAGTAGTCATGTGCAGTCTATCCCTCATGAAGTTCATCTTTTAAATGGGGAAGATACTAAGCAAGCAAAGCAATTTTAGAGTAATGAGGCTCCTGGAGAAAATTAAAAGAGCCATAGGGGGACTTCCCTGGAAGTCTAGAGTCTAAAACTCTGCACTCCCAATGTAGGTCAGGGAAGTAGATCCCACATACCTCAACTAAAAAAAAAAAAAAAAAAAAAAGATTCCACACACCACAACTAAAAATCTAACATACTGAAACTAAGACCTTGTGCACCCAAATATATAGACATGCATTTTTTGAAGACCCATAGGATAGTGACCAATGGGGAGCAATGTCAGCCAATTTTAGAAATAGGGCTAGCATGGACTTCTCTGAGAAGCTGGTATTTGACACCTGGATGATCCAAAGTCTGCTACGGGAAGATCTGCTGCTGCTGCTGCTAAGTCGTGTCAGTTGTGTCCGACTCTGTATGTGAGGATCTAGGGGAAGAGATTTCCAGGCAGAAGGACAGCCAGTCCAGAAGGGGCTTGGTGTGCTTGGGGCTAAGAGAAAGCTGGTGTGGCTTACATGCAGAATAGGGGCGGGGACATGGAGGGTTGTTTACTGAATGAATTCAGAGGGCATTGTGTGCAGGAGCTTGAAAGCCACAGCAAAGAGTTTGAGTTTAATCTGAGAAGAGAAACAAAGGATGGTTTTAAGTAGGGGAATAACCTGATCTGATTTGCTCTGATGGCTGTTCTGAAAATGAATTACAGGAGGGCAAAAGAGAAAGCAGAGAAACTAGTTTTAAGCTATTGTGTATATTGTAATGAGGTATGATGATGGGTGATTCTTTCTAAGGCACACTGGACTTCACATTCCAGGATGTCTGGCTCTAGATGAGTGATCACACCATCGTGATTATCCGGGTCGTGAAGATGCTTTTTGTACAGTTCTTCTGTGTATTCTTGCCACCTCTTCTTAATATCTTCTGCTTCTGTTAGGTCCATACCATTTCTGCCCTTTATTGAGCCCATCTTTCCATGAAATGTTCCCTTGGTATCTCTAATTTCCTTGAAGAGATCTCTAGTCTTTCCCATTCTGTTTTCCTGTATTTCTTTGCATTGATCGCTGAGGAAGGCTTTCTTATCTCTTCTTGCTATTCTTTGGAACTCTGCATTCAGATGCTTATATCTTTCCTTTTCTCCTTTGCTTTTCGCTTCTCTTTTCACAGCTATTTGTAAGGCTTCCCCAGACAGCCATTTTGCTTTTTTGCATTTCTTTTCCATGGAGATAGTCTTGATCCCTGTCTCCTGTACTATGTCACGAACCTCATTCCATAGTTCATCAGGCACTCTACCTATCAGATCTAGGCCCTTAAAGCTATTTCTCACTTCCATTGTATAATCATAAGGGATCTGATTGAGGTTATACCTGAATGGTCTAGCGGTTTTCCCTGTTTTCTTCAATTTGAGTCTGAATTTGGTAATAAGGAGTTCATGATCTGAGCCACAGTCAGCTCCTGGTCTTGTTTTTGTTGACTGTATAGAGCTTCTCCATCTTTGGCTGCAGAGAATATAATCAATCTGATTTCGGTGTTGACCATCTGGTGATGTCCATGTGTAGAGTCTCCTCTTGTGTTGTTGGAAGAGGGTGTTTGCTATGACCAGTGCATTATCTTGGCAAAACTCTATTAGTCTTTGCCCTGCTTCATTCCATATTCAAGGCCAAATTTGCCTGTTACTCCAAGTGTTTCTTGACTTCCTACTTTTGTATTCCAGTCCCCTATAATGAAAAGGACATCTTTTTTGGGTGTTAGTTCTAAAAGGTCTTGTAGGTCTTCATAGAACCGTTCAACTTCAGCTTCTTCAGCATTACTTGTTGGGGCATAGACTTGGATTATGCTGATATTGAATGGTTTGCCTTGGAAACGAACAGAGATCATTCTGTCATTTTTGAGATTGCATCCAAGTACTGCATTTCGGACTCTTCTATTGACCATAATGGCTACTCCATTTCTTCTGAGGGATTCTTGCCTGCAGTAGTAGATATAATGGTCATGTTAAATTCACCCATTCCAGTCCATTTTAGTTCACTGATTCCTAGAATGTCGACGTTCACTGTTGCCATCTGCTGTTTGACCACCTCCAATTTGCCTTGATTCATGGACCTGACATTCCAGGTTCCTATGCAATATTGCTCTTTACAGCATTGGACCTTGCTTCTATCACCAGTCACATCCACAGCTGGGTATTGTTTTTGCTTTGGCTCCATCCCTTCATTCTTTCTGGAGTTATTTCTCCACTGACCTCCAGTAGCATATTGGGCACCTACCGACCTGGGGAGTTCCTCTTTCAGTATCCTATCATTTTGCCTTTTCATACTGTTCATGGAGTTCTCAAGGCAAGAATACTGAAGTGGTTTGCCATTCCCTTCTCCAGTGGACCACAATCTGTCAGACCTCTCCACCATGACCCACCTGTCTTGGGTTGCCTCGTGGGCATGGCTTAGCTTCATTGAGTTAGACAAGGCTGTGGTCCTAGTGTGATTAGATTTACTAGATTTCTGTGAGTATGGTTTCAGCATGTCTGCCCTCTGATGCCCCCTTGCAACACTCAGCAGTGGCCACAGGACTGGAAATGGTCAGTTTTCATTGCAATCCCAAAGAAAGGAAATGCCAAAGAATGCTCAAACTACCACACAATTGCACTCATCTCACACGCTAGTAAAGTAATTCTTAAAATCTCCAAGTCAGGCTTCAGCAATACGTGAACCGTGAACTTCCTGATGTTCAAGCTGGTTTTAGAAACGGCAGAGGAACCAGAGATCAAATTGCCAACATCCGCTGGATCATGGAAAAAGCAAGAGACTTCCAAGAAAACATCTATTTCTGCTTTATTGACTGTGCCAAAGCCTTTGACTGTGTGGATCACAATAAACTGTGGAAAATTCTAAAAGAGATGGGAATACCAGACCACCTAACCTGCCTCTTGAGAAATCTGTATGCAGGCCAGGAAACAGGAGTTAGAACTCAACATGGAACAACAGACTGGTTCCAAATAGGAAAAGGAGTAAGTCAAGGCTGTACATTGTCACCCTGCTTATTTAACTTATATACAGAGTATATCATGAGAAACGCTGGACTGGAAGAAGCACAAGCTGGAATCAAGATTGCTGGGAGAAATATCAATAACCTCAGATATGCAGATGACACTACCCTTATGGCAGAAAGTGAAGAGGAACTAAAAAGCCTCTTGATGAAAGTGAAAGAGGAGAGTGAAAAAGTTGGCTTAAAGCTCAACATTCAGAAAACGAAGATCATGGCATCCGGTCCCATCACTCCATGGGAAATAGATGGGGAAACAGTGTCAGAGTTTATTTTTTGGGGCTCCAAAATCACTGCAGATGGTGATTGCAGCCATGAAATTAAAAGATTCTTACTCCTTGGAAGAAAAGTTATGAGCAACCTAGATAGCATATTCAAAGCAGAGACGTTACTTTGCCAACTGAGGTCCGTCTAGTCAAGGCTATGGTTTTTCCAGTAGTCATGTATTGACGTTAGAGTTGGACTGTAAAGAAGGCTGAGCGCCGAAGAATTGTTGCTTTTGAACTGTGGTGTTGGAGAAGACTCTTGAGAGTCCCTCGGACTGCAAGGAGATCTAACCAGTCCCTGCTAAAGGAGATCAACCCGGGGATTTCTTTGGAAGGAATGACGCTAAAGCTGAAACTCCAGTACTTTGGCCACCTCATGCGAAGAGTTGACTCATTGGAAAAAACTCTGATGCTGGGAGGGATTGGGGGCAGGAGGTGAAGGGGATGACTGAGGATGAGATGGCTGGATGGCATCACTGACTCGATGGACGCGAGTCTGAGTGAACTCCGGGAGTTGGTGATACAGTGAGTCCTGGCGTGCTGTGATTCATGGGGTCACAAAGAGTCGGACACGACTGAGCGACTGAGCTGAACTGATGATGATGGGTGGATTACAATGGTTGCCAGGGAAATGGGGATAGGACTTTACTGATTTGGAATATAATATAAAGATAGAGTTAAAGTTATCATGAATGAGTTAGGGATAAAGGAAAGAACAATTCAGTTCAGTCACTCAGTCATGTCTGACTCTTTGTGATCCCATGGACTGCCAGGCCTCCCTGTCCATCACAAACTTCCAGAGCTTGCTTATACTCATGTCCATCGAGTTGGTGATGCCATCTAACCATCTCATCCTCTGTCAGCCCCTTCTGCTCCATTCAGTCTTTCCCAGCATCAGGGTCTTTTTCAATGAGTCAGTTCTTCATATCAGGTGACCAATGTATTGGAGTTTCAGCTTCAGCATCAGTCCTCCCAATGAACATTCAGGACTGATTTCCTTTAGGATGGACTGGTTGGATCCCCTATCAGTCCAAGGGACTCTCAAGAGTCTTCTCCAACACCACAGTTCAAAAGCATCAATTCTTCAGTGCTCATCTTTCCTTATGGTCCAACTCTCACATCCATACATGACTATCGGAAAAACTACAGCTTTTACTAGACGGACCTTTGTTAGCAAAGTAATGTCTCTGCTTTTTAATAGGTTGGTCATAGCTTATCTTCCAAAGAGCAAGCATCTTTTAATCCTGAAGAAAAAAAAAATTAAGGTTTTGTTTTTTTTTTCCAAATCTGAGCAAATGGGTAAATTATGATGCTATTGCTCAGATCATGAACTCCTTATTGGCAAATTCAGACTTAAGTTCAAGAGAGTAGGGAAAAACCACTAGACCATTCAGGTATGACCTAAATCAAATCCCTTATGATGATACAGTGGAAGTGAGAAATAAATTTAAGGGACTAGATCTGATAGAGTGCCTGATGAACTATGGATGGAGGTTCATGACATTGTACAGGAGACAGGGATCAAGACCATATGCCTGGAAAAGAAATGCAAAAAAGCAAAATGGCTGTCTGAGGAGGCCTTACAAGTTGCTGTGGAAAGAAGAGAAGAAAAAAGCAAAGGAGAAAAGGAAAGTTATAAGCTTCTGAATGCACAGTTCCAAAGAATAGCAAGGAGAGATAAGAAAGCTTTCCTCAGAGATCAATGCAAAGAAATAGAGGAAAACAACGGAATGGGAAAGACTAGAGATCTCTTCAAGAAAATCAGAGATACCAAGGGAACATTTCATGCAAAGATGGGCTCCATAAAGGACAGAAATGGTATGGACCTAACAGAAGCAGAAGATATTAAGAAGAGGTGGCAAGAATACACAGAAGAACTGTAAAAAAAAGAGCTTCACCACCCAGATAATCACAATGGTGTGATTACTCACCTAGAGCCAGACATCCTGGAATGTGAAGTCAAGTGGGCCTTAGAAAACATCACTACAAACAAAGCTAGTGGAGGTGATGAAATTCCAGTTAAGCTATTTCAAATCCTGAAAGATGATGCTGTGAAAGTGCTGCACTCAATATGCCAGCAAATTTGGAAAACTCAGCAGTGGCCACAGGACTGGAAAAGGTCCGTTTTCATTCCAATCCCAAAGAAGGCATTGCCAAAGAATGCTCAAACTACTGTACAATTGCACTCATCTCACACGCTAGTAAAGTAATGCTCAAAATTCTCCAAGCCAGGCTTCAGCAATATGTGAATTGTGAACCCAGATTTTCAAGCGGGTTTTAGAAAGGGCAGAGGAACCAGAGATCAAATTGCCAACATCTGTTGAATCATGGAAAAAGCAAGAGAGTTCCAGAAAAATGTCTATTTCTCCTTTATTGACTATGCCAAAGCCTTTGACTGTGTGGATCACAATAAACTGTGGAAAATTCTTAAAGAGATGGGAATACAGACCACCTGACCTGCCTCTTGAGAAATCTGTATGCAGGTCAGGAAGCAGCAGTTAGAACTGGACATGGAACAACAGACTGGTTCTAAATAGGAAAAGGAATATGTCAAGGCAGTACATTGTCACCCTGTTTATTTTACTTATATGCAGAGTACATCATGAGAAACACTGGGCTGGAAGAAACACAAGCTGGAATCAAGATTGCCTGGAGAAATATCAATAACCTCAGATATGCAGATGACACTACCCTTATGGCAGAAAGTGAAGAGGAGCTAAGGAGCTTCTTCATGAAAGCAAAAGAGGAGAGTGGAAAGGTTGGCTTACAGCTCAACATTCAGAAACTAAGATCTTGCAATCTGGCCCCATCACTTCATGGGAAGTAGATGGGGAAACAGTGGAAGCAGCGTCAGAGTTTACTTTTTTGGGCTCCAAAATCACTGCAGATGATTATTGCAGTCATGAAATAAAAAGACACTTACTCCTTGGAAGGAAAGTTATGACCAACCTAGATAGCATATTGAAAGCAGAGACATTACTTTTCAACAAAGGTCCATCTAGTCAAGGCTATGGTTTTTCCAGTGGTCCTGTATGGATGTGAGAGTTGCACTGTGAAGAAAGCTGAGCATTGAAGAATTGATGCTTTTGAACTGTGGTGTTGGAGAAGACTCTTGAGAGTCACTTGGACTGCAAGGTGATCCAACCAGTCCATTCTAAAGGAGATCACTCCTGGTGTTCATTGGAAGGACTGATGTTGAAGCTGAAACTCTAATACTTTGGCCACCTGATGCAAAGAGTTGACTCATTGGAAAAGACCCTGATGCTGGGAGGGATTGGGGGCAGAAGGAGAAGGTGAGACAGAGGATGAGATGGCTGGGTGGCATCACCACTCGATGGACATGAGTTTGAGTAAACTCTGGGAGTTGGTGATGGACAGGGAGGCCTGGCGTGCTGCGATTCATGGGCTCGCAAAGAGTCAGACACAACAGAGCAAGTGAACTGAACTGAGCTAATAAGATGGATATCTCTGTGGGAGGATCAAGTTTAGGGGTAGAAATCAGGAGTTCAGTTTTAGTCATGTTAAGTATGACATACCTATTAGACCTCCAAGGAAGAACTATGCTGGAACTATGAGTTTGAACTCTGGGGGAGCGTTTGTGCAGAAGATATAATTGGATTAGCATTAGCATATGGTTGGTTCTTCCAGTCAAGGGACCAGATAAGATCATATAGGGAATACTGACAGGCAGATGAGGAATAGTCTGTGTCCTGGAACCAAGCCCTGAGACAGAGAAAAACAAACTATATGCTGGAGTCAACAACCAAGAATCCAGAAAGGAGACTGAGAAGGAGGAGCCTGTGTAGATGAAAGAGAGTCAGGGAAGTATGGTGATGCAGAAGGCAGAGGAGTTTCAAGGAGGGCATTGACCTTGCAGTTAGCAGGGTCAAAGCTGCCAAAAAGTTTCAGAAGGCGCCAAAAGAGAATGATGGACGGAGTTCAAAGGAGACCTTGATGAGGGCTGTTTCAATGGAGTCGTGGGGATGGAATCTATTTGAACAAGTTGATGAAAAGATGGGAGATGATTGAAGGAGTGACCACAGACAATGCTTTCAAGGAGGCTTGCAGTGAAGAGGAGCAGAAAAACAGGAAAGTAACCAGAATGACTTTTTATTTTTTTTTTTAAAACAGAAGACATTAGAACAAGTTTCCTTTCTGATAGTGGTGATCCAGGAAAAGATCACCTGGGTGATGCAAGAGAATCATGATTTTAAAATCCTGACAGGACTTCCCTGGTAGTCCAGCTTAACCACTTCCCAACGCAAGTGTGGGATCAATCCCTGGTTGGGGAATTAAGATCCCACATGCTATGGGGTACAACTAAAAAAAAGTAAAAAAAAAAAAAGACTCCTAACAGTTGAATAATTAAATAGAAGTCCATTAAATTATATGAAAAACTTCCAGCAAAACTCCCTAACTTTGACCAGTTTTATGAAGATTTCTGGGGCTTCCCTGATGTCTCTCCGGGTAAAGAATCCACCTGCAATGCAGGAGACACAGGAGACTCAGGTTTGCTCTCTGGGTTGGGACGATCTCCTGGAGGAGGATATGGCAACCCACTCCAGTATTCCTGCCTGAAAATTCCCACAGAGAGGGGAGCCTGGAGGGCTACAGTCCAAAAGGGTGGCAAAGCGTCAGACATGACTGAGTAGTCACATGCACGCACGAAAATTTCTGGTGTTTTTTTTTTAGCTTTTTCTCATTCCTTGTTTTTAAGCATTTAAACTTGAGTTTACATGTATCTAGTTTTTTTGCTTTCTGAGAGTTTAACTTTCTTTATAATCCATACTTGTCACAGATAATAAGTCTGTGTCCACATGAGGTATTATTTTGTTGTGAGTAAGAGATCGAGTCCTGGCTGCAGATTGGCTTGGATTAAGCCTCAGCTCTGCCACTTGGTAGAAAGAGGAGCCTGGCCGGCTACAGTGCCTGGGGTCACAAAGAGTTGGACACAACTGAGCCACTAAGCACAACACAGCACTGCCACCTGGTAGCTGTGTGGCCTTGACACGCGTTAACGAAAATCTCTGAGCTTTGGGGGTATTTTCTATCCTTAATAATAATACCTAGTTCATTAGGTTATTCTGAGCTTAAATAAGCAGCTATATGAAAAGTGTCTGGCATGTAGTAGGCATTCCATAAATAACAGCTAATATTATCATTACCACCTAAGCAAACAAACAAAATTAAAAAATATTCATGTAGTTAAAATATTTACGATTTTCAGAGTTAATAATTTGCCTGATAAATTCAATAAATGACAGAAATTTTTTCCTGAATCACCCAAGTAATCTTTACTTTCATACAGCTTTGAAAAGGTAAGTGTTAATTGTTTTGGGGAGCAGACAGAGATGCTTGCACCAAGCATGAGTGTATACTGTACACTTTAATACATGAATCACACACTTGCAAATGCTTGATTTTATTTTCATGAATTTTACCTCAATTTTTTAAAAGTGTGCAATGAATACCTCCTCTGTGCAAAGCACATACTATGTGCCTCTATCTTATTTTGTTCATGAAAATATAGCCACAATGTGGGCTTCCCTGGTGGTGCCTCAGATGGTACTGCTTGAGATGGTACTGCCTGCAATGCAGGAGACCCAGGTTTGATCCCTGAGTCAGGAAGGTCCCCTTGAAAAGCCACAAAGAACTTTCTTTTCCTTTATTGGTCAAGAACATCAAATTAAAGCAGAGATGGATGAAAATAGGTGGATGGATGGGTAGATGGATGAGTACAAGATAGACAAGAGACAGACAAATGATCAGGGTTTCGTGGTTTAGAGAGTCTATCCCCAAAGAAAGAGCTTAAAGACCTCAATATTTTTTCCCAGGCAGGACCAAAGGCTCCAGATGTTAGCTAGAAATAAACACGAGGGATAGTCAAGCATCAAAGTCCAAGAAGGGCACATTTTCAAACAAGGATTTAGATTGATGTTTTGGATAAGAGCTAAAATTCAGGAGGGGATCCTGCAAGGAAAGGAGACTGGGGAGAACTCTCAAGCAGCACCAGGGAGAGCTCCCAGCCAGTAGGCATTTCTGCCTACTAAGAACAAGCTACCCATTTTCCTTCAGAAACTCAGGTCTTCCTCAGCTTGTTCTGCTTTCAGTACAGGGCTATCCCTAAATGGGAAGGAAATCCACGGAAGAGGGAATATATGTATAAGTATGACTGATTTACTTTGCTGTATAGCAGAAAGTGACACAGCAGTGTAAAACAGCTATACTCCATTTTTTTCTAAATGGTAATTAACAACAACAACGACAAAAAACTGGGTCATCTAAAACTTAAGGACCTTTCTGACCTCCAGTCCTAGGGACCACATCTGCTTGCACACAAGCAACTTCAGTCAAGCTTTCAAGGACTGCCTCTCCACAGAGACCTAACTCTGTTTAGAACATTGCTACCCAAAGTGTGGTCTGTGCACCAGGAGCACCAGCACCATTTCTGTGTTAGAATGGAGATCCACAAGCCTATGAAACTGAATCTGCATCTTTACAAGATTCCAGTTGATTCACATGTATCTCAAACACTGAGAAGCATTTGTCTGGCAAACATGACTCCACCAGAATCAGACTTTTGAAGACCTTTGTTTTTTCCCCTGGATAAGAAACAGTGGTTCAAGAGGCAGGAACCCTGGTCATTGGAACCACTGGAAAAAAATCTAGAATTTTCTGTTCAGAAAGACTCCTAGTGATGTCTTGTCATTTGGAATTTATAAGGAATATCTATTTGATTATATAATAACTCATATAAACCACCAGGAAGACGTGATTAAAAGGAAGAAACAAATGGGAAAATTCTCTCTAGGTTGATATTCAGCATGCAACAATATGCAACAGATATTCAGTATGAAACATGTTTATTTTTCCATTAAACTCAGCTGTACTAATTTAAGAGACTCTCCAAAAATATCAGTTGCTATTTAGCCTCCCTTGGTTAAGAGTTGTTTAATTTTCCTATAGACAATTGAGTTGATTCTCATCACCACAGAAGGGAGAACAGAGTGTCATAAAGTCACAGAAGGACGTCCCCACTTACACACGGTCACAGTGCTATAAGAAGGGGACACTGTGACTAAGGGCATGTTCTGGTCATATAAACTTAGAGGGATATGATGGGGATTGCCAGAATCAGAATCAGAAGTTGTATAAAGTGATGTGTTTGCTGCTTGTGTTTGCTTTTTGCATTTCAGTTTCGCAGCAGGAGCATTTTTGTCCTGCTTCTTAGATGCCAGTCCCCAAGGAGTGATGCTCCATTTTTATCTTGCAATGGATTTTCTAGGTCATCATTTCAGGGAAACTCTCTGTGAATCAATCAAATATGCACCAGGCACTTGCTCTGAGTCCAGTTCCAGGCTGGGGAGTGTGAAGGGGTGAGGGGAAGGGAATTGGGGGGTGAGACTCAAAGTGTGTTTAAGTTCCTCGATTCCTAGCCTTGACAGGTTTCTTGTCTTGCTGGCTTGAGTTAAAATAAAAAAGATACACACACACACACACACACACACACACACACACACAATGACACAAACAAAAAAACCCAGAAACCATTGGGAAGAAATGAAAGAGAGTAATACAGTGCTTCTATCACCAGTCATATCCACAACTGGGTGTTGTTTTTGCTTTGGCTCCATCCCTTCATTCTTTCTGGAGTTATTTCACTGATCTCCAGTAGCATATTGGGCACCTACCAACCTGGGGAGTCCCTTTCAGTACCCTATCATTTTGCCTTTTCATACTGTTCATGGGGTTCTCAAGGCAAGAACACTGAAGTGGTTTGCCATTCCTTTCTCCAGTGGACCACCTTCTGTCAGACCTCTCCACCATGACCCGCCCATCTTGGGTGGCCCAACACGGCATGGCTTAGTTTCATTGAGTAAGACAAGGCTGTGATAGAAGCAAGGTCCGATGCTGTAAAGAGCAATATTGCATAGGAACCTGGAATGTCAGGTCCATGAATCAAGGCAAATTGGAAGTGGTCAAACAGGGGATGACATTCTAGGAATCAATGAACTAAAATGGACTGGAATGGGTGAATTTAACTCACATGATCATTATATCTACTACTGCCGGCAGGAATCCCTTAGAAGAAATGGACCATTATGGTTAACAAAAGAGTCCGAAAGCAGTACTTGGATGCAATCTCAAAAACAAAAGAATGATCTCTCTTCGTTTCCAAGGCAAACCATTCAATATCACAGCAATCCAAGTCTATGCCCCAACCAGTAACGCTGAAGAAGCTGTAGACCTACAATACCTTCTAGAACCAACAGCCAAAAAAGATGTCCTTTTCATTATAGGGGACTGGAATACAAAAGTAGGAAGTCAAGAAACACCTGGAGTAACAGGCAAATTTGGCCTTGGAATATGGAATGAAGCAGGGCAACGACTAATGTAGTTTTGCCAAGAGAATGCACTGGTCATAGCAAACACCCTCTTCCAACAACACAAGAGAAGACCCTACACATGGACATCACCAGATTGTCAACACTGAAATCAGACTGATTATATTCTTTGCAGCTAAAGATGGAGAAGCTCTATACAGTCAGCAAAAACAAGACCAGGAGCTGACTGTGGCTCAGATCATAAACTCCTTATTGCCAAATTCAGACTGAAATGGAAGAAAATGGAGAAAACCACTAGACTTTTCAGGTATGACCTAAATCAAATCCCTTAAGATTATACAGTGGAGGTGAGAAATAGATTTAAGGGACTAGATCTGATAGACAGAGTGCCTGATGAACTATGGACGGAGGTTCGTGACATTGTACAGGAGTCAGGGATCAAGACCATGCCCATGGAAAACAAATGCAAAAAAGCAACATGGCTGTCTGGGGAGGCCTTACAAATAGCTGTGGATAGAAGAGAAGTTAAAAGCAAAGGAGAAAAGGAAAGATATAAGCTTCTGAATGCAGAGTTCCAAAGAATAGCAAGGAGAGATAAGAAAGCTTTCCTCAGAGATCAATGCAAAGAAATAGAGGAAAACAACGGAATGGGAAAGACTAGAGATCTCTTCAAGAAAATCAGAGATACCAAGGGAACATTTCATGCAAAGATGGGCTCCATAAAGGACAGAAATGGTATGGACCTAACAGAAGCAGAAGATATTAAGAAGAGGTGGCAAGAATACACAGAAGAAATACAAAAAAGAGCTTCATGACCCAGATATTCACGATGGTGTGATCACTCATCTAGAGCCAGACATCCTGGAATGTGAAGTCAAGTGGGCCTTAGAAAGCATCAGTACAAACAAAGCTAGTGGAAGTGATGGAATTCCAGTTAAACTATTTCAAATCCTGAAAGATGATGCTGTGAAAGTGCTGCACTCAATATGCCAGCAAATTTGGAAAACTCAGCAGTGGCCACAGGACTGGAAAAGGTCCGTTTTCATTCCAATCCCAAAGAAAGGCAATGCCAAACAATGCTCAAACTACCACACAATTGCACTCATCTCACATGATAGTAAAGTAATGCTCAAAATTCTCCAAGCCAGGCTTCAGCAATACATGAATTGTGTACTTTCAGATTTTCAAGCTGGCTTTAGAAAAGGCAGAGGAACCAGAGATCAAATTGCCAACATCTGCTGGATCATTGAAAAAGCAAGAGAGTTCCAGAAAAACATCTATTTCTGGTTTATTGACTATGCCAAAGCCTTTGACTGTGTGGATCACAATAAACTGTGGAAAATTCTTAAAGAGATGGGAATACCAGACCACCTGACCTGCCTCTTACGAAACCTATAAGCAGGTCAGGAAGCAAGAGTTAGAACTAGACATGGAACAACAGACTGGTTCCAAACAGGAAAAGGAGTACGTCAAGGCTGTATATTGTCACCCTGCTTATTTAACTTATATGCAGTGTTCATCATGAGAAACTCTGGGCTGAAAGAAACACAAGCTGGAATCAAGACTGCCGGAAGGGATATCAATAACCTCAGATATGCAGATGACACCACCCTATGGCAGAAAATGAAGAGGAGTTTAAGGAGCCTCTTAATGAAAGCGAAAGAGGAGAGTGAAAAGGTTGGCTTAAAGCTCAACATTCAGAAAACGAAAATCATGGCATCTGGTCCCATCACTTCATGTTAAGTAGATGGGGAAACAGTGGAAACAGTGTCAGACTTTATTTTGGGGGGCTCCAAAATCACTGCAGATGGTGACTGCAGCCATGAAATTAAAAGATGCTTACTCCTTGGAAGGAAAGTTATGACCAACCTAGATAGCATATTCAAAAGCAGAGACATTACCTTGCCAACAAAGGTCCGTCTAGTCAAGGCTATGGTTTTTCCAGTAATCATGTATGGATGTGAGAGTTGGACTGTGAAGAAAACTGAGCGCCGAAGAATTGATGCTTTTGAACTGTGGTGTTGGAGAAGGCTCTTGAGAGTCCCCTGGACTGCAAGGAGATTCAACCAGTCCATTCTAAAGGAGATCAGTCCTGGGTGTTCTTTGGAAGGAATGATGCTAAAGCTGAAACTGCAGTACCTTGGCTGCCTGATGCGAAGAGTTGACTTACTGGAAAAGACTCTGATGCTGGGAGGGATTCCGGGCAGGAGGAAAAGCGGACGACCGAGGATGAGATGGCTGGATGGCATCACTGACTCGATGGACATGAGTTTGAGTTAACTCTGGGAGTTGGTGATGGACAGGGGTGCCTGGCGTGCTGCAATTCATGGGGTCGCAAAGAGTCAGACATGACGATCAACTGAACTGAACTGAACTGCATACAGTGCTAAATTATATGGTTCACACTTTGAGTGCTAGAGAAGGTCAGGAAAGATGGAGTTCTTTTCTGAAAAGGGGAAAGGAAAGCTTAAAATGGGTTCCAATGAATGCATGGTATTTTAGTGTATAGAAGTGGGAGTAGAGCAGTTCCTAGAGAGAAAAAAGGAGAGTAAAAATGAGCTATTTAATATCTCTCCATCTGCCTTTTCCCTTCCCTAAATGGGAAAAAAATTAATAGTATTCATTTTGATTGATTCATAGGTTTTTATGTGAATTAAATGATATTATGCTTATAAATGTTTTACATCCAAATAGTTAATCAAACAGATGAAATTATCTCAGTAACTAAATTATCAGTAGTGATTTGAAACCAGTATATCAATTTCTCATGACTAACTAGAGAAAAATAACCCAAAGACTTGTATCAGTCTTCTACATAGGTTTTTTCCTGCAGTCAATCTAGAAATCAAATTACAAATCAAAAGGAGAGTGATGATCCTGATAATACTGACTACCATTTATTGTATCCCAATGTCTTGAGCTCTTTGTCCTCATGACGTTGCTGATTCTTCACAGCAGTTCTGTGAGGAGGAAGTGTCACCACTACTCCGCAGTGGCCAAGCTTCACAGCTTGTAAGTGATGGTCCAGTGGTTAAGGCTCTGCACTCCCAAGGCAGGGGGCCTGGATTCAATTCCTGGTCATTGAGTTAGATTCCATGTGCCACAACTAAGAGTTCATATGCCACAACTAAGACCTGGCACAGCCAAATAAGTAAATGAACTAATTTTTGAAAGGAATCATTGCAAGAAATGGGCTTTCCTGGTAGATCAGCTGGTAAAGAATTCGCCTGCAATGCAGGAGACCCTAGATAGATTCCTGAGTCAGGAAGATCCCCTGGAGAAGGGATAGGCTACCCACTCCAGTATTCTTGGGCTTCCCTGGTGGCTCAGCTGGTAAAGAATCTGCCTGCAAGGTAGGAGACCTGGATTTGATCCCAGGGTTAGGAAGATCCCCTGGAGAAGGGAATGGTTACTGACTCCAGCATTCTGACCTGGAGAATTCCATGGACTGTTTATTCCACGGGGTTGCAAAGAGTTGGACACAACTGAGTGACTCTCATCATATTTCATAGACCAAGAAACATTATTTATTAAAGTTTTCCCTACCTTGCCTCCTGTTAGCATAAACAACATTTGGAGGAAAAGATAGCTGAAAAAGTGAAGTGGTCCTTATACCAGTCTTGAGAAGCACTTTTGCAACTTATGAGCTATCAACCAGACTACATTCTAACAACCTGTTTCAGCTTTCTTAACTCACTCTTGGGAAGATTAGATTCCAGAGAGATCACAGAACTACTGTGTTTATTCCTGTGAAGTACAGGATATTGTCTTCTAAAAGAGGAAACATTAAGTTACAGCTCATGAGTTTGATGGATTGTGAAAATCAGTTTGGATAAGTTACCAAGCACCTTTTTCCTGCATCAGGGAGGTTTTCTGTTGCCACTGTTCACTGCCTCACCTCTGCAACTAGTCCATCAGCCCAGTCTTAGAACTAGCTCCCAGCTCGTATTGTATCCTCAATGTACCATGAAGCTTATACTAGAATGTTCATTTGGTTCCCTAGAAGAGAAAGGCTTAATGCCTTCCTGGTAAAGCAGAATGAGTTTTTGGCTTTTTTTTTTTTCCTATAGCTATGTTGATTCCAGAGTAAATTTAACACTTAGAACTTGAGGAGATGATATTTAGAAAACCAAGTAAATATGAAAGGAGAGATGAGGGAATTCCCTAGTGGTCCATCAGTTGGGACTCCAAGCTTCCACTGCAGGGTCACAGGTTTGGTCCCTGGGTCGGGTGACTAAGAGCCTGCATGCTGCACTGCTTGGCCAAAAAAAAGTGGAGAGGGAGATGGCAATGGAGCCACTGACTCGGCATCCACAGAATTTGGGGGATGGGAAACTACTGAATCAAGACAATGGAGATCTCAGCACTCATCCATTTGGAACTGCAGTGAGCTCCACTCATGTTTTTAACCTATAAAGTCACCAGTTTTGATTTTCCTTTATTTCCCAAGATTCTTCAAGGGCAATGACAGAAGCTCCTCTAGCTGCTTCACTACACACTCCCCACTCTACCCCCCATGAACTCTTTCAGTGATTCTGGGCACATCACTTGGGAAGACACACACGCAGAAGTCTAGGACAGTGGTTTACAGACTCTTCAACTGCTTACAAAGAATTTTGAAAAACTACAAACCCTACATATATTTTAAAGTTGACATCTCAAAATGTTCACCATAAACTCAAATAGTTGCAAAAGATGTAATTTCTGGCACAATAACATTTTAGAACCGGTATGGACCTAATTAACATGCATTAATTCATTTAATTTCCAGAAACAGGCTTATGGGTTAGATCTCGGTACTAATATTATTCCCATTTTAATGTGTGGAAGCTAAGGAACAGTTTGTCCAAGATAGCAAGTGGTAGAACCAAGATTCAAACATAGGCACATACTTAAAAGAAGATCAGTTCCAGTCATTTCATCCATGTAGGGGAGATAAGACCAGTGACTTAATATGTAATATATTTGATACCATAAAGCAAATAATTTCTAAACACTTCCTCCTCTGTATGACAAAATTATTTTCTGTAATAAGCATTTCCTTTATTCTTTGTTTTAAAATAGTGATTAAAAATGAATTTTCAATTTATAAGATATTACTACACTTCAGTATTTTTTGCAGTAACTAAAATTTGTACTTAAGAAACAAAACTATTATACTTTACAATTCTCACTCTGTGTAACTAACTTTAAAAATTTAAATGTAAAATCTCAAGGTGGACATGGACAAAGACAGAAATGAGGTAACTCAAGGTTACGTTTTCAGTGAATAGGTCTTATGCATATTTTGTCAAATTTATATTTAGTATGTTTGATAAATTATACATGGAATTTTAAAATTTCAATATTCAATCATTTGTTGCTAGTATATAGAAATAATATTTTTTAAAATTTTAAAGTAAAATTTAGAAATAATATTATGCACACATTTCAAGTGTACAGTATAATGAGTTTTGACACATTATACACCCAAGTAACCACTACCATGGTCAAGATGCAGAATATTTTCATCACTAAAGGTCTTCCTTGCGCCCTTTTCTGGTCATCACAAGTCACATCTTCAGCCCTAGGCAATCGTTGATCTTCCTGTCACCTGGAGATGTTGTTTCCTTGTTTCATATAAACAATCACACAATAATGTCTGATTTTGTATCTGGCTCCTTTTGTTCAGTGTAATGTTTCTGCTATTCATCTATGTTGTTTTGTCGTTCCTTATTGTTGCTGTATAGTACTGCACTGTATGGGTGGGCTATAATTTTTTATGCATTCACCTATTGATGAAAACTTGAGTTGTTGAGATTTTGGCTACTATGAATAAAACGTATGAATATTTGTGTACAATTCTCTGTGCACATTTTCATTTCTCTGGAGTAAATATGTAGGAGTGGAACTGGTGGGAACATATATATTTGTTGTTGTTTGGTCACTAAGTTATGGCCAATTCTTTTGCAACTCCACAGACTATAGCCCACGAGGCTGCTCTGTGCATGGGATTTTCAAGGCAAGAAAGCTGGAATGGGATGCCATTTCCTTCTCCAAGGATATAATATTTATACTTTTATTACATAAGGCATGCCTCATTTTATCATGCTTCATAGATACTGCTTTTTTACAGGTTAAAGGTTCATGGCAACTGTGCATTGAGCAAGTCTGTGGGTGCTATTTTTCCAACAGCATTTGCTTACTTTATGTCTCTGTCACATTTTGGTTCTTACAATATTCTTACAATTCTTACAATATTTCAGACTTTTTCATTATTATATTTGTTATGGTTATCTGTGATGAATGATCTTTGATGTTGCTACTACAACCCAGTGAAGGCTCAGATGGTGGTTAGGACTTTGTGGCAGTTAAATATTTTTGTTTGTTTAAAAGATAAGGAGGAATTTAATCATTAAGGAAAATTTGATATTTAACATGATACAAGGCTTTGAAAAACATGGAATTTATTACTTTAGTACACAAGACAATAAAATGAAAATCACGGACTCGATGGACGTGAGTCTGAGTGAACTCCGGAAGATGGTGATGGACAGGGGGGCCTGGCGTGCTGCGATTCATGGGGTCGCAAAGAGTCAGACACGACTGAGAGACTGAACTGAACTGAACTGAACTGAACCATCATTTTATGTGTTGAGTTGGACAGAAAGTTCATTTTTTCCCATTAAGATGGCTCCAGTAGCACTTAGTCGTCTTTAACTTCATTTGAAACAATTTTGTTAGATTGTATTGTGATAGCTGTCATATCTGTGCATTTTTTTAAAAAACTTATCAAAATTGGTGATTTTTGTGTAGCCATTTTAATATAGAAGATGGAAGCAAAAAGTAACATTTTGGGCATATTATGCTTTATTACTTCAAGAAAGGAAAAAATACAACTGAAATGCAAAAAAAGATTTGTGTGGTATATGGAAAAGGTGCTGTGACTGATTGAATGTGTCAAAAGTGGTTTGCGAAGTTTCATGCTAGAGATTCCTTGCTGGACGATGCTCCACAGCTGGGCAGACAAGTTGAAGTTGATAGTGATCAAACTGAGACATTAATTGAGAACAATCAACATTATACCACGCAGGAGATAGCCACCATACTCAAAATATCCCAATCAAGCATTAAAAGTCATTTGTACCAGCTTGGTTATGTTAATCGTTTTGATGTTTGGTTTCCATATAAGTTAAGCAAAAAACAAAACAAAACAAAATAAGTGTTGACTGTATTCCCACATGCAATTCTCCACTGAAATGTTAACAAAAATGTCCCATTTTTAAAACAAGCTGTGATACACAATGAAGAGTGGATACTGTACAATAATTTGGAACAGAAGAGATCATGGGATAAGTGAAATGAACCAACCACAGCAAAGGCCATTCTTCATCCAAAGAAGGTGATGTGCATATAGAAGGATTGGAAGGGAGTCTTCTATTATGAGCTCCTTCTGGAAAACCAAATGATTAATTCCAACAAGTCTTGCTCTCAGTTAGACCAAGTGAAAGCACAAAAAGCGTCTGGAATTAGTCAACAGAAAATGTATAGTCTTCCAACAGGGTAACAGGAGACTGCATGTTTCTTTGATGACCTGGCAAAAACTTATAGCTTGGCTGGGAAGTTCTGATTCCTCCATCATCCTCACCAAACACTGGATCTTTGGATTTCCATTTATTTTAGTCTTTATGAAATTCTCTTAATGGAAAAAAAATTCAATTCCCTGGAAGACTATAAAAGATACCTGTAACAGTTCTTTGCTCAACAAGACTACAAATGTTTATAAAAATGTGCAGATGGGGCAATTTGCTGACTAGGGCATTTGGTGCTAAGATAACTACCCACAGTTTGGCCAATTTTGCTGACCCTTGTATACCATCCTTCATCAAGGACATCTCAGACAAAGCAGCAACATTGCCCTGAACTCCCTCACTTACGATGGTGGCAACGCCATACAATCTATGAGCTCCCCCACTGCTGTTCACTGTTAATCCCAAATGGCTCCTCAGGGGGTCAAGGGATCTGGAGGGGTCGTGACATCTGGCAAGGAACTAAGAGCAAAGGAGGTCAATTCTCTTTGAGGCAGAACATGCCCATTGGCCCAGGTTTGGATCCACCCTGCATCAAGGAGGCCTCAGGAGCAGTGCCAGGCTTGTGCCGTGCTGCTTCCATAGGCTCAAGGCATAAGTGGCAGATGGGTACAGAGAGTCACAGGCTTGGGATCTGAGACCCTGTATTTCCAGGATATCCCAGCATGTGACCAGCAATTTCTGCTCTAATGATATATAGCATGAATCTGAGGTTAGCCTGTGGGTAATTTATGGTCATCATAGGTGGTCCAGAGACCCCAGGGGGCATGTGGGGAGCTGTCAAAGCCTCTACAGCAAAGGAGTCTCTAAAGGCACTGATGGAAGTGCCCTTGATTTTAGTTTGGACAGATTTTAGACCCTTTTGTTGAAGGAAGCCCCGTTTAAGATGGCCTGATTTATAAATAGTGGCGTCAGTGAGATTAAGTTAAATCTGTAATTAAGTAATACAACGTCTTTAGAGCTCCAAAAGGACTAAAAGATGTTGGACTTGTGTGTCCTTAATGAATCTATCAAGTGAAACTCCTGAAAGGAGGACATCATCAATGTATTTATTTATTTATTTTTTTTCATCAATGTATTTAATACTGATGCTCCTGGGGAAAGGTGAATGCAATTAAGATATTGTTTGAAAATATTTTGTATGATGGCAAAGATGTTGAGGGACCTCATGGGTAGCCCAATAAAGGTGTATTATGTTCCTTCAAAGGTGAAGGTGAATTGTGGTTGAGAAGTTGTGTAAATAGGCACCAAACAGAACATGCTAGTCAAATCTTTAGTAGCTAAATTACCAGTCTCTGGATGGCTGCTATTGCTACTGCTGCTAAGTTGCTTCAGTCATGTCTGACTCTGTGCGATCCCATAGATGGCAGCCCACCAGGCTCCCCCGTCCCTGGGAGTCTCCAGGCAAGCACACTGGAGTGGGTTGCCATTTCCTTCTCCAATGCATGAAAGTGAAAAGTGAAAATGAAGTTGCTCAGTCGTGTCCGACTCTTAGTGACCCCATGGACTGCAGCCTACCAGGCTCCTCGCCCATGGGATTTCCTAGGCAAGAGTACTGGAGTGGGTTGCCATTGTCTTCTCCCTCTGGATGGCATTAGTAATTTAAGTAATATTCAGTACTGGGTATGCAGGCCTTAATGGATAGGACCACAAGAATTAAGACTGCTGTAAGCCACTCTTGAGACATCATGATTTTTTCTAGGTTTAAGAACAGGAAAAACTGGGCTGTCAAATGGAAAATCAGTGGGAATAAAAACTCATTCATCACTTAGGTCTAATAAGACCAAATTAGACTTTTATCTAGCTTTTTTTACTCAGCATACTTAGAGATTCATTTACATTGTTGCATATATCAATAGTTCATTCCTTAGTGACGAGCAGTGCTTCACTATATGGATGAATGACATTGTTTATGCATTCAGCTGGTAATGGGCATCTGGGTTATTTTTAATTTTATGCTCTTTCAAATGAAGTTATTCTGAATATCTGTGTACAAATCTTTATGTGCACATATACTTTCACTTCTCTTTGTTAAGTAAGAGTGAAATAGGTAGGTTGCATGGTAGGTATATTTTTAATGTTTTAAGAAACTGCCAAACTTTTTTCCAAAGTGATACTGTTTTATATTCATACAAGCAGTCTAAGAGTTCTAATTGTTTCACATCCTTATGAACACTTAGTATTATCAGTCTATTTAATTTAACCCATTCTAGTGGGTGTGTAGTTGTATCTCATTATGATTTAACTTGAAATTTCTTATGACTAAAGATGTTGAGTCTCTTTTTATGTACTTAACTTACCATCTGTTTATTTTCTTTTGTGAAGTGTCTATTCAAACTTTTGCCAACGTAAAATTTTTTTTGCCTTCTCTTGAGTTGTAAAAGTTTATCTATTAATCCAAGTCTTTGACAGTATACACTCTGAAAATATTTTCTCTCAGTATTTCACTTGCTTTTTCATTTTCTTAAGTAACCCTAGCAGAGCAAAAGTTTTAAGTTTTGATGAAGTCTAATTTATTTACAATGATGTCCACAGACTAAGAGATTAAATATTAAGATGTCATTGCTTCAGAAATTATTCTATGGATTCAATACAATCCAAATAAAAATTCTATAGGGCTTTTCTTGGAGAAATTGGCAGATTGATTTTAAATGATTTTTTAAATTATATAAAAATGCAACTATATAGAATCTATAAAGGTCAGAACAAACTGAAAATGGCAGAGAAAAATTCAATTACACCTCCTACCTTATTTCAAGACTTTTTGTACAGCCAAATCAAGATGTTATGATATTTACATAAAGATAGAATAATAGATCAATGGAATCAAGAAAATAAAACTTCAAACATTCATGGTTAATGATTTTGACAAAGGTACCAATACAAGAAAATGGGGAAAGGATCATCTTTTCCACAAGTAAGGCTGAAATAATGGAATGGTTGTATGCAAAAAATAAGTTGATCTTTACTTCACACCACATAGAAAAATTAACTTGAGGGAAGTTAGCCTCATGGCAGTGTGAGTTGTTCCCTTTTTCCTTCCCTTTTGAAGTGAAGTTGCTCAGTCGTGTGTGACTCTTTACAATCCCATGGACTATAGCTTATCAGGCTCCTCCGTCCATGGAATTTTCCAGGCAAGAGTACTGCAGTGGGTTGCCATTTCCTTCTCCAGGGGATCTTCCTGACCCAAGGATTAAACCCAGGTCTCCCACATTGCAGGCAGACGCTTTACCCTCTGAACCACAAATTGGATATCCATGAAAAAAAAACCACTGCATAGCAGGACATCTGAGAGATCCATCCATGTGTGTGCCTGACTGGAACAGAGAGGAGGCCGTGGAGTTAGGGAAGTGGTGGTGGAGCCAGCAGTGGCAGAGGTGGTTATGGCAGAGAAGGTAGAAGCTGATTCACTGGGGACCAGAGGAGGAGGAGGGTGAAGGCAGTGAGTGGGTGAGTGGCTCTAGTGACTAGCTGCTCTCTCCAAAGAGAGATCACAGCAAAAAAGAAAAAAAAAAAGAGAAATCACAGTGACTAGAGGGGGTGGGTATGGGAGGGAACTACATTGGTAATTTAACAGAGATTACATTGAATCTATAGATTGTCTTGAGTAGTATATTCATTTGACAATACTGATTCTTCCAATGCAAGAACTTGGTATATCTTTCCATCTCTGTGTTATCTTTGATTTCTTTCATCAGTGTCTTACAGTTTTCAGAGTACAGGTCTTTAGCGTCCTTAGGTAGGTTATTTTTACTATTTTTGATGCAATGGAAAGTGGGATTGTTTCCATAATTTCTCTTTCTGATCCTTTATCGTTAGTGAATAGAAATGGGAGGGATTTCTTTGTATTAATTTTGTATCCTGCAACTTTACCGAACTCATTGATGAGCTCTAGTACTTTTCTGGTAGTATCTTTAAGATTTCCTAAAAAGTTAGTTTTACTTCTTTTTTCGGTTTGGATTCCTTTTATTTCTTTTTCTTCTCTGAATGTCGTGGCTAGGACTTCCAAAACTATGTTGGGTAAAAGTAGAGAGAGGACATCCTTGTCTTGTTTCTGATTTTAGAGGATATGCTTTGAGCTTTTTACCACTGAATATGTTAGCTGTTGGTTTGTCATATATGGCCTTTATTGTGTTGAGGTACGTTACACTTTCCAGAGAGTTTTTATTATAAATGATAGTGAATTTTATCAAAAGGTTTATCTGTATCTATTGAGCTTGAGCTTTTTCTGGTGAAAAATCAGCATAACCTTATCAAGAGTCCCTTTGATGTTATTTGCTGCTTTTCTATTGTTGCTTTTAATATTTAAAAAAATTTTTTGTCTATTTGATATGTATCTCAGCATATAAATAAAATCTCAGAGCTAGAGTGATAATGTAACTATATACTAAGCAACTAAATTATAAATGGCATTAAAATTTACCCTGAAGTTGGAAATTCAGATTATCATTAGCAAATACAGATTATCATTAGCAGAAAAGTTTGACTGCACAGAGACCACAATAAATGAACTGGTTGCAGACTCATATCAAAACCCTATCAGTGAGTGACAAGTGACAATTAAATTATATCTGGTAACAGGCTTTATAGCGGCAACTGAGTTGATGTACTTCAACTAGACAGCTGCATCTGGTCATAGGCAGATGATGATTCTGACTTGAAATCAGATCCAACAATTATTTTAGTCCATGCATGGCCCTCCCATTATTCTGTTTGCCACTTCAGTCTGTGCCTCTTTCCTGCACTGCATACTTGTCTCAGCCACAGTATTGGTAAGTCCAAAAGCTGTGTGTGTTAGTCACTCAGTCATCTCCGACTCTTTGCAACCCCATGGATTGTAGCCCACCAGGCTCCTCTGTCCATGGAATTCTCCAGGCAACGATACTGGAGTGGGTTGCCATGATCTTCCCAACCCAGGGAGCAAATCCAGGTCCTCTGCACTGCAGGCAGATTCTTTACCATTTGAGCTACTTGGGAAATTGAAGCCCACAAGCCCACAAGCTAACCCTAGCCAAAATGAATGAAAAACTAATGTTGCCAAAGAGCTTCTTTGAAAAGGTGGAAGGGCCCAATGTTGAGACAGCAGAACACTCTAAGACTGCCAAAAGAAAAGCTGAGAAAAGAAAGCTGCATTTAAAAGAAAATACTAAGAGTGCTACTTAAATTATGGGCTCACTGCAACAGGTGATTCACTTCTCCAAGTCTGCTTTGTATAATCTGTGGTGACCAGCTATTGAACAAAGCCATGAAACCTTTAAAACTGCTTCACCACATGGAGACCAAGCACTCTCCATCAAAAGACAAGCCTTTGGAGTTTTTCAAAAGAAAAAACTGTGAACACAAAGAACAGAAGCAATTATTGAAGGCCACCACTTCATCAAATGTGTCTGCCAAAAGCATCCTTCTTAGTGTCTAACCACATTGGTAAAGCTAAGAAGCCCTTTACTATTGAAGAGTTGATCCTGCCTGCTGCTAAGGACATTTGTTATGAATTTTTAGAAGAGATTGCAGTTGAAACGGTGGCACACGTTCCTCTTTTGGCTAGCACCGTAACTAGACAAACTGATAAAATAGCAGAGGATATTGAGGCACAATAGTTAGAAAGGATTAATGAGTCACTGTGGTGTACAATCCAGGTTGATGAGTGTCTCAGTGTTGACAAGGAGGCAACAATGCTGGTTTTCGTGTGATCTGTTTTTCAGGAGAATGTGCATGAGAATAGGTTGTGTGTACTTCTGTTGCCAACCAACATCACAGTTGTAGAACTATTCAAGTCTTTGAATGACTACATATCAGGAAAATTGAATTGGTCATTTTGTGTCGGTATATGCACAGATGGAGCGGCTGCTGTGACTGGATGGCTTTCTGGTTTCACTACTTCTGAATGTGAATCTACACACGGTGTCATCCATAGAGAAATGCTAGCAAGCTGAAAAATGTCACCTGAACTTCACAGTGTTTTGCAGGATGTGATTAAAACTGTCAACCATGTGAAAGTACATACCCTAACTCATGTCTGTTTGCACAGCTCTAAAAGGAGATGGACACATACATCTCTTATACACAGCAGTGAGATGGCTTTCTAAAGGTAGATCACTGGCCAGAGTTTTTGAGTTATGAGAGCCTCTCCAGAGATTTCTTCTAGAAAACCAGTTATCACTGGCAGCACATTTCAGTGACATAGAATAGGTCGCAAAACCTGCTTATTTGTGTGACATATTCAACCTGCTCAACAAACTCAACCTGTCACTTTAGGGGAGAGCAACAACTTTTTTCAAGGTACATTCAAAGCCAACCTGGAACTGTGGAGGAGACAAATGAACATTGGGATTTTTGACATTTCAAACATTACCAGAGATTTAGAAAGAGACTGAGCCAAGGCCCTCATTCTCTCAGCTGGCGCATGATCATCCATCTCAGCTTTCAAAAGAGTTTGGGCATTACTTTCCAACTACAAAAGACCCCCAAGCTGGGAAAGAATGGGTCCGTGACCCATTTTTTAATAAGCCAGGTGAATTAACTTTGTGCTAGAAGAGGATCCACTGTTTGAGAATGCAAATGACGGAGGCCTTAAAATTACATTTGTGACAACTTCAACTCTCCATACATTTTGGATTAAAGTCAAGGTGGAATATCCTGATATTGCCACAAAAGGACTGAAAATCCTTCCATTTCCCCACATCCTATCTTTATAAAGAAGGGTTTTCTGTAGTGACAGTAACCAAATGAGATTACAGAGTAGACTGGACATAAGCAATATAATTAAGGTGTCACTGTCTCCCATCACTCCCACAGGGAATTGTCTAGTTGCAGAAAAACAAGCTCAGGGCTCCCACTGATTCTGCATTATGGTGATTTGTATAATTATTTCACTGTATATCACAATGTAATAATAGAAATAAAGTACACAATAAATGTAATGTGCTTTAATCATCTGGCAACCATCCTCCCCCACACTGGACCATGAAAAAACTGTATTCCATGAAACTGGTCCCTGGTGCTAAAAAGATTTAGGACTTCTGTAATACATCACACTAATAAAATGAAAGGTAAAAATCACCTGCTCATCTCAATAGATGCAGAAAAAGCATTTGATAAAATGCAGTATCATTTTATGATACTGCATACTGGATATAGACGGAACATGTCTCAACATAATAAAGGCCATATACGACAAACCAACAGCTAATATTATACAGAATGGAAAGAAAGTGAAAATGTTTCCCTAAAATCAGGAATAAGCCAAAGATGCTCAGTTTCATCACACCTTTTCAATACAGTTCTGGAAATCCTCACTAGAGCAATTAGTCAAGATAAAGAAATAAAAGGCATCCAAATGAAAGAAAGAAAGAAGTTAAAATGTCATATAGGATCATGATCCTATATATAGAAAATCTCAAGAATTCAAAATTCCCAACTAATTAAAAAATCTTGGAATTAGTCAATAATTTCAGTAAAGTGGCAGGATATATAAATCAATATACAGTACAGCACTGGAGTATAGTAATGAGCATGGCTGCCTTGCTATGCTAAACATCAACATACAAAATCAATGAAGTATTTGAAGAAGAAATAAACTTATCTCATTTAAAATGGCATCAGAAACAGTTAAATACTTAGAAATAAATGTAACCAAGTGAAATATCTGTATAATGAAAACTATAAAACTTCACAGAAATTGAAGAAGAAAAACAAATGAAATGATAACCCATGCTTACAATTGGAAGAATTAATACTGTTAAAATGGCCATACTACCCAAAGCCATTCACAGATTCAATGCATTACCCACCAATATGCTAATGACCTTCTTCACAGAAATAGGAAAACAATCCTAACACCCTGAATAGCCAAAGAAATCCAGAGAAATAAGAACAAGGTGGAGGTATTACCCTTCCAGATTTCAAACTATACTACAAAACCATAGTAATCAACACAGTATGGTACTGGCACAAAAACAGACACATTGGAAAAGATTA